>NC_135641.1:37396262-38094179 GCF_053574225.1 Canis aureus | reverse complement strand
CAAACGCTGAGCTGCAAGGCAGGACTACTGGTCATCTATGAGTATCTGCAGTTCCCCTAGGATCCCCATGCCCAGGAAGCACAATAGCAAATAAAAAACAAAACAAAACAAAACACCATGACAGGATGAGACAGGGATCACTAAAGAAAAATAAGTTTTATATTTTAGTACTTATAATAATACCTTTTCCTGTTTTTTAAACAAAGACCACATATTTTCATTTTTGCACCTGGCCCTGAGAATAATGTAGGTCTCCCTGTACATGTATCTTGGGTTCTAAGAGCTTCCCCCGCTTGATCTTATTGTGAACCTTGAGCTAGATGATGAGAGTTCCTTTGACTTCCTTCTTCATATCACAAAATATCTCCTATTCTCATCCCTTTGTCTTCCTATGGATTCTAAAGTTAATTTCTCTACACATGCTTTCAGTCTGATTTCATTTCCAACCTTCAGGCTTCATGACATCAGTAACCCTTTTCAGCTTAACTTTTCCTCTCTCCTTTGCCATTGGTTATTTTTCCCTGTGTTTGCCACCCCCCACTGTCTGCCATTCCACCATTCTTCAACTCCAAAACCCAGGGGTCTTTGCTTCTTGGCCATCTACTCTTCTGGCAGTTCAGCCTCCCCTCTGGGTTCCCTCTCCTACCTTGGACTCCCTGTCCTGGTATTCTAAATTCTAATCATTCTCTCACATGTCCCTAAGAACTCCTTCCCAGCCCCGGGCATTTTTTTATGCTCTATCTGATTGCTCACTGTATGAGAATTAACAGAATGACCAACAGA
The DNA here is from genome assembly GCF_053574225.1 of Canis aureus. Lineage (NCBI taxonomy): Eukaryota > Metazoa > Chordata > Mammalia > Carnivora > Canidae > Canis > Canis aureus. The sequence continues at coordinate 38,093,396 of NC_135641.1, read as the reverse complement.
GATCCTAACATATTTATTTGAGTTTGGAATACTCCATTTTCTGGGTACTTTTGAGGGTGGATACTGGGACTCTCCACTGGAATCAACCTTGCCTTTTTCCTAAAAGAGATTTCTTTGGTGTACTCTTTTCCTTGAGGGGAAATCCTTCAGGAATTTCAAAATCATTGAGGCAACTCAAATGCAGATACTTTAGACTGAGATATGAAATGTTCATATAAATTGGATGCACTGGCAAGAACTGTGCTTGTGCTGTGCCATCAAAAAATTATCCCTTAAAAAAATTAACCCCTGATGTAGGGGAGTTTTATGAACTAATATCTGAACATTACTGGTTATTTTCTGGAAGCTCTTTGTATAATGGCAATTTCCAAAATTTCCAACATGGCCCTAATACTTATAGGATGGAATGCGACCTCCTGACATGTGAGTCCAGGTCAGCTCTTCTGTAGCTGCAGAATGCCTTTCTAGACTTCCATCTCATTACATTGCTTTATGTATTCAAGGCCCTAACCATCTTGTGTCACTCAGTATTGCAGAGGATGTTTGATAGCTCTGTGCTAACTCCTGGCTAGCTTGCTAGCTCCTGGCTCTTTGTGATCCCTGAACTAGGAGTGATCTCTTCATTTCCCACAGGCTGAAACTACCATGCTCCAGATCCTAGCTGAAATTCTTCATTCATAAATATTTCCTTGGTTGCTACAACTGGAAATGACTTTTTCCCTGGAAAACTACAATATTTTTTTCTGTCTTTTTCTCTTCTGAACATACCTTGCCTTAGAAAATGCCCACGACTGGGAAGAAGTACTTAGGGACAAGAGAGAGAATCATTAAAGTGCCAGGACAGTCAGTGCAACGGAGGAGAGAAAACTGGGAGGGAGAGATTGTCAATATTATTGACATCCACAGAAAGGTCTAAAGTGCTAGGGACATGACATGCTGTTTTCTTTGGCTACTAGGCAATCCCAGGTAACCTTTGACTAGGAGAATACTTCTGTACTCTCCATTAAAATATAAGCTCATTAAGGGTAGAAAACATGGATACTTTTTTATAGTTATCATTTGCATTAATCAATTATAAAGTAATTTAGCATTCATTGAAGTCCTGTGAAGTCAATGAAAAATACATTATTGGCACTACCCGAGGTGTGTGTAGAAACTGAAGCTGAAACAGGTTAAGTAATTTGGCCAAGGCCTGAGAGTAACTAAATGGCAAAGCCAGGGCTTAAACCCACAGGTTCTGATGCTAAATCTAGTGTTCCTTCTCCTTCAGACAATACTGCCTACAGTCATCATTATATGGTTTAAAGACATATGACCCCTGGCACTTAGCATAATATCTTGGGCATAGTAGATAGCCAAGAGAGATTTATTAATTAAATAAATGAATGATAACATACATAAATATAAATTAAAATACTCAGGAGAAACAAGATACTTTGCTTAACATTAAAAGAGATCCAATAAAACAATTCGCTTATCAAAAAACAAATCTTCAATAAAAAAGAGTCAGTAATGCCAAGAATATAGTTGACCAATGTTAGAGACATTCCATTAAGCGTCATAGAATAGACTTAGATTGAAGCCATTCATTTTAGAGAGCGGATCTGATTTGAAAAGAGAGAACTCTGTTAGCACCTGATGTGACAGTGTAAGGAAAATACATTTTCAAGTTTATCATTTAAGAGTTTCTGACTGCAGGCAAATAAGACATAGATGAGGTTCTCAATGAGAATTGAACAAGAAAGAGAAATTTGTCGGGGCTGAAGTGCTTTAGTAAAGAAAACATGTGTTCTGGCCCCTATGCTCTTTCTTCCACTAGTGTTCTGAACGTGATTTTGTGGATTCACAAAGGGAGCACAAATGAAAGAGATGGAAAGGAAAGTACAGGCTAGTAACATTCAAAGGGAAGCAAAAGCTGTCTGGATTCAGGCTGATAACACTGAATTTGTCTAGGGACGGATTCTCTTGAAATTCGCACTTGATGCTCAAGAGGCTGTACCAAGAATTATCAGCTATAAGAAGGCACTCTAATTTAGCTTATGAAGCAGTTATTGCTCTGGTTGAATGGACATTGATTAGAAATTGGAAGAATGTGCTGTAGTAGGTCAGGTTTTTATAATGCATGTCTCAAAAATGGAAAGTTTAACCCCAAATATAAACTTTACTTGGAAGTAGACTTTAATTTAGAGTATTGCACCTATTTACGAAGAACCTGGCATTTGCTATTACATGTTACATAATGTACAGGAACTTACATTCTCAAAAAAGAAAAAAGCACAGAAGAGGCTGCTCCAGGAAAAAAAAAGAAACATATGGAAGAGAAGGATTCAAAAGTAGCTTTAAAGTATAATAGATCTATTTTACAATTAATATCCTGGTCTTAAAATATATCTGAACAAGAATAAAATATTTGAAATTTTGTAAAATTGAAGCATCAAAAAAATCAAGAAAAAAAGATATCACCTGGATCTTTTTTTTTTATCACCTGGATCTTGAGGAAATAAATAAAATAATTCAAAATGATCCACCTATTTAATAAAATAATATATAATAATTAATATTTTATTTATAAAAATAATTTATTATAAAATAATAAATCAAAGATATCTTCAAAGAACACCTATTTATAGGTGTTTATAGTATACTATTATACTTCAAACTGGTTAAGTAAAATTGGTAAGTCAACCTTATCAGAATACTATGCAACAGTTTTATTTTTTTTAATATTTTATTTATTTATTCATGAGAGACACAGAGAGAGAGAGAAAGCAAGAGAGAGACAGAGACACAGGCAGAGGGAGAGGCAGGCTCCATGCAGGGAGCCCGACGCGGGACTCGATCCCAAGTCTCCAGGATCAGGCCCTGGACCAAGGTGGCACTAACCACTGAGCCACCCGGGCTGCCCTATGCAACAGTTTTAAAATAATGTTCTATTTAAACGTGTGGGCATAAAAATATGTCTATCATAATGGTAAGTGAGAGAGAAAGTTCCAGAAAATACATGGGCGATATGGATGTTTACATATAATACTTAGATATGCATATACATTTACGCAAATCTTTAGGATCTATGAATGTATACACAGATTTTTTATGCATATGCATATATGTCTGTTTTTAATAAATGCTTATAAGAAGACCATTAAGGATACACACAGACAGTGGTTAAATCTAAAGGAAAGATTAAGCACAAAGGGTAGGAAGAATTACTGAAGACCGAATTTCACTTTCTCTTGATTATTTATACATTTTATAATGAGATGAATCACTTCTGTATTTTTTAAATTACATGCATTATGTCTCCAAAACTGGTAACTGAAATCCCCATCGGTACCTGGCTTCTAATCTCTATTCATCAAAGAGGGAACATCTCTCATTTTCTACATATGCTATCATGCCTACGACTATGCCTTTCCTAGGGTTTCTTTTAATTTCTTCACTAACTTAAGCTAGATCACAAGCAAGATCTATTGCTCGCATTTCAAAATCTGAATTTAAGGAAAAGAGCATCAATATTTGCCACACATTTAAGATTTTTCAAAATTTTGATACAATCAGAGAACAAATGCTCTTTTTTCTAGGTTTAATGTATTCCCAAATAGCTGCTACAAACACATGGTAGAGTAAGCTACATCTGATCGTGATAAAACATTACTTGGCGGCGGGGGGGGGGGTGGGGGTGGGGGGTGGGTAAGTGACTCTTTACTACTTTATTAAGGTTTTAGCCAGAATTCTACATAAAGCAAAAAGGCCAGAAAATGTAATTCAGAACTGATTACTGTTCCTTCAGTTTGTCTTTTACATCTGAATTACATTTGATAGTTGGCTAACTGAACATTCTTTTAGCTATTCCACAGACAATAATTACCCTTCCTTCTATTCTGAATCTTTTATGCAAACCATATGGCACATTTAGAAATTCTGCAGGCTTTAATTAAAAGTGTCCATTCAAATTAAACAAGGTCAAAAGAGAAACTATATTAAGATCTACTAAATATTTGGGAGGGGGGAACAACACCTACAGAACAACATAACAGAAGCATTGTCAGTTAAATCTATCTGCAATCTTCATGCTGATTTTTCATACACAAAAGCTCGGAAAACAAAGCATATCACTGGTTGGTCTTCTAAATACGCAAAGAAAGCTAAAATGTCAGGGAGGCAAAGAGGTAGGAGAAGAAAGCAGCATCTGCTCCACGATTTTGTGAGCCAGGGCTGTGAGTGTGCCTTGGCTCAAAACAGCTTGATGTAGAGTCAGTGCACATGTCCAACTCTGCTCGTGAGCCACGAGTGTGGTGGACATTCTGCTAGGTCTCCCAGATCTTCCTTCAGGAGTGAAGGACTTAGACCCCAGGTGCCAGGAGTGCTGCCAGTAGATGCCTTCAGCTGTCACCCCTGTTCGGAAAGGTGCCTCAGCTGAAGACAACCTCTTAATCCAATGATGTGTTCCCTTCTTGGGCCAGCCCAATCCAATGACTGGTGTGTGCAGAGGATAGAAGCCCAGCCCCTAGCCCCAAGTCAGCAGAATCAAAGGGCCATCTCAGCCTCAGATCTTCCCAAGAGATCCACTGGAGTTTTACATAACTGTCTCAGACCATTTTCTTCCTTTTCCCTCCCATTCTTGCCACAGTTGTGAATCTTAATAAAATTCATGCACATTCATCTCCCTGTGAGTCTGTTTTCTGGGAACCTATCTGGTGACAGTTTATGGAAAAATCAGGCTAGAAATCAAAATTGAAACAGAATAATTCACAAGAAAAAAAAAAACTTTAAAAAAATCTGGTAAAAATGTTCATGTTGGAAGTAATTTTTATTTTCATGTTTCTGTGAGCATTTAATATATTTTCAAACATGTATCATATTTCTGTGAAACATTTTATCCCAATTTTTAAGAAGGAGTTTATTGGGGGGAAAATACTGAGTTTCCTTTGTAAGGCTCTCATGAGGTGAAAGCAAAATATATCTAAAATAAAGAGAGATGCAAATATAATAAAAAAACCTTGATATCTGTTGAGTGAAAAATTATATACATTTGAAAATGAGCGCCAAGGTCATGAAGGTGGGAGCCTGCATTCAAGAACCTGAACAAAGCCCCATAAAGCGTTATAATTGAAGAAGATAAAACATAGCAAAAAAGTGACAAAGTCTTAACCAAAAGATACATAAAACAGTATCTAGAAAAGATTATTATTATTATTATTATTTAAAAGATTATTATTTTAGAGATTTATTTTATTTATTTGTAAGAGACAGAGAGCATGTGAAAGAGCACGAGCTGGGGGGAGGGGCAGGGAGAGAAGGAGAAGAGACTCCCCACTGAGCAGAGAGCCTGATGATGATGATGATGATGATGATGATGATGATGGTGATGATGATGAGGGGCTCGAACCCAGGACCCCTGGATCGTGACCTGAGCCAAAGACAGGCACTTAACCTAACTGACTGAGCCACCTAGGCACCCCTAGAAAGGATTATTTTTAATAGACATAACTAGTATTGAAAACTGTAGATTTAAAAAAATTTTGAACATAATAGTAACAATTTCTGGTTAACTCAATCAATGAAAGATAGTTATTAGTAGTAATACTGTGTGAGGTTATGTGGAAGACACAAAACATTAATACTTAGCCTCCATTGTCAAGATACTTAAAATGCAGCTTAGTAAAACTTCCCCAAGAAAAGCCTTTTCTTGAAGAGGGTATTCAAAAATATTATAAACTGTGAATGCACATTTAACTAGAGATGTAATTCTTCTAGCGGAATGGGAAGTCACATAAGGGAAAGATACTTTTTCCCAATTTCATCTATTTATTAATTTACATTCCAAAGAGTAATGAGTTCTATTGTTTTCTTTATTACAATCACCATGATTTTGAATTACCACAAATACCTGGTAATTGTTTTATGTAAATCACCCATTAGAAAAGTTTAACTTTAATTGTAATCAACTCTGAACATAATACTCTCAAGATTGTCTCAAAAATTACTGAAATAAGAATAATAACATTTGCTAAAAGTATAAAAATTATAGAATAAGGATATTAAAGATTTATTTTTACAATATATTATTTAAAAGAAAGTTTAAACATTTGATGCCATTTTTCCCCTATTAAAATTCTAATGATAGGGCTTAACAAACTTAATTGTTCAGAAATATATTTGAGCCCAGAACAATACTTTAGAATACTTTTAAATATTCTTACATCAGAATGTATGTCTACTATTCTCATGAATATTTTCACAGAAATTTAATGCACATCTTTCCAATTTAAATCACACATTATCAAAATGTCATCTTGAAAGCAATATGCTGAATCTTTTTATTACCAATTTTTGGAAGCTTTTCTTTCAATTAGAAGCAACTTGCATATTAAAAAGCTATTGTTTATATCCTCATACCAAACTCACAATGTTCAAGACCTTAAATATAACTCTTTCTCAATTACTATGGGGGAAAAAGGAGTAATAAACCAATTGCTCTTAAAAACATTTCTAGACATAAAAAGGGAGAAGCAAATTGTTGGGAATTCAGTGAATACAGTTTAGCATGCTCATTAGTATCTTATACAAGCCTCTTAGAAGACTTTATTAAAAACCCTGGCAACATCTCTGAGGATGGAGATAAGTCATTTCCAGAAATGTTAAGGGACAACAGAAAGGGTTAATTTTCTTTCCTTCTCCTCTTTCCCATCTCTCCCATAAAATGAGGCAAAGACAACTCTAGCTGATAAATTTTGGGGTGATTTCTAGGTAACAAAATTGTCTTTCTGGTGTTGCTGGGGATACTCATTCTAAAATTTACTTACTCTTAAAACATGTCAGTCAATGAGCTCAATGAGAGAAGAGACTTGGATTCCAGGATGAAATCTAAAGGAACTACTCATGAGAAATTATTGTGAAGAAACCATTTACTATTTTGTACACTTAAGCAGCCTTCATAAACATGTGTATTTTGATAATAAAAGAAAAATTAATAATCCAAAAATTTATTAAATGCATATGTCGTTACATATCAACCAGGATTAGTATCTTTATCAAGGGTGACATAGTTCAACCTTCTCTTCAAAAAGAAAAGTAAAAAATCAGAATCTTAAAACCTAGAGCTACGGGATCCCTGGGTGGCGCAGTGGTTTGGCTCCTGCCTTTGGCCCAGGGCACGATCCTGGAGACCCGGGATCGAATCCCACGTCAGGCTCCCTGCATGGAGCCTGCTTCTCCCTCTGCCTGTGTCTCTGCCTCTCTCTCTCTCTCTGTATGTGACTATCATAAATAAATAAAAAAAAAAAAAAAAAAAAAAAAAAACCTAGAGCTTTACACAATCTCTTGATCTAAAGAAATAGGGCCCTGCTCTGTACTTACTCAAGCTTATCTCATGCATAAACATTAAAAAATATTGTTATGATTATAAAAGTTATGCACTATCATTGTTGACAAGGTGGACATTATAGAGGAGCATTTTTTTAAAGGAAATTAAAAACCCCATAAAACCACTATTGGGAGAGAATATGGTAGCATTTTGGTGTATTTCTTTCTAGTCTCACATGTCTAATCTTTATCTGAACTTTTATCTTTATGAATTTCTTTCCCAAACTTCATATCCCTATCTATATCCATGTGTACTTCAATATCTGCTTTATTTATTTTTCAATTTCTCTATACATATATGTATATCAGTCAGTAGGTGAACCTCAAGTCATTCTGCCATTTCTTTGGATCTTTGTTCAAGGCATTCTTGCAGGAAAATTTCTCCCTCATTTCTTCCCCCAAAAGGGGGGAAAAAAGCCAAAAATTAAAGTTCTCCATCTCATGCCAATCATCTGTACCTGAACCTGGCACAGCCCCATAACAAGCTTATTAGTTTCTCAAGTCTCTTTCAATCCTGTGGTTCTAGTTATCTGCTACATTTTCTTTTCTTTTTTCTTTTTTCTTTTTATTTTTTATTATTATTTTTTAATAATAAATTTATTTTTTATTGGTGTTCAATTTGCCAACATACAGAATAACACCCAGTGCTCATCCTGTCAAGTGCCCCCCTCAGTGCCCGCCAACCAGTCACCCCCACCCCCCGCCCTCCTCCCCTTCCACCACCCCTAGTTCAAATCATGTTGCAAATATGTATGTGTTTTCTGCTTTTTTTTTCACTGAATAGTGCATCATAAACATTTCTTAGGTTGAAAATATATTTTCAAAATTACTGCTCAATATTCCAATATGTTCTTTATATTCCTAATGAACTTTATTATCTACAAGTCCACAGCTAACTAAGAGGAACAAATCAGAAATCAGAGGGACATTTAGTAAAAGTGAAGAAGAGGTAGTAAAACTATAAAAAGCAGACCCCATACTTCTAGAAAGTGCCGGGTTACATTGTTTTGTAAAAGTAGATATATGTGTGTAAAAGTTACATTCATGGAGAGGTAAAGTTAACGTCAATCCATGCACTGCTATAGAATCAGAGGGTGTTTTTCATTTGTGTTAGATATTTTATTCCACAAGAGACAATGCATGTCAGTTTTTACTTGCTTCGCTAAACCAAATATAATCTGCATTGATCTCTATTAGGTAAGAAATTCTTTCTCAGTCCTTTTGTTGGAGAAAGCGGGCTCTCCTGGGGGCCGTTCCAGTTCTGGGAACTGGCCCTGCTCTTTGACTCCCAGCAGCCACTCCTGTGCAGGGCTCTCAGGGGCCCTCTGTAGGCAGCATCCCTGCACCCCATGTGCCAGGCTTGGGAATGAAGTGGGCTCTTTTGTTAAGACCCGGAGCCTTTGCACATTAGAGGCCACATTACCGTGGCTCTGACATGTTCCTGGACATAATGCCGTCGTGGGGCATGATGCTGCTCTCATGAGACACACCAACATGTCCATCTTCTCCCCAGGTCCCCAGCAACTCCTCCCCACTTCCTCCTCAGGCTGTTTCCACCTCTTCTCCCTCTTCAACATTGTCCTGAATCTTTTCCACACCCTGGAGTCCAATAAACTTCTCTTCACGTATGTAGACTTACAAAGCCTGCAGCACGGCAACCACTTTAGGAAGCAGGTGGGCCCAAAACTCAGGGAAGGGGGTGCCTAAATACAGGTAGGGGAGAGCAGATGAGATGAAGGATCGAGGGTGGGGGAGCCGCCCTTTCTTACTTTCTGGACCCCTGAGGCCCTGGCAACAGAAATGCATTATTGTCATCACTATTGCAATGGATTGTTTTTATTTCCAATAATCTGAGTATTGAAAAGTTTCCATTTAATTAAAAAGATTTTGTACATAAACATAAAAGTGCCTCTTAAAAAAAAAGTGCCTCTAGAAGCCTTGCTTATTCCAAATGACTAATTACTGGAGATACTGAGCTTATCCTGGTATCGCTGCAGAACTTTTATAAACAGAAGTACGTTCATTAACTGATTGCTTTATCCAAAATACATCCCAATCACTCAGGATAGAAATCAAAGACCACAAAAAGTTGGCTAATATTCCTTAAGTCACTCAGCACACTACCATTTGCATGTTGCCAAAGATTTAATAAAAAATTCATAGAAGACTTGATTACACTGACAATTCTGATTATTTTGGGCCTTTCTTTATGAATCCAGATAAAATAATGCTCATAGAACTAGCCTACTTTTTACTACGCTTTACAATACTTTCAAATGCAGCCTGGTTTGTTGTAAGTGTTCCTAGAATGCAAATCAGCTGATACGACATTGACAAATAAGGGAATTAGGTCAATTCAATGCATTGGTTCAGATTCTAATTTTTTCTAGCATATTATTATTTTTTCTTTTTCTTTTGTCTCACCCCCTACCAGCAGCTAAATGTATACTATACAAATACACAAGGTGTTGCAAATTATGGAACTAAAAGCAATGCCCGCTCACTCCATATTCTTCCTCTTAGCTTGAATTGGCCACATGCTTGTTCTTTTTTTTTTTTTTAAGATTTTATTTACTTATTTGAGAGAGAGACAGAGAGAGCCCAAGCAGGGGAAGAGGGACAAGCAGGGAATCCAACATAGAGCTTGATCCAAGGACCCTGAGATCAGGACCTGAGCCAAAGTCAGATGCTTAACTGAATGAGCCAGCCAAGAGCCTCACGCATGCTTGTTCTTGGGGGATATGCACTTGTACTTTGGTTCTCTAATTCAAAAGCTTCAACCTTTCCTTACTCTTTCTACCAATCTATATTCTTTTTTGCTTTCTCTGTCTCTCTTTCTCTCTCACACACACATACTTTTTAAAGTAGGGTCCTATATTTATTATAGTATTTCTTTTTCATGGTTTTAATTTGTTTTTTGAACCACAGCAATATTTTTATTAGCATGGTTGTTTTAGAAGGAGCTTTGGTTATAAAGTTGCATTTGTTTTTAGTAGTATGCCCTTCATATTTTTATAGTTGTATTACTTGTAGAGCTGTGATGTTTTTTAAGAATTCACTTTACCACAGAAAGACCTATAAAGTATGCTTTCTGATTTTCTTAATAAACTTATAAGGGAGGTAGAGTGTTTTTTCACAGATGAAGAAACAGAGGCTTGGGGAGTTTAAATCATCCATCCTTTAGCAAATGGCAAGTAATGTAGACTGGAGACTGGAGTCCTGATCTGCTGATTTCAATTCTGGTGCTCTGAACACAATACCACACTCAATATCTTTTTAATTTTTTAAAATATTTACTTGAGAAAGAGAGAGAGAGAGAGAATGCACAAGCAGGGGAAGGTGCAGAAGGAGAGATGTAAACTCCCCACTCAACAGGGAGCCTAATGTGGGACTTGATCCCAAAACCCCAAGATCATGACCTGCCTGAGCCAAAGGCAGAAACTTAACCAACTGAGTCACCCAGACACACTTCCAACATTTTAAATAATTATCTGCATAAATTACTTTATTAATCATGATCTGCTTTATAATGTGGCTGCTCTCGTTGCTTTAGATTAGCATTTCAGGCTTTGGTGCTTCTGTATGTGTTCATGACTTGTCTGTCTAGCTACTCTTATTTCTGACTCTCTGAAAGCCTAGAATACTCTCTCTTCTCCACTTCCTATCCTCATCCTGTCAGAGTAAAAGAAACAATGAATCAGGTACACTGTTCAGACCTTGAAATCTTAAGAAGAATGCTCCAATTCACAAGCGAACACTCCATCACTGCACACTGGACCTGGTGTCTCCATAGCCTGATGTTTGCTGGAAATAAATTACAGATCTCTCCACCCAAAAGAAAACAGACCTGGTTAAAGAGGGCTTGTGAGTTATCAGATCATCTTGATACCCTCCGTAGAGCTACATAAAATGAATCATTACAGATTTATTCACAGCTATGCAGGATTCTTTACTGAACACCTCTCATGAATCAAGCACATTTTTTAAGAAATATTTTATTTATTTATTTTAGAAAGAGTGCACATGAGCCAGGAACAGAGGAGGAAGGAGAGGGAGAGGGAAGGAATCTTATGTAGACTCTGCTCTGCGTGTGGAGCCCCATGAGGGGCTCCATTGACAACCCTGAGATCAAATACATAAAAGTGGAAAACTAAGTCTGACGCTTAACAGACGGAGCCACCCATGAGCCTGAATCAAGCACATTTTTACACACGGGAACACAAACAAACATGACATAGCCCTCTGCTCTCTAGTACAAAGCAAAAAGACCCTATATAAAATTCTACTGGAAAGACAGAGTTTAGGGCAGTGGGTCTCAACCTTTATGGTATTCAAATTACCTGGAGGATTTGTTAAAACAGATTGCTGGGTCCTTACGGGTGGCACCTGAGATTTTGCATCTCCAACAACCTCTGGGATGATGCTGAGGCTGGCTGCTGGTTACTTAAGCTCAAGAAGCTTTTGTTATGTGTAAAATTGGAGCCTAATACCAGTGCCTCACTTGTAGGATTGTCTCGAGGATTAAAGTAGTTGACTGCATTGAGCCTGGTACATAGTGAAAAGCCAAGAAGTATTAGCTTCCAATATTATTTTTATTATTTTTATTATTATTAAGGGGTTTCAGGAGGGTTTTTTTCCAGATTCTCTCTCTCCCCTACCTTAGAATGTCTGAAATCCCTTTAAACGAAGACAATGTGATAAAAATTAAATAAAATTCTCCATGAGAGTTTACTTCCAGTAATACTGGGAATTAAGTTAGTGATATCATATCCTTCCCTGATTCTGCTTCTGAAGAGGTAGAGACCACTGAGTCTCTAAAAGGTGTTGATAAAAGTGAAAGAATTATGTCAAGAGAACATAGAAGCAACAGCAACAAAAGAGCTTGAAGTAAAAAAGAAAACTTAGGCATTCTCCTGAGGTCTGTCCTATCCCCACTTAACACGCAGAATTTCCTTCCAACAAATAGAGTTCCATCTACATTCTATTTGTATCTGTAAAACCCATTATTATTGTAATAGCAAAATCACTAAAGAAGAAAATGTTAGAGTCTTTTTTTCAGTTGAAGGTCTGCTGTTTCAAAATTCAAGCTGCGTCCAGTTCTGTTACATGACAGGCCCCCTGAACATTCCCTCAGCAGGCCATGACACATGTTGAAAATAAGGTTATTGAGTAAGAAATACAGAAAATAATGATTGATCTCCTATAGAAAACAGCTGCTTCTTGTTAGCAGCTAAACAAATGTCCTCTTTCCGGGTTTAGCAGAAGTCTTAATTCTATATGGAAGTAAAAAAAAAAAAAAATGCCAACGAAGGCATATGCAGTCTAAAAGGAATATAGCAAATGATTTTTATTAAGATAATTTCTTTGAAATTTCAAATACATAAAAGTCTTAGAATAACAATTAATACCTAAAAAAGTGATGTCTTCCCAAGGTCAGTGAAAATAATGAGACATTTTTTACAGATAGGCTCCTTCAGTACAAATAGGACAATGTAGGGGAAAAAAGCTAAGTCCCAAAAGACTTGAATAGTAGGCAACAAAAGCAAATTAATATAGTACCCGTGTGATAAGTTATTCTTTGGTTTGGTTTCTTTCTTTTTTTTTTTCTTTTTAAAGATTTCATTTATTTAGAGAAAGAGAATGAGCGGGAGTGGGGAGAGGGACAGAGGAAGAGACTCTCAAGCAGGCTGCCTGATGAGCAAGGAGCCCGATGTGGGGCTCTCAATCTCTTGACCCTAAGATCATGACCTGAGCTAAAACCGAGAGTCAGACCCTCAACCGACTGGGCCACCCAGGTGCCCCAGGTTTGGTTTCGTGTTAAAGATGTGATGATCTATTTAAGTTTATGAAGAATACAGTTTCTTTGGGTTATAATTCCTAGATGAGATTTAATTATTGTTCCAAAGGGGAGGATGCAGGGTCAGGTTTCTGCAAACCTCTGGTGACAACATTTTCACCAATCTATCAATATATAATGTTGTTTTGAGTATGTTCATATTTAAAACACCGTATTTAATATATACATATATATAGATAATTTTAAATCACACAATCACTAGCAGAAACCACAGATATATGAAAAACATGGCATTGCATAGACTGCAAAAAGAGCATTAGTTTCGAGTATGAAAACTAAAACAGGAAGGCAGAGTGTTGCTTTGACCTCAAGGGCTAACATGTGCACTGGGTGACTCAAATTTTTAGCTGCTCTGTGCACGTCCAAAAATGACTATGAAAGTACTGTGAGTATCGATTTGGGGGTTAAAAATAAATTTTAGTGAGTAGGTGAATTCACAGATAATGAAGATTGACTGTATATTCTTCACCATTTTGAAGATCTTGCTCCATTTTCTTTCTACTCTCTACTATGACAAATCATCTGTCATTTTAGGTAATCTGTCTTTTTTATCTTGTTGCTTTTAAAATTTTCTCCTTACCCTTGATGTTCTGAAGCTTCACTATAATGTAAATTAAATTGTATATCTTTCTCTAATTCTGGAAAAACATTTTTTAGTCATCATCTCTTCAAATATTACTTCTCTATAATTTCTCCCATATTTCTGGGACTTCTAGCATACATATTTTGGAACTTCTCATTATAAGATATAGATATGTGTATATATATATGTCTCTGTGTGTGTCTGTGTGTATAGATACATATGTCTTAACTCTTCTTTCATATTTTTCATCTCATCATATCATTTACTCATGCGCAAAATGAAATCTTTAGCACTATCTTTCAATTCTTAAGCTATATCTATGACTATATCCACAATTTCTATGAGTTTTATTTTATGGCTTCCTTTTTTGGATTCACATCTGCCAGTTTTGGTTTCACTATTTTCTTTTAGTATTCCTTTCTTTTTGAGGATCTTGAATATACTTATTTAAAAGCCATTTGTAACTGGTATATTATTAGTTTGCTGATGAAACTGTATTCATCTTCTAATTGTGACTTTTTTTTAAGCTTTTTTTCCCTACCTCTGACTCTTTTCTGTGTGCTTTAGAACTGTAGTTGGCAACTTCAGTTAGCATGAAAGCATTTCACTTTCTCTGCCATCTCTCTGAACTTGTTCTTCTCCATATCTCAGCTTTGTGGTCACCTGCACCGAGACTGTCCAGAACAAGTATTGCATTTTGCATTAGGACACATGTGTTCCTGGAATGCGGCGATCACAGACAATCTCTGAACAAGCAGGTGCCTTGGCCTAGTTTTGTCTCCTCTTCACCATCTGAGGCAAGCAGCTCGAGTCAAGCCTCCTTTCAAAGGTGGCGAAATTTTTTCCCTGCCCTCGGTTTTTGGCCATCAGTTTGGCCTTGATACCCTACTGTTAAGGGTTGAGTTGTGTCTCCCTAAAATTTATTTGTTGAAGTCCCAGCCCTCAGTACCTCAGAATGTCATCTTTTTTTGGGAACAGAGTCATTTCAGATGTAATTAGTCAAGCTAAAAGTGAAGTCACACCAGAGTAGGATGGGCATCTAATCCACTTTGGGATCTTTAGAAAAAGAGTGCCATGTGAAGACAAAGACACTCATACAGGCAAAATCATTGATGGTGAAGGCAGAGATGGACATGATGCTTCCATAAGCCAACAAACACCAGTATTGTCAGCCAAGAATGACAGGTTAGGAGGCAGATCCTTCCCTGGAACCTTCAGAGGGAGCACTGCCCTGCTGACACCTTGCTTTCAGACTGCTAGCCATCAAAACTGTGACACAATACACTTCTGTTGTTGAAACCCCCAATTTGTGGTACTTTGTTAGGACAGCCCTAGCAAACAGATACATTCTCGATTGGGTTCTTTTAGTCTCTACCTCCGACTCCTGGTGCTTGCCTATTTCCAGAATTGGAATTCAAAAGGTCTGACTTCAGCTTCAGCTAACGCCACCCACACCTGCTTACAACTCTGTGATTCTGTTTCTTTTTGTTAAAATGAAAAGTTCGCCTTTAAAAAATTTTATTTTTACTTTTAAAGATTCTATTTATTTATTCATGAGACACACAGAGAAAGAGGCAGAGACATAGGCAGAGAGAGAAGCTCTCCATGTAGAGAGCTCAATGTGGGACTCGATTCTAGGACTCCAGGATCATGCCCCAGGCCAAAGGCAGACACTCAACCGCTGAACCACCCAGGGATCCCAAATTAAATTTTTTTTAGTTTAGTTATTCTTACTTAATTTAAAAAAACATATCTCATTTACCGCTACCAAATCTCTGGAAAGGATGAAGGAGTTAAATATGGGAATTCACCAATCTTTTCTGAAAATCTCCATTTTTCAAAATATTCTGTACGAAATATATATTCCATATATATATGGAAAGGACATTTTTAGAAAAAAAGGAATATAATAATGTATATTCTGATCCACAGTTTTAAGAATATTTTACAAAAAGGACGGTGACTGGGTGGCTCAGTGGGTTGAGTGTCAGACTCTTGGTTTTGGTTCAGGTCTTGATCTCAGGATGATGAGATCAAGCCTGCTTAAGATTATCTCCCTCCCTTTCCCTTGGGAGTCTGCCCCTCCCCACCACTTGCATGCACACAGGCTCACTCTCTCTGTCTCTCTCTCTTTCTCTCAAAAAAGAAAATATTATACAAAGGAAAACAAAATTACATAGGAGAGAAAGTGAAGAAGCAAAGGAAAGAAGGTACTATTCTTCCCCAGAGCACAGACCAAGATTCCTCTATATATAGATTCAAAGGAGCAAGTAAGATTTTAAAAAATCAGTTTTCAAAATATATGGTAATTTCTGTTTGCCTTTGATTAATATTAATATTCTTCTGATCTATTGTTCTAGATATAATGGTCCCCTTAATTTCTCCAGTGTGCAGCTTTTTCACGTATGTCTGTTTATAGAAAAACTACATGGCATTAAAACAGGTCCCCCAAGGAATGGGTGTGGGCGGTGCCAAACTTCTCAGGTCTTCTTGAAAGCTGGGCATGATGACACAGTTTGCTACACAGGGACTAACATCCATATGCATTTGTGCTATTTTCACTGATGAACAGCTTGGGAAGGATTCATTAATAAAACTTTTCAATGATTCCAGATTCAGAGTGTCTGCAAACATCAGCCATGACCCAGAAACAAATCAAAGCAGCCTACAAAATTTTAAATAGACTTGAACTTAGTTTGGAATGTGCATTTAAAAATGTCCAGTAAACCTAGGATCTAGGTCATATGTTAAAAAAAAATAGACAATAATTACATAAAGAAAATGCAATGGAATCACCTCTAACTAAATTCTTATCAAATTTTTATTGTTTGTATTAAAGGAAGCATTTCTGGGATATTAGCTAATACATTTTCAACATCAATTCTTCATTAGATGGACTATAAATATCTTTGCAGGATATATATAGAGGCAGGTGGCATTGTAGAAAGAGTGTTAAAAAAAAAAGAAAGAGTGTTAGATTTGGAGTAAAAAAAAAAAACAACAAACAAAAAGGCTAGTTCCACCATTTACTGATCACAAGCAAATCTTTTAATCTTTCTAAGCCCCATTTTCCTCACAACTGGAAATGGGAATAATGATACCTTCTACTTAAATAGTGTTATGTAAATTACAAAGTGTTATTCAATAACAAATGTTAATTTATATTACTATAAAAATTTAGGAGGAAAAACAACTGAAAACAAAAATGAAATTTGCCATAGACTAATGATCTCCTTGAAAAGTAAAGACACACCATAGTGTTGTTATTTCAACTCATGAAAGGGTATAAACGTGCCTAGTCAGAATGTCTGGGAGACTCAGGTGAGCTTGGCTCAGAGAAGCTGGTTTCCTGATCTTTCTGATTCATGTTCTGACCCTCAGCATGGCAGATTCAGAGGTTTGAATGTATTGGTTCACATAGAGGGCCTGAGAGACCAAGGGCATATCAGTTCAAATGTATACCTATTTATGGATATATTAGTAGTTTAAAAATCTGGACTGTTCTTCACAATGAATTGTGTGCCTGGGGAGTAGATCTACTCATGAAACCAAATGATAGATGAGAAGCTGGCCTTGTCGATGTGACCCATGAAAATCACATGCCTTTAACACTTTGTGCCCTCAAGCTCAATAATCTCAGTGAATTGTCATCCTCTACTATACATTATTTCTCCATTTTTGAGCAAGATGGGCAGTAAAGCAGGCTCTTCCTTGGGCAGAGTCGGAAACACTAATTTAGCCAACATGTATTTTTTAGGATCCAGTGGTATCCTGGGCCCTGGATAGACATAAAGATGTATGGAAAAGGAGGCTGTACTCAAGAAGCTTACAGTCTAGTAGACAAAGATGTGAACCACTGACTATAATAAAGACAGAGTGAAGTGAGTGAATTCTGTGTGAGTGTGCTGTGAGTGGGGAAAAAGGAAGGGGAAAGAGGCTAACATTTTTGGATGCTTAGATTGGCAGGATAGGAGGCATTCCCACATATCATCCCATCCAGTTTCACCCTCCCAACAATTCTGTGAGATAGAAATGTAATCCACACATCAACTACAGTCACCTTGTTCTCAAAATTCTAGAGAAGATTGGCTCCAATAGTCTTTTTGCTGCAACTGGCCCTCAGTTGACAGGGTCAGTGGATAACCTAGGAAATTATAGGCTCATTCACAAACGTCTTTGAAGTCCTGCTATAGGGCTTAGAGAGAGTAGTATGAATGTCCTTATTACATGGTGTTTACTGCATGTTATAAATCATAATGTTTATTTTACAGAATGTAATTTTTTAACGTTTTAATAGTTATAACTATAAAACTTTATTTTTTAACTTTTTTAACTATAAAACTTTA
This sequence comes from Canis aureus, assembly GCF_053574225.1. Classification (NCBI taxonomy): domain Eukaryota; kingdom Metazoa; phylum Chordata; class Mammalia; order Carnivora; family Canidae; genus Canis; species Canis aureus. The sequence goes on along the minus strand of NC_135641.1, from coordinate 38,075,245 downwards.
ATTATTTAAGTACCCCTCTACCCTTTATTCCCTAAAGTGTCCTAGTTTGGGTAATAAATATAATGATTATCTTACTCCAACCCCAACACTTATCTGGACCAGTGTCCTTGGGCAGCCATCTACAGTTACACTCTTAGAATCATTGCATCTAGTCTTGAAGTCCCACCCAGCCATAGGCCAAAAGTTTTCTCCCTTGATGTTTAAGTGGAGTAAACAATTGCTAGCTGGTGCACCAAACTTCAGCCAGGGTCAGAAGAGCTTTCCATCCTTAACCAGACTGAAAAACTCCCAGAGGCTACCTGGAAGGCTAACCCACTATCACATTAACCTCACTGTAAAAAGGTAGGGTTTTATGCCAATAAATCTCCAAAATTATTTTTTATTATGATCATATTTCAGATTGTCTACTTGCCAGAGAGGAAGAAAATATGGATTATATTTTCTCAAACAAATTTTGGTACACATTAATCAAAATCACCTTATGTTTAAATATATTTATATAATGAATGTTAATAAAATAAATATATATTTAGTAATGTCCTTAATAAATTGCCTTCGTTAAAAACAATAAGCTCATTAAGTCAAGACATTCTTAGAAAATTTGTATTATGTCACCATCTATACGTATATATAAAAAAATAATGCCTGAAGTCAGTGGTTCCAAATTATGACTTGTTTGATGGATTCTCCTAAATGATCCTGAATTATTCTTCTATGTCTTTAGAAAATGAATAACTAGAGACAAAAATAAATCTTCAAATCATCCTGAAAAGGTGTTATTAACCTAAAATGGAGTATTTCTGACTCCCTTAATATTGCAAGTAGCTAATTGCAATTAGCATTAACTGAGCAACACAAATAAATAAATGAATAAAATGTTGCAGATTTGTTCATAGGAAATATTGTGAACACAGGCGCCTGAGTGGCTTAGCTAGTTAATCGGCTGACTTTTGGTTTCCGCTCAGGTCATGATCTTCTGGTATGGGCTCCAGCCAGTGTCGGGCTCCACACTCAGAGTGGATTCTCTCTCTCCCTCACCCTCTCCCTCCAGCTCATGATCTCTTTCTCTCTAATAAATAAATATATATATATATATATTTTAATTTTTATTTATTTATGATAGTCACAGAGAGAGAAAGAGAGGCAGAGACACAGGCAGAGAGAAGCAGGCTCCATGTACCGGGAGCCCGACGTGGGAATCGATCCTGGGTCTCCAGGATCGTGCCCTAGGCCAAAGGCAGGCGCCAAACCGCTGCGCCACCCAGGGATCCCAATAAATATATATTTTTTAAAAAAAGAAAATACTGTGAGTTATGAGCAAAGTATAATCTGAAAAGACTAGGTGCTACTTGCCATATAAAGATACTGTATTAGCTCCCGTTTGAAATATAACAGGTACCATAATAACCCAGCAGTAATATCCAAAAAGAAAGTAGATACATCAAAGTGTAAAATAGGTCTTATAATTATTACTCTTCATAGTGAGGCAGAGGAGCACACTGCTTTCTATGAGTAAAATAAGTGATTCTACCAAAAACACTAGACTGTCTCTGCAGGACAGGAAAAACTGTCATATCTGGAATTGTACCCAGGAGCCTAGAATGTTAATTTATCTCATTTTGTCCTCTTTGACTCATGCAGGATTAGGTACTCATCAGGGATGAAACAATGAGGACAGCCAATGAAAGCCAGAGGAGAAATGACTTCAAATATTATATGTTTGTAACTTTGCCCTACATATGGTCTAATGGTCTTTGGGAATTTACAATAATTTTGTATAAGTGATCGGAATTCTAAAATAAATAGATTCAAGAGTTTGACATATGAGATTTAAAGACTAATAAAAATGAAAAAGAATACATTATTAATGTTCATTCCAATTCTATAATTCCAAATCTCACTGCCTGATCCAGAATGGCTTTAATGGCTCAACTGACATTTTAAGATCTGAGTATGCTGCCAAATTAAATGCAAAAGTATACAAAAAATGGTTTCTGATGTCTAAATTGTACAATAAAGAATAAATATTGGGGCAGGTGGGTGGCTCAGTGGTTGAGCATCTGCCTTCGGTTCAGGTCATGATCCCAGGGTCTTGGGATTGAGCCCCATATCAGACTCCCCTCAGGGAGCCTGCTTCTCCCTCTGCCTCTGTCTCTGCCTCTCACTCTCTCTGTGTCTCTCATGAATACATTTTAAAAAAATTAAAAATCTAAAAAAAAAAGAATAAATATTGACTGAAATTCCACTAATACAGGTAGTGGAGAAGGATGAGTATTAGCAAGTGCATGAAATCCCTTTCTGCTTTTGTTATTGCCACTAAGTCACCTATAAGAGCTAGTAGTCTAATAACCATGGCTTGGATTTTCTTTCATTGTAGTTAATGGTAAGCAAAAATTTGCTTATGTGTTTTAAATTTAATAGGTTTATATTCTATCAATTTTCTTGGATTGAATATTTTTACTGGATGTAAAAGTTTAAGGAAATTGAGTAATGCCATTTTGAAAATGTTTTGTTTTGGGGTGGCTGTGGGGCTCAGTCAGTGAAGCATCTGCTTTTGGCTCAGGCCATGATCTCAAGGTCCTGGGATTGAGTACCACATCTGGCTTCCTGCTCAGTGGGGAGTCTGCTTGTCCCTCTTCCTCTGTGCACTCTCTCTCTCAATAAAATAAATATATTTTAAAAAAGAAAATGTTTTGTCTTTATTTAAAAATATTATATACTTGGATATATATATATTATATATATATATAATATATATATATCGAAGGCAGATGCTTCACTGACTGAGCTCCCCAGGCACCCCAAAACAAAACATTTTCAAAACGGCATTACTCAATTTCCTCAAACTTTTACATCCAGTAAAAAAATTCAATCCAAGAAAATTGATAGAATATAAACCTATTAAATTTATTTATTTTTTATTTTTTATTTTTTTTTAATTTTTTTTAAACCTATTAAATTTAAAACATATAAGCAAAATTTTACTCTGTGCTATATATATATATATATATAGTACAGAGAAGTAACAATTGAAAGTAAGTGTCCCTTTTTGGTTGCTGTCTTCTCTCCTCCCAGTATCCGACCATATTCTTAATAAAATTGGCAGTAAATTCAGAAATTCATTCAGATCTTTTCAGCATCAGTTCTACACACACACACTTGCACACATACATGCAAAAATTAATACAGTGAGAACATTTTTTTCATCGCAACAAAAGTAACTCATTCTTTTTGATGATTAGCTCAATCTTAATTTGCTAGCATCTTTTATTAAAGCAAGAACATCTAGGAGGGTAAATACTGTTATAAACAGGTCTGAAGCCCGAAGGCCTATCCTCCCTAGATAGAGAAGTCAATAAAAAAGACAATTATAGGTAAGACAATTATATGCAATTATATTTGCTCATTGTTTGTCCTTTCTGTAAACATTAGGAGGGGCAGGGATTTTTGTTTCATAAAGTGTAGTCAACTGAGCAAACCTTGTATGAGCATGGTGCCATTTGTAATACATTTATGTTTTAACAAGCTGAGGGATATTTTTATTTTAATCAACTATTTCTTCTCATGCAAAATCACTCAGAAATGTTGGCATTTTCAATGAGCTACCACTTAGAGGAAATAAACAGAAGTTTGTACTTTGAAAATAAGAACAAATGCAATTTTATTTGTTAAATTACTCTAAATAGCAATCTAACTGGATTTTTGAATAATTGAGCTTCCTGTCCCTTCAGCTAGTCTGTTAATATTAAACAACCCTACTATCATTTTGCAGATAATCATGCCTAAAGTAGTGCTTCAAATAGGGCTGTTAATGAGAGTGCCGGCAGATCTGAGCTCCTTGCAAAATCTATTATGGATTGTTTTAAAACTTTATTAAGGGTATATCAGACGGGTCCATAAAATACAGGGATGTTTCAATACCGAATGTGACTTTTATTAGTCCTCTCATGAAAAACGGCATCAGTTTGATCCGAGATGGCAATAAAAAATATATAGCCTCTTCTAGGGAACTCCATTTCCCAGATCTTGAGATTTGTGATTAGTAGGCAAGGAATTTATATCATACAGCAGGCAAGGTAATGGACAAAGTAAGATTTACCTTACGAAACATTTCCATTGAAAGTCAAATTTCTACAGCCTGGCAGATATGGTATCTCCTAATATTTCTTGTAAGCACATTCAAGGATTATATATACACTCTTTTGTCATGCTTAAGAGGAAGAATGCGATGATCCATTTACAGAATAGTTAAGTTTGCTCAAAAATTCTGGAAAATGTTTGGGAGTTTCACACCTATCCTTACAACACCTGAAAAAGAAAGGAAAGTAATGTCATATTCTAATTTAAAATACGTTCAATTCAAACAAATTTAAAATTTTCTCTCCCCTTCTAGAAAATAATTATAAATTCTGTGTATTATGACAAGGATTCCTACCTAAGCAGTTCGGTTTTATACTGGGTATGTCCCTCTGACGTTTATAACACCTCTTCTTCCATCCTATTTCAGCTTAAAAGTACATTTTTTTTCAAAGAAAACTTCTCTGTTTCAGAAGAATATCATAGTTGTTTTAAGTCTATTTTTAAGACATAACTAAATGTGAACACAGAAACTCAGACATTAGAAGTTGATCATGTTTTCCAGGAAAAAGTATCTGTAAGCCTATGAGCTAATTTTTCTATTAAATTTTGATGCAAAATTGGTGTTGTGTTGTGTCTTGCAAGTAGTTCTTTTATATTTAAGAAGTACAATGTTTCATTACAGCCTTACTAAATTATCTACTCTATATTTTAGCCATTCATCCCTTCATCAAACATTCATTGGACATGCCAGGCCCAGTGCACAGCATCAGTCATGGCTACTCGAGAATTAAGACAGGGTTCTTCTTACCTCCAAGGCTTTTCTAGTCTGATGGAAGACACAGACAATTTAACGAATAAATACATTACACCATGTGAGAAATAAGGAGACTAGGTGTTCACTTGATTCTTGGAAAAAATGGAGTCCAGGCAAGTTCAAAGAGAAGATGAGCATGGGCTCAGCATATTTCCTGAGTATAAGCCCCACCTCTAGTTTGCCAGTAAGCCATTTTTCATCATTCTGTCTTTTCCCATTTCAGTGATAACACTATATAATTATTTGGGAGCTTATTGGCAGTAAATTTCTCTACTGCTTGACCACATCTTTTTTTAAGTCAGACTTTGGCTTATGGAATATGATACTTCCTGGCAGTTGAAGTTATAGTTATTAATGACTTTAGAAGAAGGAGAAATTACATTTCTACCACTCTTACATTTAGGGCTATCCCAATATCTTGTGTTTCTTTCTGTAGTAGGATATCCTTTGAAGATTATGCTTCTGGTTAAGTCTTACTCCCTTGTCTAGGCTCTAGGTTCAATGGGATTTAGGAAGATTCCAACATACCATCAATTTCATTTCACAGTATAATTTTTTTTGCATTAGCAAACACTTTTAATATTTACATATCCTTTCCAGTAACACATGCTAATTTGATCCTTAAAACAAAGTTCCCCTGAGTTTGGTAGGGCAGATGTTATTATTGCCACTGTAGATATGAGAAAGCTGAGACCCTGCAGGTATAGTGGCAGAGCCTAGAGCCTTTGTGTATTTTTCCTCCTCCTCATGATTCTTTTCATTTACCTGCCCCAAATTAAATTACTTTTGGGATTGATCACTATTCCAGAAACAGAGTCTGAAAACTCCGGACAATTTTTGAAAATATCCATAGGAAGTAATATTCCTTGCTGTGAAAGAAAAGTTTAGTGCCATTTAGTTTTTAATTATACATATATTTTACATACATGTTAATATTTGATCCCTGCTTCTAAATGTTCAGTCATAAAATCATTGCATGTTAATTCTTATTTCTGATTTTAATCAAATTTTTTTTGTTGAGTAGCAGCATTATTTTTCAGCTGAATAACCATTGAAATATCTAGCCTAATGGCAGTGTGTCTTGGTGTGTGTGTGTGTGTATGTGTGTGTGTGTGGTTTGGAGGTGCTTTGAGATTGCAAAATATAATAATAGTTTTAATAGCAATGTACCAGGAGATCGATTATAATTATAGTAGCTAGGATAACAGTGAGTTAGAAAATTATTTCCTCCTAATAAATCAATTAGGAAAGACTAAGTCTAGTTAGTGAGTGAGTCTATGTGAGTAGGAAGTTGTCAAAAAATTTTTTTTCTAAAAAAAATTTTTTTTTTCCTCCACAGAAAGTTGGGTAGAAGTTAAACAAATCTAGTTAGTGACAACAGTTTATTCAAAGATAACCTACAACCCAGTATCCCAATTGATTTGGGGATATTTGATTAAGATAAAGTAAAATGAGGTAAATGATAGTCTTGACATCATTTCCATCAAAACTGTTAAAGACAGGAGAGTGATAGTGTTGTAGGGTAGCTCCTTCACATTAATAACAGTTGACTATAACCTCTCCATCCTTTTTTTAAGATATTATTTATATTAAGAGAGAGTGTGAGAGAGAGAGGATGAGCAGGGGAAGGGAGAGAGGCAGAGGGGAAGGAGACTCCCCACTGAACAGAGAGCCCAACATGAAATCCTGTGATCATGACCTAAGCCAAAGGCAGATGCTTAACTGACTGAGCCATCCAGGTATCCTTAACCTTTCTGTCTTTAACCTTCCAGCAGTTATACACAAGCAAGGCTGAGATCTGGGAAATACCTGCCAGCTGCCTCTGGAGACTTTTCTCAGATTGATACTGCTGAGATGTATTTCCCTCAATCCAAGGACAGGTCTCATCTCTTCATTTCTATATTCTTAGTGCAAGTGAATATATAAAAGCAGAAAATGGCATAATGCTGTACTCTACAGTTTATGCAGCAAAGTCATGACTAGCCACATCAAAACCAGAGTTGTCAACATGAAAACTGCATGTTGTAATTAAAAACCAAACCAAACCAAACAACAACCAAAAACCTCAGGGGTGAATAAACATCAATGTTTTTTCTTCTCTCAGAGGTCTGTAGGTTGGCTGAGGCTGCACTAATCTCTATATGTCTTTCTGGGACTCAGATGAAAGAGTAGCCTCTGTCTGCGACTTACTTTCTTCACGGAAGAGGGCGGAGATGCTGAACTATACATTCACATTTAACACTTCTCAGCTTTGGGACCAGAAATGGCAAGATCAGCAAGGAGATCACCACTGCTGTGGACAAATCTAATAAATTTGACCTGTGTTTTATCTAAACACTTTTGTAGCGGAGGAGAATGCCCCAATACCCCTTTTGAAATATCCTATAGCCTTTGTGTTCTTGCTGAATGCTATGGGTTCCATGTTTTCCATATCCTCCTCCAAGTCCAGGTGGATTGCAGTTATTTGTGATTATGAAATAAAAAATAAAACAACGAAAAAACCTTAAAAATAAAGCTTCAGTTCAGAACTCAAATGCAATTGTCCCAAGCAAGTTAATGACCAAGTTGGCAATGGATAGGAGAAATACCATCTTCAGGGGAGTCCCCAAGTCTATATGACTAAGGATGTGTATTTATAATCCCTTCATTAGGTGGGATGGGTATAACTGGGAATTGTGCTGATAGTTGATTTATTATTCCTAGTTTCAAATTCACTTTTTTGCTCTCTGAGTAGAAATGGATCTGGGTCTTTTAATTATTTTCCCTTTTCTTGCCAATAGAGAGTACTGGAGAAACATTGTAGAATGAGGGGTTTCTCCTCCTGTTCCAGCATGCCCTAAGGCGACCTCTCCAAAACCTGGCTCTTGTGGCACAAAAGTCTTCACCAGCATGTGATTCTTGCAATGCATAGGCTTTCTTACTAACCAGCTTTGCTAATGCAGGCTGCTTGTCTGGCATTACATGGGTGGCTTCTCTAGCATTAGGTTGCTGCCTTTGTGCACGGGTATTCCAGTGCCAACTCCTACAGTACAGACAGCTTCCTTAGCTCCTGGCTCCTGCCATGACTGGTGGTCAGCAATACCCAATAACCAGCACTCCCTTTGGGCAATATTACAGTGAAGAGATACCTCTCCCTAAATAGTTTTCTTCAGTAGTCTAGAGAGCAGATTTCTGGTAAGTTCCAGAGGTCATATTTAGCAAGTTTTGGTGCAGTGGCACCACAGTGGCCGCTCTGCCATCCAGTGAACCATGACCACACTCTCTCCAACAATGTCTGGATCTCAGTCCTGAGGATCCTCTTCTTGGGTTTCCAGTTCAGCCATGGGGTAGTAACTGTAATCCTGTATTCTTCAGAGTTCCCTGAATTCCTTACTGTCCAATTCCTATTTCCTTCAACCTCCTTTTGTAGTTAACACTTCTTTGCATGCAACTTTCCATGTTCAAATCACTGTATGTTTCTCTCTCTCCTAATTGGACCCAGGCTGATACAGGAACCATACTGTAATCTATCATAGAAATCTAATACATGGATTTAGTTAAATGAAACTTATTATTCAATGGGATAAGTTAATTTATTCATTAGGCACATAGAACTGAGATTCTCAGAATTTGCTGAGAGTTGCCTCTGTTTATTTTTACTCCAAGTGATTTTGTGTTGACTTTCAGAAGACATTTAATTTTTTAAGACATTTAATATTTTTCTCCTTCCAACTTCTTGAGCTTTGCCCTCACTAGAATCCTCACTTTGCCAATATCATATACATATTAGAAATAAACTATGAAAAGCAACTTTTGAAAAGGCATCATCCCCTTAAAACAATAATTGGTAACTTTCATTTCTGATATGCTTATTAATCAATGTGCCTACTCACTGAATTATGTGAGTGTATGGGGAATATATCTAGGAAACACAAAGACAAATTTTTTGCTTAATATATGTGTTAAACTAAGAACCATATATGCCTTTATAATTTAGAATTTCTTTCCTAAGAATCAGCACATAAAATGCAAATATTTTTACTGGGCAAAAGGAACTTAACTTACGTTTTTTATTAATATTGTATATAATTTTTACAGAAATGTTTGTTGAGACTGCAGCTATTCCTCTCAATTTAAAAGTGAGCAATTCAAAGAGTTACTTGAGGAAGTATATAGTGTTTTATTTTCTGATCTAAAATCTCCTCTAGACTAACTGCTGAAGTGAATAATGCATGGCAATAAGTTCAACATGGAAGTACTGATTATAAGGTAGGTAGCATTTTGCTGGAACTGTAGAAACTTTCATTTCTTGAGAGACAGAAACAAGACATATATGAAAAACAAGGGCAATACCTAAAAGGCAGGTAGACTCTATGGCCTTTCTAATGTCTGATGCAGTCTTTTTTTTCTTTTTTTTTTTTTAAGATATTTATTTATTTATTTATTTATTTATTTATTTATTTATTTATTTATTTATGAGAGACAGAGAGAGAGAGGCAGAGATATAGGCAGAGGGAGAAGCAGGGTCCCTGCGGGGAGCCCGATGTGGGACTCGATCCCAGGACCCTAGGATCATGACCTGAGCCGAAGGCAAACGTTCAACCACTGAGCCACCCAGGTGTCCCTATCTGATGCAGTTTAGTTGCAGCTTATGTTTTGCTCTTTTTCCATCCTCCGATTAGATATGATCTCTTATCTTACAAGATACCTTAGCTTCTCTGTGGAGCCCCAGGACTAGTGAAGAAAGACTGTGGGATTCAGGGAAGAAGTCTTTATGCCTCATTAACCTCTAGACATTTCTTCCTCACCTCTTTCATAGATTTACAGCTTTTGGATTGCATTTGAAGTGGTAGGTTTATGCTTTGTGGATTATGGAATTTACAACTTTTGAGATTCTCCATTCCAAATGTCTCATTTTACAGATAAGAAAATTGAGGCCCAGAGAAGGGACGGAGTATGTTCTAAGTTCCCAGGAGGTGGATCTAAAATAATCAAACACTGAAGTATACAATCTCCCAGTGTCTATGTTGATGATCTTCATACTGTCGGAGCTCCTGTGGGCAACAAGGGCCACTTTGTACTGATATCAGGGAGTACCACTTGTAAAAATAAAGATTTAAATTGCTATAGATGAAGAAAGAATGCCGGCCAGGGGAGTGTCTGCATGTTGTGTGTGTTACGCTGACAACTTGTAGCTCCTAGAGATCCATATTGCTACCTAATTTAAGAACTATCACCCATATTTGTCATATTCCTCCTGATATAAACAAGAGAATATAATTAACACTCTGGGATTCTGAGTTTATCTGTGTGTTTTAAGCAAAATTTCTTTTCTTTTTTTTTTAAGCAAACGTTCTTTTTTGTTTGTTTGCTAACTTGCTTGTATATAAAGAGTCTTTAAAAGAAAAACTGTCATTGCTCACTTCTATTTGCAAACCATCTGGCAATTCCATTTTCCAATGACATCCAATGAAGAAAAAAGAGTAAAAACAGGAGCAAGAACAAACGTAAAGATAGGTCATCTCATCAAATAGAGAACTTATTTACAAGCAGATTTGAGCAGTGCTAAATATTGTGCCCTAACAGCATAATTAATAATAACATTCAGGGAAAGTTTTTATCTTTAATCTTACTTCTCATTAATTTGAAATTGAGTTAACTTATGACTTAATGTTGAAAAATAGAAATCAGCATAAAAAGAGCCTAGGTCTATAATGAAGATAATAAGCAGGCTCTACCAGATGTTACCAGATGGTAACATCAAAACCTATGGCACGGTCACACACAAGAATCAAGTACTGATTTTCAAATGAGAAATGATGAAAAATGGACTAGAATTTTCTTATAATGGTAGATATTTTTATATAAATATTCTAATAAATCCAGTTGGAATGTGATCTCTCTGTTCATTCCTTTTTCTATCATATTATATCTGGCATTTCTGCTATCCATAATTTATTCTATTACTTATCATCTTATTTACAAAGACTTTGGTATTTCTTCTTTCCCTGAATCCAGGGTGTCATTACAACTTACTGGCTCTTATACCCTTATACTTCTTATGGATGCCAACAGCTGGACAATCTCAATGGTCTCCCTGATATTTTCATGTCATCCTACATGTCATTGCCAGAACAACTTTCAGAAATCACATTTTCATCCTATCATTGCTCTATTCAAATTTCTCTCATTGAAAACCACGATCTTGCCCATGTTCCCATGGAGTTTATCTCTTGAGTTGAAGCCATCTCAGTTCAACCCAAACAAATCATTCATATGTTCCTGGAATATACTCATTCTTATTCAATAGGTCTTCTACCTTCAGAACATGCAATTAAACCATTTCTCAAAATGCATTCTATAAAGCAAACACTAAATCCTTGAGTTGTAAATATTTTACTTTTGAAGATTTCCAAATATGTTTTCCCAATATGTTTGGGAGACCTGAGTTAAAGAAAGTTAAATGATTCCTCTTTTGCTTGGTTTTCATCAAGAGAGTTTTGATATACAGTGGTCCTTGAAATTATTTGACTATGGAATACTCTTCATGAAACCATTGCTTAATGTATATCTATCCATATGCATACTCATTTAAGTAGCCATACTTCTAAATCTGATTTTATCTATTTTAATTAAAAGCTCAAGAAAAATTAAATATAAGTTCAATCCAAGAATTTCACTCCTAGATATCTACCCAAGAGAAATGAAAATATGTCCACACAAAAATTTGCACATGGATGTTTATAGAAATATTATTCATAATAACTCAAAGATGGAGATGGCCCAAATGCCCAACAACTGACAAATGGATAAACAAATGTGGTATCCATAAAACAGAATATTATTCAGCCTTAAAAAGGAAGGAAATTTTGACACAAGCATATATATAATATGTATAAACCTTGAAAACATTATGCTAAGTGAAAGAAGCCAGTCACAAAAGGCCACATATTGTATTATTTCATTCACATAAAGTCCAAAATAGAGAAACAGAGACACAGAGTAAATTTGTGGTTGCTTAGGTCCAGAGGGAAATGGGGGAGTTAAAAAGATGACAACAAAGGGTATAGGTTTTCTTTTTGAGATGATAAAAAATATTCTAAAATCCACTGTGGTAATAACTACATGTTTCTGTAAATATATTAAAAACCATTGAATTGTACATTTTAAAAGGACAAATAGAATATTATATGAAGTATACCACAATAAGAGTGTTTTTTAAAAAGTTCTAAAATATGTCCAGAATAGCAGATCATATCACACCATTTTATAAATCTTTACTGTGGCAATGTTTCAATAAGCAAGGGCTTAATAATTATCTGACAAATGAACTGAAAAAAAAAAAGAAGTCTAACAAAAGCCTTTCTACTCAGTGTGGTCTATGGACACAGCATCACATCCTCTGGGAGCCTGTTAGAAATGCAGATTCTCAGGCTGATCTCATACCTGCTGAATTGGAATTTACATTTTAACAGGATCCAAGATGATTCATATGCACATAGAAGTTTGAGAAACACTGAACTGTAGTATCTTCTAATTGTTAAAAACACTAAGTTTTTATATAGCCATTTTGCTTTCTCATGCCTTAGGGCTTTTAATAGGGATTAGATCAATTCACTTTTAATAAGGACACCATCTAATGAATTACAATTAACCTAATTTTCTCAGCTGCAGTTTTAATGTTTCCCAGTGCTCAGTCAAGCCTCCAAAATGTGATGATTATTTAAAACATAAGAAATTATATAAAATAAACAACTTGTTCAGGTCTTTTAGACTCTTGAATTCTACAGGCATATCATCTTTATAATCATTGACTTAAATGAAAAAGCTAACCATTAACTTGCTTAAAGATACAGAACAAATTATTTTAAACCAGCTTCTTTTCTTTTTTCTTTTCTTTTCTTTACTTTCTTTTTTCTTTCCTTTTCTTTCCTTTTCTCTTCTTTTCTTTTATTCATGAGAGACAGAGAAAGAGGCAGAGACATAGGCAGATGGAAAAGCAGGGTCCCTGCGGGAAACCTGATGTAGGACTAGATTCCAGGACCCCAGGATCACAACCAGAGCCAAAGGCAGATGCTCAACCACTGAACCACCCAGGCATTCCCCATCTTGTTTTCTTATCAATTAAAGGTAGTTTATAACCACCCTTTTTTCTTACTATACTATTGTCAACATTTTTTGATGAATTACTAGGAGGCATCCTAGCCATTTTGGTCATCCTCAAAAAATAAATAAATATACATAAAATAGAGAAAAATTTTGTTGTTGTTTGCAGAGCTACACCCAGGAAGATGTGCCATTGCTGGGGATGCTGTAAGCCTTAAGGGCCACACTTCTGTAACTTGTCAGACTTAGAGAACTTTATAACTGAGAAATATACACTAAATTACAGCATAAAATACACATATAGAATGCATTTCTGTCAAGGATTATCCTTGTTTCTCTTCCTTCCTGCCCCTGATCTCATGCTCACACAAACAGGGAAACCTGAAGCATCTTTTCCATCCCCACCCTGAAATGGGGGTCAATAGGACCCAGTGATAAACTCAGACCAACCAGAGCTAACTCTTTTCCCTGACAAACAAGCTGCTGAGAAGTGAAGGCCTCCTCCATTCAGCTTTGTCAGGTAGTCTATTCCTGGAGTGCCATCAAAGGGTTTTCAAAAAACGCTACTTCTTTTCTCAGTTTGCAAGATAGACTATAAATAAAAATTAATTTATGATCAAGTACCCTGAGTATTTTGATAACAATCACAGAAGCCCACACTTTTATATAAGGCCAGAAGCCAAACATCCCCCTTGATAAAAAGAGAACAACACTGTTTAGAAAAATTGTTTGAATAAGATTCTTTAAATCTCTCTTTCCTACATATGTAGAATGGTGAAATATATGAAAGTTTATGTTTGTAATAGCACGGCACAGTTTACATATTTACTGTTCTTAGGAATATACTATTCCCAATGAGACACTTGTATAGAAAATGTAACATAAAAATAAAAATAAATATGCATACTCTCATGTATTTGATTTTACTGACAATGCATGTAGGATATGTCCATCAAATATATCCACAATAAACAAAACAAATGATATTCTTTTATGTTGCTATTAATTGTATCCAAGGAAGTGCTCATTTAGCCTATTAAAAATTAAAAACTAGAATGATTAACAATAACTGAAACTTAACTTGAATTCATGAACTAAGGCATACAGTTTTTTTTTTTTTTTATGAGTGACTTTAATTCTTTCTCTGAAATGTTGTATGGAAGGGGTTCTGGACTTCAGAAGGTTACTAAAAAAATAGACACATGAAAGCCAAGAGCAAAATAACAAGCCAATTTTAACTGGCTTATTCCTGATTAAAATTACACATATATATTCAGAGTCCCTCTTAATAAGTACTTATTGAAAGATGAAAAATCTCCCTTACTTAGAAATTGATAAAGGTATTTATTATACCAAAAGGAAAATTTAAATCAATTATCCATTACTATTTTTTATAATAGTAATAGGAAATAATATGAGTATTGCAAGTATAGGAAGTAACCACTTACATTTCATAAGTCCAAAGCATCACTCTTTACAATATAGGATCATACTGATCTTTTGGAAATATATATATATATATATATATATATATATATATATATATATATATATTTATTTATTTATTTATTTATTTATATATAGAGGGGGGACACAAATCTGAGGTGATTCAGGGCAGGGTGCTTCAGTTGGGGAATTCTTTTTAGAAAAAAATGAAAAACAATATAATATTGTAAAAAGATCAACTTGGGATCCCTGGGTGGCGCAGCAGTTTGGCGCCTGCCTTTGGCCCAGGGCGCGATCCTGGAGACCCGGGATCGAATCCCACGTCGGGCTCCCGGTGCATGGAGCCTGCTTCTCCCTCTGCCTGTGTCTCTGCCTCTCTCTCTCTCTGTGACTATCATAAATAAATAAAAATTAAAAATAAATAAATAAATAAATAAATAAATAAATAAATAAATAAATAAAAATAAATAAAAAGATCAACTTATTTTTGAATGACTGAGTCAGGAAACTCAAAGTAATCGCAAATTAAACTAAAAGATTTTATTCTTCAGAACATTAAACTTGAGAGGATGGTCCAAAATGGTAATATAGGAAGACTGAACTCGCCTCCTCCATGGATTCACCGATCCATACCTACGTATAGAATCATTCCTCTGGAAAAAGAACTAAAGGCAGACTGAACAGCTTTTGTACACGAAGGATGGAGGGACCTCATAGAGAACAGCAGGAGAGATGGAGATGGTACTGAAAGGATCCCCACCCCTAACACTGAAAGCTGCCCTGGGGAGAGATGGTACTGAAGGGCAGTGAAAGATTCACCTGCCTTGAGGCACAGATAAAAGCTGCAGTTTAAAAGGGCAGCCAGACTATAAAGAAGCTGCCCCTCCACCAAAGAGTGAAGGGTCAGAGGCACTGGCTACTAGCATGGTTTATACTCTTGCTCCACCTTGATAGTGCAGATAGGAGCAGGCTCTGGGCACCCTGGCTACCCTCCACTTCAAGAAGTCCCAGACCCCTAGCCCACATCAGCCCTAGATAACCTGTAGCATAGGACAAAAAGCCCAGGTTTAGAGGAACAACTAGAATATAAAGGAGACAGTCCCAAAGCTCTGCCAAAAGGTGAGGGAGCAGTGGCACACTTTCTGGGCACAGAGGGGCAGGCAAGCACCATTGTTTATGTTCCCCCCTCCACCTTGACAAAATAGATGAGAACAGGGTATAGTGCCTTGACCAGCCTGCTGCCTCAGTGAACCCCAGGACCCTAGCCCATACCAGCCCCATCTGTCCCCTCAAGGGGACCATATAAAGCAGCCCCAGCATTCCACACACTAGGCTATCCCTGGACAGTGCTCACTCAAGACAGTTGAAGCCATCTCATCAAGGTGACCCAGGTGCAAAGAATCCCAGGATACTCCATGCCCATTGGATACTCCAATCATATCTTGAGATGATTGTCTATGGCACCCAATGTGCAGAGAATCTACTTAGATTATAGTTGTCCTGCCATAGTCATCTCTGTGCAGAATGCCCTGAAAATCCCAGCCTATGCCCACCTCAGCTAAAGCTGTTCCACTAGGGTGGCTGGCTCATGCCCACTTCAGCTCCAGCTATCCAACCAGAGTGGCCCCAGTGTGAAGTGTCCCAAGACCCCCAGCTCACACTCACTACAGTTCTAGCTAGCCAGCCAAAGCTTCCAGGCACATGAGATGTTCCTATACAAGTCCATTCCTTCAAGTCTAGAAGTAGCTGTTTGACCTAATTCACAGAAACAAACACAGAAAGTCAAATAAAATGAGGAGACAAGGGTATATTCTCCAAACAAAAAAAACAACACAAAATTTCAGAAAAAGAACTAAATGAAATGGAAATAAGCAACTAACCTGATAAAGAATTCAAAGTAATGATCATAAAGATGCTCACTGGACATGGGAAAACAATGAATGAATTCAGTGAGAACTTTAACAAGGAAATAGAAAAAGAAAGAAAGAAGAAAGAATGAAAGAAGAAAGAAAGAAAGAAAGAAAGAAAGAAAGAAAGAAAGAAAGAAAGAAAAAAAGAAAGAAAGAAAGAAAGAAAGAAAAGAGACCCACTAAAAGTTGAATAATTCAGTAACTGAAATGAAAACTACACTAATTCAGCAATTCAACAACAGATTAAAATGCAGAAGAACAGATCAGTGATGGGGAAGACAGTGTAATGAGAAGCACCTAAACTGAACTGCAAAGAGGAAAACAAAATTAAATGAAGATGGGTTAAGGGATCTCTAGGACAGTATCAAGGATACTAACATTTAGATCATAGAGGTCTCAGAAGAAGAACGGAGAGAGAAAGGGTCAGAAAACTAATAGGAAGAAATAATAGCTAAAAACTTCCCTAATCTGTGGAAGAAAACAGACATCCAGATACAGGTCCAGGAGTCACAGAGTTCCAAATTAGATGAACCCAAGAAGGTCCGCACCAAGACACACAATAATTCAAATATCAAAGATCAAAGATAAAGAGAGAATCTTAAGAGCAGCAAGAGAGAAATAATTATTTATAAAGGAAACCCCAACAAGCTAACAGCTGATTTTTCAGCAGAAACTTTCCAGGCCACAAGAAAGTAGCATAATATATTCAAAGGGCTGAAAGGAAAAAAAAAAAAAAAAAGACTACATTAAGAATACTCCCCTGGTAACATTCATGGGGGGCCCAAGTTCTTCTGATTGAGGCTCAAATGAAAAAGAAAAAAGATACTCTATCTAGGAAGGTTGTCATTTAAGATTGTGGAGAAGAACACTGGATAATCCAGTAATTCCACTAAATACCCAAAGAAAATGAAAACACTAATTTAAAAAGATATATGCACCCCTATGTTTATTGCAGCATTATTTACAATAGCCAACATATGGAAATATGAGTGTCCATTGCTAGATAAATGAATAGACACACACACACACACACACACAGAGGACTCTTACTGAACTCTAAAAAAGAATGAGATTTTATCATTTGTGACAACATGGATGGACCTAGGGTACCGGTATTATGGTAGGTAAAATAAATCAGACAGAGAAAGACAAATACTACATCATTTCACTTATATGTGGAATTAGTTATATTACTAAACAAGTGAACAAACAAATAACCAAAAAAACAGAAACAGAATTACAAATGTACAGAACAGACTGCAAACTGGTGGTTGCCACATGGGAGGGAGCAGGAGGATGGGTGAAATAAGTGAAGGGGTTTAAGAGGTACAAACTTCCAGTTATAAAATAAACAAATCATTGGGGTGAAAAGTAGTACTGCATAGGGAAGAGAGTCAATAGTATTGCAATGACATGGGGTGGTGACAGCAACTATACTTAACTGTGGCGAACGTAGTAAACTGTTGAGAATTGCTGAATTATTAGGTTGTACACCCAAAACTAATATAACATTATTGACATTGTATATCGATTATGCTTCAATTAAAACAAAGAATAGTAAAATTTTGTTTCTTATCTTGATATAAGGCAAAATTTAAGGGCCCTGATTTAAACTTTAGGAAGAAGGTCCGTTGCTGCCCACCATTCTTAGACACTTCCACACACAATTTTCCCTGATCAGCTGCTTCTTTTTCATTGTTTTTGCAAGTGACTGGAGCTACTGAAAATAGGAGGTTTGTAGTTGGTTAATTTTTGTCCTGGCCTACTACTAACACAAGGCCCCTGGAAGAGACGTCTCGCTTGTCAGCCATGGATTTCTGGGATCTCTTTTCTCAAGTCTTTTTCTTTTGTCACTACCTATTGAAGATTGCTTCAATAAATCTGTAGGTACCTAATGAAATTTGGAAAGTGAGCCAACTCATCTTGGAGAATTGGTATCATTTACAGTCTCTTCTGGTTTGCCTCACTACCAAATATGGTTTGACTGGAAGTATTAGCAGAAAGCTGAGGTGTTGAAATGATCTCTGAATTATTAGAGGAGAAATGATGGGCTTCATTTAAAAGATTAACTTAAAAAGAGATAGAGTGGATTTCCCCTTTCATAGTAAAGTTTCAGATTTGATTTATATGTGTGGTTCTCTCTCTAGTCTAAAAGACACAGATACTTAAGAATACCCTTAGACTTTCTACAAAAGAGGATTGTGGGTGTGGCAGTGTCAGCTTTGCTATTAAAATCTTAGATGTTTTCCAATGTCAAACAAAAGAGAAGACTGACAACAGTACACTGATTAGGAATTTTTAAAGAAACTAAAGAAATGGAAGAAGAGTTGTTCAGTCCCAGGACTGACTGATTAGTGTCTATCCCTGTTCCTTGCAGCCTATTTTAATTCAATGGTGGGTTATCTCTTTGTCTGGTTAATTCCCATAGCACTTACTTGCCCCTGCCTTGTATTTACTCCCGCTATCTTAGACTGTAGCTGTTTGTTCATCCATCTTAAATCTTTTATTGAACTGGAAGCTCCTTGGAGAGAGACAGATAACCTTACACATATTTTTATCTTCAGCAACATATGACATCAGAAAAAATTAAAAATGAGGAAAGAAGGAAAATCTCTTGAGTATTATGCATTAGGAAAATGCAAGGCGTTAGTATATAAAAAGGTACAATAACAAATTTATGTTCCCTGCCTTACTCTTGCTTTAATTGAGATCTAATCCAAAATAAGCAGTTGTGAATAAAATATCAGCTTTAATTTTCTAATAGTTGAAACTGGAGAAGATTTAGGGGTGTAGCAACAGTGGGCGTCCTAAAAACATATGCAAAATTAGGAAAATGCTCTCACTTGGTTATAGGTATAGCTGAAAAACCTCACTCTTTCCCATGTGGGGATCTGCCCTTGTTAAAACATTATCATGAGAGAGGACACCAAAATGAGCACTTTCTGCAGGCATTTGCAGATCTCTAAGAGGAGATAGGAAGGTGAGCTAAACTCCAGGGTTTCTTTCCCCATATTCTGGAAAGAAGGTGGTGAGGAGGAGGCAGGGAGATATCAGGATTGTTAGACTAACAAACACTTCTCTCCTACGGTCATGAAGTAAGGGGAAAGGAGGCTTTTCCACCATCAAATTGTTTTCATATAACATCTCATTTAATCTCTCAACCTATATCAGGTTAGGGCTGGTAATTCTGGTTCTATAAATGAAGAAGGGAAAGTCCATAAATATTAAGTAGCTTGCTGTAAGTTTCACAGTAAATGTCAGTCAATATTCAAACCCAAAGTGTGTGCTCTTTGTCCAACATGGTCCACTGTGGATGGGTCACATACATGTTTGGTGAATGGATGGATGGTTGGATGGATGAAAAGGAAGAAACTTGGCATACATTTACACATCAATGATGATAAATATCAAGAATTTTGATTCAAGCTTTCAAACATAATGAAGTCCATACTGTAGATATGTCTTGATAAATGAAAAAAAAGGATACCTTTTCTTTTTTTAGTTTAGGAGAAAAGATTCTATGGGAATTTCATCAAACTGTTCTCCATTTATATCCTCCCAATAGACTGTCAACTCCTGAAAATCAGGGAAATCCTACTACCATTACATCTTCCCTGACACCAGCAGAAGTTCAGGAGGCCCTTTATAAATGACTATTAAGAGAAGCAATGCACAGAAGTAGATAAATCCTTAGTAATTTCTTCAAGTGAATTTTATGAACTCAAAACCAAATACATATGCATTTATGTATGTGGGTGGATAGATGGATGGATGAATAGATGGATGACATATGGATAGCTAGCTACATAATAATATTTTTTTTCTTAAAGTGCCAACAGCCTCTGGTATTGGGTGTACATTTTTATCAAGTCGAAAAGGGGCACAGTAGTATGCTATAAGTGTGGGAAGAATTATTGTAAGGGAGGATTCTGATTAGCTAAGTCTTTCTGAACTAAGAAGACAATAAAATCAGAAGGCTTAAATTTAAACTTAAACAGAAGGAATATAGATGACCTGTAAGGAAGGCTTTCCTGATAGCAAGGGTTTTAAACAGACAGTGGAAAAGATTTGCAGAACCTCCTCCTTTGGAGATCTCTGGTATCAGGATAAACTGCCAGCTGGCTTAGATACAGGGCTGCTTGGAGGCAAAGAGCTGGCATGCATGAACTCTCAAAGCATATAATAAAATTACTTGAACTTTCCTTATCACAAAAGAATTTTATATCTAGGATTCATAATGATACCGAAACCCTATGACAGAAGAAGCCGTAATTTGTAGTACTCCGTCCGGTCTTCTTGAATTATGCAGCATAGTGCTGAGCACATAGACATTGCCCAGTGAATGTTTACCGACCAGATTGATCAGCAGAATGGTAGGTGGGAAAAGAACTGGATTATTTTTACCGCTTACCTCTATAAATAGTCCGAAACTTGGAGGAAATCTGTCAGTTTCTCCAGGGCTTCATTTACCCCCTCTGTAGATCATGGCCTCTGTGAGTTGAAGGTCTCTGGGACACTTGGAGCACAGTTGACTTCATGGTTGTGATTAACCTGATCTGTATCTACTTCATGTTGCCTATCAATATCATAGCAGGGAAAAAAGAAAGCTTGGCTTCTAGTGTCACTTTGTCCACCAATTAGCATTTTCAACTGGCTCAAATCATTTAATTTCCCTGGGATTCCACCTATATAATTTTTAGTCAAAAATTCTATAATTCCGTGACAATGACCTACCAAGTTACATTCTCTGTTTATTCATATTATCGTTTCTAATGTTTTTCAGGAAAAAAAAAGGCTAAAAATATTATCCAGATTACTTTTAAATATTTTTAACAATTTGCTTAAACAATATACTTTTATGTCCATTTATTTCTCCCAAATGTAGGATTTATCTCAAATGTCCAACCAATGTTTATTATCAGTTCACTTATTAAAAGTGCAGTAATGTTAGTTACTATTTCACTTAGAAAGAAAAAAAAACAAACAAACTTTGACTCCATGGGACTACTATGCTCAGAGAGTCACATTAGTGATAATGCTGCACCAATAATTTAGAAAAGCCACATAGAGAAACTTCAGCAAGTTCAAACTAAGCTAAAAAGACTTTGATTTGCCCTCTAGAAGTAAAAATGTGATTTACTTTTTCAAATGAAACAGACTTGTTATCAGCAAATATTTACACAAAGACCTGGTGATAACCAAATGGTTTAACTAGCCTGACTTTAAGTGACAAACCCAGCATGATTAGAATCTGTAGATAAGGAAATGAATAAAGGTATACTGATTTTATGCTGTATGCATTTGTATTTGAATGGATGGGTATTCATCTGCTCATTCATTCATTCAATAAACATTTATGGAATTCTGCTAGGTACTAGACACCTGTTACCTGGGGATAAGAAAGTGGGAAGACATGATAAGACATGGCCCTGTCCCAGAAGATATTCCCAAACTAAGAGACAGGACAGATGTGTAAATAAGTGCAGTGCTCTGTGAGAAGTACTATACTAGAAGTATATACAACATGAAAGGAAAGACAGTGTAACTGAAGGCCCAGAAATAAGAAATAATAGATTTAGACTCCCCAGCAAGAACCTCAGGTGTTGGAATCAGACACACAATGTAGCTATGTGTGAAACAGTAAAGGAAAAGGATACAGTTGTAAACATAAGTGTACAAGAGAAAGAAACTTACAGATTTGAGAAAAATAAGGCTTTTAAAACTGTAAGGTTAAATTATTGACATCTGAAACTCAGTCAACTAGCTGAGCATGTGCAGTAAAGAGAGAAAAGAAAATAGAACAGAGAAGAGCAGCCTGGGATATAGAATAGCAGGTCTAACAAATATCTAATCAAAGTAACAGAAGAAGGGAATCTTTACCAGTATCTTGGCCTCTGCCCACTAGATGCCAACAGTACCCCTAGGCTCAGTTGTGAAATTTATGTCTTCAGACATTGCCAAATGTCTCTGAGGGACAAAATCACTCCAGTTGAGAACCAATACCATAAAAAACAGATGAAAAACACAAATTACTGGCCTATTTCACTCATGGCTATGAAAGTAAAAATCCTAAACAAAATAACTGCAAATTGGATGTAGTAAATAAAATATTAAATCCAGTTGAATTTTTTCCTGAAATGCAGAGATGGTTACATATGAAAATCTATAAATATTATAATCCACATTGACAGATTAAAGGCAATCTTTATGCCCTTTCAAAAAAATATATACATATATGCATCCTGTACATATATACCTGAGTACACTATATACCACAGTGTCCACTAGTAGGTGGTTCTTTCCCCTCTTTATTTTTCTTTTTAATTTACACCTTATAAAACCTATCTGCAGTGTGAATTAGAAACAGTGCTTTAAGTTCAGCACTATGTCTGAGAAAGGGGATACCACGTAACTGAGCTAATCAGAAACCTTCTTTACAAGTTTATAGCTTTTCAGAGAAAAGGTTAAAAAGTAAGATTAGCTAACAAGGCCATTTACAAATATTTCATTTCCATTGAAAAGTAGACTCTAGGTTTATTTAATAGTACAACAAATGTCTACTAAAATGTTGATCTGTATTTTAAAAGGCAATTCAAATGAGTTATAATCCATTTATATTAATGTAAAAAGAAGTCTTTTCAAATGGCTATTTAATTCCATATCTGTAACATTCAATACAACGGTTTTTGAAACCAACCGACCTTTACTGTTAGTATCCAGTGAATAAATATGAATGACTCATTAGTGCACTCACATGAATTGAAATGCTCATTTGCAGTGGCTTTAGAATGCACCCAATTTCAAAATAACCTCTATTATTTTTTATTTAATTATGTATATAAGCAAATCTGTATGTTCAACAATCAAGCAAGCCGGTTCTCTAGCATCACCATGTCTACCAGTCATTTTAGGAAATGAGCAGGCAAAGAGTGTCAGAAGTATGAGAAGTAGGAGACTGTGAGGCGGTTCTGTGGTGCATGCTCCACTTTGTAGCAACCCCCCCCAATCCCCCCCACCAATGCTTCATCTCTGTAAATAGGAAGTCAGTGTTAGTTCAAGGTCACACTCTTGATTCTCACAAATTCTGACCTTGCTCTTACTCTGTGCAACAGGACATCGGTTATGTGAAACCACAGAAATCACTTCTCTAAACGTTCTGATGATTATATGAAGAGTTATTAACTTCAATTAAATGTGAGATAATTGCATGTAAATGAATTAGTGGGTACAAAGTTTATCATGACTTGTTAGCCTAATAGTTATTATAAACATAATAGCGATTATTATACCTACCAATGGCTAATTGCTGTGCAGGGCACTTCAGATATATCTATAATAAGGATGATGGTGATAACAATAGTCAGCCAAAAGAAACAAGAGATCGCTGCCTGCCAGGGAAGGGAAGGTCATGACAAAGAATATTCTCATCATGTAGACCATGCTGTCTTCAGCGGTCATTGTCCCACTTTTCATTTGGACACCATGGGGTCCTTGAGTCCTCCTGTTCTCTGATATTGAATCAATAGCAAGAACACCACTGACAGATAATCTCATCAGCGTATAAAGATTATCTCCCTTGAATGAAAGGAGCCTGTGTAAATGTAGGGCTTGCCTGTATTAATTTATACTCTTCCTGGCAGAGGGTGAAGCCTGTCTCAGGAAGGCCCAGATGCAGTTGGCTTTGAGTATCTGCAGGCTTACTTGGGGCCCTTCCTGTTGCTGACTGCCACAACTTGCCAGAAGGGACTGCTTCCTGAGGGTCTGATAAATCCGCTAACCTACTCACATCTACAACTTGTCTTACCTTGGCAGTCCCAATCAAACCCACAGCCCCAGCCCCAGTTGTCCTCAGCTGGATGTCTTTTGTTTATTTTGTTTTCTCCTACCCACTTATTCACGTATGTCCCATCAGGAACAGACATTGTCAGACGTAAAAAAAAAAAAAAAAAAAAAAAAAAAAAAAAAAAAAAATGAGCATGATTGTAAGGTCAATGGGCAAACATAGAATAAATACATTTCTAAGTGATCTAAAAAAAATGCTCCAGCATTTTAGTAATATGAATAGATGGGGGGGGAAATCAGAAGGAACAGTAATAAGACATTGTACAGGGTTCCTTTTAATTTGGATATCTCCTTCTTAGAGAAAAGGAAGCAGTCTCTGGCCCCCATGACATTCCCAGTATGGGCAATAACTGAGTTCCTAGATGAGACTAAAATTCTGAATACCCACTATATGCCACCCACTATGCTAAATGCTTTAGGCACATTATCTTATTGAATTCTATGGCAACTTTTGTGATTTTAGAAAGTACCATTATCCCAAATATTATAGATGAGGATCGAGTCTTAGCAAGGCTAAATAACATCTGCAGGGTTACCTAAATTATTAAGTGAGAGAGCTGAGATTCAAATTCAGGTCTCTGAACCCAGTGCATTTAACCGCATGTGCTAATGCCTTAGAACACCATTCTGTAAGGTTTTGGTTTCTGTTTCAATCTTTGCTTCTAATCAGTAAACTCCTTCAGGGCAGAATTTATTTCTCATTAATTTTTATATCCACAGAACGTGGAATAATGCCTGCTACAGAGCAGGAACTCAACGATTGTCAAATGAACCAAATGATGAATTCATAAATAAAGGAAGGCAGGAATTAATTTTAAAAGGAGACAGTAAATTGGAGTTTGTGAAAAAAAAAAAAAGCTAATTCTGCACCAAGAATACTGATCCTGTGCTTAGTTTCGTGCCCCTCCATCTCCACTGTAGCAACATATGAGTATTTTATGATAAGCACCATTTTTACTTTAGAATTAAATGAAATGCTTTCGAAAATGTGTACTTTACCCAGGGATTTAAATGAACGATTGAAATTCCATAATCAGAACATGACACAACCAAACCAGCGTATAATCATATGTTTCCTATAATAAGCTACTTGAAGTGTTCTTAGGGTTACAATTTTGTAATCTAGACATGAGAGGAAGATCTGTGCTCTTGACAACATTCAACACAGGCAGTTCAACTGGCTATGGATAAAAGACAAACCCCCTCTTTTGCATTACATAGATGCTCTCTCTTTCCTTATCTGTAAGCAGACAGTCCTAAACGTTACCTTCACATCCTCTGCCATCTTCCTCCAGCTTCTGGCCAGCTTGACACTTGCAGTAATAACTGCCAATTGCATTACAGCATTGGTTCTGACAGCCACCGTTGTCAGTGGTACATTCATTTATATCTGCAATTGAACATTTAAATAGAATTAGCCTCCTATAACTCGACACATAAAAAGACTTCAGTGGCTCTCCTAAAAATGCACCATCGCAGAATGGCATTATTCTTTGACCTCAGATTAAATGAGATAACACTATAATATCTTATTTTAATTAGAGCTGGTGCATTCCAATTTCGATGCAAAGGAAAAGGTAGGTCACAGCCTTTGGTAATTGAGATATTTTTGAGCAGTGTCCTAAGGAGATGTTTAGTCTTCTGGAATTGAAGACTTATAGTACAGGTCCAGAAATTCCATATCCCAACACCTCTGTAGGTTTGATAGTGGTGTGCTCTGCTCAAAAGAGGCACCTCTGCTGCATGTTCACTAGCTGACATCATAAATCTTTGCCTCGTGAGAGGCAGGGATGACTGTGGCTGGAGGAGATGGAGGGTAGAAAGGGCAGAGAAGGAGTGAGGAGGAGCAGGTAAGAATGGGGGAGAGACAGTGAGAGAGAAGGAGAATGTGTTAGAAAGAGCAGAAGAAGCTGGCAAAGTGGAAGCACAGGAACAAGAGGGGCTAAATCATCCTGATTGTGGAACCCTGAGAGCAGAGAACTGATCCCAAAGCTAAAGAACTGACAGGCTTTGGTCCCCCTGGGATCGAGTCCTGCATGGAGCTCCCTGCATGGAGACCTCTTCTCCCTCTGCCTGTGTCTCTGCCTCTGTGTGTGTGTCTCATGAATAAATAAATAAAATCTTAAAAAAAAAAAAAAAAAGAACTGACAGATGGAGTGAGCTGTGGCACATCCTGACTGGATGTAACTGCTTCAGTCTGAGGCATGGCTGTACAGGTGTTGAGACTGCTTCTGCTTCCTTTTAGTTGACTTTTCATTGAAATGTGCCATATACACAGAAAAGCACAGGAATCCTAAGTATGCAGTTTGGCGAGTTTTTCAGATAGGGAACCTACCAGGGCCACCACAATAAAGAGAACGTTGTAGCACCCAAGAACCACCCGGCCTGGCTGAAGGTTGACAGCTGGCCTGATGTTTAATCGCTACAGGTTGCAGGTCTTGTCTTTCTGGAACTATATAAGCAGAATCACACTGTATTTGGGAGCGGGCGTCTGGCTTCTCTGGTTCAGCACTCTGCTTAGGAGATACACCCGTGTTCCTGCATGTGCTTCCAGTTGGTTCACTCGTTCCTGCATATTGTTCAATTCCATAAGTACACCACAGTTTTAATTGACCTGTTTCATAGCTGATAAGAGATTGGATATTTTCTTATTTGAGGGTTATTATAAAGAAGGTCGTTATAAACTTTCCCACGCGTGGCTTCAGCAAACTCACACATGCGTTTCTGTTGGGTAAGGTTTCTAGGCCTGGAATTGCTAGGTCAAGAGGTATGACATGCTTTGCTTTAGAAGTTATAGCCAAATAGTCTTCTAAAGAAGTTCTTCTAATTTACACTCCCACCAATGGTATATTAGACACCAGATGCTACTCATGCATCCCTGCCAACATTTGGGATAGTCTCTTTTATTTTGTTTTATTTTTACTCTTCTGGACAGTGCATAATATTATTATATTGTAATTTTTAGGTTGCATTTTCCTGATGATTAATTAGGTTAAGCACGCTTTCCTGTTATTTGCCATTTAGATAACATCTTATTGAAGTGCCTGTTCAAATATTTGGTCCATATGTCCAGTTCTTAAAATATTGGTTCTCTTCCTGGTGACCACAATAGAATGTTATAGAGCAGGGCTGGTGAAGATCGTCTTTGTCTTGCTTCTGAATGTACATAGTTTTTTAACATTTCACTGTCAAGTATGATGTTGGAGGTTTTTTTTTTTTTAATATAGATTAGTTTTATCAGATTAAGAAATGTTCTTTCTGCCCCTAGTCTCCTTAGGACTTGTATCATAAATAAGTATTAAGTTTTATTTACTAATTTTTCTGACTCTATAAAGATAACTATATGATTTTTCTTGTTATTTCTGCTAATGTGATGAATAAAGCTGATTGATTTTTGTATCCCTGAAGTAGAGGTGGTCAAGATACAGTGCCTTTCATAGCTTTCCGTGGATTCAGTTAACAAGTGGGAAGAGTTTTTCTTCTTTTTCTCTTCTCTGAAATTATCTGTATAAGAGTGTTGTCATTTCTTACTTAAATGTTTGGAAGAGTTCATTTGTGATGCCATCTGGGCCTTAGATTATGGTTGTGTACGTGTGTGTGTTTGTGTGTGAATGTGCACAAAGTTTTTAATTACAGATTCAATTTCTTTAGTAAATATAAGAATATTCAGATTTTTATTTAAACATGTAAATTACGTGTTTCAAGGAATTTGTCCGTATCATATAAGTGTTCAAATACATTGCTGTTAAGTTGTTCACAATATTTTCACACTATTTTTTTAATGTTTGTCCAATTTGAAGTGAGGTCCCCTTTCCTATTCCTGAAATAAATGTGTGTCTTCTCCTTAATTTTTGATCAGCTTTGATATCTATTATCTATCTATCTTCACCT
This sequence comes from Canis aureus, assembly GCF_053574225.1. Taxonomy (NCBI): domain Eukaryota; kingdom Metazoa; phylum Chordata; class Mammalia; order Carnivora; family Canidae; genus Canis; species Canis aureus. Next base: position 38,047,177 of record NC_135641.1, on the reverse strand, counting down.
TTTCCAAGAACAAAGGGTTGGCTTCATTGATTTTTCAGTATTCCGTATTTTTCCATTTAATTACTTTAGCACTGTGATCTCTATCGTTGTCTTCCTCCTACTTCCTTTAGATTTCTTTCACTGCTCTGCTTCTAAGTGGTGGAGATAGAAATTGACTCATCGATTTTTAGACTTTCTTCTTTTAAGATATTTCTGGTTATCTATGAATGTGTAACCAACCACTCCCAAAGTCATTTAAAAAGGCAATTGACTGTGGCTCAGTTAATTAAGTGTCTGATTCCTGGTCTCAGCTCAGGTCTCAATCTCAGAGTCATGAGTTTGGGCTCTGCATTGGGCATGGAGCTTACTTTAAAAAAAAAAAAAAAAACAAAAGGAGGGGGGCAATTTATTGTTATCTTTCACATTTCTGAGGATTGAAGAACTCAGTTTGATGGTCCTCATTTGGGATTCCAACTATGGTAGCAGTCAAGTGGCGGCCAGGGTTAAGCTTGCATAAGGCTTTTTAACTCACATGTTGGCACTGGGGCTGAGATTGTTCGAATATTTGGGTGGTTGTCTGGGCATCGATCTCTGTCTCCACGTGCCTAACTTCTACTTTCTCACTGTGTGGTCATCTCAGGGTGGAGACACTTTACAAGGTGCTTATCATTCCCCAGAGAGACACTCTAAGAGATCCAAACAGAAGCTACAAAGCTCCTTATGACACAGCCTTTGAAGTACACAGTACCAAATCTTAGATGTCTTTTGGTTAAAACAGTCACAGGCCAGTTGAGATTCTATTATGCAGAGAAAGAAATTCCTTCCCACAATGTGGGAATTTCAGTGTCCAGGAAAGAAAGAAATTGACAGTAGCCTTCTTGGAGAAAGCATCTCACACTATTAGAAATTTTCCTAAAAATAAAGTATTAGCTTCATTCCACAGGTTTTCTTGTGTTCTAATGTGTTATCAAAATATTTCCTAATCCACATTACCCTTCTTTGGGTTATTTTTGAGGTGTATTTTGAAAGTTTTTCAAACATTTGAGGCATTTCCAATCATCTTGTTATTGTGAAATGCTATATTAATTCCACTGTGGACACAGTATAACTTACATGACTTCAGTTCTTCAAAATTTGTTAAGGCTTGCTTTATATTCCAGCACATGGTCAATTTTGGTTAAAAAAAAAAAAAAAAAACTATGTTTACTGGAAAATAGGATGTATTCTGAATTCTCAGGTGCTATGTTTTCTGTGTATATATATATATATATACTATATATATATAACACGTATATATGTATTTTATATGCATATATTTAAAATATGTATAAATATGTATATTTAATTAGTGTTTGTTAATCATGTTTTTCATATCATTGTATCCTGAAGGTTTTTTTTTTTATATACTTGATGTATCAGTTACTGAAAGTGGCATAGTACAATCTCCCTATCTGATTTTACATTTGTCCTTTTATGACTACACATTGTGTTTTATATATTTTGAAGCTCTATTGTAAGTGACATACAAATTTAGAATTGCCATATCTTCCTAGAAATTAACCTTCGTTATTGTAAAATGTTCCTCTTTAATTTTTTTTAAAGACTTTATTTATTTATTCACGAGAGACACAGAGAGAGTCAGAGACACAGGCAGAGGGAGAAGCAGGCTCCTCACAGGGAGCCCAATGTGGTACTCGATCCCAGGACCCCGGGATCATGCCCTGAGCCGAAGGCAGACGCTCAACCACTGAGCCACCCAAGTGTCCCTGTTCCTCTTTAGATCCGCTATACTTCTTTCATTAAAGTTGAGGTTTAATGATATTAGTATAGCTTTATCAATTTTCTTTTGGTTTGTATTTGTATGTATTTGTATTTTATGTTCTAAACCTTACTTTTAACCTTTTTTATATTCATATATTCAAGAAACTCTATCCATATATTTATATCTATCTATATGTGTTATTTTAAATATTCCAATATCTTTAAGCTGTTATATTATATTTTGACTTTTAATGTAATTACTGATAAATTTGGATTAAAGTTCTCATTTTACTATTTTTTCTAAATTTCTTTATATTTTATGTTACTTTTGGTCTCTACTATTTGTCCTTTCAAATTTATTATTTTACTGTTCTATTTGCACTCTCTATTAGATTGTCAGTTCTATATCCCTTATTATTCTTTGAGTGCTCTAGATATTAAAACATCTATTATTAAATTCTAATATAAATTAGTACTTTAACCGCTTCCCCGGCAATGCTAGAAACTTACATTTTAACTCCACTTATGCTTTTCCTTCTTTTATGTTGTTATTGTGCTTTTTAATTTCAGATCCTTAGACCCCATAAGACTTATTATTATTTTATATAGTCAATAATAACTTACACATCCATATACTTACCTTTTCTGCTATTTATTACTGCTTCCTGCACTTCTGTGCTTCTCTCTGGAATAATGTTCCCTCTGCCTGAAAATCGCTTTTAGCATTTCTTTTCATATGGATCTTCTGGCTACAATGTTTGTTTGTTTGTTTTTTTGTTTGTTTGTTTGTTTTTACAGATCTTGTTTGCCAAGAAATGATAGTCTGTCACCTTAATTTTTAAATAAACTTTAAAAAATTTAGAACAGTTTTATATTTTGCAGAAAAAAACTGCAAAGATAATACAGAGCTTCAGTATTCCCCATATATTCCATATTTCACTATTATAAATCTTACATTAGTATGGTACATTTTAATAATAATAAGCCAATATTGATACGTTATTATTATTTAAAATCCATTTTTTGGTTTCCTTAGTTTTTACTGAATTCCCTTTTTGGGTCCCAGGATCCCATCCAGGTTATCGTATCACATTTAGTTGTCAAGTAGGTTAGGTTCCTTTGGGCTGTGACAGTGTCTACTATTTTCCTTGCTTTTAATGACCTTGACATTTTTGAGGGGTACTAGTCAGGTATTTTATAGAATGTCTTTCAATTTGGATTTTTATGATGTTTTTCTTATTATTAGACTGGGATTATGTGTCTTGAGGAGGAATCTCACAGAGGTAAAGTGCCATTTTCATGACATCATATCAAAGATATATACTATCAGTATGACTTAGGACTGTTGATGTCAACTTTGATCCCCAGGTTGACATGTTTGACAGGTTTCTCCACTATAAGGTTATTCTTGTTTATCCCTTTTTCCATATTTTATTCTTTTGAATGAAGTCTTTTTTCATAGCCCACACTTAAGGAGCAGGGAGTTATGGTTTCCCTTTTTTGAGGATGAAGTATCTATGTATATTTTTGGATCTCTTCTGCACAGATTTGTCTATTCTTCTCCACTTATTACTTCTTTTTCGAAGTAAAATTTTTGAAGAAAATTTTCAATGGAATTGAATTCTCTAGGTTGGAAGTTGTTTTAAGCATTTCAAAAGTGATATTCCATTGTCCTTTAAATTTCCCTTTGAATATAATATGATTTTCTGTCTGCTTTTAAGATTTTCTCATTGTCCTTTTTTGTCATATGTTTTACTACAATATGCTTTTGTGTGTTTCATTTTGTACTTTCCCTCTTTGGAGTTTGCAGTGCATCTCAATTTTGTAGTTTCATGACTTCAAGTTTCAGAGAAATTGTATGTACCATTATCTCTTCGAATATTGTTTTTACCCTATTTTCTTTTTTCTTCCTAGTACTGTATAGCACAATATGTAAGACCTAACATGTCATTTGTCTCATGCTTTTTGTTTTGTTTTGTTTTGTTGTATAATATTTTTTCTTTCTTTACTTCCATCTAGATATATTGCACTAGATATATTTCTGTTTTCTAGATTATTAATTTGATACACAGCTATTTATAATATACCATTAATTCCATCTACTTCATTTTCTGTTAAAGTTTTCTTTTTTGTTTCTACTATTTACAGTTGATTATTTTTCTAAATTCTTCTTCTCAGGTGAATTTTCTCATTTCATAATTTTCATCAATTTTCTCATTTTTATAAATCTATTCTTCTTAGATTTGCTTTATGATATTGAAGCTGGACCTTATGAATATCTCTACCTTGCCTGATGGTGCAATATTAAGTCTTCTTTGTTGAGGCTCAGAGGAATGCCATAAGAGGAAGGGGCTCATCACTTGGATGGTAGTGCTTTCTGTTCTGCATGTATGTACAAGGAGCTGTCTCCTTGTCAGTGGGCTGCCTCTGTGTCAGTGGGAAGCTTCTTCACCAGGAAGCAGCTACCCTACCAGTGGCAACTGAGAGACCTAGTGGTACATACCCTTCAGCAAGTCTCACCAGTACCCCAGCAGACAGCTTCTCAGTGAATCTCACTGCTACTCCCAGCAACAGGCTCCTACCCACCATCCCTTCCAGCAACACCTCTGCAAAGTTTTATGCCATCCTGTGGGTCATAGTCACATCCTCACCAAGATCTGGATTTCAACCTGCTAGGTGGGCGGCGGGGGGAGAATGCTTCCAAGTCTGTTCCTTTCTTGTACTCTCCTTTCAGACCTAGATATGTGGCTGCTCCCTACCATCTGCTGCTGTTTCTATATTCTTCAGCATTCTCTTTTTCCCTCTGAGTACTTTATCTTCAGTTCCTAATTAATAATCTGTATTATTTTCCCCCAATCAAATCTTTGCTGTGGTTTCTGTCTTTTATTAGACTTTGACTGATATATCTTCTCTTTAGTATCTTGATCTCTCAAACTTTGACTTCCATGATAGCTTTGAATTCCAATTTATATCTCCTTAGCCCTGCGTACCTTTTCTCCTTATTAGCATTCACCTTCTTCTCACCTTTTCAGCTTGTCCCTTTATGTTACTCATGAACGAACCCCTCAAGGGGTAAACTCACCTCACTTACTTTCCTAGCTGCCATGTTATACTCTGATGTCTTCAGAGGAGTGATTTTTTTTTTATATTATATGAAACTTTTTAAGCTGTTTCCAGTTAGAGAGTTGGTCTGTTACAATTTACACTATCATAGCCAGTAAAAGATCTCCTGTTCATACTATTTCTTCATTTTCCTTAGTTTTCTTTAAATTAGCCCAAAGAAAGCTCCATTAATTGAGCCATTGTAAACTTGTTAATTTTTCTTAACATTTTGACTCATCAACAAGCCAGGTATTCAGGACTAATAATCATGAAATGATAGAGTCTTGTATTCTTTGTCAATTAATAGGTCCTGAGCTTTATGCTGTAGGATACCACAGAGGGGAAAACCAATGAAGGTTGACTTCCTAAGAAATATTAGAGTATAAGTTTACATACCAGTTTGGATATTATTCTCTGAGCTTAGTTTGCTGAAAAGAGGATATATATTGGAATAGATCACATATCAAGAATCTTTTAATTCTACTCTTAAGAATTTATCCGAAAATATATTCCAAAAGAATATGATTGTGTTAGACACCTTTCCATACATAATGTCATGAAAAGGTCATTATAAACTGATGAAGTGGGCAGCCTGGGTGACTCAGCGGTTTAGTGCCACCTTCATCCCAGGGCCTAATCCTGGAGACCTGGGATCGAGTCCCGTGTCAGGCTCCCTGCATGGAGCCTGCTTTTCCCTCTGCCTGTGTCTCTGCCTCTCTCTCTATGATGTCTCTCATGAATAAATAAATAAAATCATTAAAAAATAAAAAATAAACTGATGAAGTTATACAAAATTATGTTTATTCAAAAAAAGTATGGTCATTAAAAAGAAAACTGAAGGTGATATAGGTATTAAGCAAACATTTATAACAATTTAAATATTCACCAATACGGGAATATCAATGTACATTAAATATATCACTCCAATGCAGTCATTACAAGCTATAATTATGAGGGCCACAAAACAACATGGAAAACTGTTATGTTGAAATAGATTAAAAATATTTCTATATTTCAGTTACAACTATTAAATCTATACTTTCTTATGGAGAAATCTTGGAAAAAAATAAAAATTAAATATTTTAACATATAACAATGGTGGAATTATGTCTTTTAAAGTTTTAGCTTTTGTCGTAATATTGCCGATGCCATCATTCTTTTAAAAAAATAGTTCTGAGATTTCTAATAGGGAAGAAAGAACAAAGAATAAAACAATGGTTTATATAATTTTCAGGTGACTGTTCAAATGAAAATATTTGTTTTTTAGGAAGGATGTATTTTTGCTGGCATTAAATTTGTTACATGAGTTTTGAACATACAGGTAATTAGATAAAATAATGACAAAGTCTTCAACAGAATTTTTCAAAAAGTGTCAAAATTTTATTTATCAATTTTTGACTAATACAGACCTTCACTAAAAGGTAAGCCCTAGTGTAAAACGTATCATAACAAAATTACCTCACTGGAAAGTCAAATCGATATGATCCAGTCAAATTGCCTCTGCTTGGTTTTACCTGAAATAAATACAGAATTTAAAAATAAAAGTAATGTTTGGTTTGCATTGTCCTAAACAAGATTTTGGAAAATAATTTATACTTTTGGACCAAACAAATACTTTCTATATGTTTTCCAGCTCACTACTCTTTTCCACAATCTATTCCTGCTAACTGAGTAATCTAATTTACTTATAGCATTTGACTGGCTCTAAAGACATCTGGCTTTACTCTTCCTGATAAGAAAGATTTGGGGGATCCCTGGGTGGCTCAGCAGTTTAGCCCCTGCCTTCGGCCCAGGGCATGATCCTGGAGTCCCAGGATCAAGTCCCACATCGGGCTCCCTGCATGGAGCCTGCTTCTCCCTCTGCCTATGTCTCTGCCTCTCTCACACACATCTCTGTGTTTCTCATGAATAAATAAAATCTTTAAAAAAAAAAAGAAAAAAGAAAGATTTGGTTTCATATTCTTAGGGATTCACAGAGTTCTCTCAAGGAAGTCCTGCTCAGGAGGAGAGGAGGAGAATGAAAAGGGGGGTACCCTAGCATGTTGTCTCTAATCAATAAGTGAAAAATTGCTTTAGTCTATTTTACATATTAGGTAACTCTGAACTTAAAATTTGTTTGAATAAAGTGATGGTTTTTGCTACTAAAAATATTTGAAAATTCCTTCCCTAAACTGTTACATCTGGTTATGGGGCAGTCAGAGGCAAGGCCTTTTACTCCTAAAAAATGTGAACAAGTATGTATCTGTGAGATAATATGAGAGAAAACTGTCAATTAAGATACTGAGTTTAAATTCCTGAAATATTAAAATAATGAATATCATGTGAAAGAATCCCTTTCCACATAGGTCTACTTAAGCCTAGTAATAGATTCATGCTATTAACAAATGCCAGACAAAATTTAGCTCTTTCAAAAACTCATAATCAAACTGATAAGATGGGATTCTTACATTGGCAGGAGATAAAAAATAAAAGACAATTAGATATTTTATTGGTCAAAATGACTAGTGTACAAAATTGATATAGGGATGCCTGAGTGACTCAGTGGTTGAGCATCTTCCTTTGACTCAGGGCATGATCCTGGAATCTCAGGATTGAGTTCCACGTTGGACTTCCTGCATGGAGCCTGTTTCTCCCTCTGCCTATGTCTCTGCCTCTCTCTGTGTCTCTCATGAATAAATAAATAGAAATCTCAAAAAAAAAAAAAAAAAAGAAATAACCTTATTTTTTTTTTTAAAAAGGACTTAAAATCTCTTTCTTCTATTCAGAAAGAATTTTAGTAGCACACAAAATAGCAAGATATATTTTACAAATATACTTTATACTTTTGACTCTAATACCAGTAGTAAAAGCATAAAAGAAAAGGCTGATAGACTTCCCCACATAAACTTTAAAATCTCCCATTTAGAGTGGCCAAAATTAAAAGAAAAATAAGAACTGAAAAATAAAACATTGACACATACATAGCAAAGGGTAGAAATCTATACTATGTTAAAAAATTAATATATATCAAAGGGAAAAGGATAACTCTCCCAAACAGAAATTTGGTCTAATAAAATGAAATAAATTGAAATCAGAAATAAAAATATCTAATAAATGTCAATGTTGTTAAGCTTAATTGTCAAGCAAAAAACTAAAACTGAAATAAAATTAATACTATTTTTCCCTATTATATTTACTAAGATTAAAATCAATGCTAATGTGTGTAGGGGTTGTTAGGGTATGGCAAAAGGAATATAGCATACTTTGCTAGTGAGAGCACAAACTTGGAAGTACTTCTTGATTCAAGTGTCAGCAAAAATTGGACAGTGGTTAATATGCCCATATTATCCAAAAACAATCTACAGATTTCATGCAGTCCCTAACAAAATACCAATAGCATTTTTATAGAACTAGAACAAATAATCCTAAAATGTATATGGAAGCACCAAGATCCCAGATAGCCAAAGTAATCTTGAGAAAGAAGAAAAAAGCTGGAGGTATCACAATCCCAGATTTCAAGATATATTACCAAGTTATAGTAATCAAAACAGTATGATACTGGCAAAGAAAAAAAAAAAAAAAACAGACACATAGATCAATGGAAAAGGATAAAGAGCCTAAGAATTAAACCCATCTTATATGGTCAATTAAACTTCAACAAAGGAGGCAAAAATACACAATGAGAAGACAGTCTTCAATAAATAGTGTTAGGAAAACTGGACAGCTACATGCAAAAGAATGAAACTAGGCAACTTTCTTACATCATACACAAAAATAAATTCAAAATGGATTAAAGACCTAAATGTGAGACATGAAACCATAAACTTCTAAAAGAAAACAGGCGGTAAGCTCTTTGACATCAGCCTTAGCAATGTTTCTAGATATGTCTACTCAGGGAAGGGAAATGCAAACAAACTATTGAGACTACACCAAAATAAAATGTTTTTTGCACAGTGAAGGAGACTTAACAGAATGAAAAGACAACATACCGAATGGGAGAAGATATTTGTAAATGATTTATCAAACAAGGGGTTAATACCCATAATATATAAAGAATTTACATAATTCAACATCAAAAAACTGATACTAATTCCACTAGAAAGAATGAGGAGATGACTGGAATAGACATTTTTCCAAAGAAGATATACAGATGGCCAACAGACACATGAAAAGATGCTCAACATCCCTAATCACCAGGGAAATGCAAATAAAAACCACAATGAGATATCACCTCATATTAGTCAGAATGGCTAGAATAAAAAAAAAAATAACAAGTATTGATGAGGATGTGGAGAAAAAGGAACTCTCATACAATGTTGTTGGAAATGTAAATGGTGCAGCTACTATGGAGGTTCCTCAAAAAATTAAATATAGAAATACTATATGATTCAATAATTCCACTACTGGATATTTACCTAAAGAAAACAAAAATATCAATTTGAAAAGGTATATACATGCCTATGTTTATTGCAGAATTATTTATAATCGCCGACATATGGAAGTAAACTCAAGTGATAATGAAGATGTGGCATATTACATATACAATGGAAAATTAACCATAAAAAGGAATGAGATATTGCCATTTGTGACAGCATGGATGGAATGACAGGGCATTTTGTTAAATGAAATAAGTCAGACAGAAAAAGATATACACCATATGATTTCACATATATGTGGAATCATAAAAACAAAACAAAACAAAACAAAAAAACAAAAGCAGAAAAGGACCCATAGATGCAGAGAACAAACTGGTGGTTGCCAGAGGGGAAGAGGATGGAGAGATGTGCAAAATAGGTCAAGGGAGGAGAGAGGTATGGGCTTTCAAATACAGAGTAAGTCAGTCCCAGGAATAAATGGTACAGCATAGGGAATATAGTCAGTGGTATTGTAATAGCATTATATGGTGACAGATGGTAGCTATACTTGTGGTGAGCACAGCATAACATACAGACTTGTCAAATCACTATGTTGTACACCTAAAAGTGATAAAAGCGATATAATATTGTGTGTCTTACTTAAGAAAGACATTTTTAAAATCAGAATATATATATAAAGTATATATATATATATATATATATATATATATATATATATATATATATATACTTTACTGCTCAGTGATTCTACTTCAAGAATATATTCAAGGGAAATTACAATTGTCCATAATGATTTATGGTTTTTTTGTTTTTACTCAGATGAGGGCAGCCCAGGTGGCTCAGCAGTTTAGTGCCACCTTCAGTCTGGGGTGTGATCTTGGAGACCAGGGATCAAGTCCCACATCGGGCTCCCTACATGGAGCCTGCTTCTCCCTCTGCCTGTGTCTCTGCCTCTCTCTCTGTATCTCTCATGAATAAATGAATAAAATATTTTAAAAAAATAAAAATCAGATGAGGAAAAATGGAAGCTGAATTTCATATAGTAAAATTTTAAGTAAATTGTAATATTCCAAACATAGGACTACCATACAAGAATTAACATCACATTCCAGGGAAATATTTATTCACTTCTTCAAATGTCACAACACATTAAGGATGTGTATATATAATGGTAACCCCATATGTATCTCCTTATTTTCTTATCTTAGATATCAATATATCTTATTAGAAAAAAAATGCAAGAATATATTTAAATATGCTAAACAAACTTATCTCTGAATGAAGTGGATGATTTTTTTTGTTGCCCTATATTTGTCTGTTTCCTAACTTCTTTGTAATAAGTATACTTTGAGAAAAATAGTACAATGCATGCAAAAAAAAATTAAATTTAAGGCTAAAATGTTTCTTGTACTTCTTTTTTCTTTTTTATATACTCTGCCACGGTGCAGATTTATATCACTTTTAGTGTAGTACTTGAATTTTAGAATAAATAGTGTCTTTTTTTTAATAAAGATTTTGCTTTTTAAAATGCTTTGTGAGGAGCTTAAAAGCTACTCAATGACATATAGAATGTTGGCATTTTACTCAGTTCATTTTTCATGGCCAAGGCTGTACCATCTAATCACTGGGATGCTCCACACTTGAGAAAGCAGCAATGCGTGCCAATGTTTTTGGTCTCTGGGGGCATCTTCACATTCAAATGATAAGGACAGCAGCATTCTAGAAGACCCGCAGTGGAAGTTATAAGAGAGACTATGTGTTCTCATGAAAATTTGATCCATGCTTATGTACTGAAGATTTGATAAAAGGAAAGGATATCACACATTTTATACCAAGAACCTCCTGCTAGGTCTAAAGCAGAAACCCTTTAAGGATAGCTAAAATGTAACAGAGGCAGGCCACCTCCCTGGACACAAAATTCCAAATAGAGTAGCTCTTATTTGGCTTAAGTCTTGATTTGCCAAAGTACACATGAACAAAATAGTAAAACCCTTCATGAAATGTTTGTTGCTAACTTCATAGTTCTTAATTTAGTCATCTGTACACTAAAAAAGAAAGTAATTACTTTATAAGGCTTCTGTGGGAATCAAATTAAATAATACATTTAAAATACTTAGCACAGTTTCTAACATATAGTTCCATAAACAGTAGCTATTATTATTATTATTATTATTATTATTATTATTTGCTAAGCATTAGCTATTATTATCACATGTTTGAGAACTCAAACCTGGTTCACAGAAGGCATTTAATTGACTTTCTTGTTTAATTTATATTAACATGAATTCAGCTTTAATATGAATGGAATAAATTTAGAGTAACATATATCACATTTCTTGTACAACAGAGAAAGCTCAAAAATGATTTTGTTTTTCCTCTGATAGTACTGCTTTCATGCAACCCTGCTGTATTTATATATATTCTGAGACTTTTAAGAAAATTGGCTGAATAATTCCACCAAAGGATAGACTTCATTACTAGTACTTCTCTATTGGTTGGTTACATATTGACCTTAATAAATATAAAATATAAACAAGCATTTCCACTTCTGTTGTTTTCTACTTTTATCTTAAATGTAAATAATAAAACATGGCACACATATGATGACTTCATGTACTCAAAAAATGAAAATATAAAGTTATTGTTATCAACTGAAAATCAGTGTGTATGAGTAAAAAATTTGAAAGTCATTGGCTTTGAAGATGGTTCTGAAAACCAAGTCAATACTTAGGATTTTAAATTGCAGTTTTATAAGATACTCACTGCATGATAGATTTCAGGCTGTTTCATGTGTCCAATGTCATTCAAGGTTGCAAATAAATTTGGCCTTTCAAAAGCAAGATGAATGACAAAAATTCTCTGACATATAGCAAGTCTTCCAGGTTAGGCATGACAAAAGTTCAATGATATCATCAAGGCTATCAATCCATCTGTAATGACATACTGCAGTCTCTTCAAGAATTAAATATGATGTTTGCAAGAGCACTATTGCATTTCTGGTTGTAGGACAAAATAAAACAGAACTGCAAACACATAAAATTAGCTACACTAATAGGCTGCTAATTTCTATCTTTAAACAAAATTTGTGAATTTGGGCACCTTATACTTGATTGTTCTCTTAAAACATTCTTCTATTCTAAAAATCATGTGATCCATTTAGCCTGTTTTTATGCAGTCTTAGTAATAGCTTACACCGCTTTCAGGACAAAGCAAATACTAAACAGAGGTGGCCACAGTGCTGAGTAAAGAGGCAAAATTAGAAGTGTTTTATTTTACTCACATCTTTCTCTAAACCAAATACTTGGTCCAATTTGGTGTATGTATTTTTGTTTTTAAAGAAGTGTGTGTTTGCTTTGTGAAAATAACCCAAAAAGTGCACACACATCTTATGTATTATACTGATTTTCAAATCAATAGGCTTCATGAAGTGAATGACCTAAGCTTCTTATGGCAATTAGCTTTTACAGCAAATCAGTCGACTTTTCTGTAGTTCCCAAGCTTAATGTAATTCTCTATAGGTTAAGATAAGATATGACAGTAATCAATGTCTTTGAGAAGTTCATATATGCCCCATATATAATTAGGAAATGCATTCAAACAACGTTCTGGATTTTTAATTTGAGACTACAGAATTACTCATGAGGGATAATTTTAATAATATATTTATTTTGAAGAATTTACATAATGACAGAGGAATAACTTCTGTACATGGTTTTAATTCTAGGATTTTGCTTAAATTGGTGCATGTACTTTCATTTCAAGGCTTGGGCAATCCATTCAACCTCTAGTCACTAGAGAACAAACTCTGAACCTCAAAACAAAAATCTTGACCTTAATGAGTCTCCTGAGATCCAATCACGTTCTTTCTCATGCTATTCATCATTGGTTATGGAAAGAAAGAAAGGAGTCAATGTGGCAATGTGCTAGACTATTGGAGAAAGTATTAGAGATCATTCCTTATGAACCAATAACTTCATTCCTTTACATGGCCTCTGTACAAGGTGGAAAACAAGTATAAGACAATAAAATATTAGAGTTCAGAGAATCTGTTTGACTCCTAGTTCTACCATTATGCAATTCACTTCACATTTGTGAGTCTCTTCTTACTCATTTGAAAAGGAATCTAATGATACTTCATAGAAATACTGAGAAGTAAAACTATGATAATACCTATGAAAATGCCATGTAGGGCAGCCTGAGTGGCTGAGAGGTTTAGCACCGCCTTCAACCCAGAGCCTGGTCCTGGAGACCCGGAATCAAGTCCCACATCAGACTCCCTGCATGGAGCCTGCTTCTCCCTCTGCCTGTGTCTCTGCCTCTCTCTCTCTCTTTCTCTCTGTGTGTATCTCTCATTAATAAATAAATAAAATTTTAAGAAAAGAAAAAGAAAGAAAATGCCATGTAAACTTTGAAACTCACTGAAAAGGCTCTCTCTGGTACTAAATACAGTTGCTTTATTTTTTCTTTCATATTTCCATTAGATGACTTTAAAAAAATATTCAACAGAAATTTATCTGACAAAGGGAATTGTGGGAAAAAACAAGTTACATTTTAATAGGAAAAAAAACTTTTATTAAATAATGGCTACTTAAAATAAATGAAACCAGAGATAACTGGAAAAAAAGCCATTATATTATAGAACACTCATTTAATACAGCCTATGTTTCTAGAGATATATTCATTTTTAAGAACTTTTCAAAAAGGCCAAAATATTGAAACTAAAATTATGTTGACTTTAAACATGTCATAGTAATTTGCAGTAAATCAGTGAAGTTAGATAATAACTCTAAAATTATCACCTCCTTACCATAGCCCTTATCTGTTCATAATTAAGAATTGTTTGGAATATGTTGGGAATATTTATAGAGCTAATTAAGGGTTTATTTATTTATTGGGGGGGACAGTCAGAGGGAGAGGGAAAAGAATCTCAAGCAGACTCCTCAGAGGGTGGAGTCTGACACAGGGCTTGATCTTATGACCCTGAGATCATGACTTGAGCCAAAATCAAGTCAGACACTTAACTGACTGAGCCACCCAAGTGCCCCTATAGAGCTATTTTTAACCACAACCTTTCATTAAAACTAGTAATTGCATTCTAACTGTAGTGATATGGTTAAGACTATGGTGTCTGGACAGAATCTGAGTATCAGATCTTTAGCTTACTCTTTATTCTTCAATTTCCTCATCTTTAAAAAGAAGGGAAGGGAATAGCTATAGACCTGCATCATTGGTTCATTGTGAAGATTAAATTATTACATGTGAAATGAATGGAAACATTTAGTTACATGGTACTGTTATTACTATTATCATTATTTCTCAAATGTTAGTTACAAATGAAATTTGTTCTCTTTTGTTTCTTTTTTCCCCCTTTTTTTCTAATTCATAGCAAGGTAGCCTTCCAAATGCAATTACTTTGATTTCAAAGTCTCCGCAATTTACATATTACTTTTACGAAGGAGCTGCAAAAAATAGCTCCACTGTGTGATATGGTGGAAGGCTGCAAGTTTTTAGGATGTAGTCTTGCTGAATTATCAGCTCTTATCCATACAGACAAAAAGTCACAGACAAGTCTACAACACAACTAACAAAAACTAACTGGCTCTTTTGGTCTATATTTCCCTTAAGTTATAACAACACAAATCAGTCATGATTAATAATTATAATTACCAATTACATATTCTTTCACATAATTAGCATTTTTAGGTTTGCCTCATATTCTCACATTCAGAGTAACATGTGAACTTCACAAATCAGGGAGGTAGAGAAAGCCGTATTATTAATAAGATTAGAATTTAACTTTCTGAATGGAGGTAGCCATGGTTGAGAAACTCCTATCCCAGAAGAGCATTAAATCACATGAACCTCTGTATCCTGAAGTAAAATGTGATATCCTAAATCTATCTTTTAGCTGGATTCTCAAATCCTCCTTCATCCATGCATCACTATAGGACAATGATAGGAACAGATGTCACATTAGTGCTAATAGTGGGTTTTTTTGCATATAACATTGATCTACTCTCCAATGTGTCAAGAAGATAAATTTTAAATGTAGCTATTTATTTATCTGTGAAGAGCAGCCCCACCATGACCTAGAAAAAATGACAAGTCCAAGATATAAGTGCTGATAATTTCCAGATTACAAACTCAACTATTGATTTATGTTTTAGAAATAAGAAAAATGAAGCTCTAAGAAAATAAGTTACTGCTTCTTTAAATAACTTTATTGAGATATATTTGCTGGTAAAAATTGCATGTATTTAAAGTATACAACTTGATGTTTATAAATATATATAGTCTTACTATATATATGTGTCTCTCTATATATACATATATGGTGTAAAGATACAACTTGATGTTTATAAATACATATAGTCTTACTATATGTGTGTTTCTTACTGTATATATGGTGCAAAGATCACCACAATTAATTTAAATAAGTTACCTATCACTTCTACGTAATTACTACTATGCATGTGTATGTGTGTGTGTGGTGATAAGATTTAGATTTAATATATAAGAAACTGGTACAACTCAATAGCAAAGAAAAAAAAAACTCAACTTTTAAAAATGGGGAAAGGTCCTAAATAGACATTTTTCAAAAAAGACATACAATGGCCAACAGGTTGTAAATGTGTTCTCAATACCACTGATCATTAGGAAAAATGAAAATCAAAACCACAATGAGATATCATTCATACTTGTTAGAATGGAAATTATGGAAAAGACAAAAGATGACAAGTGTTGAAGGGGATGTGGAGAAAAGGGAAACCTTGTACACTGTTGAGGGAAATGTAAATTAGTATAGCCACTATGAAAATAGTATGAAGTTCTGAAAAAAATTAATAATAGAAATACCATGCAACCTAGCAGTTCTACTTCTGGGTATACATCCAAGAGAAATGAAATCTGAATCTCAAAAAGGTATCTATAGTCCCATGTTCATTGCAGCATTAGTCACGACAGCCAAGACATGGATATAACCTAAATGTTCATCAATCAACAGACAGATAAAGAGTATGTGTTATATATACACACTGAGATATTATTCAGCCTTAAAAAAAAAAAAAGGAAGGAAATTCTCTCATTTACAACAACATGGATGAAACTGGAGGGCATTATGTTAAGTGAAATAGCCACACACACACACACACAAAAACCCCCAAATACTGCATGATCTCATTTTTATGTGGAATCTAAAATAATCAAACTCATGAGAGAGTAGAATAGCGGTTGGTTGGCAGGAGAAGAAGGGGGAGTGGGAAAGGAGATGTTGCTCAAAGAGTACAATTTCAGTTGTAGAAGATGAGTGGGTTCTAGAGATCTAATGCATAGCACGGTGATGATAGGTAATGATACTGTATTGTATTCATTCACTAAGGAAATATTTACTGGATGTCTTCTTTATGTTGGGCCCAGAGAATCCAGGGGATCAAACCCATTATTAGGGTATTAATACTAGTATTTGTCTTAGTATTTTAAGGTAAACCTCCATTCCCATGCTAAATAAACTTACTGGCTAGTGTGGGAGATACAATTCAACACGTCGCTATAAATTAACTAAAGACAAGACTGAAATTCAAATTCACTAAAATCAAGCTTTCTGACTCCAAAATAGTTTCAGTCTACTCCACTCCACGCTGCCTACTAAGAATATTGCCTCATTAAAATATTCATCATCTAATTCACCATCTGAACTGCCCTGTCTTTGTAACATGGTTACAAGTCATTACCCAATCACTGATCAACCACCTTTTACAATTATGATAGTTGATGTGTTTATGATCCGATTAAACATTCTCTGTTCTCTCATTCCATTTTCAAGCACACACAAAAAAAAACTCACTATGTGCAAACAGTTCTTGACCCCAAGAATATTGATTTGAAGGAGAGATTTTGCACCACAGTCATGTGACGAGGTTTTACTTAAAGCATTTACTTACAATGTCCATGAATCTTCTCCAGCTTTATTTTCTGGCATAGAAGCAAAAGCAACTGTGGAGTCAGAATGGGTTCAGATTCTAGCTCACTACTTGTTAGCTATGTGACTGCTACTGATAGTATTGCTATGTATCAAATCAAGTCCAAAGTTTGGTAGCTTGAAAACAACTATCATTGTGTTGTCTCATAGTTTCAGTGGAGCAGGAATTTGGGAGAGGTGTCATTAGGCAGTCCTGGCTCCTGAGCTATAGTCAAATAGTGTGAGTGGAGCTATAAAGGCCAAAAGGGACTTGAGCTGCTAGGGGTTGGTCAGGCACCTCTCTCTCTTCCTGGGATGGGCTCTCATGAGAGCTAGTCTGGGCTTCCTCAAGGCAAGATACCCTCAAGGTATGACTGATAACATGGCAGCTCAGGACTTCAGTACAAGTGTTCCGGTGATCCAGGCGGATGTTGTGTCTTATTTCCTAACCTAGCCTTGAAGTCACTCAGTGTTACTTTGGCCACGTTCTGATGGTTTTATGCAAGTTCCAAACCCAACCAGACTCGAGCAAAGGAATTAGACTTCTCCTCTTAAGGTGGGAATGGCAAGGTTTAAGAAAGCATACGGAAAGAATGATATTGCTATGGCCATCTTTAGAAAATAAAATCTGCCACAGTGACTTTGAACAAGTCAGCTAACTATTCTGTGCCTGTTTCCTTACTTTTAAAATGGTTATAATATGTGTCACTTCATTGGGTTCTTGAGACTTGAAGGAGCTAATATATTTTAAGTGCTTACATTTAAAGGAACTAATACATTTTAAGTGGTTAGAGTGCCTAGCACAGAGAATGTCATTCCCTAAATTTATTTTTTTAATTTAATTTAAATTAATTTTATTTACATTTTATTAGTATCTTCAAGTCTCAGCACAAATATGACCTCTATTGTGGAGCCTTTCCTAACACTCTCACTGACTTTTCATTCTTTTTTCGAAGCTTAGCAAGGCTTCGAAGTTACCTCTTTTCTAATACGTCACTTCATATTTTATTGTAATTATATGTTCATGGGCCTAGATCCTCCAGTGTACTGTGAACTTCTCAGGAGAGGGAAACAAATGGCTGCTCAATAACACAGATTTGTTTTTTTAGGGAAGGACTCAGTCCAAAGCCCAGGTACAAACAATAGCAATGGAAATGTAGATGAAGGAAGATGGTGAAAACAAGCTAGGATAATACAAAATATAAAGATGGCATGTAGTGGATAGTGAATGACTTCCACTTGGGTTTACTCTTCTGTCAAATTCTGAAAGGTTACAATTGTCCTAAGAAGGGGTTGCAAGAGATGCAGGATATCCAGATGAAAACAGAGCAGTGAGTATAAAGCTTTGGCCTCCAAGTAACATCTAGAAAGTAGATTAAATTTATTGTAATAGGCTAGCTAAAATTTAACTAGCATTCCTATCTTTGGAATCTAGCATTTACAGTGTCTGCAATTAAAAATATTTACTGAAAGAAAACTGCATTTGAGAATGAAACTAAGCTTTAAACTTGTGAATGATGGAAATCCACAGCAGTCCATTCCTTTTATCAGAGAAAGCAACATTAATGGCCACCTACTACAACAAAAAAATAAGCATCCCCAGTATCATACAGAAATCCACAGAATCTATAGTAACAAACAAAGACTGACAATTCCTTTCACCAACAGGAAGGTATCTATAGATCTCAGGAGATTCCTTTAAAATTATAAGCAAGTTTTGGTTTTTCACACCAAGAGCAATCACTGAAATTCAATAAAAAAAGAAAATCATAGCACATGAAAATTTCAAAAAGCTATTTGAGAGTAACACAGCTCTAGAATGATTATTATTATTATTTTTTTGCTCCAGAGTCTACAGATGTTTAAAAATGTATTTTTCAAATCGAACCCTAGGAACATCAGATCTCAGAAACAACAGACGAAGAAATTCTAATTAGCTGTGATGAACGTTGATTATAGAGCACGGATATAACAATGATTACAAAAGGGAAAAAAAAGGTGATGCATCAGCCCCACGTATCAAGTATGGTTGTGTAATTAGAGAAATTTAATCACAGCAGGCATATGTGATGTATTTGTATTTGTGCTATTTTGTGGATTCACAGGTGGAACTTCCTCAGAAAATACAAAAGGAAGAAAAGAATTCCTATTTTATAAGCTTTACCTCTAAACCATTTACTTCATGAAGGTCTATTTTTCTTGTTCTTTTTGTACTTCTTCCTCACACCCCACAGAAAATCCGTTTCTTTCTTAGCAAAATACTCAGTACCATTACCTTATTGGGTTGTTCTTTGAAGAATGTCCCCAGCTCATCAGGATTAATAGAAGATATGCATATGCTCACAGGGAAAAAAAAAAAAAAAACAGGCCCTGTTTTATCTAAAACATTTGGTTTTAAAGATATGGTCCTTCATCTGAGTTTCTGAAGGGAAGAGAATATAACCCCTGTGGCTAGAGATGAGGCCACGAACAGTACTAGTGCTCTCAGTTCTGTGACACCAGCCTGAGCTTAGCTGGTTCATGAATAAGTCCCAACATATAAGAAATCACTTGGCCAGCTGACCTCTCACAGAAGATTCAGTAACCTGATAGAAGGTCACAAGGTTTATCTTGAACATGAGTTTGTCTTGCAGCTTGTTTTTTTTTTTTTTTTTTTTTTTTATTTCCTGATTAAGTGATGGATGAGAAGAGGTCACCCAGGCAGTACAGAACCAAAACCAAAACAAGGCAAAACAAAACCCTCACAGAAACCTCAGCTGGCCTGCATTATTCCCAGCAAAAGATTTCTGCTTTGCACTGATTACTCATAAAGCCTTTTCCCCAAGCAAATCTTTTTTTTTTTTTTTATTTCACTAATGTTGTTCTATAATTAGGGGTTTCTGCTGATATTAGGAGCAAACATGAAAAAGCTGTTCTTGCAATACATTTGTAAAAGGTATCTGAGTTATCATTGGTGAGGCTGGATTAAACTATATAGTTTATCATTATGACAGTGTATCTGCGTTTGCCCTGGAAACTCCACTTATGTATAGCAGTCCCCCTTTTGCCATGGGGGATATGCTGCAAGGCCCCCAGTGGATGCCTGAAACCATGGATAGTAACAAACCCTATACTAGGTATACTATGTTTTTCCTATACATACTTACTTCTGATAAAGTTTAATTTATGAATTTAGCACAGTAAGAGAATGAAAATAATAACTAATAATAAAGTAGAGAAATTATAACAAGATACTCCAATAAAAGGTATGTGACTATGGTCTCTCCTTCTCTCTCTCTCTCTCAAAATATCTTACTGTGCTGTATTCATCTTTGCCTGATATGAGATGATAAAATGCCTACACGATGAGATGAAGTGAGGGGAATGACATAGGCACTGCAACATAGTGTTAGGTTACTCTTGAACTTCTGATAATATGTCAGAAGAAGGATCACCTGCTTCCTAACCAAAGTTGACTGTGGGTAAATGAAACTGAGGAAAGCAAAACCGTAGATAAGAGAGACCAGACTACTATATAATAAAATAGAGAAACAGCAGAATCATTAGAAGTTTACACACACACACACACACACACACACACACCTTACACATTAATACTTTGTGTAGCTTCTTTAACATTTGTATATGATTTTTCTAGACTCAACCCGATCCAATACAAAGACACTCCCCTGTATGACAATCTTGCTTAAGATATTCAGGAATCCATCATTCTGCAGTTTAAACTATAGAAAAGTTTCTCTTTGATAGAAGATGGATTTTTGTACAAACACATTGTAAAAATGGGAAGAAAACATATCCCATTTTCACTTGCATCTAATAAAGATCTCTTTACATCAAAACAGATATCCCAATTCCTTTTCATGACTTATTCATAAAAGAAACTAGATGTCATCTCTCTCCCCTGAAAATGCACACGTAAACCACACCTATTTGATTAAACTTCGGTACATGACGTGGGTGTTCAAATGCCTGTTGGGACAAGGAAATTGTCCCAATACATGAGTGAAGCAGGCACTGGTTGTAAATGACCTGTTTTTACTGTATAAGCAGTGGACAAAGGTAAGATTGTTGACAAGGTGAGAGCAGGCCTAAGTGTTGGATCTTTAGCTATATTAACAGAAACTATGAATTTCATAGGAAATCTCTCAATCTTCAAATGTTGACACAATTTATATGGGCCAAACAAAGAATTCTTTGGGCTGATTGGACCTACCAGCTACTAGTTTGCAAACTGTCTTGTACTCTGACTGCTGAAAGGATTAGCAAGTGGAGGGTGAGCCTCTGTGGCAGGCTGTGGCCAGATGATGGTAGAATGGAACCAGAAAGTCAGAAATCCACGCCCAATGGCCTCATAAGAAAATCTGCTTGGGCTGTGGCATACTTCAACTAAAGCAAGCCAAATCAGTAACTTGAGCGAGCCAAGAGTAGGCTCTTGGGGAGACGAGAATTACCCAGAGAAAGGTGTCAAGGAAAGCTGACGGTTACAGGAAACATTGGTCCGTTGAGGAGGCCCCAAGAAAACCAGCTCACCACAGACAACTAGATATCAAGCATTAATCACAGAGGGAGAAACAATAAATTTCCATGAACAGTATTAAGAATGAACAAACTCTAGCACTGTTTACACCAAAGTGAAGATTTTCAGGCCACTTGTTTTGACTTCTTAAAATCATGCATATACCCGGATGGGCCCCAGAAAAAGGGTGTGATGGGACATAAACCTATGTGAAGAATTTAACTGTCACAGCAAATGCATATTTTGTTAGCTGATAAATTAGCACAGGTACAAACAAGGTTTATAATTTTTTTAAGGTTTATAATTTAGAGTTGACATAAATTACTGTGCAGTAACATGGCAACTGAAATGTGTAAGAAATTTCTTTGATAATCTACAATAACCCACTTTACTGATATCCTCTGGACGTTTAAATATGAGGATGCAAATTAAAACACTGTTTTATCTCAATGTTTTTCAGCAGTCTCACCTTTAGCTATGGGAACATGGCATGTATACAGGGGAAATGGCACAAAGCCTTCTAGCCCACCTGTAGAACCAACCATTAAATGTGAAGAACAGTTTTTCAATCACTTGAGAGCTTTGCTTGACCAGATTTCACTGCCTTGACAGTCTGAGAGGGCTGAAGAGGACTGCTTAATGAGGGAGGGATGCTCAAAAGCAGGTTGAGCATGAGGTCACCGGAACGATGGGTTGGGCAGATCTATTCTACTTAGAAGACAAGCAAGGGCAAAAATAACACCATGGACATCTCCAAGGTAAGAGAAAATGAAACTGTTTTCTGAAAGAACCTGCTATTTAGAGAGTGAAGAACAAGTGAGTACTTGGATTGGGAAGCAAGGTCAAGCTAATAAAAGCAGTAAGTAGAAATTGTCACTCTGCCTAAAAAAATAGCAACCTGATTTCAAACCAAATTAAGGGTAAATTCCAGTGCTACGGTGCAAAGCCTGAACTATAAAGGAAGGAAGAAGAAAGAAAATCAGATCCCCCATGGCTCTTCTTAAGCTAGCTTTAGTTCTCTTCCACAGAAACAGCATAATATGGTTTTAAGAATAAATGATATTCAAAGCATTGTTTGCAAAAAGATTCATACTTTCTTTACCATAATCCTGGCAGGCTGTTATGATCTAGATATAGGCACACCTCATTTTATTGCTCTTCACTTTATTGCATTTGCAGATACTGCATTTTTTTTTACAAATTGAAGGTTTGTGGCAACCCTGCATGGAACAAGCCTACTGGAGTCATTTTTTCCAACAGCATTTCCTCACTTTGTGTCTCTGTGTCACATTTCGGTAATTCTCACAACATTTCAGTTTTTCACTGTTATTAGATTTTTTTATGGTGATCTATGATCAGTGATCTTTGGTATCACTATTTTAACTGTTTTAAGGTGCCATGAACCATGCTCATATAAGATAGTGAGCTTAATCAATAAATATCATGTGTGTTTTCACAGCTACAGTGACCGGCCAATCCTCATCTCTCTCCCTCTGTTCAAACCTCCCTATTCCCTATAATACAATATTGGAATTAGGCCAATGAACAACCCTAAAAGGCCTCTAAGTGTTCAAGTGAAAGAAAGAGTTGCATGTCTCTCACTTATTAATTAATTAATTAATTTATTTATTTATCTTCCATTTCTTTAGAGAGAAAGAGAGAGAAAGCACAAGCCAGGGGAGAGGCAGATGGAGAGGGAGAAGAAGAGCATGGAGTCTGATGCAGGGCTTGATCGCAGGACCCATGAGATCACAACCTGAGCTGAAACTAAGAGTCGGATGCTTAACCAACTGAGCCACTGAGGTGCCCCATATGCCTTACTTTAAATCAAAAGCTAGAAATGACTGAACTTAGGGAGGAAGGCATACTGAAAGCTGAGATGGCCTGAAAGCTATGCTTCTCACACCAGTTATCCAAGTTGTGAATGCAAAGGAAAAGTTCTTGAGGGAAATGAAAAGTGCTACTCCAGTGAACACACAAGTGATAAAAAGCAAAACAGCCTTTTTGCTGATAGAAAGTTGGAGTGGTATAGACAAAAGATCAAACCACCTGCTACATTCCCTTAAGCCAAAACCTAATCCAGAGCAAGGCGTTAACTCTCTTTTAATTCTATGAAGGTTGAAAGAGGTGAGGACAGTGCAGAAGAAAAGTTAGAATAAGTTGGTTCATAAAGTTTAAGGAAAGAAGCCATCTCCATAACAAAAATCCAAGGTGAAGCAGCAAGTGCTGATGTAGAAACCGCAGCCAATTATCCAGAAGATCTAGCTAAGCTATAAAGGTGAGTACACTAAATGACATTTTGTTTAAGATTTATTTATTTGAGAGAAAGAGAGAGAGAGAGAGAGAGATCATGTGACAGCAGGAGGGGGGGGGATAGAGGGACAGGAAGAAGCAGATTCCCCACCGAGGAGGGGGCCCAACTAGTGCTCCATCTCAGGACACAGGGATCATGACCGAAACTGGAGGTGGACTCTTAACCGCTTAACCAACAGAGCCACTCAGGCATCCCTAAACAGTTTTTCAATGATATGAAATAATCTTCTATTGGAAGAAGATGCCATCAAGGACTATCATAGCTGAAAAAAAGAGTTAGCACCTGGTTTCAAAGCTTCCAAAGACAGGCTGCCTCTCTTGTTAGGAGCTAATGCAGCTGATGACTTTAAGTTGAAGCCAATGCTCATAACCATCCTGAAAATCCTAAGGCCCTTAAGAATTATGCTAAATCTACTCTGCCTGTGTTCTATAAATGGAGCAAGAAAGCCTGGATTACAGCGTCTCCATTTACAGCATGGTTTACTGAATATTTTAAGCCCACTGTTGAGACCTGCCATTCAGGAGAAAAAGAAAAGATTACTTTCAAAATATTATTGCTCATTGACAATGTACCTGGTGACCAAAGAACTCTGATGGAGATGTACGACAAGTCTGATGATGTTATCACGCCTACTAATACAATATCCATTCTGCAGCCCATGGATCAAGGATTAATTACAACTTTCAAGTATTTTTTTTTTTTTTTTTTAGGAAATGTACTTCATAAGACCATAGCTGCCATAGACAGTGACTCCCCTGATGGATCTGGGCAAAGGAAAATGAATACATTTTGGGAAGGATTCACCATTCTAGATGCCATTATGAACATTCGTGATTCATGGGAATAGGTCAAAATATCAGAATGAACAGGAATTTGGAAGAAGTGGATTCCAACATTCACGGATGACTTTGAGGGGTTCAAGATTTCACTAGAGGAAGTAGCTGCACATGTGTTAAAAATAGCAAGAGAACTAAAATTAGATGCAGAACCTGAAGATGGAACTGAATTGCTGCAATCTCATGGTACAACTTGAATAAATGAGGTGCTTCTTCTTATGGATGAGCAAATAAAATGATTTCTTGGGATGAAATCTACCCCTGATAAAGATGCTATGAAGACTTTTGAAATGAGAACAAAGGACTTAGAATATTACATAAACTTAATTGATAAAGCAGCAGTTTAAGAGGATCACCTCCAATTTTGAAAGAAATTCTACTGCGGGTAAATTGGTATCAAACAGCATCTCCTGCTAAAGAGAAATGACTCGTAAAAGGATGAGTCAATCAATGTGACAAACTTTATTGTTGTTTTATATTAGTAAATTGCCACAGCTACCCCACTCTTCAGCAACTGCCATCCTGACCAGTCAGCAGCCATCAACACTAAGGCAAGACCCTCCACTAGCATGAAGATTATGACTTGCTAAAAGCTCAGATGATGATTAACATTTTTGAGCAATAACATATCTTTAATTAAGTTATATACACTGCTTTTTAGACATAATGCTATTTCACACTTCATATACTACTGTATAGTGCCAACCTAACTTTTATATGTGCTGAGAAACCAAAAAAAATCATGTGACTTGCATTTATTGCAATATTTACTTTATTGCAATGGTCTGGAACCAAACCTGCAATATCTGCAAAGTATGCCTGTATTTCAAAGGAAAACAAAATGAAGTTCGGTGAAGTCCCCACAAGTCACACTTAGCTGGTAGAAGAAAAGTCAGGATTAAAGCCCACTAGGTTTTCAGACACTCAGTGTAGTGGCATTTTAATAGCACTCAGATTTTTGTGCTCTCTCTCATATATATTCTTTCATATATATATATATACCTTTTAATCTTCATCAGGATTTGTCTGATTTTTCTGATCCTGCCATCTGTGGTCAATTGACCCCCACTCAGTCTTAAGCACCTCCCACAGTATCATCTGATCCTGTTATTGCAGGGTGCCGTTATAACAAACTGTTAAGAGACTTGCTGGTGTGTTTGCCCAAAAGTACAGGGCAGAAGCAGAGACAACAGGAACAACAACAATGAGATTAAATTCTCAAAAAGAGGAAATTAAAAAATGTCCTCCTACCACAGCAATGGGACTGGAGAAAAGTTGGTGTGGTGCGGACTGAAGGGGGATAAGAGTGTAGACCCTAGAGCTGAAAACCAGAAAAAAATAAAGGCTAAAATATTTATATTTGAGGAAAATATAACAGTGAGTTTCAGAGAAAGGCAGAAAAACATATATATGATAAGAATTTCCAATTACTGTATTCATATGTCTAAAGGAGCAGCAGGAAGAAGCAGCAATTTGGCAAATGCATCTTTTGTGTGCGTGTGTTTTTTTAAGATCTTATTTATTTATTCATGAGGGACACACACACACACACACACACAGAGAGAGAGAGAGAGAGAGAGAGAGAGAGAGAGAAGACACAGGCAGAGGGAGAAGCAGGCTCCATGCAGTGAGCCCGATGTGGGATTCAATCCCCAGTCTCCAGGATCACGCCCTGGGCCAAAGGCAGGCGCCAAACTGCTGAGCCACCCAGGGATCCCCCACATCTTTTGTGTTTAAACATCAACTTTGCTTTGTGATATAGATACTTGTCTTTCAAGTATTATATTTTCCAGAACTAGAAAAGACCAGGAAAGTAAACTCTCTAAGCTGTTTATGAGCAAAATTCTATTTTGACTTTTAAAATGGAAAAGAATTTCAAAAAGAGTAAAGATCTGTGATAGAGGAAAAAAGAGATACTGTGCTTAGTTTAAGGATCAGAGTCTTTCGAAAACATAATCAACTTGAATTTAGCATATTATAGACTACATTTAAACGATCTCTAATAAAAAGAATATCGGACCTACAGTACACACACACACACACACACACACACATACACACACAGCATGACGCTAATGACTAGGGGATAGACTTGCTTTTCTGAAGCAAGAGAAAACACCTCTCACCTTTTACCTGTAGCCTCATCTCCCAAATGACAGGGCTGCTATTGAGTATGATCCACTGTCTGGTGTCTAAAAGTTAAATCCAAGTAATTACCGCTAGGGGTCTAAGAGTTCTGTTTGTGTGAAGGGATGGAGGTAGACTGAGATAATCATCCCACAACTTCTTATTCTTTAAACCACCGGCCAACCTGTATGTCTTTGAAGCTAAGCATCTAAAGCTTATTAATTACAGAGAAACTCTTGGTATAAAAAAACAGCTACTGATATGTAAACAAATTAGTTCACTTTTGTGTATGCAAAGAAATTACCTGTATCCTTCCCTCCCTTCTCCCTTCACCCCAATTCCCAACAGCCATTAATACTATGAATTCTCCTCCTGCTGGGGACAACTATGGCCATAAAACTTGATGCATGAGGGCAGCCCGGGTGGCTCAGTGGCTTAGCGCCACCTTCAGTCCCAGGTGTGGTCCTGGAGACCCAGGATCGAGTCCCACGTTAGGCTCCCTGCATGGAATGGGGGGCCTGCTTCTCCCTCTGCCTGTGTCTGTGCCTCTCTCTCTTTCATGAATAAATAAATAAAATTTTAAAAATACTTGCTGCATGAAAATATTAATGAACTTTCTATTTTCCCTTCATGTTTTTTTTTTTTCCAGTTTCTTTCTGCCTTTATAAAGGGAAATCGAAGGATCTCCCGGTTCACTTCTCTTACCACCCTTGTAAAACACCCCTCACTTGGAAAAGTAGACTCCTTCACAGATTTATCATCAGGAAATAAAAATATTTGCTCAATTGCCAAATATAAGATATGCCTACACATTTAATAGTGAACTCCCCAGTCTTGGGGGCTGCTTGGTGGAGGAATTGACATTTTAGGATCTCTACTCTCTGCTATTCGAACTCCTCCCTAAGGTTACCAATTTCACTGCTAACACGCTCATGTTCTTTGTGTATTAATCTTGTATTGCAGTGAATTGCTCACAGGCTTTCAAAAAATTAGAAAAAAAACGTTGCTTCTTCCTCTGGCTTTTTCATTTTTCTCCATTCCTTGCCTCAGCCTTCGTTCCCTATACCATTTACATCTTCAGAAACAACTTTTTCAAATTCTCTTTCAGCTGACAGCTGTTTCCATAATTTTCTGAAAAATACAGTCTTAAAGTCACCAAACCTCTTTATTTTAAGCCCAGTGGCTTTTTTCCACTATAATTTGCCTTGGGCCGTATCTGATAAAAAAGGAAGTTTCTGAGTGGGTGCCCCGTTCTCCACATCATACAATACCATCTCTTTGTCTCCATTTCTTCAGTCTGTAGTGCCCATTTTATTTGTTGGTTTCCAGATTAATTGTCCTTAAAGTATATTTGCATATTTTCATTTTTTTGCTCTGATACTGTCAATAGAGCCCCCTGCCCATTACTGCATCAGATCTAAACTCCCTTTGCTTGTCTCCTAGGGTCCTCCAACAGTTTGTACACAGAAGTTATTTGTTGAGAGTCAACCTTAAGGAAGATTAACCTGGCAGTTTGTATGCTGTAGCTCTTCCCCACGAAGAATGAACATATATAGGATATAAAAAGGAGGTAAGATCCCTCATTTGATTTCAGTTGTATGCATATTTAATCTCAAATTTCAGGTTATGACACATTAGAATTTTAGGCCTTATAAAAGAAAATAAATTGCTCGGAAGGGGAAAAAAGGCTTGTGATAGTTGAGGGGTTCATAATCTCATTCTGATGAAATTATTTATTACAGTTTTCCCCAGTTGCCTTATTTTTAGGAATGCATTGATGGCTATCAATGATCAGATGCAAAGGCTCTAAGCTACTCATACATAAGTCTATGATTATCACATATAATGTAGGGAAATGGTTACCATTATGAACTCAATTTATTTGTTAATACTTCATTAGTTTCATGTTAATATTTCTTTCTTGAAGCTTAACCCACAGAGAATTTCATTACCACTACTATTCAGGTGTCAAATCTCTTTCTAAAACAAAACAAAGGAAAATCTTTTATAAAAGTGAATCCTTAGTTTTGCAGACAAAAGAAACTGTGAAAAAGAAGATTAAATCTTCATCAGTTTAACTCACAAAGCAAATGCATAGGGAAATCGCATTATTCACCATTTAAATTGCCTAATTAGTCTTGGGAGTTTTTTTTTTTTTTTTTTTAAGTCTGTCCAAGGTAAAGGAATTCTACATCCAGTTATAATAATGCTAAATTTCTAAATAGTAGATTTAGGTAAATCTTCCATTGAAAGAAATAAATCACTTCTGTGCTGAGGAAACTCTATTAAGATACCATCTGAAAGATCTATGGAGCCCTGAAGTGGAATACATACATTTTTAAAAGAATAAACATAAAGGAAAATGTCTGTCATGCTTTACAGCGAATATATCCACCCACATGTTCAAGAGCTCCCTGATTTATTCTCAAGTAACAACCTTGACTCTTTAAACATTGTTTATGATGGTCAAATGAGAACATACACAGAGTTTGAATACAAGCTATCTGCTAGTAGGCTTCCTTTTGAGAATAAAACATTCTTAAAGCACCATTTACTTTCACAAACAGCATATGCTCACCATGTGGCACCATTCTTGTTAACACCAAAGTAGCAATTTGAGCTTAACAGCTTATAATAATAATAGTATGTGATGTCAAGTCCTCGGAGTCTCAGATGTCAAAGGTGATCATGAACATAAATGCAAATTCCCAAAATCTTCTCTGCTGGGAAAAAAAGAGCCTTGCCAAGGCCAAAGAATCCAGTAGAAATACAAATGCTTGGTCTCTAGCTTCTAATAAGCTCAGAAATTGTCTTCACAATTTCACTGCATCACCTTCATCTGGTTTTAATGCATACGCATGTCTAGTGAATTAGTTCCCCTTGGGGGAAAATTTTGTTGTTTCAAGAGCTTGAGATTTTCAATGAAGTGCCAATGATCTGATACAAATTGTTGAAAGTTTTATATTACAACTGTTCCCTTTTATATGAGCCGACTGTTTACTTTTTGAGCACCTTCAAACCTTCTAGCATTTCAGAATAATGTTTAAAATATGGTATTATTAAGAAACTTCAAGATTACAGCTGTGAAAACAGACCTATGTCATTATAATCAGTGAGAAAGTCCCTTAACTGGGATTTCAGAATATAAAAGGAGCCCATGCAGAGAATTGGCAGGGTAAAAACCAAAGAGAGAAAAGAGAAAAAGAAAGAAGGGAAAAATCCATCAAGCAAAGAAAGGGGGTGTTTCCATTCTTGACAAGCCCATTTGAAAAAATAAAAGTAATTCAGTATTTGAGTAGAAGACTTACTTTATGGGGGAGGGATGTGTAGTTAGTTACTGCACTGGCTTGAATAATCACTTCATATATTACTCTATTAAAGCACTTAATCTTTTCCATTTTATTTTTTTATTTTTTATTTATGTATTTTTTAAGATTTTATTTATTTATTCATGAGAGACGCAGAGAGAGAGAAGCAGAGACACAGGCAGAGAGAGAGGCAGGCCCCATGCAGGGAGCCTGATGCGGGACTCAATCCCAGGACTCCAGGACCACACCGTGGGCCAAAGACAGGCACCAAACCGCTGAGCCATCCAGGGATTCCCTAATCTTTTCCATTTTAAATGGATATTTATCTATCTGCATTTTCTACTGACTGTGAGCTCTTCAAGGACCAGAACCATCTTGTACATGTTCTACAAACTAGGGCCTCGTGTATTGCAGATATTCAACATTTTTGGTTAAATAAGTGATACAGACTAGAATGGTATAGAAAACACATTTTTGCTCAGATTTACATGTAAAGGTAGAAAAATAATGGATAAAGAAAAAAATATTCCATATTAGTGTTGTATTAAGGGAAAGAGACATTCAATATGCATTCATATGCTGTGGTAAGATGATCACAAAGAATGAGCAAATTATGTGACCCTCATTTGGGGAGTCCCCACCTCTCAGGAATAGGCTGCAGTCCAACAGTGTGTGTGTTTTCCCTTGGACACTGAATTCCCTGGGTTGCAGGAACACAAAAGGCAGAAGATAGTAGAGGATCCACATGATTCAGTTTCAAAAAATGGTGTCCTGGTAAGTGAGGCTAGTGAGACACACAAAGGTCCTTCTCAAAGAGATTTCAGAGAAATCAAATTGGGTAAGAGGGAAGAAATTCCACACAGGGGTTCCGGTGGACTGATGAATTGTAGAAAGTGGTATCCTATCTCAGCCAGGCCCCAGGCACTTCCTCTCAAGTCTTTTGCTGTCTTATTTGTCAAACGTTCTAGTCCTCCTCAAAGTCTACAAACAATGTCTATACTCTTACTTTCTTCCCTCTCTTCCATCCTAAAACAAGGCCCTGCCTCTAGGGGAGCCTGAGAGGCTCAGCTGGTCAAGCATGTGCCTTTGGCTCAGGTCATGATCTCAGGGTCCTGGGATCAAGCCCCATGTCAGGCTCCCTGCTCAGTGGGCATCTGTTTGTCCTTCTCCCTCTGCCCCTTGTGTCTCTCTCTTTCAAGTAAATAAATAAAATATTTTATTAAAAAATGCCCTCCCTTTAGTCGGTTTCACTAAAACACTGTCACTACCTTTCCTTTCTTTTTAATGCAAATTTCTTTATCTCCACTTCCACACCAGCCTTTTCCTTCCTACCCACTGGAATCTAGCTTTCAGCTCCATTACTCTGTAGATACTGCTTTCACTAAGGTCGCCAATGACCTCTTAATTGCCAAATCTATAAACACCTTAGCTTTCACTGTACAGAAAGTTTCTGTTGCATTTGATACCTTTGATCCCTCCTTTGATCATTATACAAAAAAACCTGAGAATAATAAGTTAGTGATGAGAATTAATGTAAGTGAAGTACTTAGCACAGCTTTTTTGCACATAGTGTGGGCTCTAAAAATGTTTGCTAATATTATCACATTATTATTTTTCTTAGTTGTCTTTGTGATTCCACTTTCTCTCTCTCCTTTTAAAGGAATGTGTCCCTCACCCAATGCCCTCATTATCTACACTGTATAATCTTACTGGTCTTTTGATTTCAACAACTATTGTGTTGTGACTGTCACATCCATATCTCCAGCTCAGTGCTCTACTAAAGCTTTATATGTATATATCTAACTTCCTGATGCAGATTCCTATCTCAATTGGCAATATGTTCTATAGAGGACAGTTGAGGGTAGGGGGGAATCACCCCCAGTTGAGAACTGGTGGTTAACTTATACGTGGTCATTTGCATCTTTCCTCAGGTGACTGTAAACTTCCTGAAAGCCAGCACAATGGCGATTCATCCCTGTGTCCCTCAGACATAGCACAGAGCCTCACATATACTGAAGCCAAATATCTAACTTCCCAAATTCTCAATTTAGAACATCTCATTTTAATGAGGAATCGTATTTACACACCCCTCCCAAACAGTCTCTGTACAAACTATTATATTTAGTCCTGACTTCTTTAAAAAGGAAGCATCTGGAATATTTTAATAATGAGAAAAATACATTGTTAAGTGGATGGTGACTAAAATTTTGAGATAAGAGCATACTGTTAAATTTAGAAATCATATGAAACTTTTTTTTCAGAGAAGGTTTGAATAATAATACTCTATTAAAAGACTGATTTCCTGGGTTTTTTAAATAACCCAAAGAAATAGGAACTTCTAAAAATTTCACAGCCAGCCTAAATCTAAGACATGAAAAACATAATAAAGTACTGGGGTTTCTATGTTTGAAGCCATCACGTCTATGGCTCCATGTCAATTTATAATGGTAAATGTGCCACAGAAACAAATTTGTCATGGGAATTTTCACAGCAATAAATATCACAGTCTGGTGGCAGTAGATGGAGTTATGGATCACACCCTCACAAGTCTTAGGCCTAGTTTGGGGAATGTGACATGTGTAATGCACATTAGCTGAGACTTTCAGATCTTTTCATGCTTCAAAAACCAGACCAGATTGGCTGAATTGCAGAATATATTTGCTGCAACACAGTAAATTGTCCCCTTAAACCACACCCCAGCTGATTGTGGGAGACAAATTAGCTGAAATCAGATCTTCAAAACAATGTGATACACTGGGAATGAGGATCAATCTTAAAATAATTTCAATTCAAAAATTATGTTTTCCATTGCTTGAAGGCATGGAACTATTTAAATGGAATATGATTTACTGATAATATCATCAATTAAAAGGTAAAGTAGTAGAACTTCAGGTTCCACAAGTGGTATATTATCAACCTTGAACTTAAAATCTTTATAATTGTGCCTCTTATAACGCTTTTCTTATGCTTCCTTTTTTTCACTATTCCTCCCCTAGTCTCTCTCTCCCCACCCCCACAAAAACAAAACAAAACAAAACTTGGTCACCTTGCCTTTTTCATTTTATAAAGTTCCTTTTCCTTCTTTTGAATTTTTAATTTAGCAAATATCTGTATTCTAGACAACAGCCCACACACCTCAGGTGGGCCCTAAAAGAGTCAATAATCATCTTATCCTTAA
This sequence comes from Canis aureus, assembly GCF_053574225.1. Taxonomy (NCBI): domain Eukaryota; kingdom Metazoa; phylum Chordata; class Mammalia; order Carnivora; family Canidae; genus Canis; species Canis aureus. The sequence continues at coordinate 38,013,744 of NC_135641.1, read as the reverse complement.
GGAATTAATAATCTATTATTAAAAACCACAAGTTCAAAATGATCAAAAAACCAGATAGAATGTGAACGTACTATAGAAAGGGAAAATGAAGTGCCATAGAGGTGATAGATTACAAGCAGAAATTGGGTTGGGATATGGTCAGGAAAACATCAAGTCAACTATTTTTTAATGTACATGAAAGCATCAAACACAGTGCATGACTCATGGTAGGCATTCAACAAACATTTATCTTCTTCCCTCCTATAGAGGTGTTATAGGCTGAATTGAGATCCCTCTAAATTCGTGTGTTGAAATTTTAACCCCCAATACCTCAAACCCGTACTTAGAGGTAGGGCCTTTGTAGAGGTAATGAAGGTAAAATGAGGTCATATGGGTGTTCTGTTCCAATATGATTGATGTCTTTGTGAGAAGAGATCAGGACACAGACACACAGAGGAAAGGCCACGTGAAGACACAGGGATAAGATAACCACCTATGAGCCAAGAAGAGAAGCCCTCAGAAGAAACCAACCTGCCAACAGCTTCATCTTGGACTGCTAGCCTCCAGAACTGTGAAAAATTGAATTTCTGCTATATAAGTCACCCGGTTTTTTTGTTACAGCAAACTAATATAAGTGTCAGTGAATACAGGAGTAAGAGGATCCCTTTAATCTGTATTTTTAAGGAGCTGAAGCTTGGGAATTTGATTTGTAAGTCAAACAAGGTTTGTGAGCTGAAAATGTCCTGAAGACCTGAGTTTTGATAAAAAAGATTTGGCTTTTGTGTTTGGATTGTGATAGTAGGGGAGACAAACTTGAAAGATAAGTTTGGGGAGCACTGGTCACTGGATCAGCCCAAGTACAAAATAACTGGGATCTGAATATTTTGATACAGAAAATGGAATTGAAGTAAAGTGTATTTAACTTAGCAACTGATTATATATTGGAAAGCCAGGGAATAAGAAAGCTCAATGGTACCCCGTGTTTACATGGTAGAGGTATTAAAAACAAAGATAATAGTATAATTTTTGTGAAGTTAAGAACATAACTGTTCTGTATAGAATGAATATGTTAAATATTTTATTCAACATATTAATTTATGAAAAAAAAAAACAGTAACACACACACACACACACTCCTAACAAGGGCAATCGTAAGTGCTGAAGTCAATTTGCTAATAAATGTCAAATTGGTTAGTCTTATAAAGGGCAACAAAATTATTTTGGTCATCGTTTCCATAGTGCAGCAATCAAATATCCGTCTCTGGGACAAAATTCCTGTGTACTACGGGGTAGAGGATCGTTTACATGACTATCAGTTCTTTAAGTCTTAACTTCTTTATGACTTAACTTCTGTGCATTCAGAGCTGTAAAATAACCTAGCCAACAGAAAGTCAATCAAAGGTACGTACTCCTATAGAATCATCTAATCCGCAGAGAGTCCCCTTAAACAATGCCCAGCACTCCACTGAGAGGAAAGATACCCTGTAATCTCTTTTGCCCATTTCCAAGTCTTGCGCTATTTTTTTTTTCCTGACGGTAAATACAGGAGAAGCGATTTTTCATTTTAGATATGTTAAATATGCAGTGCCAAAGAAACACTCTGGGGAGAAAGTCCAGCAGGCAATCAGAAATGTGTGGCTACATATCCGTAAAGGACCAGGTTTGAATAAATTTGTCAGTTCTGCTTGATTTTTCCACATACCTCATCAGTAAGCTCATTGAATTGGGACACAACCACAGGCTGGAATTGGAGGCAACTGCTAAGACTCCATTCCTGCCCTCCTCTGTGCTTGTTAATAACCTACTTTCTGTGATCCTTTGTGTCTAACAAGCTTAAAAGTCATGGTTCTGTGTTCTTGACCTAGCTTCTCTTTTTTCACCCTTTGATCCCTGGTATTTATTTTTTCTTTCTGGTATCTGGACCTCAGCTTTTCTCTTCTGCTAGGCAGGACCTCTGAATCCAGTTTTCAGCTGATGCGGAATTGCTTTCTCCATTCTAGACTTAAGAAAGAACCCAATTCTCATCTTTGTAATTTGGCTGGTGCTCTGATGATCCTTGCCCAAAAAGAGGGACTAGAGAAGTAGATGTGAGTCACCTGCACGAAGACGACATTTTGCATATAAATGTCAAGATTTGCAATTTTTCCTCTGGCCTTTAACTTCTGTGGTTCACTGACAGTCTCCTTCTCTTTACTCTCTTTGCCATGTGTTTTATAAATAGCTCTGGTAACCTCTAAGTAAAACAAGTGTTCATTCATTAACTCATTAATTCTTTCACTGATTCATTCGTTTGTCAAAAATTACTAAATTTCTCATATGTGTTAAACACTATGCTAGGTGCCAGAAGATATATAGATAAATAAAATATACCCTTGCCTTCTAAAAACTTAGCCACCGAGGGCTATAAAGCAATGAATTTTTGACCTTTTCAAGTACATTCCACATCTGCAACATGTCCACTTAGAAGCCCTGCACATAAAGGAGCCATCTGTCAAAACAGAGTAGGCTGTAACCCTGAATGGCTGGAAGTCTGAGCTGAACCCCAAGGAGTTCTCCTTATAGCATATCCAACTCTCTCCCTAAGGAGTTTGATAATGCCATAATGGAGCTAACTTCTTTCTAATCATAAATATCATCCCCTGGTGTTACCTCAAAGATCTCAATTTTCACAAAGAAGTAAAGTGGTGGATTAACTGATTTTTCCAATTATGTGATTGTTTTTGTAATACACTTAATGTTACATTCAAAGGAAAATATCAATAGCTTCTATTTCTCAGAAATTTGGTTTAGTTACTAGTCATCTAAAATTTTCAATCCAAAGCTCTTATTTATCTAATAATTTTGAAGAAACTTTAACAGAATACATTTATCCTAATTTTATCGAATTTATTTGATCAAAGATGTGTTAAACAATATCACCAAACTAACCAGGAAATTAGTATGAGATGAGAAAAGCACGGATGATTCTTCATACTTGATTTAGGTTAATTAAAAGAATATAAATTTCTTTTTAATGGAGATAATTGATGTGTTTCAATTAATATGAAGAATTGAAAGCCACATCCCTTCATGGAGAGAGAAGATTCTGTGGCTGGAGAAGCTGTATATAATTTAAATTTCATAAACAATAGATCATAATCAAGTTCTCTAAATCTTCAAAGGGACTAGGGATAACCAGCAGCTCCTTCCTGGCAGACTTTTGTTTCTTTCAAAAGTCCTTCCAATTCAAATGTCTTGAGGACCAAATGAAACTCCAGAGAACCAGGTGGTAGCTATGTTTGAAGCATCTGTGCTTCATCTGAGGCAGTGAGAGTAATGGTAGACTAGGGTCCACTGGTGTGTTCCCCCACCATCCTACCTCCCCTCTCCCCAAAAAGATCCAACTACAAATAAAGTACAAACAGGGAAATAAATACATAGATATTCATATAGATAGGTATCTCCCATATATAACTGGGATATATGTACAGTGTGTTGCCTTTGGTTGTTGTACATTTTAGGATAGGCCAACAAATGATTTTGGAAAAAAGTTTTTCAAATCAGCATGGTAAGAAAATAACAATAGCCAAATAATACCACCACTGAAACAAACACACAAAAACCTTGTTCTGTAATTATATCTGATGAAGAATGCTTTAGAGAATAAACTTTAAAGAGGATAAAAAAATCCAAAGGGCCATATTTATTTTGAACAATGCCTTTCTGCCTCTTTTGCTATAGATACATATTTAACCCACAGATAATTACTTATTTATTTTTTTATTTATATTTAACCCACAGATAATTACTTATTATCATGGACATAACAACATAAAACCCCATGTTTCCAGAATTTTATTTTTAAATCAACTTCAAGTAATCAAGATGTATGTATGTCATTCTATCCTTTAGCCACACAAAGACCTAGTAGGTAGCTTTGAAACATATATACATATCGTAGAGGGGTACATTTTCAAAATTTACCAAGGTCATTAATACACCAAATGTAAATGGTCTCCCATTTATCAAATGCCCTGGAGAAATCAGGAGATAATTGAAATGATAGATGAAGAGATGAAACTCTAGGCTAATGGGCTGTATATCAATGAATCAATGTCAAATTTATGAAAGGTTTTGGAGAATGATTCCTATTCTTTGCTTATTTCTGAAGTTTTAAACCTCATGAAGGTAAGCTGTAGGAGGACCAAAAAGTGAAGTCTAAAAAGTCTAAAAAGTGAAGTCTAAAAAGTCTAAAAAGAGACTCTATCAATCGATCAGAAACATTTCTGCTATAATTTTTCTCATGGAAGTTTGCATATTCCTATCCTAAGTTCAGCAGAACTTACCACTATCTCTGCTTTTGAATTGTATTGCCTTCCTTTTTCTTTCTGGGAAATCCTCAGTTCATAAATGATCTCACCCAACGATCAATTCTACTTCTTTCCCCTGACAAACTTATAGGAAACTTCTATAAGGGAGGAAAAAAAGATAAGTATGCTGAATAAAGATTTAAAAGTAAAAGATACTTTCAATTTGGTTAAAAATAAGAATGCTTTCTTGACAAAAAAAAAGTCATTAAAATGAGTTTAATGTGATGTGTGTTCAATGGGGAGTCTGCTTGAGGATTCTCTCCTTCTCCCTCTGTCCCTCCACCTGTTCTCTCTCTCTCTCCCTCTCTCTCTCTCAAATAAATAAATCTTTTAAAAAATGAGTTTTGGGTGACTCAAAGTTAAACTTCTCAAAGAGAAAATTTATTTTCTAGAGCAAGTTATTTAAGGTGAAGTCAGACATGGGTCTGTGGAAAACAAATGGTACACTCAAAAACAGACTTTCTCTGCTCCCAAAAGTGACAAAAAATCAGCAATCCAAATCCTGGATGAGGGGAGACATGTTAAAATACAAATGTAAAATCCAACCATTAATGAGTTTAAGGAATGACAAACATGTTTTCCCAAGGCAAGTGGGTTTTTATTTATTGAACAAATACATACTTTGCTACTTTTAATTCTTTATTTATTTATTATTTTTAATTCATAATTTAAAAGCTGCCTGTGTTGAGTCATCTTTCCTGCAATTCAGGCCCAGATGTTGGGGCTCACTGGAACTGTCAGGGTTGCTCAGTGAGTCAGAGAAACACTGAAGGTGGCTGTGGGTACAGGTGATCAGCCTCAGAGGAGGGGTTCACGGGAGAAGACCTCCAATTCCAGCACAGGGTCAGTACCTTGACAGTTGTTTCTGTCAGAAGCCACATGGGACATGATCTTGCTGATGATTGCACCAGGCCAATGATAATTGCCCCTCTTAGGGCCTGAGCTGGGAAACATGACCAACCAAGGTCAGCCAAAAGAACAAAACCTTTGAACTGAAAGGGAAGGGATGGCAGGCAATGTCTGGAAGAAATCTCTTCAAATTGAAAATGTTTGAATTCTAAGCTCTTTTAGAATCTGAAATTCTCGACACAAACTCCCCAAATAAATGCCCTGAAAGAACTTTAGTTGCTGATATGTACACTGATTAAGATATTTGCTGTATGTATTTCCATACCAGTTGGAAAGTAATCTCTGCCCTAAGGTCTCTGAGTGCCCCCACCCACTAGACTGCTCCCTTGGCCTCCCCTGGACCTTGTAGACTTCTCCTAGTCCAGATAATAAATTAGTAAAGTCTAGCAGCAGGGGGCTTTGAGGAACCTGGCAATTCTGGTATCTGCTTTGAACTTGTGGATGTCCTGTGCCATACAAGTTACAAAATAATTTTAAATATCACCTTGCATATATCCCACACTTAAAATGAAGCAGTATGAATTCTATTGGCTTTCTTATCCCATCTTCATCACAACCACCTTTCCTTTCATACCAGTCTTCCATACACCTCACACAAAAGTAAACTTCCCCACCCCACCCCCGCCACCATCACCTGTACCTACGATGTTAACAAAAGAGAATATTAATATCACTATCTGGTACTGAATTCAAAGCTTCAATTATTGTCCCCAATTCCAATGGCCCTCTCTGAGATTGGCACAGCATGAAATAAAGGAAAAATGAGATGTGACTATAAAGTGATGAAACTGATTTTCACATGTGGCCTCTGGGATTTCCTTGATTACTTTTTAGTCATGCCTTATATTAGTCGGTAGGTAAAGCTAGCCTTCTGAGCAGGAAGATTTCTTACATGGCCCAAATAAAATATGCATTCTCTTCCTCACGCTCACTAGGGTTCTTTACATAGGAAAAATGTAGTGCTTATAGAGAACTCCAGAGCCTAATTAGGCTTTTTTTTGCACCATTAATCTGCTCTTTTAAACTATTTTGCTCTAAGAGCAGGACACAGAATTTTATCTGGCATAATAGAATACTATCAATGTCCCTAATGGTCAGCCAACCAATTAATGACCAAAATAGCAAAGCTATACTCAGTACACAGTTTCTATGAGGATAGAATTTTCAAAGGCTGCCAAATGAAGTAGCTGAGTGGCTTGGTCTTGTCACCACTAATCTCTCACGTAACTCTTCAGACGTAAGAACGAGGCAAAAGCAGCAAAGAAAGAATTCTGCATAAATAGTTCAAGACCGACATCTACCCTGGGGTTTTCTTTATTGGGATGAACCTCTTCCTTTACTTGTGCAGAGCTTAGAAATTGATGGCATGATGTTGGGGTATGTCTGAGAGGATGCTTCCTGAAATTTTATCACTGAACTTTGTTAATGGCACAGCCAAAGAAAAAACAAGAGTAGTATTTAATGCCAGAGTTTTGTTTTCCTCTCTGAACAAAAACCTAGCATCCTAAGAAAGTGAAATATGCGGTGTTAATGCTGTTAAGTCAACCTCCTCAAAATAATTTCAGCTCATATCAATTGTCTATTTATAGTTTTAAAAAAATCAGAGAAAGTCAAAGAAACAACCAGTGCAGATAGCTGCTCAATTCTCCTGTTGATGTATACATGTAATATATCCACATGGAGATAGCCAGGTAATCTTCATTAGTGTCATGTCAGTTTCTTGCAAGCATTTTCCCCTCTGCTTTATAGACAAAGAAAATAATATGCACATTGTTTTACCAATGTGAGATCACATTGTACATTCTCTTTTATAAAATATGTGGTTTAATTAACTTAATGATATTCCATGAATATTTTCCAGGTTATCACCATTCCATAATATTTTAAAACTATATTATAATTTACATAAAGAGTTTCCTATTAATGGGGCTCAGTTTATTTCTATGTTTTCAACATTATCAGTAATATTTCTATCAACATTCTTCTAGCTAAATATTGGTGCATATTCAGGCTTACAATATGACTCCTTAATGTTGCTGAAAACAGTCAGACACAATTGAGGCTAACCTGTCATTTGTATGCTGGTCTAAAAGTTCTGTCTTCAAAGGAAATAATGCAAGTATAGTCTGCACTCGATACTTTAATAGTGATTTCAGTGTTCTGTCCTCAGAGAGCTATTTCAAAGTGCCTGGAATGTGTGTACCTTGCATTAGAAATGAGTATCACAATATTTTGCATTTTAAAAAAAGTGTCTTGATTTTTAAAATTTAAATTTAAAGCAATGTTTTCAACCAGAGATAGTTGTATCTTCTGTAAAATCTGAATCATAGATTGAGCATAACAAATCACAGGGGAATGGCACATTATTCAATAATTTGTGTTTGAATAAATGATAAGCAATCTTGGGGAAAATCCATTTAGAGCCTCACCTCACACCATTTACCAAAACAGATCCAAGTGGATTAGAGTTAAATGTTTTTTAAAACAAGCTAGTGAAAAGCTAGAATTCATTAAATCTCTGAAGAGAGGGAGTTTTTACAATCAGAAGTTAGAAAAATCACAAAGACGATAATCAATGAATTTGTGCTCACAAAAATTTTTAAACCTTTGCAGGTTATAAGCATTGATAAAATGAAAGAACAAAGTGTAATGTTTGAAAATATATCAAAATAACAGATACCATCTTCACTAAAGAAAACACAATGATGAGGAGAAATCACTAAATAGATAAATCCTACAGAGGCAACTCACAACAGTGGGCAATTCCACATTTTAACAAACATTTTTGAAACACCATCCTCACTAAAAACCAAACAAAGCAAATGAATACAATAATAATATAGACTGTTTTAACCTATAAAAGATGGCAATTTAAAATATAAGATAAGGTATACTGGGAGCATGTTTACTTTTTCAGATATTGCTGGTAGAAATACATATGGCTATCTACTGCTGGAAAAGACTATGTCAGTATGAATCAAACACTTTAAAAAATATGGAATAATAACAACATAAATGACCAATAATATTTTATAAATTTGAATACATTTATGTTGAATGAGGTTTCAAAAACTCACACATGCAAGTATTTAAATATATGCCACATACATGCTAGTATATAAATATAAAATCACATTAAGTGAAAATAATATCTATTCCCATAATTGGCTACCATAGTGTACCTGGCGTGTATAATTCAGGCAATAAATATTTGTTGGATGAGTGACATACAGACATATTTTAGTAATGTGTAGGACCAAAACAAACAAACAAACAAACAAACAAACAAAAAAACAAGGAGGCCAGAATGAAATGCACCAAAATGCTAAAGCATTTGTTTAGTATGGTGAGATTATGGGTGATTATTTTTCATATCCCTAATGTCCTTATGCTCCTTTTTATTTTAAATGAAACTGATTTTTAAAAGCAAAATTATCATTCAATAAACATATGTCTTTGTCTCTGTCCTATCACAGTTTAAACACTTTCAATTTGTTCTATTTAACCGTGTGGTTTATTCTAATCCTGAGACCATTCCTTATAAAAGTATAAGGAAGGCAGGCTGCTTTAGAATATAGTTCTACTTCTTCAGTAAATAAATCTCGTATCTTATTTGGGAGGTAGGAAAAAAAAATTCTGGAAAGAACTCTTGGGGGAGGAGGAATGTTTGAGAGATGGCGAGCATTTTTAAATTTCCACAATATTTTTATATTAGTTTTACCTAAATGCAATTACCTGGAATACTTAGCATGTAGGCTTAAGAACAGCCACATCAAAGCCTAGAGATACAAATAGATCAATGTTCTGGGATCAATAACAGATTTGCTAGAGTTTATAGTTTGTGCAGCATATTTGGTGGAAATCCAGATAGAGTATGACAAGCACATGCAAAACCACTGCAAATGTGCTCATTCCCACCTGAGGAAGGGAACTGTATGAGCTCAAACAGATCCATTTGCTAGTGCCCTCACCTTCTCTCTGAGCTTGGCTTCGTGTTGCTCCTTGGAAGTCTCTCTTCCATTCCTAGCCCTTTCCTCGCACTGCCTTTAGAACATAATTGGTTTCTATTTTTATTCCCTTGATACTCTTCTCTCTGCCATGTAACTGGTGGTTAATCTGAACTGATGTGTCAATAAGTCTCCCCTTTCACATAACAAGAACATTTTAACAAAGGCCTTTTGGGGATAATGCCTAACTCAAGAAGGACAAAGGGATTTTTATGAGTCAGCTCCAATGAATTGAATGTGGCTTCCTAGCCATTGTGGTGAGACAAGATCTGATACCATTTCTGGTCTCAGAAGTAAAAATTACCCTGAATAGTAAGTTTGCCATTAGCGTAAGATGGGTCAATGATGGCACCTATATAGTGTTTGCCATTTCAGATTATCCTAAAAGTAAGGCAACTATTTCAGACAATTGGAAGGGAAGTAATTTGCCACACCCAACACTTTACATCATGCATGTGACTGGCAGTGGACTAGTAACACCCAGCAGCCACCAAACAGGTATGAATTGCATGTATACTTATAGAAGATAAGAAAAACAAGCAATCCCAGATATTCACAATCCTTCACAATAGGTCAGTGGTCCCTACACATCCATCTCTAGACTGGTGATGATCTGCGACCATGTTTTTTGTGCTAATTTGCACCAGAATTTTTTAAAGGAGAAAATGTATGATGTCTTTCCCACAAAGTTTAGCTCTTCCTCAGCTTAAAAATTTTAACTCCAAGATTGTATCATTCCTTTTGGGGGCACCAAAATGATCTTATGTATAAAACGATAGTAATCACAGGTAGATTTTTCGCCCTAACACCTCCACTATGTTAATTTCCCCATTAAAAAGTAAAAGAAGTGGAGATTCACAAAATCTAAAAGTCTTGGAAACTCTCTTCTACTTAGTAAAGGATTTTAGATGGTCTAAGTTTGCTTCTCTATATAATGTTACATTTTCAACTATGAATACACAGAAAATAAATATTTTTGCCATCTCCTTATTAGAAAAAAATACTCAACATAGTTTCCTTCTTCTTGAGAACTCAGCGACCAAGGATAAGCTCATTATTTATTGTACTCTACTGTAACAATAAGGAACTTCTCATTTATATATTAAATGAACCCAGGCTACCCCATGACTTGAGTACTTCTATAAGGATTGTTTTAATATTTCTTTATCCTGCAGTTTTGATTTACCAACTATGAGTGCTCTCTGTTGGCTGCTTCCTCACCTAGCAACAGTTCTGGTAAGAACTGGGCAACACACTTGAGGGGTGAGAGCAAAAGTTTATAACTTTGAGTGTTTAACCTCTGAGACATCTAATTTGGCTGGAGAAAAATGTTGGTGATGATTTTATGGTTTAAGTAGTATCCTAGAGAGGTACGTGGCAGTTACTGGAGACAAGGACACTCAACACCAATGCCTAATCCCTGCCTTGTTTTTTTCTTCTATAGATACCTGGAAGCTTTCTGCAGCTGGTGGTGGCCATATGACTGAGTGGCAGCTTATAGGATGTAAACAGGAGTCTGGCCAGGCTTTCTGGAGGCATTCCCTAACACAAGCACTGACCATCCTACTTGTGAGTCATTTGTTAGACTGGAATGTAGATGAGGTACTTGGAGGTGCAAAAGTTATCCTAAAACCGTGGATGAAAATATGAAATGAGAGCGAACATTCTGCAGATGCAGATGTGGGAAAGTTAAGAACCTGGGTACCTGGAGGCATTCTTGACCTACTACCAGTCTTGCAAGCCTTCCCCTAGATTACTTGTAATGGAAGACAAACCACTAAATAATTGTTTAGGTTTCTCTTAGTTATCTGCACTTGAGCATATTCTATACCATAGCTGAGTATCATTTACCTGATTTCTCTCGAGGTAAATATGATTAAATTTGTTTGACCCTTAAAATATTCCACAAGGAGATTTCAGAATTATAAAGTACACTCAAGGTCACTGAAAAATTGCTGAATAGAGTTTTATATGAGCAAAGTAAAAATGTATATCCAAAGTACATTACTAAGTCACCTCAGTTTTCACTTGAAGAGAAGTGTCTACATAAGCAAATATTCCCAAGACCACAAGCCAAGAGAGCTTTGTTTTACTACAAAATTATTCAATTCTGTTCTTCTCTTTCAAAACTCAAATTAATAGATATTTTTTTAATGTCAAATTGAATGTGGACATATTTTGAAAATTTTGTTTCTGGTGCATCTTTAAATGACAAGTCATATACTATGGGGAAAAATTGTAAAAAGTATCAGAAACTCAGAAGCACTTGTTCAGCATTCAAGACTGTGAGGAGTTTAAGCAAGTTGCAGAAAGCTTCACAATGGATTTAATAACTAACAATTTGGTGCAAATTGAAATCAAATGTGTTCCACCTACAGGATGTTTATCATTGATTTTCCCTCCTTCCATTTCAATAATAATGATGTTAAAAATTCTGTGTGAAATACCTTTAAACACTAAAGCGCTTATTTGGGGGATTAAAAAAAATCTCATGTAAATTAAATAACATAGAAATGTTTGCATCAGCTTCTCTTCATTTTGCATTTTATTATCTGATCATTCACAGAGAGCGCAAAAAGGAGAATGCTGAGGTCCATGTATTTAGTCTGCACAAATGTTTGAAGCTTTATACTAAAGCCTCCCCATTAATCAGTGTAGGCCTGAGTAGGAGTATCCTTGGCTGGTTGAAGAAATTCCCTAACACCTTACAGTTAGGCTGCCTGCACTGGGTGAAAAGGACAGGCATTGTTTATCATTAGAAAAATTAACAAATCTTACTCATTCAGAAGTCAAAGTTTGAATACAAAAGGAGGGTAATTGCCTCCAGTTTTCTCTTACTGAACAAAAATATCTTTGAAGTACTATCATAAATACTAGCTAACCACATTGTTATAAAGAATCAGAAAAAAAAAGGAAAATCATGCATAAACCTACCAGCTAAAAATACAACAAAACGAAACACCTAAGTACTCTTAGCATTTCTTGCATTTTCCTTGAGAAATTTTCCTTTGCCTCTTTTGTAATTTATAAAATCATTCTGTATATATAGTTTTGCATTTTCCTTTTTATTGATTTCTCTTAAGAATTTTCATATTATTAGTCTTTATAATCATAACTTCAATGGCTATAATTCACATTTAATATAGTATAATTTTGGGATGCCTGGGTGGCTCAGTGGTTGAGCATCTGCCTTCGGCTCAGGGTGTGATCCTGGAGTCACGGGATCAAGTCCCACATCGGGCTCCTTGCGTGCAGCCTGCTTCTCTCTCTGCCTGTATCTCTGACTCTCTTTCTGTCTGTCATGAATAAATAAATAAAATCTTAAAAAAATATATAGTATAATTTTATTACTTACTTTTGGGCATTTAAGTTGTTTCTAGTACTATAATGTGTTGCTTAAAAATGTTACACTAAAAATAAGTCATATATCATGTTCTCTATTTTTGATTCTTTCTTTAGGATATATTTTCCAAAGTGGAATTTCTGGGTCAAAAGGTATGAACACTTTAATGGCTCTTTATATATACTGGCAATGGTTTTTAAGAAGGTTGCCATAATTACTCTATCAGAAATATATAGAAAATACTAAGAATTTAGACTAGCAAAGGGAATATGACATTTTGTACCTAAGCAAGTGGAAACTATTCAAATGTCTATTTCTTCAATAGCATTTTTTTTTTCCATAGAGCATTCCTAGAAATACTTGTCTGTGTTGTTGCTTTCTGAAAAAGTTTTTGGTTAAATATTAGAAAAGAGTAGTCTCATTAATCTGTCTCATAAATACCCTTTACATAGTAGTATATTTAATCTTCTGTGATATCCTGCTAGAAATACAACTGTTAATTTTGTTTAATAACATTTCTCAAGCACAACTCCCACTGAGTGCCCACACCTTTTTATAGCACCTTTTCTCATTTGACTTAGAAACATACTCTAACAAACTTGCGTTAAGAAAAAAAAAAATGAGGCACACATCCCATGCAGTTGTTTAAAAGACACACAAAATCCTCCTAAAATCTGAATCCATTCTAAAAAATCCCTGCTACAAAATGATGGCAGGAATAGCCAAAAGCAGCTTTAAAAATGCATAGACATTAGCAGATCTGGATTAACCCAAACCTTGTCTGTGTGGGCCCCAAGGTTTCAGATGTCTCCAGGTATTTGGGGAGGGCTAGAAACAAAAATTTATCTTTAACCAGTTGAGTATATCCTCACAAAAAGAAGTCTTTTTTCCTCTCCCTTCCTTTTCTTTCAGGTGTATTTAAACCACTTCTGATTTCTCTGATTCTTTTTTTGCAATGAAGCTTCTGCTGTGTTACAAATAAGAATATAACTATAGGAAAAAGAGAAGCCCTAGGGTAACAGCAACTTTTGGTAAAATATTTCACATGAGTCACTTGGCACTGGATGAGATCATAGTGAATGGTATCACTTGTTATTAATAGTAGTGTCTATATTTGTTCCTGGCTATTAAAAGGATTATACAATTTTTCCAAAAGATAAATTGGCAGTTTATTAGAATTTTCTTTCCGTTTGATACTGCCCCATTAACAACACATAAGTACCATCTTCAGGTAGTAATTTTCAATCACTTGTTAACAACATTAACTGACACAGATACTTAATAATAGTTTGACAAGTGAATAAGCTACATGGAATGAAGATAAACAGATCAAGTCCTAGGCCATTAAGAGCAGAAAACAGAAAATGTCAATAGGAACAAAACCGAGAAAAAAATAGAAAAATAAAATAGAATTCAAACTGAATAAATTAAACAAATGTCATCCACAAGTTCGATAACTTGCTCTATGTAAGAACCTGAGTCTCTGATATGTGAAATAACATTCAAAGATAAAATGAAGATTTAGTGGACTATCAGAGAGACACAGTCAAAAAAGATTGTTTTGAAATGTAAAACTGAGAAGTTTCATTAAAGTTTTCAACTTTATCTATATCACTCTCTAATAAATTACCTGGTTGATAAAGGAATATGGAACTTAGTTAAAGTAGTTTTAGTAGCAATATTGGTTATCTATTTAAATGTGGACTCAAAAGCCAAAAAGACATACATTGCTATAATTTATAAACTTTTGGGCTTTGAGAAAAAAATGTTTATTTTTCTTTAGTGTGGGGAAGAACAAAATTACCTTCCCTTCAAGGCTCTTCTGGCTGGACTAAGAATTAAATCAACATGAGAGGGATTAACAGGAAAAAATCCAATTTAATGTACAAGGAATCCACACAGATATGGTAATTCCAAAGATAGGAAAAACGAAGTATATGTGTCACTCTGAACTAAGGAGAAGGTGATAGGGATCTGTGACTTCAAAGGGAAGAAATGCAATTCATAGAAAGATGAAAAAGAGTAAATATTTGGTACATAAATGTTTGCTAGGTCATTCAGAAACAATGGGACATAGCATAGAGAGGCCTTTGATCAAATAGGCCTTGCTGGGTTCCTATCTATCTACTTTACCTAGTTCATATTATACTGTAGTTATCTATGGTCATAGCTCTCCTCCTGGAGCAGGTCCTCTATCTAAACTCTTTAAGGCAGTTGCGTGTCTGGGGGGTGTTATGTCAAAGTTTCTTCCAGGACCTTTTGGTCTTTGATTTTTTTTCAGCTTGCATAATCTGTATGCCAAAATAACCCATGTTGGAGTGGCCTGACCTTGGCCCCTATACTAGCTTCTTCCTGCATAAGATATCACTTAGTGTGGGAGAGTAAATAAAATCATACATAGGAAGTATTTATGCAATGCCTAGCACATAGCAAATATTCAATAAATATCAACTATTATTAAAATATTATGAATTTTATTTGGAAACACAAATAACAAAATACAAGAGTAATTTTGGGTTGAGACCCAGACTAAAGTAATAGCTATATAAAAGAGCTACTAAACTTCATTTTGGGCTGAGGTCCAGAGAGACTGAGTGTCTTTCTGAATTGGCAAAAACCAAGAATTTTAATTCCTAATTGGAGTCTCTTGACATGACTCAGCAGTCCTATGCCTCGGAGAGTCATAACTGTGTTAGACTTGCCTTCTAATTTCATCAATGTTAACTTTGATTCACACTTAAAATGGCAAGGCTGGATCGACAATACATAGTAAGATCTTTAAGGAACTCACTCCTACAGGAATAAAGGGATATTTCCCAATTTTCTCACACCAGACTTAAATTGAGAAGGGACTACCAAATAATGTCAAAGGAAAAATCAGTATAATGAACTAATAGGGAAAGTACCAGAGAAATAGCAGTGTCTCACTGAGAAGACTTCTAAAAGTTTTCATTTTTGTTAGGGAAACTTGTCAGAGAACAAAAGCTGAAGCAGATTTCAGTCTGTATTAGATATTTTTCCTCATGGGTATTTACCCCCATGTTTCAAAATTAAAAGGAAGGAATCAAGGCCAGATTTTAGAATTTCTGAATCATTGAATGTAACTTCCCAAACAATATAGTATCAGATCTCCTTTCCTCCACATGAAGTTGAGATAAAAGAGGTAAAACAACCTGTTTCAAGGATATCAGTTCCAGGGATGAGGGAGCAATGAAAAGCTGGTTCTACCCCAAACCAACAAAGTTCTGGGATAAGCACTATAAAACATGTGTGTCCTATTTCCTAATATGCCAGATGCCAAGCTGATATTACATTTCTGTCATGAATTTGATAACCTGGAGTCCAAACCTACTGTCTCTTCCACCTTACAAAAACAGGATGGAAAGAACAAGGAGTGATATAGGAGATGACATTTGCATCATAATCAACCACCTTCCTCCATAGCACTCAGATACCTGAGAGGAGATCTGGGGCCAGGAGTGCAGGAATGAGGAGCCAATGATTGGAACCTTCTCAATCTTATCTTTTTTGCCCATAAATCTAATAAATATATTTTAAAAAATATCTGCTCTCCATGCATATTTAATGGAGTTAAACCACATGTGTGGGCTGGGAAAACTGTAATAGACTATAATCTTTGAAATTACCCACATAAGTCATTCTGCATCACTTGTTCTTAATGGGAATTCCCAAGATGTCATTAAAAATGAGTTTCACATATAAGACTCATAGGTGGAGAGTGATAAATCAGATACGCAGTACCTAAACAGGGATGTTCTTACTGAGCAACAGCAGAGGGGAATGTAACATTAAGAGAATCTCTAAAGTTAAGACTATACTTAGTAGCCTTGGCCTCAAATAAATGGATCTGTGTATCCATGACAAGTTGATAGGAGACTTTCTTATTGCCCTGGAATTGATAACTAGCCCCCAAACTAAGTCCAAATAGATATTTAGTATCCTGTGTTCTAAAAAGAATTGGCAACAATTGAGACTTCTTAAGAGGTCATCACATTAGCTTTGCTACCCAATGGCTCCCAATCTTGATAAGCAGAAGGCTGAGGATAGGAAGAGTAGCTTGCATTTCTACCACTTTGTACAGCAGTGACGTGATTGCTGAGAGACAAAAAAATAGCATCTTGGCTCTATGGTCAATGCCTTCCCACAAGAGTGGCCTGCCTATTGAGGAGACCCCAGCTATGGGGTTCACCAGTTGACAGGAAATAGGGGAATTGTGAAACAGTACCAAAGATGTCAAGCAGGAGCCAGAATCTATATCAGGGAACTATGCTTTGGGGAAATTCCACAGCAACCTCTACCAAGACCACATATATGTGCCCCATGAGAAAGCCAGGAAGGGTTTTTGATACAGTTCCTGCATTTCCAGCTACCACCTATGGTGTCAATCTCCTCTATGTGGCAACAGCCACAAGTCTGGCTTTCTTATGGGAATCCTTGCCTTCTTCCCAAGAACCCAGATGTTTGTCAAGATACCAGGAGAGTTAGAACCTAAGAGAAGATTGAAAGAGATCTTGTGTTCTTCTTTAAAGCAGTTCCCTGGAATCTAAATAGAGAAAAGTGAAGTGATCCAATTAGAATTTTAGAAAATACTGGATTGAGTTTTCAATAATCAAATATGACTGGAAAATAGGGATGCCTGGGTGGCTCAGTGGTTGAGCATCTGCCTCTGGCTCAGGGCGTGATCCCAGGGTCCGGGATCAAGTCCCACATCAGGCTCCTTGCAGGGAGCTTGTTTCTCCCTCTGCCTATGTCTTTGCCTCTTTCCGTGTCTCTCATGAATAAATAAATAAAATCCTTAAAAAAATGACTGGAAAAAATGGAATTTGAGATATTATTAGAGCTAACATTTGTTATTTTGTATTAGGCTCTGTGACTTCAATAGAGTAGTTCAATGAATTCTCACAATTCCTTTGAAGTAATACAATCACTCCCATTTTATAGATGTGAAAATTGATGCATTAAAAATTAAGTAACTGTCCCAAAGTCACACAGCTAGCAAATACTGGAGCCAGGCAGTTCAAGTCCTCAGTATCAATCACCACAGTCATCTACCTGCCCAAATTAAGAGGCTCTAAGGGAGACATAAAAGTGTGCACGAAGGAGAAGACTGGGAGAACAAAACCATTTCTATATTACTCTACTGAACTCGGCTGCTCAATAAACTGGTGACATATTCATATGAGAGGTTTAATAAATATTTAATAAAATTTGTTCATTATGAAGGGACTAGGGACCATCCATCCTATTATTTTCAGATATTCTTATATTTCTAGACAGAAAACATCATCACTAGCCCTATCCTTTGCATTCTATCAACTGAAAATAATATTAAGAAAAATAAATACAGGTACATTTCTTATTTAACTTAAAGTTCTATAATTTTCAGAAAGGCATTTAGCTCATTTATCTAATTTTGTGATGGAAAGCCTGTGTTCATTGCTGATTAAGATATGAATGCTTGACTTGGGAAGAAATGGTCCAGTTTCTTTGTCAAAATGGAAAGAAATTTTGTTAAAAGGTACATATTTCGAGCATCTCCTATATGTAAAATCAGTTACAGTGATTGCATCTCCAGCTATTCGATAATAATGGGTGAGGTTTCCTAAAAAGTCTCTTTAAGACTGATTTGTAGAATTTTGTCCAAACCCCCAAAACTCCATAAAAACCTAGTCTTTGGAAATAATATTCTCATCAACTTCACAGATTATGACAGACAATCTATTGCACTTAGCTAAAATGGGTAAAGATTTAATTGCCTGTTCTTTCCTTTAATGACTCTCTCTGAGCCCCTGTTTGTGGGCTATATTTAGAATCTCCTATTGCAGATGCTTTTTTTTATGGTCATAATCTAAAAATAAATAAAAATAAAGATGTAAAACCTAAGACTTCCCTGTGTCATGTTATTTGTTTCCCCTCCTTGTTAACTGGGGAGCCTGTACTTCCTTTTGCCTTGTTCTTGTTTCAAATGTGTTATGAAAGGCTTCTTCCTTCTCCTTGGTGACCTGCTCTAATTGGAACTCATTTTGTGTCCTGGCCTCTCTGACCGCCCCGCAGGCTTCTGCTGTTCCCTAACTCTCGTCCTTCCAGATCTGCCTTTGTTCTATTCAGCAGATAATTGCTTTTTGCATTTCAGATCTTAAAA
The DNA here is from genome assembly GCF_053574225.1 of Canis aureus. Taxonomy (NCBI): domain Eukaryota; kingdom Metazoa; phylum Chordata; class Mammalia; order Carnivora; family Canidae; genus Canis; species Canis aureus. The sequence continues at coordinate 37,994,994 of NC_135641.1, read as the reverse complement.
ACAGACTATGCTTTACAGATGGCAGCCTCCTATGGTTTTCTTATCTTTCTTTTCATCTGCATGGTTATCTCTAGGCTTTGCCTTTAATATGGTCGTATTTTTACTTTTAAAGAAATTCCCAGAACTCTTTCAGACCACTTTTCCTCTGAGTGTCCACAGGATATTCCCCTCAAATATGCTAAGCTCAAACGTGTGTCTGTTTTATCCTTCTCTGAATCTGCTCCTGTTTCTTCTCCTTCCTTAGTGTGCTGTCATTTCCCCACTACAAGTGACTGAAAAGGTAACTCAGAACTATAATTACTCTACTTGCCACATATTGAATTACTGGTGTGCTTGTAGCCTCTTCCACTGAAAACCAAAACTGTATCTTCAAGCAAATATTGTTCCCATTGTGATGAGTATAAGAAAATAAAACTAGAGCTATAGAATTCAGAACACTCTTTCCCAATGAGTGCATTTTCTAAAATCTGGTTATTTTCTTTCATCAAGGTCCTTTTATAGGAAGAGTCTCTCTCTTTTTTTTTTTTTAAACTCCAGTTCAGCTAATCATTTTATTTTTATTTACATATTTACAAGGAGCTTTAGGCTCACCCAGCACTTTCAGAGCAGTAAAGAGAATCAAAATCAAAACATGGTCTTTGCCCCAAGAGCTTACAATCTATTTTCACTTTTCCAGTATTTTCCAGAACTGTCCTAAATGAGTCTTTTAGGAGACAGTTTGAATATACAATAGTAATTGCAATATCTGCAGAACCCAGACAACTCAGAAATAAATTTATTTTATCCCAGACATAGCTATCAGGGTTGTGAATATGTAAATAGGTCCCAGCCTTTCACACCTGAATGAATGGATTATATCCTGCAGAAACCTGCTTGGTTTGAGAGATTTAATTAAGACAGAAATGCAAGAGTTTTCTTGGGACAAACAGGATTACAGCATTTCATAGATAATATGAAAAATTTTATAAACATGTCACAGTCACAAAACTTAACATTAGTTGGTTGGATATTCTTTCTGTGCTTCTGGGTGAATCTGAATTCAGCAATGAGCAAAAATCATGATAGCGATGAAATTCTTTGGCAGAGGGGAATGGTAGTGCGCAAACCAGGACTCTTCCAGCAAACAAGCAAATTGGAAACCTAAGATTACATACCCAGTATTGACTACCAGAAACTTCAGTGAAGCCACTCAGAGTTAAAAATGTCTCCAAAGATGGGGCACCTGGGTGGCTTAGTCAGTTGAGTGCCTGACTCTTGGTTTTGGCTGAGTTCCTGATCTCTCTGCTCAGCAGAGTCTGCTTGAGACCCTCTCTCTCTTTCTCCTTCTGCTACCCCCACCCAAATAAATAAATAATCTTAAAAAAAAAAAAAAAAACTTCAACTATGACTGCCTATATACATATGCATTAAAACTAAGGGAAATAAGAATTATAATCTTCTTGAGGGCAAGGAACATTTCCTATCTTGGTGGGCACTGGGTTTTGGTCACTGTTGGCACCTCATCCTCTTGCCTTCTATGTGATTTTCACATTATATGTGAGTTAGAGCCTGCACCGCTTGCCTGGCCTGTGTGCTTCCAGATTTCCCTGTTATTCCCAGCATAAAACTCGTGCTGCCCTCGGGTACTGTAATTACATCTCCGTCTTTACCACAAGACCATGAATTCTTTGATGGTGTCTTTGATCCCTGTATCCCCAGAGCTTTGCCCAGAGCCTGACACAAAATAGGTTTTTCAATAAATGCTGGTTGATTGAATAAATGAATTAAGGGATGGATAGATAGATGGAATTAATTGAACTGAACTAATCATAAATGGTAATTTTATGTTCTAAACTTAATCACTGTTCACTTTAACTCTCTCAGGAAATCTATTCATGTTCCTTATTTCTTTTCTCCCTAAATACACAGGCATCAATTGAATGATTTTAAAGGGTGCCGTACTGATTAGGAATCCTACTTTTGCTCCCAAAATAGACATTTTAAAAAGTCCTTCTGTGTCTGTATCACCAAATATTTCTTTGCATAGGGTGAGTCACTGTTATGCCACTCAAGATTAAAAATAAATGGGCAACTTTGTTATTTGGTTCCATAGTAGTTATTCAGATAGGCTTTAATATCATTATATTATATATGAACATTTTATATACATAATCCTTTCATCTTTTAAAAGAGAATCATCTTTCAAAACACTCTGGATTAATCTAAAGTATTTCAGAGATTAAAAGGAGAATTATTTAATTCCATTTTGCATGTGGAGAATGTTATTTCTGTTTGTATGAATAGTAAGTACATTAATGGCATTTTTCTATGCCCCCATGCCAGGTATTGTGTGAGATGCCGGAGATAGAGGGCGATGAGAACAAAGGAAGGGTTAATCTCTAACCTCATGGATCTCAGGTCTCACAAATCCAGTGATTCTGGATGGCTAGATGATGTTCTTGAGATTTCACAGTCAGAGGTACAAACTGTTCCCCACTTTCTGCGCCTCCCTGCTCACTGGTGTTTGGTGTGCGGTTCCATGAGCCCTATACTGTCTGTAAGCCACCATCTCTAGCTTACTGCCTTCTGCCACACATCAAGTTTTACATAAAAGGGAAAATTAAGCTCTCATTCAACAAATAATTATTGAGTAACTGTTAAGGTAAAATGCAGAGTGCTAGAGGCATAATACAGTTTTTCATCAGTCTTTTAATATCTTCCTGTCAAGCTACAGGATGGGAAGCTGAGCGAGGGGAATCAGGAAATAGGAGCTTGTCAAGAAGAACACAATTGAAGTCAGAAACCAGAATCAACTCTTAAAAACAATTAAATCAGAATTTTTTATGTTACAAGGAAAATCATTCATGCTTTGCCTTCCCTTAAAAGAATAATCACAATGAAAACATAAATCTATGGTAAGAGAGATAGATGGTGAAAGAAAGACACGCTTTCATTTTTTTCCCCTCGAAGCATACATCTGAATTTAATTGTGCAAAGTCAATGGTGTCAAGAAAGTAGCAAGTGAGTTTTGTTTGCAAAATTCCCATTTGCAAATGGAATCAATTACGGTAACACAAAGGCATTTATTGGCTAATCTTCTAGATAACTGAATCATAGTTTAATCTCAAAAATGTGTATCCATTTTCTCACCAAGCAATACATGCTGTCTTTTTCTTAAATATAGGGCACGATGTCCTTTTGGTTATTAAAGAAGTAAGCTACTGTCCGGGAACGAGAATTTCCTGTCCTCTCAAGGTCCTTCTAGCTGGACTAAGAATCAAACTGACATGAGACAGATTAACAGGAGAAAATAAAATTTAATTTTGTATGTACAGGGAATCCACACAGACATGGTAATTCCAAAGGCAGTCAAGCAAAATGAGGTATATGTGGGGGTAGGGTCTGGGACTTTGAAAGGAAGGAATGACTTCTCAGGGCAATAAGAAGAACAGATGTTTAGTAATTAGTTGTTCGCCCTGCCATACAGATGGGTCACTCACATAAAATGTATCTCTGAAAGTCACCATTATTCTGGCAAATTTAGATCCTTCTGTGAAGTTAATGGAGGGGTAAAAAGTTTCTCTTGATCCTGCAGCGTCTTGATACCCTTCAGCTTAAAACAATCTTAATACCCTCAGCTCCTACAGTTCCGATGTGTTCTTGTTGTTTTTCAAAAGGCAATTCAACAAAAATCTTAAGGAATAAAGCAGTGACCTATAGTAAAGTATCATATTTTAACACTAGACCCAGTTGCCATAACAGCAAAATGTATCTTCCTTTAAATCATAGATTATCAGGGATTCTTTCTCATCTAATGACCTAAAACACGATCCACAACTCTCCTTGGTCCTTCTATGGGAAATGCAGCTGAAATGACACCAGTCACTGACTTCCTTTTATTCAGTTCCTGAAACTTTGAAAAAAGGTCAGATTTGGGGAGGGTCTACTTTATCTTTAAACAGAGTGTATATAAAGTGTGAAAAATTTAAAAAAGAGCTTCATTTGAAACTTTCAAACTGGAAGAAGAGAGGGCTCACAGATTTAGTGATGGCATAGCAGCTTTCACTGTGAGGTTCCTGGCATGGGTTCTGCCTAAATCAGCAGTTATCAGAATTGCTACCAACTAGAAAAAAAACAATCTCTCACATTGCTGAATTATCGGTACAATGAGCAATCTCAGTGGCAACAAGAGTCAACATGGGCCCAAAGAATTAATCTTTCAGATTGCTTTTTCTCTGTAACATTTATTGATGGGAGAATAATAATAATAACAAAAGGATGCTGTCCATCAGTAATGACTAGTTAAATCTAATATTTCTATTTCTGGGGGCACCTGGGTGGCTCAATGGTTGAGCGCCTGCCTTCGACTCAGATTGTGATCCAGGGTCCAGGGATCGAGTCCCGCATCAGGCTCCCTGCATGGAGCCTGCTTCTCCCTATGCCTGTGTCTCTGCCTCTCTCTCTCTATGTCTCTCATAAAATAAATAAATAAATAAATAAATAAATAAATAAATAAATAAATAAATCTTTTTTAAAAATAATACTTTTATTTCTGACTCAAATTCAGTCAACTAAGTGCAGTCATTTGTCTAATTCTCATGTAACTAGAAGAGGTGTTGTTCTACAGGTAAATTAGACAAGAAACTTGAGATACACACCTATACTAAAGTGTGGAAAGTAGTCAGGACAATAAATACAAATAAGTAACATTTTTAAGAAAAATAAAAAAAAACTCCATAAAAGTTTGGGGTGAGAAAAGTTACTTCCAGCTAAGGAGCTCAAATAAAAATATAAAAGTCAGGTTGGGCCTTCAAAGACTTACAGAACTGCACTATCTGTAGATGGAAAGAACGAAGGATAAAGGGGGTACTTATAGGCAAGGTTACTATATGGCTTCTGCGTGTTTATGCAGCAGGACAAAAATGATAAATGTTTACATCTCCTCAGTCTCCTACCACTTCACTGTCTTTGCCCCTTATCAGCTTCTTCCCCCTTCCACCCCAACCTCTAAATAGGATTGCCCAACTGGAAGATATTGAGTTAACAGACAAAAAAAGAAATGGAAGACAATTAAGAATAAAGTCCAGGAATACTAGGAGGAGAGAAGCACTTTCTTTAGAAGACTTGAAAAGGGAGCAGTGCCCTACAGAGGCAGTGGGTAACAGGCATTTGTTCCCACAACAGTCACATAACATTTTACTTTCCTTTACAGGTATGATGTTGAAGCTCCAAGAAGTGAGTAACCAACCTTGTTTAGGTTGAAGGGGTCAGAATATACCACTCTAAAATTTACCACTTTGGCAGAAGCATTATTTTCAGCTAAAAGAAACTGAAAAACACCAGACTCAAAGAAATCTCTCTTCTCTACCAACTTCCCCATTTACCTATACCATAGATAATTCTAGACCCTTCTCAGCCCAGAGATGGCACTAAAGGATATCTATAACAAACCTTACTAGATAACCCTTACCTTCCACTAGTTTCCTCAAAAATTTACCTTCCACAGTTTGCCTCCCATAAAACCTCTTTCCTTTATCTTGTTACTTTTCCACAAATGTGCCATTCTTTGTTGAAATAGTATACAAGCCTCGGATTCTCTCCACTTCTCTGGATCTTCACTATTTTTCTATGGAAGCCTCCGTATGCATGTGCAATAAACCATTTTCCCTGTTAAACCATTTCTTTTGTCACTTTAACTTGCATCCCCTAGGTACTGAATATAACAAGGTAGAAGAAAAAGTACTTTTTCCTTCCCCACAAGGTCAAGCAGAGGGGAAGCACCAGGATCCAAGAAGAGACTGAACTGATTCCAAACCTGGGATCTTCTCTACATTAAACATCTTCTGCCCTTTGCTTGAGCAGGAAGGTATGTGGTGTGTGTTGTGGCTGGGCCTTGAGGTAAAGAGTAGAGCAGAAATATGACTGAGAGGGGTCAATAGCAGAGGGTCAGAATATTTTAGAAATACTAGAAGTGTTCCTAGGTATGAAGGAAGTGACTTTTCTTCCTCCAGCTTCCTTAGGCAGGAAGAGAATTAGATCCCCAAAACTTAGCAGCAGAAAATGGTAGGCAAAGCGGTGACTTTTAGTTACTTAATGGAAAACCAAAGGAAGATTTCTGGAATTAAAATAGCTATACACCTTTTGGATTTATGCTTCAAAGCTGTGAATAAACACCCTCTGGTATGCCATCCTGGGCTCCACTGTCATTAATTCCCAGATACAGACACGACCTCTACTTGCCCTGGCACCACTCTGCTTCCTGCAGAGGTCCAAGACAACTGATCTGGGGCCTGTTTTTTTCAGTTACAAAATGGGAGAATAGCATCTACCTAATGTTGAACCAGAAGTACAATAGACACATTCGTGCCTAAATGAAGCCTTCTCTTTAATAGAATCAGGAGAATCAGGGGAGGGGGTGGGGGTGTAAGAAGACACTGGAAAAAGAAAACTCAAGAGACCCATTACTGCAACTGTCTGAAGCACTTTGTAAAAGGTATAATTACCCCTAGAATATTTTTTTAATATTTATAGGAACTTTAAAACTTATCTCTCAGCAATCAGGAGAGTAGCCTTTCAGTGAAACTGCCTCATTTCCATCTCAACAATTATTGTCTCTCTGAGAATAAAAAGGGGAGAAGAAAACATTTGGGCACGTTTTGATTGTGTTTATTTCTTCTATCGTTACCTGTCATCTTCAAGCTCACCTCTTGTAATTTAATGACTTAACTTTGCTTACGCCAAAGGCTCCATGTACCTTTTATTTAAGCTGAAACTTTGGTGCTTAAAAAGAGACCTAAGCAAAACATTTAACAGACTATTCCTGAGAGAGCTTAGAATTAAATTGTTAAATGTTCTACTATAATGAAATTTTGTATAATCAGCAGGGAAGTAGCTGTTGGCCATTTATCAGTTTTCCTAGCTGCATTTTTTTTTAATGCACGGAAAGCATAATTAGAAACCTCCACAGGTGGAAAATCTTATATAATAATAGTACATTTTATCGGAATGGTGCTCTTTAACTCACAAATTTTAGAGCATTTTACAGCAATGATCTATTAGCAATAATAACTGTCACATCTTTAAATATTTTAATATAGAACTGTATGTAGAAGAAAGGAAGCAGTTACAAAATTCACTAGACTCAGGTAGGGAATCTTGTACCTATGATCTCAACTACTTTTAAATATGTGCAAATTGGTTAACATTTAGATCACGTGTGTTAGAAGGTATCCACGGACGGAAAAATGTACACTGGATAAAGTAACGAGAATAAGTAAAACTACTTTACACTTTCTTTTTTTTCTCTTTAAAGATTTTATTTATTTATTTTATCTTAGAGAGGAAAAGAGTGCATGTGCAAGAGGGGAAAGGGGAGAGAACCTCGAGCAGACTCCCAGCTGAGGACAGAGCCTCACAACCCTGAGATCATGACCTGAGCTGAAACCAAGAGTTGGACACTCAATGGACTGAGCTACCCAGGCACCCCAACTAATTGATTTTCAAAGCATTTTTCTTTTTTTTTTAAGTTTTACAAATAAATATGTTTTACAAATAAATAAGTTTTACAAATACCCTTTAATCCTCACTACAGCTCTCTATTTTCGAGATGTGGCAACTCAGGAAGACAAAAGCTTTTCTTGAGACCCTTCATCTGATGACTGTCACTCATAATGAGATTCCCTCACACTGGGGCTTCTCCACAGAAATGTCAGTGATGGAGCAGATCATCTCAGCTTTCTGATTCAGTTTCCCTATCTGAAAAGTGATGTAATGCCTCCAGAAAACTAATTCACCTTCACCCATAGCTATAAAAGCTCTATAGAGTTGTCCAAATTCTACTCTAGTCAGGAAGAAAGGAACGTAAGTTGCAACTTACAAAGAATCTGTGCATTGTGAGAAAAATGAATTATGACTTTTATAAAAAGTCTTATCACCTTATAGAATACTGAGGCCTCTGAAGACAGAGAGCTGAGGCTTGTTAAATTAATTACACAAGGAGTCCATTAGACTGAGGTGGCTCTCATGCTGTGGAGGCCTGTGTAAGCAAACCTAAATCCAAATCTACAAAGCTCTCAAGGTTACAAAACCAAAACACTAAGGACAACCAACCAAACACAAACTGCCAACTAGGCTTTAAGATATAGCCAAATAACTTCCTTTGCTTCTCTATAGGTCTTTCCCCTGGCTCTGGTGGAGAGTTCCTAACCACTTTTGGTTCGGCACTGCCCTAATTTATTCATTTTTTGCTCAACTAAGCCTTAATGTTTTTAGTATACCTCAGTTTATCTGTTAACAGGCTCTTGCTTCTCTTTTTCTTCGTTCCACTCCCCAACCCCTCCTTCTCCTTGTTACCTTTTTATTCACAACAAAAGAAACTTGGGTGTTTAGAGGTGTCATTATTTGTATGTTAGAGTGGTATTATTTATGATGAGTTGTGGCCTACTAATGGCACATGAAAATAATTTGATGAGCCCTATCAACATTTTAAAAATAAAAGAGAATACAAAAGAAAATATTGGAAGGCAGCCTATTAAGAAGAATTAACCAAATTTGTGAGAAATGACTAAGAAAGTTGGACATTGTTGTCTTTCAACATCACATAGGTACATTTTTTAATAGACTCAACCAATCATTATATAGGGGAATAAAACTTTGACTTCGCTATTCATGGAAGGTCCTGGATTTAGTGAAAGTACATGCAAACATAAATTTTCATACGGTAGATATGCAAATAATCTCTGCCCAGTAGAAAATAAAGCCTTCCAGGTTGTGACTGGTTGTCTGCAGCACCTTAACCAGTTTTATAGCTAACTTATCAATCTTAATATCTCTATTAAATTCCCTATGAATACCCAGATCCTCAATGATCTTTGAGCCAATCTTAATATCTCACCGGTTCCCTCAATAATTAATGAGCTGAATGAAATCTTTGACATGTGTTCATTTTTGTATGAAAATCATGTTTTTGACTCTAAAAAAGATTGCACTTTGACAATCCCATGTCACGTGGATAAGTATTGCTTATAAAACTTTGGTTTTAATAATAGTAAATAAATGAATATAAGCCACATTGTAAATTACATTTCTTATTATAGACCTTGCTCAAAAGAGTTTGAAGCCTCTGAATGAGAAAATTTATCTCATGACCTCTTGTTATTCCTTCTATTTCTCCAATTCAAATGATCCTACTTTATTGCTTCTCCTTGTTTTTAAGCTTAAGCTTCAAATAACAAATATTTTGTCATGTTTCCCTAAGAATTACCTTCAAGAAACCCAAATCCTAGGAGTAATTTTTAAAGTAACTGAAGTGTTAGATGATTGATAGCAAATCTCTTCCTGGGGAGGATAGTCCCCTGGGGTGTGAATTGGTGGTTAGGCCTGCAGCAGCAGACTGTCAATTGCTGAAAAGAAGCACTGCTTCGTGGCCAGCCGATTTGCCGGAAGAGACTTGGAAAATGTCAGAAAAAGGGTAAAAGCACAGAGATTACAAGCCCAAAGTAAATACAGTGGTGGCATGAGGCATTTATTGACTTAGCACAAAATATCATGTGGCATTTTACAATAACAGCAAGATAACTACATGGGAATTCGATTCATAAATAACTGAAATCCCAGTAATAAAGACAGTGAAATCAGGGAACAACTGGGCTATATTAAAGCCACAGCGAGAGGCCTGGCTCAGAATTTTCTCATTCAGACTTGGGTTCCATCTGCCTGTTGGCATCATTTTAACTTTGGCTTCTACATAAAGCCTTCCTTGTGGCTTCTCCACTGGGAACAGTTTCTCTTCTTTGATTCTCAACCAAAACAAGGAGGATGCAAAAGGGTGGTGAGATTTTTATTGGAAACTGTGTGGTTTTTTTCCAGCTATAATTTATTTTGGGAGTCTGCAATGATAGAAATTACATTGTTCTAAGGAAAGGGAAAAAAAGAATAACGAAGTGAATTGTAACTGGTAACATGGTAGGTGCTTTAGAATTCTCTGTGGTCTGTGTCAGAATAGCATTGTTTTTGCGTGCAGGCATCTAACAGTTCAATTGCAATTTGTTGTTGTTGTTCAGGAAGTCCTTATTCACCTTTTTTTTCATGCACCAGCACAGAGGCCTGTACCTGCACTAGGGCATATTCCAAACCTGATAATCTGGCAGTGAATAAATTGGACAGATATTATTTGTGAACTTCTTCAGTGACATGATTCATTCATGTTATCAGATATCAAGGTATGGCCACATACCTTGAGAGAAAGGCCACATACCTTATTGAGAAAGAAATCTTGATATGTTACATAAATTCCACTCCATTGAATTATGTATTACTTTTGGTGTACTGTAGTAGACATGATATTCAACTATATCTGTGCTCTAGCCTTTGTTTTGCCAACTAGGCATATGACCTTTCACTGGTCAAGTAAACCTCCTCACTTCAATCTCCTCAATTCAGATATGAGACAGTATAAATTTCATGATGAGATAAACAATAATGAAAAATAAGTGAAATAATATAACTGAATGTTTTACAGATTATAGCATGCTGAAAAAATGAAACATTTTAATACATATCTTTTAAAACATGTATATACTCAATATGTTTTAATTAATTTGTGACTTATAATATTTAACTTCAAGATTATAAGTGATGTCCGTCAAAAAGTCACTGGCACATTTGTAACTTATAATATTTAACTTCAAGATTATAAGTGATGTCCATCAAAAAGTTACTGGCACAACAATACAAAATTTAAGCAAAATTCCTGATCTCTCATGATTCATTAAAAATTGAACTACTATTTAAGTGTTAAAGGTCTCAAGGACAGATATAATGAAATGCACATCTAATCAAGTAAAAAAAAAACCCAACTATATGATTCCTCCAAATCAAACATTCTTAAGGGGAGAAAACTGATAAACCTACTGGCAAAATGGGGTCTCTGATGGAACTGAGAGTTTTTGCAGTTTTTGCAGCTCAAAAAAACCCCATGAGATTATATGAGAGATGGCTGAGGAACATTTTAGTGCACAGACTTTAACATAATATCTTTCATTATATATAAAAAAAAATCCTGAGAAATTACACATTATATCCAATTTATTACCTAATGGCTTGGAGAAGAGACATGGACAGTTAGCATTCTGACAAGCCACTCCTTAACTATGGAAACAACCAATATAATGGGATTAATGCTCTCAGGTGGTAAGCAATGGCTTGGAAATTTATAACCTACAGAAACAACCAATTTTCTACTTCTCTGAAGACAGAGCTCCCATTAGGTCAACAAAGCATGACTTCTACAGATGCCCCACAACCACACTGTAATCAGATGGCATCTGCCACACACTGATTTATGTATAGAAGAACGCTTTAATATGGACACAAGGATAGTCTAGGGTGCGTAGAAAATATGGAATTTGGTAGAGTAGCCCAGTTCCTGCTCTCTGGGTTTGCCAGAGATTTATTGTAGTTTCCAGAACAGTGAATAACCTCACTTCATCAAGCTTCAAAATGAGCACGTGATGGCGTTTCAAAAGCCAAGAAAATATATACATTAATAACTCTCCAGACAATTGTTTGATCTAGGCTGGGTTGAAGTGCTCAGAAGAAAAAAAAGGATTTATAACAAAGTCCTAAAAAAATTAACATTGTAAATATTCCTTTAAAAAGGTTTGTGGTGCTTAAAAGAAATTTTGCTGTGAAAAAAAATTAAACAGGTTTTGTTTCTTAAAGCAGAACAGACTCTCAGAAAAAAAAATTATTTTTTATTCTTGTTGTTTGTTTTTATTCTTGTTGTTTGTACAGATAAGTGCCAAAACCATGTTTCTTTAAAGGTATTTCATTATAATTAATGATGTTTACATGACTGTGGATGAAGCTCACAACACGCAACAACTTTATGATGTGGACACTGCAGCTATGTCTATTTTTTAGATGTCAAAAGTAAAAATCCTGAAAGGTGTGACAAACTTCCTTATGATCAGTTAGCTTATAAATATTAGAAGCAACATTCCAGTTTAAATTTCATTAAAAAATAAATGAGCTTTCATTCAGAAAAGACTTTTTGTGCATATTAATCTGAATTACTGAAGATGCACTATACTTAACTTGGATAATATTTCAGGGATACATAATGAACAGTACATAAGCTTGCAAATTTTAAAGTATTTTTTAACCTTTCCTCAGAGACAGAATGTGCATGTTTCCTCGGCAAACATATTTGAAATCAGCACACAGCAAGCCTGATTATTGACACTAGTGAACAAAAAGAGTTCCTACAATTATGCAAGAATGTATTAGTGGCCAGATGTGCCTAAAAGAAAACCTTAATTCAACGACAATCAGTTTTTTCCGACTTCTTCATCTCTGAAAGTATGAGAAAGGTCTTTCTTGTTTCATTATTCCCCTTCTACAATAACCAGAAAAGATATCAATTATTTTTGCTGGACAGGCTGTCACTGCCCCTAGTAAGTAAATATGTTTTTAGAAGGTTTCATCTGAAAGGAAGTAAAATATATGTCACTTTCCTAATCAGCTGTCAGGCATCTTTTATTCTAACATGAGTTCAGAGAGAAAGATAGAATTGCCATTTTAGAAAAGTGATGGAAACTTTGGGTGTTTTCTGAGAAAATTATTCCAGAAGAGATGGTTTTCAAATGTGGCAATTGGGGCAAAGTATTTTTTCCTTTCCCAAAGAAGACTGAAGGGAAATGAGAAGATTTAAATGGAGTGTCTAATTTTACTCTACGTTGTTGATAAAAATGGTAAGTGGTAAATCATTAAGCATGTGTGATTTGGTGAATAAATTAGGGAGGACCAAGAGGTCTTAATAAAGGGCTCTCATAGAATTAATAATTGCATGGATAATCATTGTAAATTTATGGTTCTGGGTCTGAACAAAGTTTCATTCAGAAAAGGTGGGGATGGGCCAGACTGTTGAGGGCCTTTATGCCCTGCTAACTTGAAGAATAAACATGCAGATAAATTTTGCTCTATTTTTACATTTTTAAGAATGAAAGATGAACATGTTTCTAAAAGAATACAAAACCCAGAGACCACCCAAGGAAACAGAATAAACATAGAAACTCATTGAATTTTTTCTTTTGATCAATCTTATTAACAGAGGACTTAAAATGAAAGCTGACAAGAAAAATATTAACAAATAGTGCTTCATGTGCCTACCACATTTGGCTCTTCATCCCATATTTAACAGGAAAATTCAGCATTTTTTGGCTCATTCTGGCTAATTTAACACACAAAACAAAAACTAAACACAAAGATAAGAAGAAAAGCAGTAAGTATGAAGTTATAAGCAATTTTGCCACTCTCTGGTTCCCATTCACGCTTGATTTGCCAACAAAACAAAACTCAAAGTTTATTACCATCCTAGCTTCTTTCCATTCTTTCTGTAACTTCCACTATTTTAATAGGATAGTGAATTTTTATGCTGATCAATGACATGATTATGCTTCTGAAACTGCAGAATGTTTGTTCCCTCTCTGTACTGAATCCTTTCATGGCATTGAAGTGGGTGATAGCTTCTCAGGAAAGTGGGTTAGGACAAATGCAATTATTTTAGTTTGACATATTTATTTCTAAAACTAGAAATACTTTTTTTTCCTTGCTATGTCAGTTTGGTTTTCCTAGATTTACCCAGTTTAATAATTGATTCTATTCTATTCTTGACAGTCACAGCTGTCAAAAATACTCTTAAAATTGTCAATCTTTGGTCAAGATGAAAATCTCAATATTAACGAGAAAAGCTAAACTATATTTTTTAATGGAAGGAGGAAATCATGAATAGTCTGTGATTATGTTGTAAAAATATTTAAAGGACATTCTATTCTTAGTGGAATCCATCGAGAAAAGGACAATACCAAGATACCTGACAAATAGGGAAAAAAATCTTTTTTTTTTAAGAAAAATAAGCCCTTTCTATGCTCCAAAGAGCTAATATGACACGTATACACTCTTACACATAAACCCCCTAATGCATTAACGTCTTAACGGAGATTAAAAGGAAAATTAGAGTAAAGTACTTTGATGAATACAACTCGCAGGGATATTAATGAAGCTGCTTTAAAAAAAAAAGACTTTGTCTTTATGGACATTTTACCTAGTTTGGCTTTTTAACTGACTATAGAAATCAAATAAGGATTAAAAGAAAGGGGATTGACAATCCTCTGGCAGATTTAAAATATTATCTATCTTGCTATTTTCAGGAAACCAATGATAATAGTTAATTGTTCAGCTTAGCATACTGGTCCACAGTGCAGCTTGCCACTGGGACATAAATAATCAGTGGTTTATAATTTCTTGTTTCCAATTATGCTAGGATGCTGACATTTCTGGAGACTTCCAATTTCATGGTTTTTCTGTGAAGACAACAATGACCCTACGGCTGAACACAAAACATAACAAGCACTAAGGGAAAGTAACACCACAATAGATTCTGCTACTAACCTTGCACATTCAAAGTGAACAAATACCTTTTTATTTTAATCAGCATGTTGGTGAGAAAGCTGGTTTTGAGTTTCATTTGCATTTTCTAAGCTGACACCAAGCAGCACTAATGGCAAATTGATGATTCTGTGTAATGGAGACTGCCTATAATTATTTTTTAATCAGTAAATAACATTTAACAGCATTTTCTAACCCGATAAAAGATCTTCCGTTGGTTGAGGAAGTCTTCACAGGCAAGCTCCCTGAAAGAGAGCACTTAGCAACAGCAAATCAAATGCAGCCCTTCAATGAAGTTGTTAGACACACAACATCAGCAACTGCTGCCATATCGAGGGCTTGTTAAAAATCGATTCATTCTAGTGATCAAAGCTGAAAAATCGTTCCACAGCCTGCTTCATATCAATAGACAATTTGTGCAGTACATCACACACACAAAAATAAAGTCTAGTAACAGTGGAGAACATCAGAAACCTGGCTTCCAAAACAATATTTAAAATGGATTTCTGTCAGACTATAAAGGATGAGCTTAAAGAGATCACAGTGTCAAATAGAAAGGTTGAGCTTTTTAACATAATAAAAAATAATCAATGAAACTTCTTTTCTGGGTTCAATATGCAAAAAAAAAAAAAAAAAGTGAAGTCTGTTTTTTTCCAGAATGGAAACACAACATAGACCTTGACATGGAGCTTTTTTATTTTTAAAAATTTCTTATCAAGCAATACATTGCTTCCAATCTCCAGATATCTTAATATAAGTGACTATGTGTACTTATATGTGGATGTGTGCTCACATATACATAGAATATCAATAAATTAACTACTGAGATTTAGAAACATCATGGCTGATACGTTTCATTTTTTTTTAATCAAACAAAGTCCCATATTTTGGAGCTACCTAAACATAGTCACAGAATAAACAGATAAATTATTTTCCACAATTGAGAAGGGAGAAGTATGTCAGGTGTCCAAGTCTATTATCTTAATGCTATAAGGTAAAAGTTTCTTCTACATTTATGTGGAAAAGATTCCCTAGTTATTACTGTAAAAGCCTCAGCTAAAATTAAATCACACTATAGCTATTCCAATAAGAATTGAGCAATCAGTCATAATTACAGCCAAAATAAATGAATTGGAAAATAGCTGATTTAAAGAGGTCATACATAGTCTGAGTTTTAATTTGAAATTAATAACAGCATGAGTTGTGCCTCCTAATAATTCCTTATTAAAAATGAATAAAGGCAGTGCCTGAAAGTAAATGTTTCTTATTTCATCGTTTCATTCTCCTGATCACTGGAAGGAGTTTGAAGAAGATGGGGGACATGGTTATGGCCCTTGGTGGCCCCTCTCCTGTCACAGGATAAGAGAAATTGTGTGAGCAGGTAATGTAATAGCAAGAGGCAGAGAAATCCCAATTTAGTAACATTGGTCTGTTTATTCAGTTACCTCTTCCTCCCAGGAGTTCTCATCTACATCTCGGCATTTTCTACAGTCCCCATCATTTCAAAGCCTGGATATAAGGAGGTATGACAGTTGGGAATACTTCAGGAGAGTCTATCCTTTGGAGAACCCATGTTCTCCTCCAAAGCCAGAGACATCTGTGCCCTCCACCCTTGCAAGGTATTATCTTTGCGCTAAAATGTACCTCCTGGTACAGCACTGTCTATGCCTTGAGCTGTCATAGTTGCTGCATAATGATGCATCATTGCCTTTTATTTATTGTATTTTCCAAAATAGGAATGAATCCCAATCATAATTAACTCTCCCTTCTAAAGCTCCACATTTCATATGCCTTATGATTAGACACTCAAAACATGATTCTTGGAATCATGTGCCACATATTAATCTTAGATTGGATGTATCATAGAAACTACTCTCTAATGAATATTTTTCAAACCTCTGATTAGTTTATGTACATATCATAGAAGCCACTCTTTGATGAACATTTTTCAAACCCCTGATTAGTTTAAAAATAATTAGCATCTACTCTATAAAATATTAACCAGAATATGTGTTATAAGATTTCTCTTTCAGTTTGGGCAATTAGTTACTTCTAAATTATAATATCTCCTTTTTAACACTTACTGGGTTGCATTTTCTATTCTATTTGTTTAAGCCTCTAACTCAACCTCAGTGCCATGAGCAAATGGAAGACAGAAGCTGTACCTATTGGTCTTCACAGCATGGGTACCCAGGGTGGAGTTTACATAAAATAGGCTGTCAGTAATTATCTGTTGAGTTGATGAATAACTTTCCCTGCTCCCCCAGATGTTCACAGTGAAAAAATAAAAGCCTATAATTCTTGTGTGGTTCATCCTAATTTCCCCCTCTCCTCTCAATGCTTTCTAGCCATCTATGGACAACCCTTGTCTCACTATGCCCACCACCACTAGGCACATTTCCTTTGGAACATTCCAGTGACATTATTGGCCTCTTACCCCAATTTATCAATAATTTCCATTCTCCACTTACATTCCCAAGGCTGCAACATAGTGTACCCCTACATGTGTTTATCTCCTTTCTGTTCAGAAATGACATTGAAATCATTGGAAATAAATAAGTAACAATAATAATAATACCTAACACACACACACACACACACACACAAAAGAATGAAGAAGGGGACATCTCTGCGTGAGAGCTCTCGTTACAATGAGTAGATAGAGAACACTTAAAAAAGGAGTAGAAGTCAAAACCTGAAGTGATCACAAAAGGGGAAAAGGCCAGACAGAAAGGGGAATTGCCAGACAAAAGATCTGGGACTTGTAGTATCAGATAGGGGCTAATAAACAGAGGATTAACCGGAAGATTGCCAACAGAACTGTAAACTCCCAAGCCCACTACACATAGAACAGCAGAGAGACACAGAGAGAAAGAGAAAGTTGTGCAAGAAGAGGCAGAAGACAGAATGTAAAGTCTTAGAGATCACCTGGTATATCTCCCTCACTTATAAATGGCCTTCCGGAAATTAATTAACTCACATACCAAGTCAGCAAGAGTGTAAAACACTGGCCTTAACTCTAGCAGGTTTTCCACTACATCACCAGTTCATACATCCACCTAGTCTTCACACCCTGACATTTTCCTGAAAAATGAGTTTTACAGTCTCCTTACTACAGGAACAATTCTTGTGAGATAAGAAAGACATGATTTCCCACTTTTCTGAAGTTTTTTTTTTTTTTTTTTTAAATAAGCATAGTCCACAAAACCAGTTTCAAAAGGTCCTTTCAGAACTTTTAAGAAGTAAGGAATACTGCTACTTACTGGGTTAAGTAATGTTTTTAAATGAACACATCAGTTTTCTAGATATTGGCCAATATCTATACTGTATGCCGATATCTATACTGTAAAGTATACCTGGCAGGTTGTTTGGGACAATGTGGTAACCTCCTCAGTTTCTTCAGATAAGCTGAGAAGCATACTACCTACCTGAGAGCATAACTGAAGACTAATGGTGAAAACCCACATAAAATATTTAAATGCCTCCTTAATATATAGTGGGCTCTTAAAATGTTATTTTTTTCTGTTTCCAAATGAATGTGTATTACTTTATAGTATTCTGGGGTGCCTTATATGGAAAGCTTGTTTGATAGATTAAGATTCACTTTATTAGTTTTATTTTTCTTTAAAAGACCATGGATCTTTATCTTAATTTTATTAGCATGATATCGTGGATAGAAGCAAAACATGTTAAATCTTAAAGAAATGTTTTACATTATCTAGTACAACTGTCCCCACTTACACACAGAAATATTCCCCAAGGTGTAAAGTGACTTATCTAACATCATGCAGTCAATGAGGGGCAGAGATAGGACTTGAATCCACTCTTTTCAATTCAAATATAGAGCTTGACATTATTTTAATTAATTTAGCTAGGTTTCATTTAATTAAAATGCTCAAGGTTCCTTCCAGTATTAAAATTGGAGGATTTGAACAGAAGATAAGGAACATTTTCTGAGCACCTACCAAGTAGCAGGTGCTGTGCTGTGACTCAGAAGAGAATTTTACTCTTGAATAAGAGTGTTGATCCTATTGCTAAGACTGATATAGAGACATAATCATAAATTATACCATATATTCTGTGGGAAATGGTCTATTTTTAAATCCATCTAAATCACAGCATTAAAATAATAATCAGGAAAACAATATGGCAACATGAAAAATGCTGATAGTGTAATATTAAATGAAAAACCAGACTATAAAATTGCATCTCTTCCATAACTACAACTTGAGGTACTAGCCTAAGAGTTTCTTTGATGTCTTCATCCTTATCATCTTCATCTCTGTGTGTCTCTGTCTCAACTAAGAAGCACATGTTGAATTAAATCACATTAAGAAGGGGAAAAAAAAAAAACATGAAGCTAGTACTTCTTAAAAGCCTGAACTAATATACAAAAATGATAATGGTTGCTGTTGGGTTATCAACTAGATTATGAATAAATTTTCCATTGTTTTCAACTTTTCACTAAATTACGGGTATAAGAGAAGACTGTCCTTGATTTCTGACCCTCAGTTCAATTCACTGAAGTGTTATAAAGATTAAGGTATGATGCTTTCAACTCCCTATTTCCGTATAGAGAATAGGTCAGTTTTCCTTAACTTCCCAACTGCAGAGGAAATTTAGTCAGAAGTGAGGAAAATCTATGCTTTACTAATATGTACTTCTTTCCTATCCTGCATTATTATGCATCAGCTTCTATTTCTTTTTCAAGTATCAAAAGTGTCAATCAGGAAAAGATACAGTCAGCTGAGAAAAACGTTGTCCTGTAGAAAATGGAATGAAGCATTCATTAAAATGGTCACAGTGACAGATAATACATGTTTTAACATTTCTTTACCATTTATTTCAAAAGATAAAAAAAATCAAATGTAAGAAAGCAGCCATAGAATGAAAGAAAGGGATAAGAAATGTGAAAGGGAGAACTCTAGACCAGCTCGCCATGTCTACTTCCTCTAGGTATGTTCAGAAAATATAAATCAAGTGTTTATTTAAACACACACACACACACACACCAAATTTGAATTGCATGGAAAATCTTTGCAGTGTTGAGAAAAATTACCCAAAACTTGGAAAGAAAACAAGAAAAATTACTTGGTTCCTTTCAGGGTCATGCTGGAGTCCTAAGAGGACTGCACAAAGATTATTCAATTCTCTAGAGCAGTTTCTCAATTGGAACATCACTGAGATTTTGAGCTGGATGACCCTTTCTTGGGAGTGTAGAGGAGGCAAGGAAGTTGTCCTGTGCATTGTAAGATGTTTAGCAGTATTCCTGGACTCTACATGCCAGAAGCTAGTAGCACCTTCCAGGTTGCCAGGATCAAAATATCCCCAGCCTTTGCCAAATATCTGTTGGAGCAAAATCACCTGGATTCCCAAGAAGTACAAGAAATACTGCTCTTGGGAAATTTACCATTGTTTCATATACTATTTACTTTTGTTAAGGCCAAGAGTTGGTCAAATTACTTTTGTAGTTTTTTTTTTTAATATATATAGTAGAGGTACAAATGGTTTTTCTCTGGTAGAACAGATATACTCAAAGGTTATGATTTTATTGCCCTATTGGACATTCATCAGTATTTTCTATAAATTCAGCAAACTTCACATAATTCGCAATCAACTAAATAGTCTCTCTTCCTTTAAGGCTCTTTGAATCAACTCTACCTCCTAAGAGTTCTCTCATTAATGAGTTAAATAAACCATGATGTATCCTTATTTGGTACTTGCATGAAAGTCAGGTTTTTAAAAAATTTTAATGATACTTTGACAACAGGTCCTTTTAAAAGAAATATGCGTATCATCGTTTCCCTTAATAAACCACTTTCATAAGCCACAGTTACCTATGGGTTCCTGACTGCTATACTAACAACTGTAATTTTTTTCACTAAATGAATGATAAGAATTATATATTTGTAGATAAAGAATCTATATAAGTTCTATTTAACATTAAAAAATAAAATTACTTAATAATACAATTACTGTCCGTATGGAGGAAGACCACAGTAAAAGCAGCAACCAGTAGACAAAACAAGCTTTGTTTCAGCTAACAGAACAAATTAGAACACTTAACACAATTACCATACAACTTTAAAAAGTAACCACTACTAACCCCACCACCAAGCAGCACACATACGAACTACTATGCTGATGTAAACATGCATGAATGCTGGTACAGACATAAGGGTCCCTGGCTAAATTCTTCCTGAAGCTGTAATAAAACAGCCATGGTTGTAGGGATGTGGAATGAAAGGGATTAGATTCAGCAATGAGACCCTGCAAGTCTCACAGTTTTAAAACTGGAAGTGAAGGAATGGATTGCTTTTTATAGTAATGTGTGACTATTACATCTAATGCTCTCCAGCACTTGCTAAATTCCTCTAAAAAAGACAACAGGCCCCTCTGGCTTAGGTGAAGAATCTGGCTGGCAATGTATAGCACAGTTTAATTTTTCTTTTCCAGATATTTATTTTCCAGTTATCTTTACTTACAATAAATGATACTGGTTTTCCATTTTCCTTGTAATAAATTTAAATTTAAACAAATAAAATAACATGATAGTACAGATAGTAGAATGATATTGCAAAACTTATGAATGCGTTAAGTAACTAAAGTTTGAGGAACACTCAGAGAAAACGGATATTTAAAACAGGTCTTGCTTTATAATTGCTTGACCTCAAGCTTTCTTTTTAGTGAATTATTAAAAACAATCCTCTCTGGACCGCAGTCTTATAGGCACAGTAGTGTGGAAAGACCAATGGTTTGAGGGTGAGGAAAACCTTCCATTCATATTCTGGACATGTCATTACCTGGCTGTGAAATCCTAAGTGGGTAAAACCACTGGACAACAACTTTATCATGTCCAAAATTCAGAACACTTGATTTCTAAGGATCTTTTAGACTTTAAAGTGCAGAAATTGGCTACTATGGTTACACTGATTCACCCTCTTTTACACTCCTATTTTGCATAATAGAGTTTAGCACTGATTGATTTTTAATTATTTCATGCCTGCTAGTTTTATCTTTCCAGCAATACTTTAAGATGGTTGAAAAGAGGAATTACATCAAATCGTCTTTTTGTAATTTAAGGAGTAGTTTATGCAATACTGGACAAAGTCAATTACTCTGTGGTCATTGTTTGGTAATTGGCTAGCTGTTACCATTCAGCAAAAATCTGATGAGTGTTTTTCTTAAAAATAAAGTGACAGGATCTCTGGGTGGCGCAGCGGTTTGGTGCCTGCCTTTGGCCCAGGGCGCGATCCTGGAGACCCTGGATCGAATCCCACGTCGGGCTCCCAGTGCATGGAGCCTGCTTCTCCCTCTGCCTGTGTCTCTGCCTCTCTCTCTCTGTGACTATCATAAATAAATAAAAGTTAAAATAAAATAAAATAAAATAATGTGACATCCATAGAAATAGCGTAAAAATTGGAAAATAGTTTTGGTTCACTATTTTGTAGAGTTTATCATATAAGTACTAGTGACAAATTAAAATTGTTCCAAATATATAAACTTAGGCTACTAATCAAAACCTACCATATTCATAAGAAAACTAAAAAAAGGTGCATTGGTGAAATCTTAACCTAAAGGAAATTGTCTAAATGACATATTCTAGAACTGTGCTGTCCAATAAAGTGTTATTAAGGACCTATAGCTATATAAATGAAGAAAAAAAAAAAGCTCCTCAATTGTCCTAGCCATATTTCAAATCCATGACTATTGGCTACCATATTAGACCTAAAATCTGGTAGGTCACTTCCATCACTGGAGAAAAATCTATTGGACAGTACTTCTCTAGATCATCCAAGAGAGGTTCTTTAATTGAGAAGACAGTTAAAAGGGAGCTGAGTTGCTCCAACTCATTTCTCAACCAAGAAAAAGCCTGAGCAAAGAATTTGCTCTAAGTATCAGAGTCTAACAAAATGGAGATGTGTCCTTTATTAATTTTGCATATTTATAGATTAAATTATCATAAGTGAGACAAAGGAATACCATTTGTAAAGAGAAAATGTATTACAAGCATGAAAATCAAGTAAGGCAATACAGAAGAAGTCTTCATTGGAAACAAATTTCGTATTTTCTAAGTAAACCTACCAAAATCCATGGCCAGGAGGTATATAATATATACTTAACAGAACTTGCTTTTCTAGCTTAAATTTTTATGCCAAGAATCCAGGTCTTCAGAATTCTAGTTGAAAAAATAAAAAGCAATTTTTTTAAAATCTTTTTTTAAAATTTTTATTTATTTATGATAGTCACACAGAGAGAGAGAGACAGGCAGAGACACAGGCAGAGGGAGAAGCAGGCTCCATGCACCCGGAGCCCAATGTGGGACTCGATCCCGGGTCCCCAGGATCGCGCCCTGGGCCAAAGGCAGGCGCTAAACCGCTGCGTTACCCAGGGATCCCTAAAAAGCAATTTTGAAAGGGTTTCTATAGCTTAACGGATGACAACCCATATCAACACTACTATGTGCTCCCCTCCAAGCAAAATTAAATTAAATTTAAAAGTATAGGATAAAAAAGAAATCACACAAACACACACACATATATATATGAATATATTGATTGGAATATATATATTTATTCCGTATATATCTATGATATCTATATCTATAATTATTTATCCATTCATATATATCCCAATCTTTTATACAGAAAAAAAAATGCAATTCTAGCAAATCACTAACTCAGTATATTTGGCCCTATAGGTAATCAGCTGTGAGTGGGGCTCGGTATGTGAAAAAGATGTGGTTAGAAAAATAGTGGGTAGATGCCAAAGCATAAATGAGGACCCCAGTCAAAGCTGTTCTCTTGCCCTTGCATCTCTGTCCACCTCTGTTCACTCCCAAGGAGCTAGTCCAGGATCATGGGCAAACTGACCACCACGTTGAAGTGGTGTGGGGAGAAGAGGTATGTGCTTAAGGAGGAAGAAGCTTCGTATTTGTACAATGTTTTAAAAATCATTGACAGGTGTCAAATCATTATGTGTCAACCGGTTCCTGTTATTTAAAAGGTTCTAAAAAATTCTATTGGACCAGAAATATAAAATAATTATGAGTTTATCTCTGTTTCTTATTTCTCTCTCTCTTTAATAAAACAAAGTCGCCCTGAAGTTTTTGTTCTCTGAAAGGCCTGTATAAACATGTGTGGCATCCTCTCATCTCAAAACTGTAGATATTCTCGCAGCCTCTGAAACCAAGTATGGGTCGCCTTCCCGCTGTGCACCAGGTCTCACCCACACTTGATTTCATGGGCCAGGAGAGCACATCTGGAACTTCTTACAGAGCTCTCTGAAGTCAGGAAAATCAGCAGAAGAAGGTAAAGGAATAAAGCAAGAGAAGATACAACAAAATCATTGGATAAGTAACATTTTACAAAACAGCTGGTATAAATGGCTCAGAGGAAGATATTTCTGGTACAATTTTCCATTCAGATTATCTGTACTATCTCCAAAATAATTTGTAATGACAAGTAAACATCCAACAACTCTTGATTTATTTTATATATATTTCTTTATTGCCTATTTCCTATCATTTGGGAAATCCAACTACACAGTTTCATTCAACATACTTTATACCAATCATTCCAAACTTAAATGTCTAACTTTCTCCATCGCCAAGCTGTATTTACAAGGCCTGCATTTTAATATAGTCTATCTAATGTTGGCATACATTCGCATGTGCTACCAAAAGAGAAAAGATATAAAAACACAATCTAAGGTATATTGCCAAAATATAAGTCCACCGAATCTCTTCAAACTACCTTAAGCTTCACCTGACGAATCTGATTTTAGAAAATGTAGAGCTTTCCAAAAATCATACCATGTAATTTTAAGAAACTCTAAAGACTCAAGTAATTTTTATTAATTTAGGATATTATACATATGTATCACAAACTTTCAATATTAAAAGGAAAACAGAAACTAAGTTACAGAGAAAAAGCATGCTGATATGACTTATTTCCAAATTAGCAAAATACAATTATGGTTTACCACAGATAACCAAATAAAATAAAATCATAGATGTGAAACACAGTTGAGCTAAAGGATACCTTAGAAATAACCCCCCCCCCCAAAAAAAAGAATAAACCCCATAATCCAATTCCAATCCCAATTATTTAGAGACAGCAGAGCAGGATTTATCGGCCTTCATTTTAATCTGAATTTGGAAATGGGACACCAGAGGTTGCTGAAATCAGTGGCCTGTGTCAGTCCAATGTGCCCAAGCTTCATGCTTTATGTTCCTTCCAAAAAAAGGACAAACTAAGGACATTTCATGCTTGATCCTGACAATGGTCCAGAAACCCCCTCACTCCATTCCCTCTCTGTTCCTACGCAGTTCCATTTCTACCTGATTCTCTGCTCAGCTTCAGTTCATTATCAGCCTTACACCAACATTTAAACCTAGGGATTGTACTTTGTATCTTACCTTGATCTTCAGTGTCCTCTAAAAACTTAGTTTTGTGGTTGCTTCTTTGGCTTTTACCTTTCTGGCATCTTGAGACAGAAAGATCCATCTTGCCTGGGCCTCTCACCTCCACTCTAACCACCAGGACCACCACCCCTCTACCCCCAACACACCATGATCTCAGACTCTGTTATAGACATCATACCCCGAAGTGACAAGTAAACATCCAACAACAACTCTTGATTTATTATATATATATATAATATAATTATTTTATATATATATATAAATATATATATATTTCTTTACTATTTCTAGTTCTTTACAAGGTCATTGGACTTTACTTCTCAAAACACTATGCTTTAATTCCCACCTGGCATTTCACTAACACTGACTTCTTTGTAGAAAGTTTCATGTCGGGATCCCTGGGTGGCGCAGCGGTTTGGCTCCTGCCTTTGGCCCAGGGCGCAATCCTGGAGACCCGGGATCGAATCCCACATCGGGCTCCCGGTGCATGGAGCCTGCTTCTCCCTCTGCCTGTGTCTCTGCCTCTTTCTCTCTCTCTCTCTCTGTCTCTCTCTCTGTGTGTGTGACTATCATAAATAAATTTAAAAAATTTAAAAAGAAAAAGAAAGTTTCATGTCAAGGTAGCATTTGCTCAAAGGGCACAGGCCACATAACAGGGTCATTGCGCAGACTATCACTCATACAGGACGTGGGGTGAGAGAGTGGAACTAATGACACAGGAGATGAAAAGGGACTCACCAACGAGTAATTAAAATAAAATGAGCCTCTCAAGAAGAGGGAGAAGGGAGATGAAAAATTAAGGAGCTCCTAGAAGTCCATTATCACCAGAGAACAAGGAAGAGGGAGGGTCTGGGGAGAGATGCAGAAACTGGTGGAAGATTAGGATTGCAGAGGCCACACTGGGACAGGCCATGAACACAATGCCAGAGAGTGTGGGTGTTTTACCAGAAGTGGTAAGATACTAGCAACTAGTTAGAAAGTAGCAGCAATGTTCAGGTGAAAAAGAACCTGAATTTTGATTTGTAGCAGTGAAAGAATGTTGAACATCCACTGAGGCTGAAGACTGGGTGTTGGGATGGAGGAAGAATGCATGATAATATCCGGGTTTCTAGCTCATCTGAACATGGGGCTGCAAGGCCATTGATTGAGAGCAATAGAGAAAACACAAAGGGGTTTAAAGAATGCAGGCAATAGCTTGATTTAAAATATGGTAAATTGGAAATAACAGAAAATACTGGCTTTTAAACCCCGAGTAATAGTCAAGACTAACCCAAGGACATGTAAAGACAGAGTGATGACTGGAGGAAGAAAAAACAGGTACTTCAAATGGAATGTAATGAGAAAGTAAAGGGGAAAAAAATCAAAAGAAAGAACATGCTAACTTTTGCACAGGCAACAGGAAGTCATTTTATCATACTAGAAATACTTTAGCACAAAGCATTTGTATTGTGTTATCAGATCTCAGTTTTTAACTGTTTTTGATGTTGACATAGATGATATTTACCTTTCTGTTATCTTGAAAGTAAACTTCCACTTAGTTTATAGCAAGATTGAAACAATTTCCAACCATACACATACAGGTCCATAACTGAAATAAACATTGCAATATGGTTTTGTATTGATTTCTCTGTAGTATAATTAACTTGAGGACCTCTAGTAATCATTTGCTTTCCTTTACGCTAAAGTTTAGTGTAAAAATTGCTTTTCCCATATTCACTCAATAGGACTCCTCCATGAAATCAATTAGGGAAATAAAATAAATTTGTAGAGCTCATTTATGCACACACATCACAGAAAAGAAGATTCTTTCTTGTTCTTGTTTACTCATCATCTATACTTCAGGACATAGCACTTTGTCCATAAGCAGAATTAAGTTTCAGTATAATTCTTGAGAAATATAACAACTGGCAGATCTCACCTTGCCGGGGGCTCTAATCTCCCCACTTCATTGCTATTCACAGTACTGCACGGATTACATGCAGATAAGTCTCATCAGTTTCTGCATTATGCTTTGGACTCCTAACATTATTTCCAGGAAAGTCTGATACATACCTTTTTAAGAACAGGTGACCATCACACAAAGAAACAAAACTTTAATATACCAACCCTCCCATACACACATACACATAAAAGACACCACAGGAAGCTGATTATATGTGAAAAGTAACCATTCACATAATCTTTATTAAGCACAGCACACACCTCACCTAAAAGGACTTGGAATCCTTAAACTAAAAAGGCCTTTTGCTGCAGATTACTTTAGATTTAGCTTTAGGATCAAAGGGATAATTTTATTTTATTTTATTTTTGATCGTTGGCCTTAACTTTGAGTTTTGTTTTTTCCGTAGTTGGAATTTTTCATTTCAATGCTGATTTTTTTAAGAAAATCCTGGAGACATGCGTTGAAGCAAATAGTCTCAACATACAGAGAAGGCTTCATTGAACCACTTTTCTGGATCTTCTGGAATAAATCAACTTTTATAACTCTAACGCCAAAGATCTCATGTCATCTTAAATCTTTGAATACCTGTATGTATTCTTTACTCCACCTGTAATTACTTTTTAAGGAAAAAAAGAGAAAAAGAAATATTACCTATTTGATGGCTTCACCCAGTCTGAGACATTAATCTTTCACTTCAGATACAGTATTAGATTACTCTCCCCACTCGCAATCAAGTCTTGATTTGGGATGACACTGTTGAGCCATCGCGACACTTTTTAATCAGCTACTTTTGAAGGTCAACAAATAAATAGTTCGATTATTTCAAGTCTTTTGTGAGTAGCTCAGATGCAAACACTTATTCTGTTAGCTATGGAAAATATTAGTGAGAAAGGAGCTTTGCTAGTAACAAGCAAAATTGCAACAGCATCATTATACAAGCTACATTTCTATCCATCCCAGATTACTCTAGAGCCTTGTAAATTCCCTAACTATAGTGGCTAAGAATTCTCTCCTATATAAAACCCTGCAACTGGACAAATGGTTTGCATACTATTTGCAAATATGTTTTTCCATTTCCTGGGGGTAATATATTTAAGAATTATTAAAAAGAAGGTAGCATAGTCCCTAGTTCCTTTGAAAAGCCTCACCAACTTTTAAACAATGTACTTTCAACTCTAGCTATAAGTGAGTTAAGAATAATCCCACTGGGGAAAGAGAGTACAAATTACAAATCTCTAGTTATGAATTTTGTTCTTTTAAACAGAGAACATAAAAAAGCAATTGATATATGAAAATCCTTTTACCATTATTTTATCTCTAGCCATTCTATTATCAGAGTTTCAATACTTATATTAGCTCAAAATAATGTCCTCTCACTGATGCTATTTTGCCCTCTATAAATATATTAAGAAATTAGTAGCCCCATCAGAAAATTAGGACACTTCCTCTCCTATCCAATCAAACAGGAAGGTTAATAATTTTTCCACCTTGAGGCACTGCCAATTTATCAGCTCTGGCTGGAGGCCCCTGCCCAAACCCAACCTTTCTATACTATATCCCCAAACCTCATTATTTCAAACCATTCCTCAAATCTCTAACCCTTAAAGCAGTGAGTGGTTCTAAATCCTGGCTGCACATTAGACTCTCCTGGGAAGCTTTTACAAAATATGGATACCTGGAAATTCTGATGTAATTGGGCTGGGATAGGACTTAAGCATCAACATTTTTATAAGTTCCCCAGGTGATCTAAGGTGCAGACAGGTTGAGAGTACCACTGCCCCAAAGCAATCGCCTAGTAGCTCCATCATCCGTTTTTACTGCCTATTTCCCCAAACTGTATATCTAACCACTTTCCCTTCACAAACACATAGAATGAGAGATCCAAGCATTCTGATTTCCAATGCACTTCTATCAAGTAATTTGAACAACCTCACAGCATTTTCTATATACCAACAGAAGAGAACTTCTGTAGTTTCTATTTTCAAACAACATATTTAAAAACAAGGGGAAAAAAAACAATAGAAAACAAATATCTATTATACATGCCCTCAAATATTCAAATATTTTGTTTTTCCAAACCAAATTTCCACAATTTCCATGCCTACTATTTCCCACAGTTATTCATCATTAATTAAGAAACACACACACACACACACACACACACACACACAGAAAAACCCACCTTGCTTGGTTAAAAATAAAAGGTGGGGATCTTGTACTTTAGAGATGTGAGGAAGGTCAATACAGTAGTGTCCCCTAACGAGAAATGCTCTACCCTATAACTATATCCTTTGCAATGTGACTTTACAATCTGTCCATTGAGATGTGAACTTTTTCTACCCCCCTTAAAAATGGGCTGATTAAAAAAAAAAAAAAAAAAAAAGGCTGGTGTTGTGATTTGCTATTATCAAAGAGAATATGATGGAAGAACCATTGTATGACTTCTAAGGCTAAGCCTTAAGAGAAATGCAGCTTCTGTTTTTCCCTTTTGGAATGCTTCCACTATCTGAAGAAACCTATCTAGCCTAATAGCAAATAAGAGGCAGTATAGAGGAGGGTGCCACAGTCAACAGGCAGCATCAACTGCCAGGCTTGTGAGTGAGATTCTTTTGGATCCTTGCAGCCTCGGTTAAGCTGTCAAACTTCTACAACTGCCATGAGTGAGCCTAGGCAGGATCATTGGCAAGATGTGCAAGAGAACCCACCGGTTGAGCAGAGACCCAAACTGCAGAATCATTAACAAATAAATGGCTGTGGTTTCAAGCTACTAAGTCCTGGTGTGGTTTGTCATGTACCAAAAGAGAACTGATATAGACGTTTATGTAATATTCAAAGAATCAATGACTACTGTGCTTGTTTTCATACACCTCTGTTGTACGCTATTTGTAAGTAGCACATTTTTGAAGTCTCATTTTGAAACACTCTTCATAAAGCATTTTTTCAGTTCAATCTCTCCCCATTAAGCTTCATGAATACCACACATTTGAACATGTGATTCTCATGTTCTTCCATGATTACTCGTAAGAAAATAAACAACTACCATAGTCATCTCTAAAAAAGTCAGTAAACAAATTAGCCTGAAGTTCCCCTGTAATTACTAATATAATTCACTTCATTTTCACTTAGAGAACAAGGTATAAAAAGAAAAATTCCAGGAGGGTTTAAAACAAAATTGTTCTGTTGCTGAACCTGAGGATATTTCCAAGCTTGGCTACCTCCAATAACTTTTACAAACCGTTTCACCTAATGGAAAAAAATCTCACAAACATTCCTACAAAAAAGAGTGGTAACTGGAATATTTTGCAAATATTCCATCAGAATCTTCCTTCAGCATGGACCTAGGTTATGGTTGAATGGAGGCTTTGTGGCTTTCTTTTCCTATTTTTGGTTTTATATATATATATACGTATATATTTTTGTAGGGATTTGGGGAGTAACTTTCTGTATTCATTTCCTATTGCTGCTATAACGAAATTAACAAAATACACTTAAACATCACAAATCTATCTCTTACACTCCTAGAGGCCAGAAGTCTGAAATCAATTTCCCTGAGTCAAAGTGAAGGTGTTGGAAGAGCCACGTTCCCTCTGGAAACTCTATAAGAGAATCCTCACCTGGCCCTTTCCAGCTTCTAGAGCTGCACTCCTTGCTTTTCTTAGTTCATGGGACCTTCTTCATCTTCAAAGCCAGCAGTGCAGCATCTCCAGTCTGTCTTTGCTCTTATCATCACATCACCTTCTCCTCTTCTGTGGTCTCCTCTCCCTCTGTTTTCCCCTTGTAAGTACACTTGTGCTTACATCATTGGACTCACCTGGATAATTCCAGGTAGTCTTCCCATCTCCAGATCTTTAATTACATCTGCGAAGTCCCTTCTGCCACATATTCATGGGGTCTGGAAAATTGGAATGTGAGTGTAGTAGGCATTACTTATGCTATCACTATCTTTGATTCTGTTTGCTACGGGGGTCAGGATTCTTCAAGTAATTTCTGTGTTGAATTAGCTTAATTAAGGAAAAACAATGAAAACCCTTAGTTTACTCACCCCACATGGTAGAGAGTAAACTTTCCACTTAAACCAAGTGACAATCAAGTCATCACTGAAGCTTATCTAAAGTCAAAATGTGACTAGTTAAAAAGAATGATTAGTTAAAAAGTCATTTAGGTGAACTGTTATTTTTCCAGCCACTTATTCTACTTAAAAATATGATTGTAAAAAAAAAAAAAAAAAAAAAAAGATTGTCATCATTTGCTTGCCAAATTCAATAAGAACTTCAGCTGGAATGGTTGCTTCAGAGAATGCTCGGTAAATATTGCTTTTTGTTTCAATTTCAACACAAACACAAGTCAGTAGTTTCCTGTTTAACTTTAACTATCACTTTTTAAATGTATTCTTACCTAACACAGTTTCATTTTATTAGCAGCATAAAAACAATCTCACACAATAATTTTTCCACTGACAATGTTGCCTACTTGAAAGCATCATAAACTTATAAGCACAGATTTATAATTCATACATTATTTAAAAAGAAGATATCCTTAATACATTTTATCTGCAAAAGAAAGTAATATATTTCCATTGAAAATTACGTTAGCAGAGAATGATCCGAGCATGTATGCAGAAGTATTCTAACCATATAACTAGATTACAATATTTACATGTATGCAATCTCATTGACTCAGAGAATAAGTAATAAACTACTTCTAATCTCTGATAAAGGGAATATTTCATAAAGTAAATCAGATAAAGAAAACAAAGCATTAAATGCAAATACTTATGAGAATGATAGGAAATCAGATGTGCATTAAAATGTCTTATTATAGAATAGATAAGATAAACTTAAGAACATAATCTAAAGTACATTCAAAAGCAACAATGTGAAAATTAACTGTTCACATTTTAAGGTATCTCTCAGACTGTTTATTTTTCAGGTAATGGAAATAAACAATAAATGGTTGTAGTGGTTTTAAGAGTACAGATTTAGGAAAGTTAATATCCAAAGTCAAAATATATTAACCAAAGGTCAGAACTAATAAATATAAATTAATAGCAGTTACTATACAATATATTTAGCATTTTTTTAAAAGGCAATATTAGTTTCTTCTTACTAGTGAGAGAAGAAACTCAAGTCTTTATCCTATTCTCTCCGCAAATTTTACTAAAATCAAAGAGCTCAACTGTAAACACAGAAGTGCAAAGAAAATAGGACCTGGGACATCAGCAGACAATATATGGCAGTCAATTCTGCAAGGAGCAACATGGATGGACACAGGGTACTGTGTTAGCCAGAGAAATTTCACTGCCTGGGGAGAGGAAGGCTATTTGCCAGTCAGATGAAAACCACACACAGATGCACAATTTCTGCTAGGCTTGGGGAATTAGTTACCAGGACCTAGGAAGTCCAGGGTACAGGAGGATTATTTTTAAGTACATAGAAGAAAATTCAGACTCTCAGATCCTATTTTTCACTCATTAATTGCCCTTTTTCCACCTTCACTGAAAATTGGAAGTTGACTTACTAAAAAGATTCAGGGACACTAGCAGGGGTGGGGGTGAACTACTATACTGAAAACAGCTTAAATATACTTGTCCATATGGAATGAGAGCAGAGGATTCTTTTCTGGGGAAATTAAATGGCCCAAGAAAAAAGAACTAGAGATTCTGACTGACATTTGTGTGTTATCAAAAAAAAAAAAAAAAAAAAAAAAAGCTGGTCTCTGTCCCTGTCCATTTACCCAAAGATAGCTTCCTTCATGCACAAACATATGGAGTTTCCCATCAGTCTTTTCTGTACTGTTTGGTACCAAGATCAGGACCAAAAACAACACAAAAACCTCGGAGGAAACAGATAAGACAAGAAGAAACTAAAGTCTGTGTGTGTGTGTGCATGCACATATTTGGTACATGTATCCTCAGACATAAAAGAAGGAAAGATGTGTAGATATTGCACCTATGTAATTTGATCAGTAAACCATAACAAAAGCATTTAGAAATAGGAAAGGACTCTTAGAAATTAAAAGATGGTCCAATAAAAAAATCCAATATAAAGGTTGAAGAAATATCTCAAAGCATATAAATAGGGGCAACCCCGGTGGCCCAGCGGTTTGGCGCCACCTGCAGCCTGGGGTGTGATCCTGGAGACCCGGGATCGAGTCCCACATCGGGCTCCCTGCATGGAGCCTGCTTCTCCCTCTGCCTGTGTCTCTGCCTCTCTCTGTGTGTCTATGAATAAATAAATAAAATCTTTTTAAAAAGCATATAAATAAAACAGATAATAGAAAATAGGATATCAAAAACTTACATATAGTAGAGAATCAATCCAGAAGATCAACATCTGATTAATGGCAGTTCCAGAAAGAGAAAAGAGACAATACAGAGGGTCAGAATGATCCAAGAAAATAGAATACAATTTTCCAGTACTGAAGGCATGCATTTCTGTATTAAAGAGTCAGCCAAGTGCAGAGCACAAATGAATGAAAAAAAGGCCCACATCAGGATACAATATTGTAAAACTTCAGAACACCAGGTAGAAAGAAAAAAATTAGAAAAGCCTTTAAAAATAACCAATCAGATACAATAGAGGTATTAGGCTTCTCAAACCAGAAGCTAGATGAGAATAGAATGCAGCATTGCTTTTAAAATTGTGAGGAACAACTGCTTTCAACCTAGTATTCTTTAAGCATGATCAATTACCTGTGGTGGTATAAGAAAGCTTTTTTTTGAGAAAGTGAGGATTTTAAGGAATTTACCCCTCAATCAGTCTTTCTGGATAGTTACTAAGAAGTGTTCTCACAAGAAATAATTAGGAGATTCAGAAAATAGGGAACCTAATATAAGGAAAAAACAGAAACAATTTCCAGAGCAGTGATGAAGAGAAATCCCAAGCATCAACTGTGACAAAGTCAAGGGAAAGCAGCCCCACTGGAGCAGTGGCTGGAAGGCCTCAGAAGAACTGTCTTTAAAGAGAAAATAGGACTGTTAGATTTCTTGCTGATTTGGCCTTACTGAAGAGGGCCTATAAATTTTCTCTGAAAGTTTGTGCTAAATTAGGGTTAGTTACAAAGGAAAATAAACAAACAAGAAAAATGAAGCAATTACTGGCTCCCCCCAAAAATATTGCTTTAATAACAACATGTAACATAAGTTTTGGAGGGTGGAAGAGAGAAAAATGTATATAAGATGAGGTGGAGTTAGACATGAAGTAAGAAAAAAAAGATACAAAGTAAGAGAGCTCAATTCTCATTTTGTATAGTAGAAAGATGGACCATAATTGGAATAGGAATATCAGAAAACAGTGATAAGGTCATATTATTTAGAAATATAGAAATACATGGGAAGAAACAGCTGCGAAAGAGTTGAAATTAGGTCCAATCTAAGGAACAGAGACCAAGGAATGGGAGTGGTGAGTCAGCAGATAGCTTGTTAAAACAGGAATCTTAGACCTTGTATTAGTCTGACTTTTAAAACTGTGAACAGGTACAACTTCCATAAAATACAAATACATTTTTATAGAAAGTTAACATCTAGTGAAAACCCTATAATCCATTAATGACCAGCTCTTTTCAATGCTCGTATTGAAGAGAGTAATCCAAACATGTTTCGACATTGTATACCAAATGTCACTTGATTCATTTGATTTCTAGCATTTTTAGGACTGCAATTGTAATTTGCAGTAGCTTCAAGATGGCTCTAAGATAATTCCAAAGCTTTCAGCATAAATTGGCCCTCTTAAACACTGTGCATAAATTTTCTCAGGCTCAAGCTGACCAAATGGCAGTCAAAATGAAATACAGACAGGATGTTAATATTGTCTGATTGCTCAGTGAGCACGTGGGAAAACAAGACAAAGTACAACTACTACTCCTGTCCTTAGAAGGAACAGTTACCTTTTGGGATAATTATGTTGTCAAATGTATTAACTCAAATGCAGAAACAAATGCATCTATTATGTGCCAGGTATGGTGCTAGGTAAATAGGTTATACAAAGATACATAAGATGCAGACATTTCATTCATGAAGTTTAAAATCAAGGAAATTAAAACACTAGAAGTTCTCTTAACTGACCTCCATTTATGTGACCTGTCATACTAACCTCCCTAGCCATTTTCCTCCTTTAAACACAATGACTGATGTCCATGACATACTGAACACTCAAACTAGTGACTGCTCTTTCACCATTAGCTTCTTAGCCCACCAACTGAGTTGTATGCCTATTTGGGGGAGGAAAAATTTTCTTCTACCCT
The DNA here is from genome assembly GCF_053574225.1 of Canis aureus. NCBI lineage: Eukaryota > Metazoa > Chordata > Mammalia > Carnivora > Canidae > Canis > Canis aureus. Next base: position 37,959,958 of record NC_135641.1, on the reverse strand, counting down.
TTTAGGTTTGGTAGGTAGGCCTGCGAAATAAACCGGCAGAAAATGGATTAGCAAGAGAAAAACATACAGAATTTATTAATGTGTATATTGAGCATATACATGGGAAAACTCAGTGATGAGTAACTCAAAGAAGTGGTTATAACTTGGGCTTATGTAGCATCTTAACAAAGAACAATAATTTTTTACATAAGTGACAAGATGAAGGAAAAGGAGCTTAGACTTTAAGGGTGACCAATCACAGGAAGATAAATATATGGGAACATTAATGGTAGGTAAAGGCTAGTTAGTAAGATTTGCTTGTGTAGACAGACTCTCAGTGGCATCTTTTTTCACCGATTAAGTTCTTATCTACTTCTTGGTATGGGAAATGGAGGGGAGAACATCTTCACTACGAGAATTTATGTTTTTCTTTTAGAACATATTTTAAATTATATAAATTGATTACATATTATTAAAAAATGCAATTTGAAAATTAAATTTACTAAAATTAAAGTTTTAGGGAGCCTTGCTAAAGGTGAAAAGTTGAAAAAATGCTGTTCAATTAGATATGGGGAAAAAAGTCATAAAAACACAGAAGGATTTTTCACTTAACTTTATAAACATCTTTACACATTCGCTTCTTTTTCAAGAAAATGAAACTGGATAAGGAGAGGGTACAAAATGGATGAGGTTTATACTAAAAATACAACACAAAACATCCCAGAGAGGGCCCACATTCAAAGAAAGAGCCTCAATTCTTCATTCAAAGATGAATCATCAGAAGTATATTTATATGTCTTAGCTTTAAGTAAACACTTAAAGTTGTATGTATCATTAATCTTAGTTGTATGTATTGACTTTCCATACTCTAGCCATTGGTCCATTAACCAGCCAACTACAGTTCTGATCTTACTGAATAAGAGAGCTTCCTCTGTTTGCAGAAGTCACTTGGATCCTGAGAGGATGTGTTTATAACAGATTTCCTCGGAGTGCTGATGGATATACTGTTCTAGTCATATTCTTTCACCTTATGTCCCCAGTTGTGTTCAGTAAAACTAATTGATAAGGTGCATTTGCAAGGTGGCTGGCAATGATTAGCAAAAACAAATAAACAAAAACACAGAAACACAACAAACCAAAAACTGACCCAATTTTAAGGATTTCACATAAGATCGCGTCCACTTGAAAACGATTTTCTAAAGCACTGAGCTGAGTATTAACATAGAAAAAAGTAAATTCTATCAAAGAAAAAATATGCACATTATCAAGAAAAGGAACATAAAAGAGAATTGAATACTAGAACATCAGGTTAGAATGATCTTTGTCATATAACCTATTCAATTCATTAAGGCTAGAGATACACCCAAAACTGGAGAAAAGGGAGAACACAGTTCTAAGTGCCCATGGCAATAGTGAGTGTTTTCTGATGGCAATAGAAAATATGTCGCCTCACATCTTTACCTATTAGGTCAAAGGCTTTGATTTTGGCCATCATGAGGAGAAGTTTGCAAGCTATAGCATTTTCCATGTGACAACTTAGATTTCCTTGAAATGATTCAAAATAAATAAATTAAAAATAAATATGGTAGACAACTTATATTTTACTTCCTTTGATTCTTATTTATGTTTAATTAAATTAGACTATATTAACTCAAATAACTCTTATTAACTATATTTAGGGAATGTCAAAATCCAGCCCTGCAACATAAAACAAAGATCCTTCAATTTTATGGAATATATCTCAGAAATCCCAGTTAAATTCTCATTTTCTATCAATTTTCATTATAAATCAAAGGCATTGGACCGAAAAAAAAAATAAATCAAAGGCATTGTCCCACATGGTAGATTCATACTAGATTGGCTTAAAATATTGTATAAATTCTGAATTGAACTTGAAGTGTTATGACAATTGTCGTAGAAGAATATGTTTGGCCTCACAAGAGTTGGAACACTGGCCTCACAGTTTACTTCACTTTCCTCATATGGTTTCACCAGCATCTGAAAATTCCCCTTCCTCATCAGTCATTCCTCTCTTCTGGGAGATCTATGCCTTTCTCCATGCTACTCCACATTCCAGATTTTGCTCTCTACTTTTGTCCTCCTAAGAGTTGGCTAATAGAGCTAACCTGTAATATCACAATTTCCCACTGCGGGGTCACATGAAATAATACTCTCTAAATATTCTTAAATTTGAAATGATGAGTTACATAAAATAGGGTTTTCTTTCAATTCTGTAAATATTATATTCTGTGTATTGCATTAGAACATAGGGGATGCAACCTAACTCTTTTCAAAAAAGAGAAATTTATATTCATATCCTGTAACCTAGGTTATTAACTAGTATGGTGTTTTATAAAATTGCATCCTTCTAAAAAATTAAATATAGAAAAATTAACAAAATCATAAAACATCAGACTGTATGGACATTTAAAAATCATCTATTCTGGGACACCTCGGTGGCTCAGGGGTTGGGCTCCTGCCTTCGGCTCAGGTCGTGATCCTGGGATCCGGGATCGAGTCCCACGTTGGGCTCCCTGAAAGGAGCCTGCTTCTCCCTCTGCCTATGTCTCTGCTTCTCTCTCTAAGTCTGTGTCTCTCATGAATAAATAAATAAATTTTTTAAAAAAATCATCTGTTTCTATCACTCATGCTTGAACCCTCTTTACAATTCTCTGACCAAGAAGTTGTTCACTGGTTTCAACATTTCCCAGAAGTAAGGAATTTTACCTTCTAACGCAGCCCTATTTCATTTTTAGAAAAAACTATTACAGAATTATTGTGAGAGAGGATACAAGTCTCCCTATTCTTTTGATCCTTATCCAGATAAGGCAAGCCTCTGTAATTCAGAGCCAACCATTTATTTCCCAACCCTTCCTCTCTCTTCCATCGTCCCAGCCATTTACTGAAACAATGAAACTTCAAGTCATGCTCCCAAAATCTTCAGTTTCCTGCCTATATCTTTAAAAATACCAAAGATATCTTCTTAGAGTTTTCACATATTAAGTGTCATTAGCCTCGCTACTTAAATGGGCATTTCATCAAATTCTACCTCATATCTTTACCTATTTTCCTGTGCATGGAATTATCATGAGCCAGTTTTGTTCTAAGAATACTTGCATCTATGCTTCTCACTCAAAAGAGAAATCTCTAATTACAACCAGTTACTAGTTTGAGAAGAAGAAACAAGATGTCACAAAGACACGTTTTTGAATCCTCAAGCATGTCACTAATAATTTAGCAGTTGGTTTTTCACCAAGAGATGTAAAAGCAAACAAATAAGCAAATCTGATGTTCTTTACCATGCAATCAATACAGATGGTTACCAGGGTAAGTGATTACTAATAAAGTTGGTTCTACTAATGGAAAAATTCTGACAAACTGAAATGGATGGTAGTAAAAAACAAGAATTAGATTGTTTTTAATAGATAGGATTTTCTCTTCTTCATCAACATAAAAGTAAAAACTGTCAAGATTTTTATGTCAAAAATTAAGTCCAAAATATCATGATCTTACCAAACATGAGCATTTAATTTTAGTGGACTCATGTTCAGTTAAATAAGGAACAATGAAGTTGTTTTCTAAGGAAAAGTCTGTCACTTTTATGATCACATAAAATTAATATTTTTGTAAATGCTCTCTTTAAACTAAAATACTTATAGTATTCCATTATTGCTATTAATTTCTCTCAAAATAAATCTCCCTGTATTTCTGAGATACTTTGTTTTACATCTAAAATCAGTCTGCATTTAGATTTTCCATCATAGAAAAATTCAAAATGAATTTGTTTATTGAAGGTTCAAGGTACAGTAACTTGTTCTCCAGATTTTATATAGGTTCTGTCATGGTTAATTTGCTTCAGGCTTTTTGTATTATTTTGTTTTGCTGATTTGGCTTTGTTTTCTAGTCCCTACCCCTTCAGAATGCACTCTCTTCTGTCCTTTGTGGATCGATCTACAGAAACGTGCTACCTAGCAACTGCTCAGGTTTTCTATCTGCTGCTTGCACAAGTTGTTGAAGCAAAGCATGTAGAGGCTGGAAATTTGATGGAAAAATTATATTTTTCCTTCTCTCATTCCTAAAAAAAAGAGGAGAGGTATTCAGCCAGAAGTACTCCAAGTAACTATATAAAGTAGAGGCACACACACACACACAAAAAAAAATCCCTCACTATGAGAAGAGTGATAAAATCTTTGTGATGGAGTTATCCATCATCTATGCTGCAGATGTGTCAGTGGCCTAGAGAGCAAGCAGCCATGTGTCCAATCAGGGTCATGAAGAGGACCTGGACCTTTTTCCAGAACCAAATAAACTCATGTTAATTTATCAGCAAAGTTTTCGGTCATTCCTTAGTAACTCTATTTTGTTCTACCTGAACTTTTCCTTCACTGAAATGAAATAGTATAACATGGTTGCATTTTCCAATTGGAGTTGAACATAAAAGCCAAATATTATTTAAAAAAAAAAACTTCAAATTTCTGAGATTGCAGAAAGTTGTTACCTAAAAGTGTTTCCATCTCTTTGAATAATTTATGAAAATTATTTCCATACCTGAGTGGATATGACATTTTCAGCTTTACAGTTAAGAGCACAACTCAACAGCCCCTTTTATGAGGCTTTATGAAAAATGAATATGCAGATATGGTTCTGCTTTCACATAAGATGTAGGGAGGAGAATCTACTTCAAATTATATGCATAATATGCTTATGATGGGTAGCACATAGAGAAAAAAAACAACACATTAGTCTATTAGCATATAAACCAAGCTATTAAAATAAGTGACAAAATCTGCACTACAGAAGCGAACAGTTATAGCTTAATGTCCCAAGATGAGCTTTGCATTCATACAGACCTCCATTAGAATTCCATTCCTGCCTCACACTAGTATGATAAATTTAGACAAGTCACCCAACCTCCCTGAAACTCAGTTTTCCCATTGTGAACTGGGGATAATAGTGTATACTTTATCAAGTTATTATGGAAACTAAATGACATCACTCTATTCATTCAAATTTCTTTGTTTTTATAATACATTTATTTTTTATTGGTGTTCAATTTACCAACATACAGAATAACACCCAGTGCTCATCCCGTCAAGTGCCCCCCTCAGTGCCCGTCACCCATTCACCCCCACCCCCCGCCCTCCTCCCCTTCCACCACCCCTAGTTCGTTTCCCAGAGTTAGGAGTCTTTATGTTCTGTCTCCCTTTCTGATATTTCCCACAGACTTTCTTCACTCAGCATAATACCCATAATACTGAATACTCAGTTATTCCATCCACGTTGAAGCAAATGGTGGGTATTCTATTCATTCAAATTTCATTAAGTTAGTCTATATTATGACATATGTCAGGCAGTATTCTAGGTACTAGGGATACAGTAATGAATCAAAGACAGACCATTGAGGTGGTGACATTTGTCCTGAGACAATGAAGGATAAAATGGAACCATCCAAGCAAAGAACACTCTAGGCTGAGAAGCCGGCAAGTGTAGAAGGAGTCTGACAAGATAGAGTAATGGAAAAGAGGCCAGGGTGGCTAGCAGACAACAGAGAGTGAGGAAGACAAGTTTCGGGAGACAGGTAGGGTAAAACCTATAGGACCTTGTTGTTGCTTGGTCATAGTTTACTAGGACCTGTAAGTTTATAGGCACACAGAAAGTTTAATATCTTTCAGGTATGAAATTAATAATGTTTTAAAAATCAGAGCCATCTGATTTATTTTTCTCAGTCATTTTTTCTCTCTCCAGGGCTGAGACTGCTGCTCGGCCCATATCAATTCCACCTAATCCGTAGGACCAGTTTTGAAATCAAACAAGAAATGTAAAACACTATAGAACAAGGAATATCAAGATGAATTAACACTTCACTAGGCTAAGTTTCCAACCATGGGGTCCAGAATTCCCCCCAAATGTCTAGGTGGGACCAGTCATACTTCATAAGTGCTGACCCTATGAGTAGACAAGACCAGCCACATTGTTGCTAGATAAGATATACCCCCACCAGAAGAAACAAAACTATACAGCTGGAGAGGAGCAGGACTGGGGTAGAGAGTATCTAAAAGATTGAACATTTTCCTAAAAGATACTGAGTCATCCAAAATAAATCATTAAACCTGAAAGCATCAGTGATGCTCTAAGTTGACAAATTAAAGTTTGTTGCGTAGCCATGAAGGGGTTCAGAGCATGCTACCCCAAAATATATCACTCTGGCATAAAGATTATTTTGTGCTGAAGGCAATTTAGAAGAACTAAACATAGGGTAAGGTTTTTGCAGGCTCTCTCTCCCACCCCACTCTCCCACCACATATGCCTGAAAGCAGATTGTAAATACATGCATTCCACTTGTGAAGGTGTTCCCCATTCACTCCACACACCAGAAAGGAGAATAACAACATCACTGGAGACAAAATGACGTCAAGAGTGTCTACACCAACAGATCTTGCTAACTGGTCCATACCTACAATTCGTTTCACCATATATTTACCTTGCTACAGTTTGCAACCTCTAGAAACTCAAAAGACCTTCTCTTTTGTCTTGACACTTCACTACAAATTTATTGTTCTTCTATTAAGATGCTATATGAGCCCAAGGTTTTGTTTGTTTGTTTAGGATTTTATTTATTTATTTGAGAGAGAGAGAGGGTGATATATATATATATATATATATATATATATATATAGAGAGAGAGAGAGAGAGAGAGAGAGAGAGAGCACGCACATGACTATGGGGAGGGGTAGTAGGAGAAGGGGAGGGAGAAATAGACTCCCCATTGAGCAGGCATGCCCCAGTGTGGGGCTCAATCCCAGGATCATGACCTGAGCCAAAGACAGATGTATATGCCCAAGTTTTAGCTACCTCTTTGAGTTATTCATTACTAAATTCTGTGTATGTCCAATGTACATGTTAATGAACTCAATGTTTCTTCAATATCTTTTGTCAGTCTAATTTGCAGGGGCCCGGGCAATGAATTAAGATGGACAGAGGGGGAAAAAGTCAAGTTTTTCCTTCCTTACACCCATCTTCCTTATGTTCAGTTCAATGAGAGCTTATTAATTCTTAAAAATAAAGTCAGGGAACGCTTGGGTGGCTCAGTGGTCGAGCATCTTCCCTTGGCTCAGGGCTTGATCCCGGGGTCCTGGGACTGAGTTCCGCACAGGGCTCCCTGTGGGGAGCCTGCTTCTACTTCTGCCTATGTCTCTCGCTCTCTCTATCTCTCATGAATAAATAAATCTTTTTTAAAAATAAAATAAAATCAGAAACAATTCTATATATGTCTGCTAATAATTACTTTATAATACATATGTAAGACTTCAAGTCATATCAATCTATGTATTTATTATATAACACAATGAAAATTCAGATATGTGTACTTATACAGAATTCTTGTTGAAAATCTAAAACCAAAAAAGGCAGAAAATATTCACAAGGTACTTTAAGCAGATGATTTGCATTAAGAATTTTCAGCCAAATTTTAATTCCAGTTGTTTGTTTGTAATAAAAACACCTCAAAATCACGAAGTTTAAAAACAACAAAAAGGGCTGATGGCTTAATTGTAAATGTTCCAGATATGTAAATTTAATATATAAAAATGGAGTAAAAGACTTTTCAAAGAATAAAATATTTATTTCAGTTGATTTCTCTAACCAATCCAATACATCCTTTCCTCTTTCATCTGTAATGTTAATATTATAATTGTTTCAGTTATGATTTTTCATTTTCATAGCTTCTTTTCTCTGAAGTAATCCTTTTCTGGGAGAGGAAAGATAACCTAATAGATTTTTCTATTTTTAATTTCATGCGTTCTGTGAATTTTTAATGCTAATGCGTTAAAGAATCCCTCTTATTTAAATAAGATATTTGATAAAAAGTATTTCAGATAATCTTTCCACTAAATCTTTAACAGCAAAGCTTAAAAAAAAGTTATTACCATATGCTCTTTAATGCCTAAAGCAAAGATCTAGTATGGAATTGAGAATCATAATGAGGTCAATCTCAATTCCATCAATGTTATGTTCTATTAAAATCAAATCCAATCACATTCTTCATTTCAACCCAGCATGGCTTGGCTTTGAGGTATGTTCAGAAATGCACTTAAATTAGAAGAGAAACATTAACATTTTATCACATGAATACCACTAATGGCTCCGAAGATTAGCAGTAACACATTCTGGAGACATCCTCCACTGAAAATGTACTTTTAATAATATTCCCACACACCTAACTGTAGCCTTGGGAGGTGTGGTTTCAACTAGCAAAGTTCAGGAGCTCTTGATAGAAGAAGAAGAAGAAGAAGAAGAAGAAGAAGAAGAAGAAGGAGGAGGAGGAGGAGGAGGAGGAGGAGGAGGAGGAGGAGGAGGAGGAGGAAAGAAAGAAGAAAGGAAGAAAGGAAGAAAGAAAAAGAAAGAAGAAAGAAAGAAAGAAAGAAAGAAAGAAAGAAAGAAAGAGAGAAAGAAAGAAAGAAAGAAAGAAGAAAATCAATGAAAACCCTTTAATCAGAAACTGAGTCCATTTGCCATTTCACCAGAAAATGATTCTTAATTTATATAATGTCCAATTAAGTGAAATAAAGTATTGTAATTCTCTGGTGAATATTGGATTAGTTATAATTATTATTTTTTTTTATTTTTAGAAGGACTTTTTGGAGGGTGAGAGGAGGATTTTAGATTTTCTCTGCTGCTTTGGTAGGAAATGGTACAAATTCATCCCAATCCTGCCACTCTTCTCTATTTTTTATCTGTGTAGACATATAGCCCATAGGCTTAAAACATTCACTATTACAATCTTAATTTGACGTCTAAAGAAAGCTGGTCCCAACATAAACAGTCTCAGAGTTAACCCTGTCCCATATGCCAACAATATGTGCATCACTGAGAACAAGGAAATATGATGGATAGACCTTAGCTTACAGCAGGAATGTATTCTTTAATACTTTATTTCCTTTGAATGAATTCAATTTCTTGAGTGCCTTAATCATAACCAGCACTGTTCTAGATATGTCCGATATAAAAGCCATGGCCTCATGGAGATAGTAATATATATCTAAAGACCAAAAATGTATGGAATTAAAGACCTTTTAAGCTGTAAATTCTCTTAAAGGTCATGAAGAAGGAGTCATTTTACATTTGTAGGAACTAAAGCCCAGAGAGTTTAAGTGCCTTTGCACACACCACAAAGCTAATTAATAGTCTGCTGGGACTAGACTCCAGAAGCCTGACTTTTAGCCATTGCTCATCCTGAATATGAACTGAGAGAAAAGCTGCAGGGAGTGCATGTTATATGTGGACATCAACGCTGTAAAAACTCAAAGTGTGGAAAAGACTCAGGGAATAGCCATCTTTTCTCTCTGAATTCCAATTACTGCTGAAATCACCTGCTCCTGGAGTCTTAATCCCTAATAATTCAAGATGAGCAAATGTGCAATATTCTAAAGTATGTTGAAGTAGGGATTCCATTTATGCACATGAAGGAAACCAAAATATATCACCTCAAGATCTGCCTCCTTGACATAAAAATTATTTTGAACTGAAGACAATTAGGAGGTAGTAAATGCAGGAAAAGCTCTTTCCACCCTCCCCCTGTCATACCTAAAGGCAGGATATAAATTCTCCTTTTATGGGGCACTTGGGTGGCTCAGTGGTTGATCCACTGCCTTTGGCTCAGGTCTTGATCCTGGAGAGTCCCGAATCGAGTCCCACACTGGGATCCCCGCAGGGACCCTGCTTCTCTTTCTGCCTATGTCTCGCGTGTGTCTCATGAATGAATAAATAAAATCTTAAAAAATAAAAATAAATTCTCCTTTTACTGGAGACAGACTCTTATCAACCCAGAGTTGGCACCAGAGGAATTTGTGGACACACTTAACTCCATTAGTATCCTCTCATATATTTACCTTCCTACAGTCTGCCACCTTTGAAAGGCTAAAATCCCTCTTCTTTATCCTGTCATTTCTCCACAAATTTATTGTTCTTCACAAGTTTAAAAAGGCCCTCACCAACCTTAATCTCCCTAGAATTGTGAGCTAAAACGTGAGCACATCAAACTGGACCCTTCAGAAATATGTAATGCCACAGTTTCCATTGAAGCTTGGGCTGTCTGGGCATCAATTCTGAGACCTTTTTAGGAATGTTTTCTCAGAGGAGTCATAGCAGTTGGTGATCATCCATTGGCCATAAAGCTTCATGTCTGCTTTATGCTCTAGAAGCAAGTCAAAGTATGGGAAAGGGAAGATAGTAGAGGGAAAGTAAGAAAGCCAGCATTAGGGAACTTTAAAGATGGAATGAATTACAGGTGTGAATGCCTACTTTTGTTATCAGCAACAAATTTTTATTTTATTTTTTTTAACTTTTTTTATTTTAAGAAGGCTCCATGCCTACCACGGAGTCCAACATGGGGCTTGAACTCCTGACCCTGAGATTAAGACTTGAGTTGAAATCAAGAACCAGATGCTTAACTGACTGAGCCACTCAGACCCCCATCAACAAATCAAAAAAATATATATATATTTTCAAACCATTAGTTCCTTCCTTTGAAGGTTATTCTGTAATGTCTAAAAATATAACATATGGAGCCTAGCACAATAAAAATTTTTCTGAAACTATCATTTTTTGAGAGCTCTAGAGAATAAATTAGATTTATTTATTTTTATTGGTACACAGATACTGTACTAAATCTATTGCCAACCAGTTCTTTATTCTAAATTCAAGTATCAGTTATGTAAATATATTCTTAACTATTTGGTCAGTAACTATGAAAAATGGTTTAAATATGCCTAGATGACTTTACAATTGAGGATAATGAGGAGAGCTGTGGATCTTCATTTGATAAATGGGGAAAGGCAAATGAGAGGACTTCTCTGATTCCCTTATCCCTATGAAGTCTTAAAACATATATATTTCAGAAATCAAGAGGGAGGGAGAGGGAAGGAAGATGGGAGGGACAAAGACTCACAGAGAAAGAGAGATAAAATAGACCCCTAGAACCTGGAACAAAGGGTCAGCAATTCCAAGTGATTCAATCAGAACCCCTTAAATTTTGGGATGGTGGCTGGAGGAGCCATAACTTCATAACTGAAACAGAGCACAACACATTTAAAACCATTTTATTAAAACAATGGATGGAGATAGTAAAATATTTACTATGGGAAGGGAATCAGTAGATGGAAATTCTTAAATATAGTAAATTTTTTAATGAATTTTAATTCATTAATATGATGCATATTTAGTGTGCTTCCTTAAAATTGCTTTAATTTAATATTCATAAAATATTTATGTAAAAGCATTCAGTGGATTACTCCTTACCTCTGTCCCCTAATCCTCTATTTTCTCATTAAATCTCAAATAATTCAAACTCTAAGTTGCTTACGCAAGAGTTTTTCAGAACCCTAATCATTATGATAAATATGTCTCACATATTTTCTGCTTTGTAATTTATCATTATTGCCTTTGTTAAATTGTTTCTGAAATCCAACCATTCTACTAAATCTTCTCTGATGTATTAAAAGATTATGATTTTCCCACCCCAATTAAGAAATTTCCAAGACTCACTCTTCACATGCCATTACCTGAAAGACACTCATTTGTTTTATCCTTATCGAGCAGAACTTTTATAAATCATGTTGATATTTCATAGAGCCTCCATATATTTTGGAAAGGCCACCATATTTTTTGTCTTATTCAGGATGGTTTTTTTTAAATCTAATCAGATTGACAATGTCCAAGTTACTGCCACAAAACTTATAGCACTCAACGCCTCATTTTAATACCAATAAATAGTTTTCTAGCCATTAATGTGAGGCAGCCATGGATTCAATGCTCTGTATTATTTCCCTAGTAGTCTGTTTTTAGTCCAATGCCATCTTATAGTAGAAGACGGAACCTTGCAAGACCAAATGTAAAATCCTGCAAGACCAAATGTAAAATCACTTGTAAAGGACTTTGTGAATTTCAATGCTTCCAAAGATTGGTGTCTTGCCATTACCCATGCCCTCTAACCTAGACTTTTACAATCTAAGAAGAGAGCTTATAGGGCAAGATCAAAGGAATGTGTAATCTTTAATGATAAATTTTTAACAAACTATATATAAAATGAATCATGTAAGATTAATTTACAAATAATTATTTTCAGTTGCCAAAGGATGAAGATCTATTCAAGAGTATGTAAGCAACTGATGAGAATTAAAATATAAATGAAAGAAAAGGACAGGAAAAGGAAAAAAATAATCCCTACCACGTTTTCTTAATCTCCCAATGCCTGTACCACAGTAGAAAATGACAGGAATGCATGCATATATACACCCACCCCAGATCACACACTTCCATATCCTTTTCATATTGATTAAATGCCCCCTGAACTAATTTTGTGACATAGTATGTTTGAGATGGAAGATGGAATAGAGCCCTTTAATGTAGTAAGCTACACTCTGCTGGAATCTTAGATAACACCTGAATCTTCTGAGAGCCACAAAGTTTTGCAAATTACATTGATTTCTTTGATTGATGTAAATTGCAAGTGACTCTGTTATTGTGTCAGGCAACTCTCAAATGGTTCCTGCTGACTCTGCAATGACTCACTACATGGTCCAAAGCACTGTAAGGAACACATCACATCTTTAACCTCAAGCAATAGAGCTCAATCTGCCTTGTTTTAAATTAAACACCCCCTAAGTAATTGTGCTCAAGAATTGAAAAGTTTTTGCTTCCTTAAACAGCAAGAGCATGAACTAATAGCATTGCCTTTTATAATTTTGAGAATAAAAACCATTTGGGGGACCTGAGAAGAAAGGTAGCCTTCAAGGTGTAGGCCTCAAAGCAAGGAATGAAAACATAAAAGGTGTTATGGTCTGCTTTAGACATCTTAGAATAGAGAATAATGGTCTCAGCTCCTGTCCCCATTCCTCCTGTGATCAGAGCTCCATTTGCAGTTAATGGCAACTCCTTCTATAGGAGGTCTTTTAGAGGATGTGTGGATTCTGAACAGAATCAGAGAACTGAAAAGTGTCACTGAATGTAGCCTGTGGGCTGCTCACCACTTGCAGATTCATAGACAACGGAGAAAAAAGAAGCGATACAATCAGCAGGTATTCCAAGAAGCAAGCAGGCCTGAGATGGTATCCAAGTGGCACAATGCGACACAAAAAGACACAATCCTCATGCAATGAGGTTTAAATCCTGGCTCCGTTGCTTACTAACCACAGGAACTTGAGAATGTCTTTAGGTCTCTCTGAATCTGACTTTTTTCACCTGACAAAGGACAATGCTAACTCCTACATTGCATGGCTACTGTGATTGTCACGTGAGGTAAAGTCCGTAAGAACTGAGGACAGCATGAGGCTTCTAGAAAGTGCTCAATATAAGTGTAAGGTAACAATGGTGGTGATGGTAATGAAAAGGATGCTGGCATGTGATGGCCACTATTATGAAGACTACTCATAATCCATCCAGTGTGGCATGCTGTTTCTTGCCCTGGAGCTTTTATAGACCCCATTTGTTCCCTTCTATTTGCTTCACCAACATAACACCTCCTCCTTCTGAGAAATTAGCCAAAGCATTAATGCCTCCAGGGAGAGGCATGACCTGAGTCCATCTGATTTGGATGTCCCTCTTCTACTCTTTACATCAACCACAGCAAAGCGTAGATGGCTCAGCGAAAGCCGCTTCAGGAAGGCAAGTACTACAATGGGATTTAGAGATGATTGGGTTTCTATATGATCCAGAACTGTGATAAGGGATGAGGACAGATGAATAAATGAGACATGATTACAGGCCATAGAAATGCTCCCAGTCTAGACTTAGAGCTACACCAAAATTGTAGCAAGAGCTATAAACAGAAGTATGTATAAAAGTCTGTGAGAACACAGGAAGAGGACATTAATAAATTGTAGGAAGACAGAAGGAGAAGTTTTCTGGAACATTTCAGTTATAAAATAACCTCTGAGTTAGACCTTAAAGAGTGAGTACAAAGAGTTCCCTGAAACGATCTTACCACAACAGCTTGCCTTCATATTTATACAGGCCAACCATCTCTAAGGAGTATCAGGGTCACAGACAGCTCTCACTGAAGTAGCGATAGATTATTCCACTTATAAGCAAATAATGGACAAAGAAATAGAGGGGAGTAGCTTATATTTAGCCTTTCATTTGTTCCAAGGGTGATTTTTAATCAAAGCAAGTCTCGATGATGTGAGCACAGAGGCAATTTGGGGCACTAATACCAGCTCAGGTGGTAGTCAGGTTACATTTGCTTCTCAGTGCTGGAATTGCTGGGTGGTTAAATGAATTGATGATTGCAAATTGCTTTGAAAATACACAATGCTGAATAAACACCATGAATTACTGTTGTTCAATATACTCAGGAGACAAACTCGTCTCCAAACAGAAGGTCTCAAAAAGATGGACTACATTTAAAGACATTTAGGAGATTTTTTTTCCACAACAATGACAAATTTTTTAGCTAGATTTATTCTAAAGCCATCATAATGCCTAAGGATAATCTTTTTAAAATGCCATTATAACAGAATAAATCTGAAATTGCTCATAAATGCTACTTACAAGAAACTAGAAGAAAAAAATGCATTAAACTAAAACAGTTTTGCCATCTAGCTTAAAAATAAATCATAAGACAAAGCCTCTCCTGGGAACGGTAGCTGTGATGGCCAAGAGCAAATAAAAAGAAACAAATTAAAACTAACCCATATAAACATATAGAGCGGGCACTTTTAAAAAGATGTTGGAGGAAACTACTAGAAGAAACTCACATTTGATTCAAATAATCATTCTTTCCTTATTTCAAATGGTTTCAGCAAGGCTGTACATCCCACCAACTCTATCCAACATTTGCAAAAAATTAAATAAAAGTGAGATTAGTCATATAATAATGGTAATACTGATATTACCTTACATTACTATTATACTTTCCAGTTTATACAGTAAATTTATCTAATTTTTTAATGAGATTTATTGATTTGTTTGAGAAAGAGAGAGAGTGTGAGCAGGAGGAGGGGCAGAGGGAGACAGAATCTCAAGCAGACTCCATGCTGAGCTTGAGCTAGATGCAGAGTTCCACTCTTGACTAGGAGATCATGACCTGAGCTGAAACCAAGAGTCTGGACACTCAACCAACTGTGCCATTCAGGTGCCCAAACAATCTAATTTAATACTCAACATGCTGTGAAGTGCATAAGACAGGTGCTATCTTTATTTTTTGGAGGGGTAGCTATTTTGTCTTTCTTCAAAAATTTCAAACAAGCAATTTGGGCAAAGAAATTATATGATTAGAAAGGTTGGAATCCCAGAGCTGACGGGTGTCAGAATCTAGATTCTTCTAATTTCTAGACTAGTGACCTAATGATACTATTTTCCAAACACTGAGTAGATCTTTTAAACATTTTTATCCAAATAACAGAGGGAGTTTTGTGGAAAGCTTTGAAAGAAACTGGAAAAAAAAATTTCGTCTAATATCACAATAGAATTAATATTTATGGTACTTAACTACTAAATCAATAAAATAATTTTAAGAAAAATGTATTTCTATAATAAAATGGAGAAGTAACAATGAATTAGACAAACCTTTCTCAAACCGTATCCCTTAGAACACTCATTCCATAAGATTCCAGGAAGCTGCATGAAAAACATTGTACGGTAAAACATATTTCGGAAACACTGCTTGGTAGGTCTTTTCTTTTTAACTCGCAATCTATATAACATGCAAAAAAACTCTGAGAATATCTGAAGCCAGAAACTTGTCTAATGGCCTCCAAAATTCACATATTCTATCTCTGTGATTCTTAAACTAGGGTATACATTTACCTGAGTCAAGGATAGACTATCATATAACAGAAATACCCAAAACTACAAAATAAGTATGGTACATGGAATGACACTATTGTTATTTTACTAGTGAATAAAAAGGATGTAAAGCATTATTTTTAAATTAAAACAACCAAAAGACTGTTGCTCCAAAGCATTTTGCTGATGAAGGCTGCTCCACCTCACACCCATACATCTGGGAGTAAGAGTCCACCTCCCTCTGCAATGAAGATTATTTCCATGGAAATGTTTGAGAAGGAACGGTATCTGAAACCTGGAAAGAACTGGCATGTCCAACAGTCAAGGCAACTTGAGCACCTCATCAGATCTGGATTTATCAGTTAAAAATAAAAAGAAAGAGATCAAGAGAAAAAGAAGCCTAAAGTAACACACCGTTAAAGAAAGCTTGTTTGCCCACTGACCTTCCACGGAGCCACATATTTTGTTGTCATTGTGAATGCAAACTGTAGTCTTAGTTACTCGGATTTAAACAAGCTCAGGTATGAATCTTTTACATCTGTTTTAGGGTAAGTGTTCAATTCTGTCAACTAGGAACTTGCAGAGAGTCTGTTAGAGATCAATTAGCAACAACATTAAGAAGAGTTTTCAAAAAAAAAAAAAAGAAGTTTTCATAATTTCTAAGTGAGCTGAGAAGTTTTCACAATTCCTAAGTAACCTAAATATTTACAGCCATGGATCCTGTTGTTTCTGGAATATATATAGCTTTGTATTATAAGTTTCAGGGGGAGTGATAATTTATTTCTCCAGTTTGAAAGTTCTAAGACTGGGGGTTATTTTGAGCTAATAACACGTAGAAAGAAAAAGAAATGCAATTATAATGCAGTAAACAGAAGTCCAGAGACCTGAACCCTGGTTCCTGTTTTGCCTTAAACTAGCTGTCATTTAATTTGCTCAGCTTTGTATAGCTAACACATGGCAATATTTGCTGAGATGATCATACAGTTCATTCCCAAAGGCAGGCAACACACATACACACACACACACACACACACACACACACACCCCAAATCTAACATCATAATGGAGAGCATAGTAAAAAGACTCATTCCCTAGGATTTGGATTTTTCCGAAATGTGACTCTTACAGTATGAAGCGTATTTCACACACAGTAGGCACTCACTAGCCAATTAATTGAACTGATATGGTAAGGGAGGGACAAATATTTTTAAAAGAGGCACCAAATCAAAAAGGCGAAAGAAATGGTAGCTGGCAGGCATGAAAAGAAGGGTAATAAAGCAGCAATGTAAATAGAGATTAGAAACAAAATGAAGTGAGGCCTGCTAATTACTGATAAGGAAACAGAAAGAACACTGAGAAATTGTGAGTGAATCTGCGGCGTGAAATTTCACACACAAACAATAGAACCTTAAGGACTTCAATCATTCTAAAAGTGATCCTTTAACATTAGTAAAAACATAAATGTAAAAACTAGAAGAGGAGGGAAAGTAATTCTTGTTTTAAGAAACTTAAAAAAGTTCCATCAGAGGAAGAAGACAGGAGGTTTACTATAGATTATTTCACTTTTACTAGATATGGGAGTTTTTCTTTTCCTTTCTTCTTTTTTTTTTCCTCTTTCTTTTCCTTTCTTCTCTTTCTCTACTTATTTTTTTAAAGTTCTAGTAAACCAGTTTTTTAAAAGAATATAAAAGATTTTTAAGTGTTATAGTCCCAACTGACTAGCTTCTACATCTATTTTAATAAGCGGAAAATAATTAATTTGCGGCAAATTCGGGGATAAATACACCAAAGTTGAATCCATAATTCATTTATTTTACAAAATAATTTACATGATAGGATAGGGAAATTAATAACGTCAGGATTTCAATATTATATTGATTCAAAATCCAATGGTACCAATAAGTACCTTATTGTCAGAGTTTAGGCCAATTCATAGGAGTTCAGGCAACTGCAAAGTTAGAAGGAGTATAGTTCCCAGACTGCCCTCACTTCTGACACTAATTGCAAGGATATTTGGGATATTCCAAAACTACTCTCTTCCTTGATAATTCCCAAAAAGGACTCACAGAACTCACTGAAAGCAGCTGTATCCATGGTTACAGTTTATTACAGCAAAAGGATACAGATGAGTATCAGTCAAGGGACGAAGCACAAAGAATTCAGTCAGGAAAGTGGCAAACACGGAGTTTCCATCATCCTCAGTAGATGCTACCTTCCTGGCCTTATGGGACAATGCACACAGAATGCTGCCAACAAGGGAAGCTCACCTGGTACTCCAGTGTTCAGAGTTTTTATTGGGGCTCCATTATATGGTATGACTGATTCATTGCCTACATGGTTGGCTTCTATCACCTGGTTGAGTGGTACCATATGATTCAAAGCCCCTATCCTAAATTGCCTGTCTTTCTTACATCCTAATTATGATCAAACAATGAAGTAATAGATATAAAGGTACTTCAAAAGATCACAATTGCATTACAAACTAATTACTAGCTTTTTTCCTATGTTTTTTCTTAAAAAATTGGAAAGTCCTACCAAAAAAAAAGCACCATGCTGTAATATAATTAAATCATGCTTTAATATTCAGAAATTCTTTTAAATCCATTATTCATGGAAAATTGACAGTTTTGCAATTAATTATTATGTTGCGTATTAATAAGTAAAATCTCAATGAAATGCATTACAATATGACATGAACCAATAAAAGCTATTTTTATATCTTGTACAATATCTTGAAGGTCCAAAGATAAAGCAACAATCTTACTATGTAGGACATAATGAATTCAGAGTCTATCACCCATTCTCTTTAATGCCCCCAAGAGATTACCTTTGGCTATATTTGCCCTATGTATTAGCTCTGGAAACTGCTAATTTGTGGGCACAAAGAGGTTGATCTTACTTGAGAAGAGGTGATTTGAAAACATAGGAGATGTTACTTTCTTTTTTTGTTTACCCACAATCATCCAGTTTTTTAAAAAATTAAAATTTAGCTGCAAAAAATAATAGGACAGCACATTACTTTGAAAATGTACTTAAAGGGGATTTAAAAATATTATAACTTCAAGTTTCCAATTATGCATAGAAATCTTTTTTCTCTGGTTAATAGCATTTTATTAAAACTAGCAACTTGGTATGTTCTTTCATTTCCTTAACATGCAAAGAAACCTATTAGATGTCACAGGAATATAACAGCTTAAAGAATATCTATAAATTTAGAAAAACCATAGGATGATCTATAAAGGTGGAGTTGTAGAGAGGGCATATTTGTTTGCCTGGGTAAGAAATATAAAGGAAATAAAAGTGGCATGGAACGAAGGACTCTCACTAGACTAGTAAATGTGTAATTGCACCTTTAGATGTGTGGAGTCTAAAGTAGCACACCGAAAAATGAGGGCTAAAGTGAAAAAGCTTTTTGAAGCCTTTATCCACTCATTGTTCTCATCATGAAAGCAACACCAATTCTGAAAGTCCACCCTTTCTTGTTCAAAAAATGAATGGAAGGCCTCAGCTCCATTCTAGAATTTGAATATTCAGTCAAACAACAAAGATCAAAATTTTGCCCATTAATAATAATTATATGTAGAACCGTAGGGCTTCCCTGGGTTCTGCTGTTTCTAAAATTAAGTTTTCGATTTTCCCCCTCAATTTTCTGGGCAACCCCCATAATCTTTCAACAAATTCCAGTGTTCTTTCACTTTTAGGTTAGAAGTGGTTTCTGATTCCTACAGTCAAAGAGCCCTAACTAAAAGAAGTCCTGTGACCAAGAATGGTAAATAGCTATGGTGCAGATACCTTTGGTCAAGATGATCAATGCAATTTTTTTTGTGTTCTTGAGGAGAAGCTCAGTTCTGTAAGAAATCCAAAAAGTGTTATGAAGACATGGTTTCTCTCTCTCTCCAGTAAGCTTTAAATATAGCTAGGGACAGAGAAATCACACATGGGATATGGTTACAGAACTAGGAATAACTAAGTTACTAAGAAAAAAAATAGGCCTAATTTTCTGTGCAACGACAGTTCTAGAGAGGGAAAGACTGGAAGAGAACTAAATCTCAGAGACTTTCTGGAGGAATATCACGATTGAGCACAAACTAGAATCTAAATCAATGGAGTAGGAGTAAATGAATTTCAGTGAAGAAAAGTACTTAGTGCATACATACACTTAAACAAGAGCTATCACATCCTTCAACGAATGGCTTTGGAGGGATATAATGAAATAAAGAGTCTGGCTCCTCATTGGTAAAATGCATGTTCGTAATGAAGTTGGCAGTGTTCAGGTTCACTAAAAAATGGTGCACACACATAAACAATTTTACCTCTGCCAACACCAGATAGACTTTGTCCAAAGGGCTCTGCTCAGTCTTCAGAAGGTGGATGAGCTAGAGGCTCACATGAAAGAGTAACAGGATAGACCCACAGGGGTAAGAAGATGGAAAAGAGGAACAAGAGAAGCGTGGAAGAAACGGGTTGTTAAGTATAAGGAAAGAAGATTACAGGAGACAACACTTCAGAACAGATTTCAAGTATTTCAGCAGCCAGGCTTGTCATCAATGCAAAAGACAAAGTAAGGAATAATGACAAATGAAAACAACCCATGTTTTTGTACAACATAAAGTCTTAGATTTTGAAAGTAAGTCAAGCTTTTTAACTTGCCAAGGAGTTTTGTTTGTTTGCTTTAAGGGCCCCATCAGACATAAATTTCTATGAGTCTGAGATTTGATGTATGGCTTGACTTAGGGATGAACTACTCCCTGGAGATAGCTGTTCTACAAAGGCTAAGAACATGGCAGGAAATCTAGTGAGACTGAGAACATTTTACTTACCAGTGTTCATATTACATATGGTTCAGAAGACATATATTGATAAGTAGGGTGACTATATAATTTATGATTCAACTTGGGACTCTTTTGAGAATCCTAAGGGGAAGGTTATTAATAATTACGTTAGAACAGGACACAGACCAAATACATATGTAGTCACTTATTCAAAATCTCTCAGGTAGGGAGAGGGAGTAATGCCCAGAAAGCATTTCCCTTAAGAGTAACAGTAGTTTAGCCAGGTTATCTGTTTAGCTGAGTTTTATTCAGGTCTTTGGCCAGAGTGCATTGCTTAGGACCAACCACCAGAGAGGAAAGGCCCATTTTTTGAAATATGTTGATCACACATTTCAAGAGTATAGATTTGAAAAGGCATTAAAATTTATTAATCTGCATTTACAATATCAAAAATGTATATTGAATAGTAAGAAGAGGTTCTGGAAAGGCAACACACCATTTTCTCTAAATTTCCCATCTGCACAAGTACGTTTTCTTTCTCTTCACAAATATTTCCCCTTGAAATCCTTCCCCAAATTTGTCCTCATCACAATTTTGTCAGACATGCCATGCCTTCATTTCGTTTTACCTCCCAGACCCTGAAATTACTGAAGAAAGCCCCTTACGTATTCATGGCTACACCAAGCAAGGTAGAGCCTCCTGGAGCCTGTGTGACATTAACCAAAAAACATCTGATCCATCTGTGGCTCAAACAGTGAGCTGGGCTAGATGTGGGAATTGAGGGCTGAATCATCCAGTTTTATTCGTTAGCTGCTGGTAGCACCAGGTCGTTTCCAAATCACGACTGGAATTGTTCTTCCTATATTTAGCCAGAGACAGAGACGTTGTGCAAGGAGACATGTAATTTGGCCCATAGCCATAGGCCCCAACGGTCAATGTGACAGCAAAAGAAATCTCTGAGGCAAAGATTTAAAACTCTGCTTGCCTCTAAAGCAAGGAAGTGATCACCTTGTGGGAAGGGATCAAGGTATGACGAAATTTGCGTTTCTCATCTCTCCCCTACGGAGAGAGGCAAATGAGTAATAATGGGTGCACATCTCTGATAGGGTGGCCACTACCTGAGAAGGCAGCAAACTGATATGCTCTGGAGCCTGAAGAAAGTATATGGTAAGGAGACCTCATTTGCCTGGAGCCTTTGATTCCACTAACAGTTCTGTAGAAAATCCAAGTCAGGAATGACAGAGGTCGGGTTGCTGGCTCGTACCCTCCCTTGGTGACAGCTCCAGGCAATTTTACCATCCAGCTGTTCTGTTTTTCAAAATGAAAGTAATTGGAATTGAACTACAGAGCTTTGCTAAAACCTTAGCAATTAACAGTGCAATTTCCCAAATTGCACTGTAATGGAAAAGTGTCCATCAATCAACCCAGTGAAATAACACATTTTCTCACCAGATGTGAGATTTAATATCTTCATAACTCCCTGGATTTACCACTTATGAATTGTCAGCATTGCCTCGAGCTCTGAGAATTAATGGACTACATCCCTGCTATGCAAGGATGGTTTACAGTTGTAAAATATCCCTACCTTCATTTTAGATATATTTACCAAAATGTTCTTCTTTAAGATGTAATCAGAAAACATGCTAGATGGGAAAATTTCATTTCTATTTACTAGGTTATATATTATCATTGTCTAGATAAATATAGTTCCCGGAGTCTCAGCACAGCACACTCTTATAACAGGAACAGCCAGTTTATCACTGGCAGTGAACAATAAATAACGGCGCAAAGATGCAGTGGCTTTGTTTTAAACTTTAGGATATCCTCTACGGTTTTCTGGAAAGAGAACCAAAAATATTCTAAGTTTCTAATTCTGTATATATGTACAGGTCCTGCTCTTCATCCTGGACTAAGAAGATAACTCAATCCGCATGTGTTCGTGGTGTCACTATGGTTATCAGGCACTTCGATTCTCATTTTAGCTTTCACTCCGATCCCAAACACCTGAGCCATGGCCATGATGAAGCTGCCTCCTGAAAACAGCCTGGGTAGACTCCTGAGATGCCTGAATCTCCAACTCTCCAGGGTTGGAAACTTATTCTTGCTTCCCCCCGACAGGGAGAAATGCCCTAACAGGCCTCTCATGGGCTGAAGTCATTGAATAAATTATTCTTCTCCTAAAGTGTTGTTTCGGGGCCTGTGCAGTAACATGTGCAGGATGTCAAGTAGGCAAAGAGGATGAGTGGGAGATGCTATCGGAGATTAAAGCATGGGGGGCTGTGGTAGCCCTTGGGGGAGGTTCTTCAGATGTCGGAGATTGTCTTCACCTCACAAAGGAAATGTGTTGTCAGACATTGGGGTCATCTGCATGATTATAGTTTTTTCAGGGCAGAAAAAAGTCACAGAACTCCAGCATTTTAAGGAAATTTAGAGACCATCTATTTCAGTTCCTAATTTCATAGACTCATAAAATGACTCAATGAAAACTGTTAATCGTAACATCATAACGGATACCACTCACTTGGCAAAACATGTTATACCACATAATCTGTCATTCATTCCCCATTGAAAACACTTAATTCTCTTTGACCATATTAGTTCATTTTAGAAGTTAACACTTTCTTTCTTTTTTTTTTTTGGCAAAGGAAACATTAGAGGTCATGTAGGGATCACCTTGTCTAAATAATAAAGAAGTCTGACATATCTCTGTATGTTATTCTGTCAGAGATTAAAATCACAAAGCAATAATCACATAGTAAGAAACAATTCAGAATCCACAAAAAACAGACCAGTGAAATACAACTGAGACTGGTAAAATCAATTTAAATGATTATTATAAGAATCCTCAAAAATAGAAAAACAAATTGCTAGTTAATAAATGATATTGATCTGATGCAATATTAGTATAGAGAAATTACCTTTCTTGTATCACACAATGTATTAAGTCCAGATAAGTCAGAATTAAATATTTCATTGAAAACTAGATAGGAGAGGGGAAGAGTCTCTTTCTAGCTATGGAGAAGAGATAAACTCCTGATATGAAAGAAATGGAGTATATTAGGATCTTCTCAGAGGCAAGATGGATGAGCACATTATGTAAACCTAAGTCCTCTGAACTGTACCATGTGAAGGAAGAAGACAGCATAATGAGGCCATGCATGAAATATATCTAATGAAAACACATTGTCATATATCTGTGTGTATGTGCATATACATCTGTATACACACGTTTGTGATAGTGTAAAGTATTAATGTGCCATTTACACCAGTGTCCAGACTTCCCCTCATAAATAAAGTAGATAAACTCTCACAGGAAGAAAGAAAGGACTACTGGAAGTGGGGAGGGAGGAGGTAGGCAACACAGCTTTAGGAACAACTAAAAATGATAACTAAAGTAATGCTATGGTATCACTGCTCACCTACTAACATGGCAAATGAGACAGAAAATGATAAAGCTCAATGTGAGTCTTTGAGGAATTAGAATATAGACCTTAGAGGTCTCCACCTGGAAGCCCATCCACAGGCAGGAGCAAGCTAGCAGCAACTTTCCCCCAACACACACACACACACACACACACACACACACACAATATTCAAAAACACTTTAAAGTTCTTGCTAATGTGTAAAAGTTGTGAAATTTCATATAAATCCTGGATTTCCAGAGTCTCTATAAAAAACTGAACAAAACTGGAAGTCCTATGCTAGCACTGCAACTGTATTTCCTGTAAGTTAACACCTAGGCAGAGCTGAGCAGGGCCGCTGTTCCTGCTAGATGGTCCCCAACCAGGTGAGCTGTCACCCCCCCCCACCCCCCACACTCTGCTGTCAAATGTCTGGGCAGCTGCAATCACTTTTCTATCATGAGAGGGGAGAGGGGAGCTTCCCTAGCTCACTTAGGAGCTGAGTTTGAGATTCATGATTTACACCTTGCCAAAGTCACTAAAAAGTTGCTCTTTCTAAAAAGCTATCTTGAAATTTTAAGCAATAGTTTAAAATCTATTAATATCCCTTGATATTAATATCCTTTGATATAATCATTTTACTTTGGGGACTTTATTTCAAAGAAACCAGCATGCATCTCTCAAACACCCCTCCCTGCCTTTCCCAAAAAGAAACAGCAAATGCTCACTCACAGTGGCAAAAAATGGAAAAATCTAAATGTCCTAACAGTATATGAATGGCTAAATAAACTAAGGCATAGCAACTAGAGAAGCTTTCAGGTACTACTACAAATGAAAGGAGACTAGGTGCCTAATTTGATGAAAATGTGAAAAAGGTAATTATTGAGAAAAATGATCATATCAGGTAATACCAAGTAGCTAAAGGTCTCGGACTTTATACTGATAGAGAGAAGTGAATGTGGAAGGGTGCTGACTGAGTTCAACACGTAAGAGATATCTTTCACATAAAGGTATTTGCAGTCATAATAAACACTCCAAGAGGGGATACCTGTGCAGTTCCTCAAGTCCTTTAGAGGATCGAGTCGTACAACTAGGACAGGCAGTTATGACCACTTGCTTGTTGCAGACCTCTCGCTCAGAGTCCATGTGGCCCCTTTTGTAGGTTGTTTACTGTGTCCACACCCTGAGGATCACGTACTTCTTCTGATATATCAAATTGAAATCTCTCCTGAGTTCATTGAAAAAAATTTTTTTCAATGACCTGAAAATTTGAAAGGATGGAACAACTGACCTACACTCATATAAAGACATTACTTATGTTTGAAGCCAGTAGTCATATTCTAAATATTCTATGCCCTTACAAGGCAGTGAGGCAGGGATGTGCAATGGTTAAAGGCCTAGGCTTTTTTTTTTTTTACCCTTATTTTTTTTTAGAGAGATTTTTAAATTTTAATTGATTTATTCATGAGAGGCACAGAAAGAGAGGCAGAGACATAGGCAGAGGGAGAAGCAGACTCCTCTTGGGGAGCCCGATGTGGGACTTGATTTCAGAACCCCAGGATCATGCCCTGAGCTGAAGGCAGATGCTGGTCCACTGACCCACCCAGGTGCCCCAAAGGTATAGGCTTTAAAACAAGATATAATTGCATTTCAGTCCTATCGCCAAATCCAAGCCACTTAACCTTTCTGGTTATCAGTCATCGTATCTGTCTGTAAAAAGGGGGGATAACAATTTTGGTCTCATTAGGAATTTGGGGAGTGTAAAATGAGGCAGTAAGTGTGAAATATGAAGTGCTTAGTTTAGTGTCCAGTTTTAACAAGTTATTACAGCAATCGTGATTATTTTTATTAAAATACTATGTGTTAGTTTTGCTTTCCTATGAAAAATCTGATATAAATCTTAGTTTTCTCTCTGCAGTAGTCTTTTTCTCTTCTTAGGACGCTCTTAGAATTTTTCTTCCTCCTTTCCAAGTGTGACTTTTGCTATGGGAGGCAAGCATTCTGTACTGTTAGCTTCTAACACAGTGTTGGTATCCTAAAGAGTGAGGTAAAGATTCCAAAATAATAATTGTTATGCCCAAGGCATGACAAATTTTACTATTTGTCTTATAGAAACCTTAAGCTTCTCTGAAGTTTACAAAAAAAAAAAATCTAGAAACCGAAGACTATATGAGAATAAGTGTTTCTTAGGAGATCATTATCACCACATTAAGAAATCAAGTAAGCTGTAATTTTGTCCTCATGCACTCCACACCTTCTCTCTTGAAAGAAAACCAGTAGACAGGAAATATAATCTGATACAAATGCTAAAGATGTAAGCATGAAATTGTCAATTAAATTCTATTTATTTACTTATTATGTTTATTTACTGGTTCCTCATCAAATTCTGTTTTTAATGAAGCCGTCTAACATTTTTTTTCTCTAATGCTTTAATAGGTAACATGTGTTTCTTTGCATTTGATCTTAAAAATCTTATAATGAATCAGCTTTCCTTTTCTGTTTTAAAATGAAATAATTATACAGACTCCAATTGAAATTAACATAAAGTGACAAGAATATATTTGTGACATCCACATCATTAAATCAGTAAGGAGTCCCTTACTCTTTGGAGGCAAACATGCTTCTGACTCATGTCCAAATAAAATTATCATAGATATTTTCTTTCAGGGGTGCCTTGGTGGCTCCACCAGTTAATTTGCCTTCCACTCAGGTCATGATCCCAGGGTCCTGGGATTGAGCCCTGCACAGGGCTCCCTGCTGGGTGGGGAGCCTGGTTCTCCCTTTCCTTCTGCCTGCCGCTCCCCTACTTGTGCCCTCTCTCAAATAAATAAATAAAATCTTTAAAAAAAGACATTTTCTTTCAAATGGAAAGATACATCCACTTAAAATTGAAAGTGATGATAAAAACAAAATGAAGGGACATTCTGATTCTTTTTAGTCTTCATTTGTGACTTTAAACGTTTCCACTCCACAGAGGTTTCAGTGGAAATCTGTTAGAAGATTCATCTGAGGGCATCTGGTTGGGTCGGTCAGTTAAGTATCCACCTTTAGCTCAGGTCACAATTCCAGGGTCCTGGGATGGACTCCTCGCACTGGCTCCTTGCTCAGTGGGGAACCTACTTCTCCCTCTGTCCCTCCTCCTTGCTCATGCTCTCTCTCTGTCTCTCTCACTGTCTTTCTCTCTCAAATAAATAAATAAAATCTTAAAAAAAAAAGGTTCATATGAGTTTGTTACATTTGGGAGTGGGAGTGGGGGTAAGTATGTCCTCTTAAGACTTAATAGTGTATTCACATCCAAACAGAGCCTTAAAGATAAAATTATACTACTAAAAGAAATATGATTATATGTTTTTTAAAAAACTTCAAACAATCTATATTTGATACACAATCCAACAATATATTTGTTCTGTGATTGTGTAATTAAACAATGACAATTTATATTTGTCAATTAAAAAAAAAAAAAAGGAGGGAGAAGGAGTGCCATCTTGTGGAGAGACCTACCATATCCAAGCAATCTCTGCCCTAAGCTCTTGTTTTTTTTTTCCCAAACAAAACCAGGACTTCCTTTTACCTTCATGTACCTTGCTTTTTTTTCTTAGTAGAAAGGAAATACATTATTTTTCCAATGGAAAGAATACTATAGGTTGGAATATGCATGGAAAAATCACTACTGCAGTCTGGACAATGTTAAGAAAGAAGTCCTGGCTGGGATGCTGGAACATTCAGAAGAATGTACAGACGTTTTACTACTGTATATGCAATTACCAAAGCAGAAATATTCATTCAAAAAAGGGCAGATTCTAATGGTGACAAAACAACTATGTGTGTGACAGTCTGGATCCCTCTTGAATCTCATCAGCCCTGTCATGTTAAAGAAATTGAGACAGTTTATTAGATTCAGCATTTCCAAATTTCATAACCATGGGCTCATCATACCAATGCATTCAGAGACCCACTCATTTATTTTGTTAGATTTATTTAATCTGACGCTTTCATTACAAAGGAGGTTCTTTTCAGTATATTTTTAAAGGAGAACTGCTAAATAATATAGGAATAATAATCATCACTATGTGAATTATACTGGTAATAATCCTGATGATGATGATAATAATAGCAACAATAATTTATTGAATATAGCATGACAGTGACTTTAGATATGTTTTAAAA
The DNA here is from genome assembly GCF_053574225.1 of Canis aureus. Lineage (NCBI taxonomy): Eukaryota > Metazoa > Chordata > Mammalia > Carnivora > Canidae > Canis > Canis aureus. The sequence continues at coordinate 37,931,858 of NC_135641.1, read as the reverse complement.
ACCTTTCCTAACAATGCCGCTAGGTAAGTACCACATTATTTTACGTTTAAGAAGTTGTCTCCTAAGATTTAAGCAAATTGGCCAAGATCACAGAGCTAGTCGTAGCACAGTTGGGATTTGAATCAAAGATCACAACTTTTCTTGACACCAAGTTTACTCTTAGGTCTGAAATTTTTGAGACTTTGGAAGTAACTGCAGTCATAAACATAACCGTCTTGAAAAATAAAAGCCTTCCAAAGTATGGCCTTAAATCCCATTTTAATTATTCTGGACATGCACCATTTTTCCAACATCCCAGCCAGGACTAGAATTATGAAAATCACTGCATGCTCCGCTGAAAAAGTTTCATTAGCATAGAATGCAATCTAGCTGTTCCTTGGTGGGGGACAAAAATTATCCTCAATTGTAAAAGCTTGTTAACTAGAGATCGCTTTTCAGTTGGACTATCCCTATTCAACATTAGATAAATGCTAATTAACTATGAGCCATGAAATGATTCAATACTAACCTGCACCCCAAAGCAGTATTTTCCAGGTTTCAAGTTCTGTACCTGATTATGAAACTTTCTTCTTTGCTCAGAATAGGAATATTTCTTCCATAAATAAAAATATATTGTAACTAAAATTTCAATAATGTAAATCTAAGAAGTACTCTATATAATTCTAATTCTTTTGCCTTTGCTAGAAGTATATATGAAACTTTGTTTTTTGTTGTTACTGTTGACATGGTATCTTTTTTTTTTGGTCCCAATTATCTGCCTTTGTAATTTTTAATAATAAGACACATATTTAAGTGATTAGCATAGGCACTTATTAAAATTACAAATACTATTCATATTCATACTAAGCATTTTTCTGATGTTTCTTTACATTAAAGCAAGACGAATCTCATCTGGAAAACACACACACACACACACACACACACACAGACAACTAGATCCCAGGAAAATGTTCATCTAAAAATAAAGAAGCTTGTGGGCTTTTTCCACCTGCCTCAAGGTGTGGATACCAATAAAGGCAAATTAGATAACACATTTTTCTTTATGCATACTCCTTTTATTTTTATTGCTTTAGTTTCTGATCAATTAAATGATTAACTCAGGGATATCTCTGGACTTCATTTTTCTCATCTGATTAGAATAATGATCTTTAAAATTTTAGAGCAATGGTTTTCAACTTGTGAGTTTTAGACCACTGGCAATAAGTGGAATGATTGTAGAGTCTGGAAATTCTTTTGTGTAAATATGCTTGAATTCTTTTTTATATTGGTTGCATGACAGGCCATACATTCTCATACATATACAAGGATAAATACATTGTTTACCAAATGTCTAGGTTGTTGCTTTTGACTAATACAATGAAAATTCATTTGACAGTTTATTAGCCTCATTATTATTATTCTGTATATTCTCAGTGACCAAGATTAAACATATAATCTATCATAGATTGGGTCATGTTGGGAAATATTGTCCAGAGGTGACATTTTTCTTGGTGATTGTCATCTCAGTGTCACTCAGAACCAAGAGCAGCTTCATGCTGCCCAAGTATAGTTTGGTAAGGAGAAAAGATAATGAAAAAGAATGAATGCAATGTATCAACAACTAGCAATGGCCCTTACCTGGTTCACTACTTTTGTCTTTCCTCTTCTAAAATAACCTCAAGGTCTGTCCAGATCAAAGATCACACTTGAACAGCTAATGGAATGTAGCAGTCTTCATGGGTAAAAATGTCTAAGAGTTGAGTAGCCCTATATATTTTTTTCTGTTATTTTTACACAATGCTCCAAACTAATCTTTGGAAAATTTTCCTAAAGAAGAAAAAAAACTTCCCTACTCTCAGACTCCTTCTTCTTCAATCTTTTTTTTGAAATCATGGGCTTTGGCTTATTTTTACCCATTATTCAGGAAATGGTCAGTGAGAAAGTACAGGAGGGACCAGAACAGCCACTGTTTGATTTGGGGCAGAAAGGCTGAGCTATGTAGCCTGGCGTCCTTCGCACTGAAGTGCAGAGACCACTGAGCCTTCCTGCTAACATGTGCAAGTTCAAAAAGAATAATTTCAATGTAAAAGTTCAGTTGGTCGCTCTGTAGTGAAATAAATTATTTCAGCTGCTACATTTTTGAAGTTACTCTATCAGAATTTTAAATCCTTTTCCATACATCCCCTAAGGGCGTGTGAGCTGAACCAAGCCTCTTTTCTGTTTTATGATTTCTAGGCTGACGGGAGTTCACAGAAAAAATAACTTCCGAACATCAATCAAGCCCTGTCCGTCTGCTCTTTTATTCGACATGCTTCCTTTTCATTGTAATAATATACTCTTTTTTACATTTAAAACATGAGACATTCAATACAAATCACTCGTTAAGAAGAACTTTATACGAAATGTAAAACTTGTCAAATGTAGGAAAATAAATAGAAATCATGGAGGAAAAAATGAAAGCAGTATAAAGATTCGGTGGAATTATTTTTTTGTACTTAAAGTGAGTACAGTTCTACAGGCATTTGAATGCTTTTGTACTCTAATTTTAAACAAAAGTATATAGAGTGCTTTTAAACAAAGGGAAGGGAGGAGGGGAATATTACCAAAGAAAATGGTCCGGCACAAAAATGTATGCTACGAAAGATTTATTAACACCAAAGTACTAAAAATCTTTAATTCTTAAGGTTTTTCTAAGTGTTTCAAGTAATTGCTTGGTCTGATCCTGAAAGGAAGTCCAAAGTGAAGTGGTGACTTCTTGAAGCATAGTGTTTATCCAATTGCAGGTTACAATATCGTAGCAGGTTGTGAAACCACTTTAGTGACTTTGGTTAATGAAATTGAATAGAGTAGAACGCATCAGAAAATATAGGCCGGCATTGCACATAACAAAGTTAAGGCTTTTTTAAATTAAAAATGTATATGTACTAGTAATATAAAATGTATTATTTACTGTGTACTAGGCCAAAATTAGTGACAAAATAATACCTACAACTTATCTCTCTGTGCTCAGAGGATCATGGTTTGCAAGTTGTTTTGGAATTCTTCTATAAAAATATAATTACAATATAATTACAAATTTTGCATAGTGTAGGTCACTTAATCCAAAGAAAATATGCAAAACCCAATTTGTTTGAGAAATAAATTAGTCAAGAAACATGACAATTTTGATTCTAGCTAATATATCTCTGGTAATTAAAAATATAAACCAGTGTTGCCAACATATTTAATTAAGATCATGTTCAATATGAAAAGGGCAACAAGCATCTTTGGAGAACCACAAGCACACTTCCAATATCTGTACATTCTGAACACTAGTTATTGGTTTCCATTAAAGCCAAGATTCTTATACTATCTGTAGAGGGAGCTAGTTAACAATCAACAGAACACCCAATATTTCTCATCATATATGGATTTTTAAGCACTTTAAGTTTTGTCAAAATATTTGGTTTGATGATAATGATGATAATACGATATGCAACAAAATTAATGATAGCTGCATTTCTCTGGGTAACCCACTATATGAGTAGGCACTATAACTTTATCTCATTTAATTTTCAGAACAATCCTATGAGGTAGATTTTATGGCTTCCATTTTATAAGAAACACAAAGTTCTGAAAGATTTAATAATTAGTGAAATGTCTCAGAATTTAGACTGAAAAGCCAATGTTTCCATTACCTCTCAGGAGAATGAGACACAAAACATTCAAAAGAATGAATTTGAACCTGTACCTCATGATATATACAAAAATTAACTCAAAGTGAATTAAAGAACTAGGGACGCCTGGGTGGCTCAACGGCTGAATGTCTGCCTTTGGCTCAGGGCATGATCCCAGGGTCCTGGGATCGAGTCCCACATTGGGGTCCTGCATGGAGCCTGCTTCTTCTCCCTCTGCGTATGTCTCTGCCTCTCTCTGTGTCTCTCATGAATGAATAAATAAAAATCTTTTTAAATTTCTTTTTAATTTTTAAAAAAAGAACTAAAGATAGCTCAAACTATAATACTCTTAAAGGCGGGGTGTCTGGGTGATACAGTTGGTTAAGCGTCCAACTCTTGATTTTGGCTCAGGTTCTGATCTCAGGATCCTGAGATCAAGCCCCATTTTGGGCTCCACACTCATCAAGGAGTCTGACTGGGATTCCCTCTCTCCCTCTCCCTTTGTCCCCTCCCTCCATGCACTTGCGCGCACACTCTCTCTCTCTCTCTCTCTCATAAATAAATAAAATCCTTTAAAAATAAAAACCCTCTTAGAGGGTATTATAGACATAAATCTTTATGACCTTGGACTACGCAATGGTTCTTTCAACCTGACACCAGAAACACAAGCCACCGAAGGAAAAAATTAGAAAAATTAGACTTCATCACAAGTAAAAACTTTTGTGTTTCAAAGGACACTATAAAGATAGTGAAAAGCCAATGGGAGAAATATTTCCAAATCACATTTCTGATAAGGGTCTAGTATCCAGAATATATAAAGAATACTTAGCTCAACAATAAAAAGACAACCCAATTGAAAAATGGGCAAAAATGGAACCCTGGGAGGCTCAGAGGTTGAGCATCTGCCTTTGGCTCAGGGCATGATCCTGGGATCCGGGATGGAGTTCCACATCAGGATCCCCGCATGGAGCCTACTTCTCCCTAGCTTATGTCTCTGCCTCTTTCTCTCTCTCTCTCTCTCTCTCTCTCTCTCTGTGTGTGTGTGTGTGTCTGTGTGTGTCTCATGTATAAATAAATAAATCTTTTAAAAAAAAAGAAAGAAAAAAAATGGGCAAAAAATGTGAATAGACATTTCTCCAAGTACGATATACTAATGGCCAGTAAGCACATGAAAAGATGCTCAACCTCATTAGCCCTTAAGGAACTGTAAATCAAAAGTATCAAGAGCTATCACTTCATACCACTGTGATAGCTATACACTTTTTTTTTAAGTGGAAAAAGGTTTTGAGGAAGGTGTGGAGATTTAGGTACTTCCATACATTGCTAATGGAAATGCAAAGTGGTGCGGCTACTGTGGAAAATCAGCTCCTTAAAAAGTTCAGAGTTACCATATGACCCAGCATTTCCACAACTAGGCATCTTCCCAAGAGAAATCAAAACATATGTTCTCGAAATATCGTACACAAATGTTCATGGCAGCATTATTCTTACTAGCCAAAAAGTAGAAACAACTCAAATGACTATCAACTGATGAGTAAATAAAATTTCCATTAACAAATTAATCAATAAACAAAATGTGGTATACTTGCACAAAAGAATGTTATTCAGCCATACAAAGGAATGAAGTACTGATAGGAGTTAAAATATAAACAAATGTTGAAAACATTATGCTAAATGAAAGAAGCCAGAGAGAAAAAGGCTACGTATTATATGATTCCATTTATATGAAATGTCAAGGACAGGTAAATCGATAGAGACAGAGAGTAGACCCGTGGTTGCAAGGAGCTGAAGGGAGGCGAGAGTAGAGAGTGACAGTGAATGGGTATGGAGTTTCTTTTTAGAAAATATTCTAGAACTAGATGGTGGTAATAGTTATTACACAATTCTTTGAATATACTAGGAATCACTGATTTGTATACTTCAAAATTGTCAGTTTTATAGTTTATGTAAATTATACCTCAGGAAAGAAAGCAAACATAGATTGGGAGGGCAGGTTGGGTTCAGGAAATGTATCTTGGAAGGGAAAATAGTTTGAACATAAGGCTATGTTTCCACTCAGTTATTCCACAAACATTTATTGAGCACCTGCTGTGTGCCAGGCATTTTGATAGTCCCTAGAGATATGGAGAAGACCTAATTATTATGGAACTCTGGTACTTTTGGAGAGACTGTAAGATTATTTTTTTAAAAAAGCAATATTGCCTGGATAACAAAGATAATTTAAAGAACATGATAAGAAAGTTACAGAGGTGAATGGTATCTCCTCTCTAATTTTGGTTGGAGTTAGTGAGACCAGTGGATTAAAATGATATAAAAGCATTAGTATAGTGGAATTATGTTTATAATTTTTCTTTCTAAATGTTAGTTGTCATATAATATGCCAAGTGTACAGCTTAAAAACATTTAAACAAACCTGTATTGATGTCTTTTTCTGAAGCAACCCTCCCATACATTCACTTCACTTCATTGTGACTTGACTTGTTCCTTCCTTCATATTGAGTGCCACTGCTCAGAGCAGAATGGAATCAAGGTCTGAGCGTCCTTGACTTTTCTACTTCCCCTCCATACATTTCGTGGAATGACTACTGGCTCTTAGGGCACTAAGCAGGTAACATGAAAAAGGCCAGCATAGAAATATGAGTATATATATTTGAAACCTAAGTCATTTTCTTTAGTAGTCAATTATGAATATTTGTTTCTGGCTTTCTCAGACTGACATTTTCCCATTCTTTCTTAAAGGATGCTTTCTAGAGAGTGAATATAGGGTTATTTCTGGTTGCATGGTCACAAGAACACTATATTATGTTATCAGCATTTAGTTATGCAAAATCGATTTAAAAGAATCTGTTTTAGCTGCTCAGCAATTTCTCCTGATAATAAGAACTAAAGTCACTACTGTTTTACAGATGAGAGAAAAGTGTGTCTCCCCTCAACCCACAGATTCTTTGTTGAAATGCATCTACGAAGCAGTTCACAAAAAGGTTATTCAATTTCATGTAAAAATGTTATAATGCGAAATATTTTTAGAAGATGGTTCTTATTCCCTGAGTCATATCCTAAAATCCTCTAAATTATCACCACCACTACCACCACCACCACAACTACCACCACAACCACCACCAATATCATCATCTCCTAAAGGGAACCCTCTTACACTGTTGGTGGGAATGTGAACTGGTGCAGCCACTCTGGAAAACTGTGTGGAGGTTCCTCAAACAGTTAAAAATATACCTGCCCTACGACCCAGCAATTGCACTGTTGGGGATTTACCCCAAAGATACAAATGCAATGAAACGCCGGGACACCTGCACCCCGATGTTTCTAGCAGCAATGGCCACGATAGCCAAACTGTGGAAGGAGCCTCGGTGTCCAACGAAAGATGAATGGATAAAGAAGATGTGGTTTATGTATACAATGGAATATTACTCAGCTATTAGAAATGACAAATACCCACCATTTGCTTCAACGTGGATGGAACTGGAGGGTATTATGCTGAGTGAAGTAAGTCAGTCGGAGAAGGACAAACATTATATGTTCTCATTCATTTGGGGAATATAAATAATAGTGAAAGGGAAAATAAGGGAAGGGAGAAGAAATGTGTGGGAAATATCAGAAAGGGAGACAGTACGTAAAGACTGCTAACTCTGGGAAACGAACTAGGGGTGGTAGAAGGGGAGGAGGGCGGGGGGTGGGAGTGAATGGGTGACGGGCACTGGGTGTTATTCTGTATGTTAGTAAATTGAACACCAATTAAAAAAAAAATATCATCATCTCCTTGAGAGAATATCTATACCTATTTATAAAGACTTATGCAATGTTAACCAACAATGCAAGAGGCCACTGAAGCTTCATATGAGGAAAAGCCAGTGGTTGCAGGACACTCCTAGTAAAACTAACAGCAGCAGAAAAATAAAAACCTAGGCTGAAACCTAGCTTGAATTGCCTCTGTGGTTAGCATAACATCCTTGTGGTCTCTAGACCACTAAAAGCCAGAATGCTTTAAAAAGAAAATTCATATCAGACATAAGCAACTGCCAGATACGTAAGATTGCTTTGCTAATACAACTAATTTTGTTTTTGTTCCTCTTCTAAAATGCTGAGATTTAGCTACATCCATCAATTGAGATGAATATGATTGCAGCTTTTGTACTTGCAGTACAACAAAGCAAGAAGGAAATAGATTTCTATCATTCTTTTTCTCTGGGGTTGGTATATAGTGTTTCATCATAAGAAGAAAGAATATTAGAATAGAGGTTGTAAAAGCATCAGAACGTGTAAGTCCATGGTCAGCTTTACTCTTGGCTTTGCTAGAGAACATAGGCCACGCAAAGCTGACCCTTTCTTATATACAGAATGGACTAAGTATAATCAATCCCTCGCAAATTTATTAGGAATATTTCATCAGAAAAATTATGTAAAAACATGTTATAAAATAGAAAACAAATACATGCTAACTGGTTATAATAAGTATGCCATTTAAGGAGAAACAAATCATTGTCATATTTTATCCTTTTAATTGCAGAATTTATGTTAGATGAGGGCAGGGATTTCTCTCTCTCGGGTTTTCATTGCTATATCACCTTGAATAATTCCTGGCACAGAATAGGAACTCAGTAAGTTTGCTGGTGCAATAAATGAATGAATATGTAATGTGTCTGTTACTTTCTCTTCTGTTTTTTCCTAAAACATATATATCTAATACAAAAGTATATTTTATTTCTGCTCCCTATACAGAATAAAGCATAAATGTCGTTTAATTTAATCAATTGCCTGAAAGCAATACAAGAACACATTCTCAGAATAGAAAGAAGTTCAATACTGTGTATAAATCAGTACTGACTGATCACATGTTACACTAACAAGAAAGGAGACTTTGAGATATTTCTAGTGATTTCTTTTATGTATTAGAGTTGATTTTGTACCTCAAATCAGCAGGTAAGGAGGGACAAAACTTAGTAATATCTGGAATCTCTAAATCTATATCTCATCGCTCAAAATATGTGCACTGATTTTTTTGATGGCTCATTGGAATCACACAAGAGAAACATAACCATGGTCATCTAACTTTAAAAAAAAATCTCTAGGAAAGGGGACTTCAGTGAAGGAATTAGAATAGCAGACACCTTTCCTGTGAAAGGAAAGCATCTGCATTTAAAAACAAAATTTGAAAATACATTCGATATCCCCCTGTGCCAACCACGTTTCAAAAGAGTTTTTTCACATGGCCACATTTAAAATTGCATTAGACAGTCATTCTATTTCTGTTTTATATAGGAGATGACAGAGGCAATTAACTTGCCAAAAATCCTGTAACTGGAAAGCACTGGAGGCAGACCTGAATCCGGGATTCTGGCTCTACCTCCCATGTCCTTCCCTCTGCATCTCTCCTGCCTACTTACCCACGGAGGAAGAGAATCAGAACAAATCACCAAGTCACATTCACCATGGAGATTCTTCTATAGACAGGCAAGTTAGGAAGCTTGGATGGACATCATAAATTCTACTGGCCAATAAGAATCCTTGTTGGCTGATTTTAAAGCCATTAGCCAGCTGGATGGGGAAAAAAAATATGGTGTATAAACTTGCTCTAGGGACATGGATCGATGGTCAGTAGCCACAGGGGACTCTGAGAGTGCAATCTGGTATGAGGCTTCTCAAATTGCTCATGGCCTGGCATGGACTCACCTCGTTCCTAGGACACAAAATTGTCCAGTTGTCAGGAAAAAGGGAGTTACTAAAAACATAAGCAAGTAAGTTAAAATTAGGTGCTATAAGAAATCTAGAATAGCCGCAGACCCCACTTTTTGGTAACTGAATAATAGAGCTCAATAGTTTCAGCCAGGAATTAGGAGGCAAGCTGGGCATGTATCCATGTACTCACAAGGTAGATATGAACATACTTCATTAGCTTATAATTGTTAGAGAGAGAGAAGAGGAGAGGCATGGAAGGCATTAATACAGGAACTAGAAAAGGAATCCATGGACAGGGACAGTGACATCACCTGGGAAGCAAGAAATACTCTGTGAGCAACACAGGAGACCCAGTGAATGAGAAGAGATGTGAGAAAGGCTTGTGTCACCATTCCTGATGGTGAATTTAACCCTCAGTGTTGGAGTTGGGGGATGGGGTAAGAAGAAGAACAAAAAAAAAAAAAGAGAGAGAGAGAGAGAGAAGAGAAGAAAGCAAAGAAAAAAAAAGAAAAGAAGTAAAAGAGACTAACTTAAGCCTCCATAGGAACTCTTTCAAGATCCAGAAATCGTTATCTCTGTTTCCATGGTGGAGATGTGTGGATGTTCCTGGACTTCCAAGACCTAATTTGGCAGGCAGTTCTTTTTTTTTTTTTTTTTTAAAGATCTAATTTTTATTTTATTTATGATAGGCACACAGTGAGAGAGAGAGAGGCAGAGACACAGGCAGAGGGAGAAGCAGGCTCCATGCACCGGGAGCCCGACGTGGGATTCTATCCCGGGTCTCCAGGATCACGCCCTGGGCCAAAGGCAGGCGCTAAACCGCTGCGCCACCCAGGGATCCCTTGGCAGGCAATTCTTACAAATTTCTCTAGTGGCAGTCAGTTAGCTCCTGCTGTGAAGTCTTGTACTTTCTCTTGTTCCCTCAAAGATGCTGTGTCTAAGGAGGAAGAATATGTGGCAATAAAAAGGGAGCTGGCCAGACTAGAGTTTAGATCCTGGCATCTGCATCTAGAGCTCACATTTCTGTATGATCCAAGGCACTTCCTTGAGCCTCTGAATCTTTCTTGTTAAAATGGTGTTGGTACATATACCTCTGAGGGTTATGAATACTGAGAAATGTTTGACGCAATATCTTCTTCTACAAAGTACATGTTCCATACAGGGTAGCAATAAAATCACCTCACCCCCATTATTATTAGCTCTGAGTAGCTTTCCATCTTGGCTTCATTTTTAGGTCTACATGGAGGAGAAAGGTTATATAATACCAATAACCTGGCACCAGGTTCCAGACTGGTGGAAATCTGTAGAGATGGACCCCAGGCAGGTTTTATTATAAAGTCTCCCAGGTGCTCTAATATTCACTTCTTGTTGAGAACTACTACTGCTCCATTTTGAGTCGACTCTTGTTCCTACAACAGTTCTGACTCCCTCTGGAATGACCTGCCTTTAAAACCAAAAGGGACAACACTTCTGTACTCAGAGGAGGATTTAACATGAAGTTTCTGAAATGTAAGCTTGAAGCCCCCTCACTTCCATGAGCCCCTTCCAAGACTAAAACTAATTAATATTCATAATTTTGCATAATTTTTATTAAGTGTGTTCTCCTGCATTGGCTTAGTTTCAGGCTGTATGCAACCCAAATCCCTGAAACTCTGCTCAATTTCCCTTGATGTAAATAATGAGCCTCAAATGCTTAGCTTGTGCCTGGACTGAATGTGCTATACAAACTTGGCATTGATTGCACTATTTGTTGATCTTCCCTTAATATTTGAAGTGTTGACATTACCTTGAATTCCCATTAACTCTTATTGAGTCCTTTGTCTTGTAAAGTTCACTTTTCTAAACTTTTTGTTTTTAGGCTACCAAACGGTCCAGCTAGAGAAACTGTATCAACCACCAGCTAAGGGCTAACCTGGCTACGCCATACTCGTAGACATGCACCCTCACTGGTGGCTTGGGAGAATGAGGAGGACATTTGTAACAAACTGACTATAATTCTGGGTCTTTGCCCAGAACTCAAGAGTAAAAATTAACATTTCCTAAAAGTAACGCTGCTCTGTGACTTCCAATATAGTATGTTATCTCCCCAATGGAAATAATCATAATTTTTATAAGTAATTTTCTTTGTCTATCCAGAATCAGAAATTGTTCTATTTCTCTCAAACTCCTATTCCCCAGAAAGCTTAGTTATTTTGTTGTCCATTTTCTGAAAGAAATTTCTACCCCAAAATAATTGCATGAACTACTCATTTTATTCATAAATGCTGTTTTAAGAGGCATTGTTCTTACTATTCTTTTATATTTGGGGCTTATCTCTATAAAGTAGTATGTTTTTCAGTATGATCCTCTGAGGGAAAAAAATAAAACCTCATCACCTAAATTATTCTGTTATTTCAAAGGCTGACAGTTCAATTCTCTGTAGAAAGATGTAGGGTCAAGATGCATGAGCAGAAGTAGCAGATTCCAACCCAGTGTAATTTGGTGAGGACAGAGGGGAAAAGGGGCTGCAAATCATTCCACTAGCTTCTACAGGGACAAACATGTCTGCTGATATTTTTTTTCAATGAAACATATATCCATTGAACGAGGGCATTATTCTACATTAAAAGCAAAATTAATAGGCAGAAAGCAAGGAATCTAAGGAATGGGACCCAGAATGGGAAATACTGAAAGGGAGAAAAGCTTAGGAATGGTATGAAAGCAGGCCTTGGGTGTCCTAGTAGAGAGAGCCTTGGTAAAGCAAGGAAACATCATACTAAATGGTGGTTGGGCATGGTGTGACCACAAATATTTTCTTTTTTTTTTTCTCTTTGGAACAGAAACATACTTTGAGGGGGCTGTTCAGAAATAGGCAGCGATTTCAAAAGCACAAAACTTTATTTTTATTATTTTTAAAAAATATTTTATTTATTTATTCATGAGAGACAGAAAGAGAGAGGCAGAGACACACGCAGAGGGAGAAGCAGGCTCCTTGTAAGGAGCCTGATGTGGGACTCAATCCCAGGACCCTGGGATCACGCCCTGACCTGAAGGCAGATGCTCAACCACTGGCCACTCAGGTGTCTTATAAAAGCACAGAACTTTAAAAGTAGACTTTTTTAAAGGTAATTCCCCAAATGTCATTTTAAGCAGATGTCTGTTTTGTTTTGTTTTAATTAAATCATTATTTTGGATTTAAACTATTGACACCATGTTAATCTAGACAGTAAATATTTGTTATTTCATTAAGAAATCTTATCATTTAGCAACAAGAAAATCAGAGCTACACTTTGAAATAAAAAATGAAAAGATTTACCATTTCAAGTTAATTTATCATTTCTCCTCCAGTATACATATTTTTGAAAAATTATTTCATGTTTTTAATATTTTGGTTTCCCTTGTTACCTTTTTTTGGCTTTCCTTAGTTAAGAGTGGTGCTTTTTCTTTGACTTAAAATTTTTCAGTATCTGAGGAGCCACTAAATGTCCTAGATGGCATCTGATCATCTGTGTTTAACAAGAATGGGGCTGCATCTTTAGGAAATGGCATTCTGAATTTTGCTGAGTCTTGCTGAAATTTGCTAAGTTATTTAATTGGCACACAAATGTTTTCATCTACCTAAAAAGGCCTAATTGACAGAGTTGCAGCATTAGCTAAGTGAAAATAAGACTATTTTTTGCAAAATTTCCTTTTGTAGCTCTTTGCTCTTTATCACCAGGTGACAAAATTATGCACTTACGTGGGGAAGTAGTTTAAATACGGTGCCAGCTGTGGCATATGACTGCCTCGGGCAGTTAGGAATGTTTCCACTGACATCTCTGAGAGAGAAAATCATCAGTCAATCTAACTATAAAAGCAACATAGAGACAAAAATCAATCATTCTAAAATAGCAAAGAAAAATATCATGTATCATAAATATACAATGGCAGCTATACATTAATAATAGATATTTATTTCTTAAACCTATAAAATATTATGTCTCCAAAGAGTAGTAATATAATATGTGTACATATGATGAGTATAATGTTAACCAATAACAAACATTCTAATACTTGGGTATAAAATAATTATTAAATTAAAAAACAGACTTTTATATTTTAAACCCTTTCGCAGATGAGAATAACAGATTTGGAGGCATACAAAGTTAACGCTTAAATGCATATCATTACAAAACACTATATGTGAGTTTGCATTTTAATAAGATCACTGAACACTCAGAAATGTTTTACAAATTGGCTCCAGTCCACAAATCTTTAAAAATGACGGTCATATTTGCCTTTACCCTATGCACCCAAGTACCATTTCAACTTTTCAGGTGTTTGCTCCCGTTTTTCTCGAGAGGATACAGATTTCAGATTACTGCAAAGTTAGGCTGGCTTTAAGCTAAACTCCCATTACTATCACCTTGTAAATCAGACCTCAGCTCTCAAAAAAATATATTAAAACTTAAGTAAAAATTACTAAGTTCAAAATCTGTACTTCCTCAATATCAATTTCAGTGAGGCCCTATCACCCATTTTCCTTTTTTACATTGGGTGAAGTGGAATTTAAATCCTCAAGTTATTTTCTGTAATTTAAGAATATTAAAAACACAAATAAACAGAACCACTAAATGCTCATAATCTCAAGAAAAGCAATCACGCTGCACAGTAAAAAGTCATCCTTAGAAAATCAACATCGAGGGACAAGAGAAATACATAAATGTATACACACAAGCGTATATAAATACAGGCACAGATTTGTGGGTGGTAGAAATTTGGGGCAGGTCCCTTTTTTCCCTTCTATTTATCACAAAACCCAGGCTTGCTTTCCAGCCATCAGTTATTAGGTAAACAAGCAACAACAATAAAAACAGGACAGATGATTATTTCCAGTCAGAGTTGATCTTCTTGCCTACTTTTTCAGAGTTACGCAGAAAGGGACAAAACCCATGCCTGAGAAACTATAACATCAGAACGATCTGCTCTCATGATGACAGACTATGTTCTAGAACAGGGATTTTTGTCAAGCATGATAAAATCTGCTCATAAAAGCACTTCTGTGGGCAGGTTGTATCCCCCTTGTGATCTTTACACAAAGCTGAAAGAAGAAAATGAGTTGAGGATGTAGAGATACAGGATCATTCTATGCGAGTTTTATGGCCCTAAGAATAGATACTTTATAACCTACCTTACATGGGCTCTGAAAGGGGTGCTCACCCCTTATTTATGGGGAAGAAGAAGGCAAGTTGAAAACTCTCTTTTGTGAGGAAGAAATATTTTCTTGGTTTCAGTAACGTCACAATATAACTAATAGTGAAAATATTCCCACTAAATTTAGAAACTTCTCTTAAAAGAAAGTCATATTAAACATAAATGGACATGTCCATAATTTTCAATGATTAGAAATAGTTACTTCTGGAAAAAAAGAAAAAAAATACTTCCTTCTGCTGAGAAACAATAGAAATGCATCAGTCTGACCTGAAGGAACTACACTATTATGGTTAGTATCTCTTGCTCTTTATGATTAGTGTCAGGCACTCTTACAGGTTGCTATGATTACATATTTTCTTACCTGTTAAATGTGGTTAATTGGTGATAACCTGAAAATGTTTCCCTTCAATCTTCTCCCAGAAGATATACATATGAATAGTTTCAGTATCCCTTGATCTGCATTTCCAACACATCAGCCTCTTTAGTCCTCCCAGCACTAATTGTTACTTCTTTGACAACCCCCTGTGAGGCTGTCAGTGCCTCATAGTTCATGGCAGGAAACCCAGCAAGAACATTTGCACCTTCTCGTCACCAAACCTGCCAGTCTCTCTGCATCTGTACCCATTTTCTTGACCTTCCTCCTGTGGAAGACACATTCAGCCCCTACTCAGATGGCTATACCCCTCACTTGAGCTCTTGTTCTCTCCTAAATTTACCTCCAGGGACATAATTTTAGCAATTATCCCCTATCATTCCTGCATTAATATTTCTTTTCTTTCAGCTGGAGTATTTCCACCAGCATGCAAATTGCTCTAAGATCTCTTCTTCAGAAAGCCTATTTCTAGTTTTCTCATCCTTCTCTATTGACCACTGCCCTCCTCTGCTCCACTTTCTCAGATGACCTGTCACAAGAGTGGTCTACTGGCATATGCCTTTCAATGCCTGCTGTTTACTCTTCTGCAATCAGGTTTCAATTTCCTCTCCTCCACTGAGACTGCTTTTACCATCCCCAACTGTGACTTGCATATTACCAGCCTAAATTATTCAATTAGGAGCCAATACTTTTTAACAGTCTTCTTTTCATTCGAACATTTTCTTCCAGTTGGTTTCTGTGACTGTGCACTCTTCCTTCTAGACTACCTAATGAAAAGGTACTCTTAGATGTACCTACATCTTGGGGGAGAAGGTACATATGGTCTTTGCTGAACTCTGCTCTTCTAGGAGTCTATTTCTTCTTTTATTTATTGGATGCCATAGAGCACCATAGCATTAACTAAGACCTATCCATTGAAGGTGCCTCTATTTATAACTTCAACATGAACTTCTCTCCTTCATCTCCAGACAAAGTCCAATAGGATCCTTGACATCTCCACAAGAGAATGTTTGGGTTCTGTTTGTAAAACGTTTTTTTTTTCCCCCACAGCCTCCATTTCTTATTGTACTCTCTACACTGCTACTCAAGTTAAAAACTGGGGAGTGACCTTTTCTTTCACCCCAGATCTGAGCTATCAGCAATACTCATTGGATTTACCTCTGAAATGTATTTTAAAGCATTCATCTAGATCCCCCTACTACTACCCTGGTCTGAGTCACAATTGTGTTTCTGCCAACTGCCAGGTCCTCCTAAATAGCTTCCTCCTGCTTTATCCATTTCCCCTTGGAAATCCATTCTTCATGCCAGCCAAAATGACCTTTGGAAAACAGAATTAGAACAGGTTACTCAGCTGCTTAGATTTTTAAGAGGCTTTTCAGTGCTCTTGGAATAACCAAGTTCTTTCTGTGGGTTCCAGACACTTACAGTCTACTTGTCTGACTTCATTTCCTGGCATCCCCTTGTTACAGAGCTTCGGCCTGTTTCTTGGCTATGCCAAGCTTGTTCCCACATCAGGCAGTCAAGTTTTCTTTTTTTCTGGCCCCGGAAGATCTCCCACATCTCTCATGGTGGGGCATCTTACTGTGCAGTTCTCAGCCTGCCCACCCCCTCCCCAGAGAGGCCTCCTGTGTCTGTCCTGTGTGCTGCACTCCCCGTTACCCCTAGCGCTCCTCACTCACTACGCACCTTTTTTATTTTTATATATTAACCATTATCTGAAATGATCCTATTTAAATAGTTACTAACTAGTTTCTCATCTTTTTTCCCTTAACAAGGCTGTGAAAGCTTCATGAGAAGCTCAGGGACCTTTTCTGCCTCATTCAGAACTGTGTCCTCTCACACCTTAGGACACTCCCTGCCAGCTTGTAGGTACGCACGCACGCGTGCATGCACACACACACACTCACACACACACACACACACACACACACAAACACAAATACAGTTGAATAAGTGATCAAATAGGGATGATTTGCATAGTGGGTGTCCAAAGGGATATGCTCTGTGTCACGACATCCATACAGTGTGGCCAGAATCATCTGAAATATTCTTCTTGTTGTTACCTTATACAGGTGCTCAATGAAATCTCTGAGGATAAACATTTCTAAAGTGATACAAACCTGACATTGGTATGTTGTTTCTCTTGTGGTTCCCAATATTTACCCCTCTGTTTCTCAGGAAACGTTTTAGTGATGGGAAGGAGAAACATAATGGCTGTAAAATGTTCCAATATAATTGTGGTTTATGTGTATTTTGATTTATATTAACCCTATCTTAGTAAACTGTACCACTTACCATTTAACTGATTAAGCCAGAAATGTGGAAAATCTTCTTGACCTCTCCTCCTCACTCACTCCAGCATCACTGAACCCATCACCAAGTTTGGTGATTCTACCTTCAAATATATTCTGAAAATATATGCGTGTCTTCATATTTATTGTTACTATCGTATCAACCACAGTTTCATTTTCCTTGAGTCACTGCGATGTGCTGATCTTTATTCATATTCTTACTAAACCCATTCTCCATACAGTAGTAACAGTAGTTCCAATGGAACTGGAACAGTAGTTACATTGACACTCAGTTACTTCAATAACTCAAGCTTTTTGCCAATCCAGGGCCTTTACTCATGATACTTTATCTGTCTAAAAACCCCTTCCCTTCCATTTTCATTTTGTTGTGGCTTTCTCACTGTAGTAGATGCTCTAGTGTGCTTAGATTCCTCTTTAGAACTGAGGTGCTTATTCCCATGCCACTGGGAATGTCAGTGACAAAGGGCTCTCAGCTGAGTTCCTAACCAGGCATTATCCCTGTTTCAGAAAAGCTCTTGTCAGAAATCATGCTCTTTCTGAAAGAGCAGTCCATACCCAATGCCAAGTAAAGTATCTGTGTGCTGGTAGTGGGAGGATGTTGTATAAATGCCATGCCAGGCCCTTTTTCTTCAACACAGGGACAACTCAAGTGCTTCCCATCAGATTGTCTAAGAGCCTTTCAACTCTATTATATTTCAACCT
This sequence comes from Canis aureus, assembly GCF_053574225.1. Classification (NCBI taxonomy): domain Eukaryota; kingdom Metazoa; phylum Chordata; class Mammalia; order Carnivora; family Canidae; genus Canis; species Canis aureus. The sequence continues at coordinate 37,913,973 of NC_135641.1, read as the reverse complement.
CTGCCCAGTTTTGCTTCCCTTAGCTTTCTTCATGTCATCTTTATGTCAATCAATCCCTTGATCTCAAATTGTACAGTCTATTTCCTAGGAACCCAATCTATGACAACACCTTTTCAAAAAGCTCTTTCTTAACACCTATAACCAAAGTTAAATACCTCTCACTCATCCTACTATATCCATACACACCGTTATTTTCTCTCACAGTATCCTGTTCTTTTCTTTCATAAACCCTTAACTCAATTTAATTAATTAATTAATTAAGATTTTATTTATTTATTTGCGGGGGGGGGGGGGGCGGGCAGAGGGAGAGGGACAAGAAGACTCCATACCAACTTGGAGCTTGATGTGGAACTTGATACCATGACCCCAAGATCATATCCTGAGCCGAAACCAAGAGTCAGATGCCCAACCAACTGAGCTACCCAGAGGCCCCCTAATCTCAATATATAATTCTGCATACTAAAAGCCCCATAATGGCAAGAAGCAGCTCTATTACAGTGCTTTGTATATATGGTTATTGAATTTAAAAACTGCACCCTTTTTCAATAGTAGCTATCAAGGCATCAACATAACATCCTGTGTTGTACTGGCCTCAGATCTCCAGACTACTCAAAGATGCCAAGGGATCATTGTCACTATTGAGCAGAGGATTATCATAGCTGTAACAATTCTAATCCAAACAGAACACTATGAAGTCTAGCTTCTCTGTCACAAACTAATCAATTTGTCAAAGATATTTCTTATTTTCATAAATTCAGCAAATATTTAAGACAATTAAAAACGTAAAGGTTCATAAGGAAATGCCTCCCAATGACGGAATGCACTTCATTTTTAAAAATCCAATCTCTTCAAAGTTTCAGGCACCAAAACACAGGTGAATCTGGCCTCTCACCCTTCAGAATATAGACCATACAGTCTCAGGGAGAAGATAAAATAGTTACCTTTCAGTTTCTTAAAATTATAGAAGGAAATAATAACAGAAAGAATCTCATACTCATGAGAGAAATCAAGTACAGATACTTAGCATATGTCCTTTCAGATATCAGTCACAAAGGTAATATTCTTGCTGAGCAAAGTGATTTTATTCTGACCTTGATCCAAGCCTTAAATCTAGCCCAAAGCTACTGATGAATTATATTTGAAAAGTTTTCCAAGGTAATTATTATGAAAAGTCCATTTTAAGAGTCATCTTAAAGAACAATATCATACTAGGATAATAACTTGATTTTTTTCCTTCTTTAAAGAATTCCACAGAGTAAAGGGCATTGGGTCTACTTTTTATAATTATCATATAATCACTGGAACTATGAATAGTATCCTCTATTCAAGTGTCTCAAATGCCTTATCCTCATTAAGTTTAATCAATTGAAATTTTTAGGCCTTGACCCTGAACTCAAAATATGCTTCCAATATTTGTAAGTGAATATGTGTGTGTGTGTGTGTGCATAGTGGATTTAGTAGATTTTGTATAAGTCATACATATTTGGGAAAAGAACATGGCGAAGGGAAATTTTTAGTCACGGTAACTTCTAAATAATGATGACAATTTAAGCAATTAGAATATGAACTCACAAAAAATATGAACTTACACAATTGGAGAACATCAATGACTGAACAGACATAAGCTATTCTCAAATAAAAATAAATGAAATTCAGAATATGAGAATGAAAAAGACTTAACATTGTTTCTTGCTTAACAAAGCCCACTAGAATGGGACCATTAGTTTCCTTTTTTTTTTCCTTTGGAAACAATATACTTCAAAGAATCCTAGACAAATTAGTGCTCTTAGTTTAGATATGTTCCCCAGTGGTGAGAAAAATAATTATTTAATAGTAATTTTTCACAAAATCCACTAATCATTTGTTCATGAAAAAGAATAAAAATTAAAACTTTGTATTTTAGAAGAAGATAAGAGGTAAATAAAACTCAAGTGATCATTTCATTTAGCACTACATTAACTTATAATATTTTACTACCTTAAGTGTATATTAATAAAATATTTAAAACATATATTTGGGTTTTGTGCAAAACACAAAAAGTACATCCCTTACTCTCAAGGAGCACAGCCCATTTATACCATGATCTACTAAATCAAAAATGCTTCAGAGTTGTGGACTAGAAACACATAGGTTCCCTTTAGTGCATTTTAGATCCCGTGGCCCACGTTTTTTATGGATCATAACATATATATAATGTATCTACAGAGAAACAAATCTGGGAGAATATATGTTAAAATGTTAACAGGGATTATTATCACAGACTCAAACTTTCTATTGCATCTCCAAAGAATTCATGTTTTTTTATAGTAAGCTAATAAATTAGTCTTGCAAGCAGAGAAAAATAATCAAGGAAAGTGTTCATTGAAATGGACAATCAGAACTGTTCAGGTAATCTCTGGGCAAGTAATTTGGGGGAATCTATCTGTTAGTATTTGGTATAGAATGAAAATGTCTTTTCTTTTTTTAAAATAGAATATGTATTTAATTTCACAATGGCTGAATTAAAATTTTATTAAGATCTCATTTTCATCAAAGATACATTTATCTGAAGAAAAACTTTCCAACCAAAAGGAAAATCCTTAAATCACTAGAAAACATTGCCAAAGTCAAAGAGCATATGTGAAGTATAGATTCTCTAGCCAAGCTGAAACTTATCCAAGCTATGTTCTTTGCTAGAGTCATATCACAGATGAAAAATTTGAGATGTAAAAATGTCCTCTAGTTCCTATTTCTTCTGAAATCAGAAGTGCCCTGCTAACCCTATCCTGTATCAGTAGAAGTAGCAACAAACCAAGTTAAAAACTGATAAATTTAGAAGTGACTATTACTATTATTATCTTAAGAAGAATCAATGCTTTATTAAAAAGTATGGGATTCAAACTGAGAAAGATGAGCATTTCCCTTAAAGGTATAATTTGTTTGACTAAAACCATAATTAGTGACAAATTTTTAGGGACATATATTTTGTATCATGCAAAGCATATTATTTATCACTTTTATATTAAAAAATGGAAAACATATTTCTTTTTTTTTTTTTTTTTTTTTTTTTTTTTTTTTATTGGTGTTCAATTTACTAACATACAGAATAACACCCAGTGCCCGTCACCCATTCACTCCCACCCCCCGCCCTCCTCCCCTTCTACCACCCCTAGTTCGTTTCCCAGAGTTAGCAGTCTTTATGTTCTGTCTCCCTTTCTGATATTTCCCACACATTTCTTCTCCCTTCCCTTATTTTCCCTTTCACTATTATTTATATTCCCCAAATGAATGAGAACATATAATGTTTGTCCTTCTCCGACTGACTTACTTCACTCAGCATAATACCCTCCAGTTCCATCCACGTTGAAGCAAATGGTGGGTATTTGTCATTTCTAATAGCTGAGTAATATTCCATTGTATACATAAACCACATCTTCTTTATCCATTCATCTTTCGTTGGACACCGAGGCTCCTTCCACAGTTTGGCTATCGTGGCCATTGCTGCTAGAAACATCGGGGTGCAGGTGTCCCAGCGTTTCATTGCATTTGTATCTTTGGGGTAAATCCCCAACAGTGCAATTGCTGGGTCGTAGGGCAGGTATATTTTTAACTGTTTGAGGAACCTCCACACAGTTTTCCACAGTGGCTGCACCATTTCTACTCTATTTTCTGACATTAGCTGTTATAAGGGAAACTATAATAAAAGCTTCCATCACCAGTAGTGGATTTCTGGTGCTGGAGAAGATAGTTAGAAAACATTTGAAATATTCCTTCATTTATTCACTCATTCATTTAACATTCATTAAATAGTAATTGAACTCCTTATATATATTCTAGTCATTGCAATTGGTTATGGGCAGATAAAAACTACCAGGATCTCAGCTTTACAGATGTAAGTCAAGCTTTATGACAAAATAGCCTCAAGAGTGAATAACAATCCACCAAGTCAGAAGAGAAGTAATTGCAGCAGAAGGCAAAGGCAAGGAATCCTAAAATGGCAACTCTCCGACAAGGAACTGCAAGGATTTACGTTGAACCATAGAACACTGTTATTTTGCAGCTAAAAAAGGTAGGATATCTACACTTTTCAGACTCGTTTTCCTACTTAGGAGTGACTCAATGTAATGTACACCTGAGGGAAAGAGGCAGAAGAAGGAGCTGGAGACACAAGCAACATTTATGTTGAGCCATGTTTGGCATGCTTAGGAATTTAAACTAAGCCTTCTTTATCAGTGATTCCCAGACTTTGAGAGCACAGCAATTATTGGGGCAGGCTGCTAAAGTCCAAATTCTAATTGAGTAGGTATGGGGTGGGGCCTGATATTCTGCATTCCTAACAAGCCCCCCAACAATGTCCACACTGTCAGTCCTAGGAGCAACAAAACTTATCCATTGAGCAACAAGACTCTAGGGGAGTGGGTCTCAAAATTTCTTGTGAATAAGAATCTCCTGTGAAACCTGTTGAAATGAAGATCTGTGGGCAGTTTACTGATCCCATAAGATCTGGAGTAAGTCCAAGAACCACATGTTTTTTTGTGAGTACCCCAAGTGGTATTGAAGGAGGTGGTCCTTCACCAGGGGACACACTGAAAAGTAGAGAGTAGGGAGGTGCTCATTCTTTCATTGTAAAAAGCCAAAGGATGTCAAGATAAAAGAAGGGTGAAGAATATTGATTGTTTATTTAAAAAGAATAACAACAACAAAAAGGTAAGGAAAGGACCACATGGAAGTATACAAGAAAAGCTTCAATTAGTCAAACTCTCCCTCTTTGCAGATGACATGATACTGTACATAGAAAACCCAAAAGACTCCACCCCAAGATTGCTAGAACTCATACAGCAAATCAGCAGTGTGGCAGGATATAAAATCAATGCCCAGAAATCAGTGGCATTTCTATACACTAACAATGAGACTGAAGAAAGAAAAATTAAGGAGTCAATTCCATTTACAATTGCACCCAAAAGCATAAGATACCTAGGAATAAACCTAACCAAAGAGCTAAAGGATCTATACCCTAAAAACTACAGAACACTTCTGAAATAAACTGATGAAAACACAAAGAGATGGAAAAATATTCCATGCTCATTTAATGCAATCCCTATCAAAATACCATGGACTTTCTTCAGAGAGTTGGAACAAATAATCTTAAGATTTGTGTGGAATCAGAAAAGACCCCAAATAGCCAGGGGAATTTGAAAAAGAAAACCAGAGCCGGGAGCATCAAAAAGCCGGATTTCAGGTTGTACTACAAAGCTGTGGTCATCAAGACAGTGTGGTACTCGCAAAAAAACAAACACATAGATCAATGGAACAATAGAGAATCCAGAAATGGGCCCTCAACTCTATAGTCCACTAATATTTGACAAAGCAAGAAAGACTATCCACTGGAAAAATGACAGTCTCTTCAATAAATGGTGTTGGGACAATTGGACAGCCACGTGCAGAATAATGAAACTAGACCATTCTTTTACACCAAACACAAAGATAAACTCAAAATGGATCAAAGATCTAAATGTGAGACAAGAATCCATCAAAATCCTAGAGGAGCACACAGGCAACACCATTTTGGAACTTGGCCACAGCAACTTCTTGCAAGTCACATCTATGAAGGCAAGGGAAACAAAAGCAAAAATGAACTATTGGGACTTAAGATAAAAAGCTTCTGCACAGCAAAAGAAACAGTCAACAAAACTAAGAGACAACCTACAGAATGGGAGAAGATATTTCCAAATGACGTATCAGATAAAGGGCTAGTATCCAAGATCTATAAAGAACTTACTAAAGTCAACAACAAAGAAACAAACAATCCAATCATAAAATGGGTAAAAGACATGAACATAAAGTGGGTAAAAGACATGGGTAAAATCTTACAGAGGAAGACATAGACATGGCCAACAAGAACATGAGAAAATACTCTGCATCACTTGCCATCAGGGAGATACAAATCAAAACCACAATGAGATACCACCTCACACCAGTGAGAATGGGGAACGTTAACAAGACAGGAAACAACTGTTGGAGAGGATGTGGAGACAGGGGAACCCTCTTGCACTGTTGGTGGGAATGTGAACTAGAGCAGCCACTCTGGAAAACTGTGTGGAGGTTCCTCAAAGAGGTAAAAGTAGATCTGCCCTATGACCCAGCAATTGCATTGCTGGGGATTTACCCCAAAGATACAGATGCAGTGAAACGCCGAGACACCTGCACCCCGATGTTTCTAGCAGCAATGTCCACAATAGCCAAACTGTGGAAGGAGCCTCGGTGTCCATCGAAAGATGATGGATAAAGAAGATGTGGTCTATATATACAATGGCATGTTACTCAGCCATTAGAAATGACAAATACCCACCATTTGCTTCAATGTGGGTGGAGCTGGAGGGTATTATGCTGAGTGAAGCAAGTCAATCAGAGAAGGACAAACATTATATGGTTTCATTCATTCGGGGAATATAAAAAATAGAGAAAGAGAATAAAGGGAAAAGGAGAGAAAATGAGTGGGAAGTATCAGTAAGGGAGACAGAACATGAGAGACTCCTAACTCTGGGAAACGAACAAGGGATAGCAGAAGGGGAGGTGGGCGGGGGGGTTGAGGTGATTGGGTGACGGGCACTGAGGGGGCACTTGACAGGATGAGCACTGGGTGTTATGCTATATGTTGGCAGACTGAACTCCAATAAAAACAAACAAAAAAAAAAAGAAAAAGAAAAAAGAAAAGCTTCAATCAGGAAGAAAAGAAAAATCAGGAAAAAAAGTGTTGGGTAGCCCGGCTCAGTGGTTTAGCACTGCCTTCAGCCCAGGGTGTGATCCTGGAGACCCGGGATGGAGTCCCACATCGGGCTCCCTGCATGGAGCCTGCTTCTCCCTCTGCCTGTGTCTCTGCCTCTCTCTCTCTCTCTCTCTCTCTCTCTCTCTTTTTCTCATGAATAAATAAGTAAGATCTTAAGAAAGGAAAAAAAAAGGCTCAAATTTTAATGAGAGCCCAACTGTATCAGTAGCTGAACTGTATCTGTAACTCTGACCACTTGGAGTGCAGATAATTTCATGATTCTCGCCAAAGGCAGAATCTTTGGGCCTAGTAATCTATTCCAAAAATTCTGCTACTAATTATAGCTCATAGTTCTTGGAAAGAATATATGGCATAAGTGTAAATTTACCTAGGATAAAACGAATGCACAGATGTTTCTGTAGCCTGCTTTTAGTGCTGCTGAGTATGCTCTCACCAAAGAGAAACTCCTTAGAGTCTCATAAAATATCTATATATTCTGTGCACCATACACTCAGTTTAGGGTTGCCTAAATGGGTTTAGGTTGCTCAGTGGGCATTATAAATACGCTGAATGAGAAAACTTTATGTTACTGTTTTCTATCTTTTGTTGAACATTCATAACATAAAAAATATATATATATCATTGTGGTTCTACAAACTGAACTTAAATGTGTTCCTCCACAAGGTTCCAGGACATCGCCATGCCCAGGGAAGACCTAAAGCCAGGGAGGTGTGGAAGAACACTTGTTGCCATATAAACCTGGTAGCTGACTTGCATCAGGTTGGACAAAGAATTTATGAGGTCTTTTAATTGAGGTATCAGATAGATACCAAGAGGTAGTATCAACTTAAGTTTGATAAAATCTAGGCTTTTCAGTGTTCTTTTTTGTTCACATGTGTGGATATAAAACTAGAGAGTTGTATTGACTGGCATTCCAAATCCTAGGTTTTATACATTGCTTTTATTGAATTGGGGCTAGGAAAGAAAATGCAGCAGAATTAGAAGGTTTTGTCATTTAATTTATCATTTTTCATTTTTAAAAATCAGCAATGTACTTTTATCATCATAACATTTTAAAAAATGAATAGAATTTTTACAACCAGAGTTAAGAATCATGGGTTAGTAACTCTTAAAAGCCTAGCTTGGGAACTCAAAAAAACCAATGGGGAACAAACTACACCTTGGGCTATCTCCTTGTTTTTGTTTTTTGGTTTTTTTGGTTTTTTTTAATATTACAATTCTGCCTAAAACGATTTTAAAAGGTTCATGACCTCTGCAGCAGATTGTATTTCCAAAGATAACTGCAACAATTTTTACATCCCACATGCTCTTCTCAAATGTGAACTTGACACTCCACCAACAAGAAGAGGAGTCTAACTTTTCCTCTTCTTTTTTCTGGGTTGGCCTTAGTGATTTGCTTGACAAACTGAAGACAACAGAAGCAATGCATTGGGATTTCTGAGGCTCAGTCACAGGCAGCTTTGTGGGTTCTCCATTTGCCAAGCCAAATGGAGAAGCTGTGTAGGGGCTCTGGTTGACAGCCCTGGCCCACAACCAGCATTAATCTCTCCCCCTATTCCCCTTTCACCCTCTAACCTTTTGAAAAGCTATAAAGATCAGACTCTCACTTATAGTCAGTGAAATCAGAAACTCTTGGAGTGAAGGCCCCAAGCATCAGTGTTTATAAAGTAATTTCCAGGGGGATGCCTGGGTGGCTCAGCAGTTGGGCATCTGCCTTCAGCCCAGGGCATGATCCTGGATACCCCAGATCAAGTCCTGCATCAGGCTCCCTGCATGGAGCCTGCTTCTCCCTCTGCCTATGTCTCTGCCTCTCTCTCTCTGAGTCTCTCATGCATAAATAAATAAAATCTTTAAAAAATAATAATAATAATAATAATTTCCAGGTAATTGAAATCTGCAGCCAGGGCTAGAACCACTGACTTGTAGCATGAACATCCCTCAGATGGAAATAACCAATCTCCGTATACTCCCTCTAGACCTATAAACCTGAAAAATAATAAGCAGATATTAGAAAATTGTATACACAAGTGTCCCATTATTATAATAAACTTGAAGACAGGGCCTAAGTAATATTCCTCGAGTCATGTATTTTTGTTTTACTTGTCTAATTAATAAACCTATTATGTGCATAAATTTAATAGTATATAATAGTAGGAATTCCAAAAAGATACTACTTCTTCCATGAGATTGTTCATTAGTGCGTAATCTAGTAAAGAGAAATACTTGTGAATAAATATTCAAAAAATTAAGCAAAAATACAGTAATTGGAGTAAGTAGTTCACAAAAGGGTTATCATTCAAGGAAAGCCTCAAGGGCATGCAACCAGGGCAATTGCAAATGGCTTTAATGCTCTGTGGTTGCCATCCTGAAATTCTTAATCATTTTATCATTTGAGCTTGTGTTTTATAAGTGAAATCCAATAGGCCAATGGATCACAAGCTTGGAGCCCCAACCACACAGTGTCCTGCAAACCACTGGATAAGCTTTTACCTTTTCCTCCAAGACCAGCTCCCACCCTACTATGGGCTTTTGCTGCTCTCTGCCAGGGGCAGGGATGACAGGGTTGCTGATAGGGAACCTGTGTGTAGGCACAAGGAGGCAAGTCAGGTATGCCCCAACATTCAGGTGGACTGCCGGCCTCACAATGCACTTAGCAGTCCACCTGATGAGAATCTCTTGCCAACCCTTGTCCACCCCCTAGTCCAGGTATAGTGCTAGAGGATGCAGTCCCTTGGGAGTCACCTGTCCACAAAACTGTAGGAAAGGAACATTGACTTCCTCACTCTTAGGTGAGGCCTTGCCCCTCCCCTTTACTTTTGCACTTAGCTCCACAAATAATGTATTATCTTTGCTTCTGAAAAAGTGATGCTTACATCAACACTCTGTGAGAAATTACTAAATCACAAACTCAGGCAAGTCTATCTACAGCATTTTGTTTCAATTACGTATGTGTGATGTGTTAGGTAATAGCATAAAATTGGACTAATCACTCAATCACATTTCTCAACACAGATGACAAAACAAAACTGATGTGCATTAATTGGATGGCAGACAAGTGATGAGAAAGTACCAGACAGGCAGGAGAAAGATGAAACAAGAAATAATTTCTCCTATTTGGAATTAGAAATTCCCCAACTTTTTCAACTGGGAATTTGACCTTTGTCTTTTTGTAAATTGGAATAAATAAACAAAGAAACAAATCTCAGGCAAGAATAGGTTGAAAAGTTGGGGTAATGGTTTTAAAATATCTTAAAATAACCCCCAAGTCACACAAAAAAAGAATCTTCTGATTTAAAATCTGTTATTAGAGTATTCAAATTCAGCATCTAATTCCTGGTTTTAAGAATATTCATCGTGTGACAAATGACTCAATTACATGAAGATTCCCAAGATCAGCATTCACCTTTATCAAAGGTCAGTAAAGAGTTTGATCTAACAACCAGAGTGAGGTTGATCTTTGCTAAGACATAGTGTGCTAAATATTTGGAATTCTTTATGTGATTTACCCTGAGATGAAATTTAGTGTTACAGAACTCTATCTCTGGAAACATTTCAAGAGTTTTTGTGACTCGAAGATACTCATTACAAGACAGTTTCACTCACCGGGCCAGTGTTATATTAAGGTTTCAGCTTACCAAAATATTTCATTAACATCATATCACAAAAGTCTGGGATTGGATGATTTTTTTTTCCAGTTCTCTTGACAAGTTCCCACTTATAAAATGGTTGCCATTTCTGGTATTAATTTGGAAAGGAAAATAGAGCAGAAAAAAATTAAGAAACATAAGTTGCATGTTTCTCAGCATCACAGCCAATAAACTGTCTCTAAAACAGACTGGCAGACATTCTGAAGTGCTAGTAAAACAGCACTTCCCACAGGCAGGGGAACATGAGAAGCCACACAAAGAATGCTGAAACACTTCGAAGAGGAGAAGCCATTTATTGCTCTTCTCACTCTCTCACTCTTCAATGTGAACAGCAAGTAAAGAAAGATAAGTGCCTTTTGAGACACATTTCCTAACGTGTAACAGAAAACTATCAGTCCCTAAGCAAAGAGATGGCTGCCCTTGTCTTTGATTAATTAGGTTATGAGTCCTGAGAGGATCAACCTGTATATTCAAGGACTGCTCAGGACGCAGAAGAGAGGATAGAAAAAGTTCAGAGAAATAAGATTCTAAAAACAAAGAGACTCAAAGGTCCTCTTCTTATCCTCATATCAAATATCAGAATAAGAAAGACAGAAAACTGAAAGGAGTTTTCAAGATTATTATCTTCTCCATCCAGGGCCACTGAGATCACGTCCTTTAACCTGCATAATTGCTCTTGATAAGAACTGGGCCCAGAATAGTAAAGGTCTTTACAAATATTTCATCGATGTCAACTCTAGCAGCAGAAAGGATGCCATAACTTCAAAAAGAACATGCTACTTTTAATCAGCTAGAGTGCCTCTACCCCATTCCCAGTTTTCCTGTCTTGGAAGTGTAATGTTTGAGAACATAGCATGGGATTTCTAGTCTGCTTTTACCACATTTTAACTGGATGGCTTTGGACAAGGTGTCACATTTTGTGAAATTGAAACCACCAGTGAGTGTAAGATAAACTAGTATTTTATGTGCCACTCAGAAAAAGAAAACAAAACTGCCAGTTACCATTATAACATACACTGATAGTAAGACCTGAACCAATTTGGAAGATGTGAAAAACGTGTGCTGTGGTCTGAATGTTTGTGTCCCTCCCCAAATTCATATGTTCAAAACCTAATGCCCAAGGTGCTATAATTAGGAGATGGGACCTTTGTGAGGCAATTAGGGCATGAGGGCGAACGGGATTAGTGCCTTATAGGCCCAGCAAAGCTCTATAGCCTCTCTACCATGTGAGGACACAGTGAGAAAGTAGAAGGGAATCTGTAAGCCAAAAGAGGGCCTTCATCAGAACCTGACCCTACTGGTACCCTGATCTTGGAATTCTAGCCTCTAGAACTATTAGAAATAAGTGTTTGTGGTTTACAAGCCATCTAGACTGTGGTATTTTGTGATGGCAACCCAAATGGACCAAGACACATGGATTTCAAAATGGATGAAACATGAGCCTCAGTGCCTCTAAGCCACATCATCTTACCTATCTCTACCTTATTACGTGGCTAGAGGCTGATTTACATTCTTGATAATTTAATTAGATGAAGTGGGCTGCACAGCAGCTAATGTTTCATAACCTTCCAATCAGGTTTCACTATTGTTGTTGTTGTTTTTAATTGAATATACTTGAGCCAAGTGTCTTAAAGAATCTATCCAATATGTGAGGTAGGATCATTGCACTTTGACCACAGTAGACTAGTAAACAATCTTATGAAAATTTCTACTACAAATCCAGTGAGCTTACACAATCTTCTTGAGAAAAGCAGAGTTGCAGAATTACCAGAATGCGGTGCCACAAACAGAATCACCAGAATGTTTCTGACCACTTCTTGGCTCTCCCACAAGGTCCTCTATTTTAAAAAATGCAGCCAGCTGGGCCCCTCTCAACTAGGAGACCTGAGATGATCATAGCCAAAAGTAGTATGACTGCAGGTCATGATTAATATTGATCCTTTCTTTCTTGTGTGGTACAATTGTTCTCTGTGCTCATTACATGAAATTCTTCTCTTTCTACTTGTATATAGGGTGAAAAGGGAGTATTGGGGAGGGATTGAAAATGCATGTACTTTTATAAAAAGTTCTTAAAATTTTTGACTAGCAGTCAAATTAAATCAGCTAAGTGAATCTATATACAGGTACAAAAGACAGATTCAGTGTTATTTTCCTGTGAGTGAAACACGAGAGGCTCAATGTCTTTGAAATGTACTTGTAAGAAACGTGATTGGCATCAGCTGTGAGGACAGAGTGACCAATATAGAAATAATGAGAAGGGGAGGCCTGAAGGCAGAAACACCATGAAGAGTATGATGAGTATGTGCATGACTGAAGATCAATATGCTCAGAAGATGATGGAATGGGTTTCAATGAGGGAGAAGAATGATTCAGAGAGCTCAGTGTGTGCAGGAAGACCAAGAGGACTGGTAACCTGACACCTGCCAACATTGATGCAAATGACGTGGGAGACAAGTGGAGGTCCTGTCCCTTATACATTGGCTGCTTTTCAGTACAAGATAAAGCAGGCTATGGGTATGAATGAATAAATGTGTTATTTTCAGAGCCAAAGCCTTTGAATCTTCAACTTCAAACACATGAGTCAATTCTGCTAAAATTAGTTCTAATGGGATGGCAGATTTGTCTAATGCCTCGTGTGCATCCACAATAATCAAGCACTAGAAATAATGGTTAAGCATACCATCTCTTCTACAATTTAAAAATCCAAAATAATCTGCACTAGACCTGAACTATATCCATAGTAACATCACTATTACACATTTTCTTATCACCAAAGGAATTTGGCCTTATTGAGAGGAAAGAAAGGCTAGAGCTGATTTCTTTACTTTTGAGATTATTAGAGGTGTGAACATCCCTTGTTCCAGCAATGGGGTTGAAGACTTGCTTGGAAAAGCTTCTTGACTAGTCAAGTGCCCAACTCATTTTATGAGATGCCTGTATTTCCTCCTTTGATTTTATTATTACATGTCCCCTAAATACACATTACACCACTTAAAAATTATTTTGATAAAACAAGCATAAACCTTTAGGAATCTTATGTCTTTTCCCTTTCCCAGCATATTTGTATCTAGAAGATCTAGACCCCCCAAATCATCATGTAATAAAATTTCAAGATTTCTGTGAAAGTAATTCATTAATACTTTAAGAAATCAAAAACTTCCCAAAATAATTTTAAGCACTTCCTGATGGAAATAGCAAATTAAACAACATATTTGCAATCTTTAGGCATGTTCTCATGATGTTGCATGGATTGACCCTAAGTTTCTATTCTAAACATTTCAGGGAAGAGCTGTTTTAATTGTATAAAACTTATACTGTGCAGAATGGAAAATTATTGGTTTCTACTGGGAAGATATGAGCTATTCTTTTACCAAATATACATGGTCCCTGACTCTACAGAACTTAACATCTAGAACCTGCTGCAGACAAGTACAGATACAATTAAATACAGTAAAATAAATCCTGCGATAGGGGACATTATTATGGGAGGGGACATATTAAAGTGGCACCCCACTTAAGAGCAGTAGTTTAAGGAAGTCTACTTAGAGAAAGTACTGAGTAACTGAGGCTTGAATTAATCCTAGGACAAAGAATATGAGGCTTCCAAAGCACCTCCTTTGGTCTTCAGGTTTCCCAGATATTCACGGTACCAAATCTCTCCACTTTCCTCTTAACCTGAGGAAGTGCCCTCAAAATGTCAACCAGTATTCTATATTTAACTATTCCTAGTGTCTTATTCATCATTCTTTTGGTTAAAAGTAACAGAATCACTTCAACCTAGTTAAAGCAAAGAAGGGAATGTCTAGAAAAAATATGAGATAATCACTGAAATCTAAGGAAGGGGGAAAACCAGAAGGAGCTCAAAGAAGGAATAGGAAAACAGCAGACATGTAGGCAAGTTCTGCCTCTTTCTCTCCCTCCCTCCTCTCTGCTCCCACTTTGATTCTGTTTCTCTTGCTTCCTCTCTCTCCCCTGTCTCCTGATGGATTCCCACTGCTATGATGTACATGTACACAGCTGAGTAGTACCTTCCGAGCCTGCGTTCATATGTTGTCATTTCATAACACCCATTTCTCAGGCTCAACAACACATGTGTTTGAAAATAGATTCTGATTGGCCTTACTTGTATGAGGTGCTCATTTCCTCTCTGAAAATCCGTTGTGGCCAACAGGGTGAGGTCATGGAGTAGAGGAGGGTCTCCTGGGCTCATCCTGAAGGTAGGATGACCACATCTCATACAAAGAAGCTGATGCCATAGACACATCAAAAGTGTCTACCATATCTACCTCTTCAGGAATATTATTCCCTACTCTTCTCTTGGCCTTTTTCTGTCTTGTAATCACTTCAAGACTAACACATCTAGAAATTCACCACCTCACTCTTTCCATGCATTTCATTTCTGCCTCAAAATCCATTGCAAACCCTTTTGAACAAGTGTTCGTTGTCTTGCTTTGTCAACTTCTGAATCAGTCCAACAATTCTCACACTACAAAAAAAAAAAAAAAAAAAAAAAAAAAAGCTGTATTTGTTATCATGGGATCCTTTCTTTTCCTATCCTAAAACTCCCTCCTCTCTTGGCTGTTGAGACATTGCGTTAAAATGGTTCTGCTCTTCCTTCTCCTACTCTCTCACCTTTTAGCTCTTTTCCCTTGGGGAATAAAATGCATCTAATTCAATGGTTTTAATTACTCAAATCTATATAGCTCAGCCATTGATTCCATTGTCCTCCTAGCCCCCATGCTTCAAATCTTGTCATTACCTTTATCTCATTAGCTCCTCACTGCCAGTCATTCACCATACCCTGCTGATCCTTTCTTTGCAATGTCTTTACATTTTTTTCAAGCCACACTGAGCACCCTAGTATAGGTTTCTCATTACAGCACACCTGGATAACTAGAATAGTCATTTTTCTAGTCTTCATGCTTTCATTTCTGTCATGGTAACTCTCAAAAATAACTTCCTTAGCCAATATTATATCAACCTGTTTCTCTGGTCCAAGAAACCAAGACAACTATTGCATCTCAAAATAAAGCCAAACTCTAAAGAAAGATTTGAAAGCTGTATATTAACTGGAACACTGCACCATATAATCTATCCTCAGTCTGGTCCCTCCTACTCCAGCAAGACCAGCTTCTTCTTTTTTTTTTTTTTTTCCTGTTCATACTACTGACAGTCATGTTCCAGCTCATCATATCTTTTTAATCCCCTTTCCCAACTAGCTCCATCACATTTTTTTTAAGACCTATCTTGCTTCACTCTTCAATGACCATTCCCTAAGCCCCTACATAGGGTTCCTTATACTATGTTGTTGATATTGCTTTACAGATGTTCTTGAATGTTTACTTCCTTGATTAGATTGAAAGACTAGGAGTAAAAGAGACACAATGATTTTCATGGGGTCAGGCATACAACAGACCAGTGGTTGTAAATAGGCAGTCTACTGGTCAAAATAGACTGAGATGCTATGTATCTCATAAGGTTAACATACACACACACACACACACACACACACACAACATATATATAGTTATTTTAAACATTTAAATATCTAGATATTTCATCTAAAACACGGGTTTCAAAAAAAAAATAAAAAAATAAAAAATAAAATAAAAAAATAAAACACGGGTTTCCACCTTCTTTTAAAACTGGGAATACATTCCAAATAGGCAGAATAATCCCCCTCCCTCCAAAATCCATGCCATAATCTTTAGAACCTGTGAATATGTTATATTACATGGCAAGCAGGAATGAAGGTTCCTAATAAGAGATTATTATATACCATATGATTCCTAATAAACTGACATTAAAAGAGATTATCGCAGATTATCCAGCTGGGCTCAAGACAATCACAAGAGTCCTTTAATTGTGGGAAAAAGGAAACAAAAGAACTAGTGTCAGAGTGATACAAGGTGGACTGCTGACTTTAGAGATTGAAGGGGCCAGGAGCCAAGGAATGCAGATGGCATCTAGAAGATGAAAAAGGTAAGGAAATTGATTTTTCCCTTAGAGCCTTCAGAAGAAAGGCACCTGTGCCAACACCCTGGCTTTAACTTAATGAGACCTTCAGATTTCTCACCTCTAGGACTGTAAGATAATACATTTATGTTGGTTTATGTTGGTTTAAGTAACCAAGTTTGTAGTAATTTATCAGAACAATAGGAAACTAATACACATACACACATCAGGTCTCTGTTGCTACAACGCAACAAACCCTGGGAAGTAAGTGGTAACTGTACACTTCCCAGTTCACTATGGTTACTGCCTCTTCCTACCGTTATCATAATAAGCATTTGACTTCATGACTCCTAAACAGCATTCAATAACTGGATGGCTAAAAGAAATATTAGCGCCATTAGGTCTAATATTAAAAGTTGCAGTTTTTTGGGGAGTGTGGTTATTTTCTGGTTTTTGTTATTGTTTAAATAAAAGGTAGTGGGAAAATGTGCTGACATGGTTGAATAAGAATTCTAGAATATTATATCTTCAAAATACAGCCCCTAGAATTGAAGTTTAAGGGCTGGCTGTAGCTTTATGTGATAATATTATTGCTGAGTAGAAATATCTTGATGGAGTACAGCAGGATTTCAGTAGGGCTGAATAATTTGATTAAAGCACAATGTGCAAGCATTGAACACTATGGCAAATTTCAGAGAGAATTTCCAAGGCCTCGTAAACTTGAAACTGAAAGAAAAGTTGAGCATCACCACAGTTATCCACAGACAATCGAGCTAATTAAGCATGTGTTCTTCATCCTGTTATTTAAGAACATCTGATAGCAAGTGTTCTGCAAAATGAACAACTCCATATGTCCAATACTATCCATTTCTATGTGCTTTACAAGTCTGAAGAGATATTACACAGCGTGATTTTTCCAGACCATATTCAGATGTTTAAATCTTTTAATAATCATAGAATTGCTTTGTTTTATAGAGTAGTCTGAAAGCCTTAGAGCACATTTTTGTGGTGGCTGGTGAAATGATTATTTCAGCATTATTGGGACTTAAAAACAGGTAAACAGAAAATCTAGGCTGCAATGAATGATTTTAAACAAAACGGACTAAAAGGGTAGAACTGAAAGCCTGTAAGAATCTACTTTTATAAGCTGAATTAAATTTTCGGATCAATGTGACCTCATAAGAAGACCTCACCTCCAGGTCTTAGTCAAGTGGATGTACCACGAGAGACATAGCAAAGTCTCAGTGCTGTCCTATCACCCATCTGGATAGACTCAGGTAACAATCACCCTTCAAACTGTTCTGGATTGTTTAAAGGCAAATTGCATGTTAGAGAAAACTGTTTTATACAAACACTTCAGAATATGTAATTTTATATCGTTATTTTAGCACTTCCTTTCCCGTACAATGATCATTCTTTCAAAAAGAGTTTTTTTTTTTTTTCCAATTTTTTTTCCTGAGGTAAAGATTATGGAAGTTAATAGATGTCATAATGACGAAACTCCAACCTAATTTCCCTATTCAGTAATTCAGGCCTTAATTGCCATAGATTTGTTATTCTACTTCTGAATCTTTTCCTTAGAATGGCTGCCAATCAAGTCAACCTACTGAATATGAAGTTTCTAGGATGGGAACCCAACTTGTTCCTCAGCTAAAAGAATCTCTGTACTTGTGAACTTATCAAAGTCAAATCTGAACCCAAACAAATTATAGAAATTTGAAAACTCACTGTTCCACGGCCGTTTGGCACTATATTGAATAAATTAGCCCAAGACCTCTTCATGGAGTTCTGTAAAAAAAATAAATAAATAAAAATAACTGCTTGAGTTTTTCTCCTCACTGTGAATTCATTCTCTAAAATGGCCACTTTTGAAGCCATTAGCTTTTTCAATAATTAAATTTGAATCACCAAGGGAGACTCCAAATTCAAGTATAGAGCTAATACTCATTGAGTCACTGCTATTTGGCAAGCATTTTCCTAGGCACTTTAAATATGCTTTTTAGTTAACAACTTTAATAGTTATTTATTATTATTTTCCCCAATTTTCAGATTACCAAACCAAGGTGCAAACAGGTCACACAGCCAAATGAGGTGAGTGGAAAGCCATTTCAACTTGTTTTTTCCATTGCCACAAACGCAATGCCCACAGACTATACAATTTTACATAGACAGTGTGGTGAAGCCTCTCTAAGCAACTTTTTATGTGTCTGTTAGCTACCAGGATGTCTTCTTTAGAAAAGTGTCTATTCATGTCTGCTGCCCATTTCTTAATTGGGTTATTTGCATTTTGGGTGTTGAGTTTTATACATTCTTTATAGATTTTGGCTACTAACCCTTTATCTGACATGTCATTTGTAAATATCTTCTCCCATTCTGCAGATTGCCTTTTAGTTTTGTTGTTTCCTTTGCTGTGCAGAAGCGTTTTAACTTGATGAAGTCCCAATAGTTCATTTTAGTTTTTGTTTCCCTTGCCTCTGAAGACATGTTTAGTAAGAAGTTCCTATGGCCAAGGTCAAAGAGGTTGCTGCCTGTGTTCTCCTCTAGGATTTTGATGGTTTCCTATCTCACACTTAGGTCTTTCATCTATTTTGAATTCATGTTTGTGTAAGAAAGTGGTGCAGTTCCATTCTTCTACATAGTGCTGTCTGGTTTTTCCAACACCGTTTCTTGAAGACACTTTTTTTCCATCGTTTATTCTTTACTTCTTTGTCGAAGGTTAGTTGACCATATAGCTGTGGACCCATTTTTTTAGTTTTCTATTCTGTTCTATTGATCTATGTATCTGTTTTTGTGCCAGTACCATACTGTCTTGATGACTACAGCTTTATAATACAGCTTGAAGTCCAGAATTGTGATGCGACCAGCTTTGCTTTTCTTCCTAAGATTGCTTGGGCTATTTAGGGTCTTTTGTGGTTCCATAAAATTTTAGGATTGTTTGTTCCAGCTTTGTGAAAAATGCTGGTGATATTTTGATAGGGATTGCATTGAATATGTAGATAGCTTTGAGAGGCATAGACATTTTAACAATATTTGTTCTTCCAATCTATGAGGATGGAATGTTTTTCCGTTTCTTAGTATCCTCTTCAATTTCTTTCATAAGTGTTCTTTAGTTTTCAGAGTACAGATCTTTTATCTCTTTGGTTAGGTTTATTCCTAGGTGTCTTATGGTTTTTGGTGCCATTGTAAATGCAATCAATTCCTTCATTTCTCTTTCTGCTCCTTCATTATCAGTGTAAAGAAATGCAAGATTTCTGTACATTGATTTTATATCCTGAGACTTTGCTTAATTCATGTAGTAGTTCTAGCAAGTTTTTGGTGGAGTTTTTGGGGTTCTCTACATAGAATATCATGACTGTAGAGAAAAAAACTTTCAGTTTTTCCCCATTGAGGATGATATTAGCTGTGGGTCTTTTGTATATGGCCCTTATGATGTTGAGGTATATACCATCTATCCCTACTTTATTGATAATTTTTATCAAGAATGAATGCTGTATTTTGTCAAATGCTTTTTCTGAATCTAATGAGAGGATCATATGGTTCTTATCCTTTCTTTTATTAATGGTGTATAATGTTGATTGATTTGTGAATATGGAATCACCCCTGCAGCCCAGGAGTAAATCCCACTTGATCATGGTGAATAATCTTAATGTACTGTTGGATTTGATTTGCTAGTACCTTGTTGCGAATTTCTGCATCCATGTTCATCAGGGATATTGGCATGTAATTCTCATTTTAGTGGGGTCTTTGGTTTTGGAATCAAGGTAATGCTGGCCACAAAGAAGGAGTTTGGAAGTTTTCCTTCCATTTGTATATTTTTAAACAGTTTAAGAATAATGGGTATTAACTCTTCTTTTATTTTATTTTATTTTTTTTTAATTTTTTTTTTAATTTATTTATGATAGTCACACAGAGAGAGAGAGAGAGGCAGAGACATAGGCAGAGGGAGAAGCAGGCTCCATGCACTGGGAGCCCGACGTGGGATTCGATCCCGGGTCTCCAGGATCGCGTACTGGGCCAAAGGCAGGCGCTAAACCACTGCGCCACCCAGGGATCCCTAACTCTTCTTTAAATATCTGGTGGAATTACCCTGGGAAGCTATATGGCCCTGGGCTTTTGTTTGTTGGGAGATTTTTGATTACTTATTCAATGTCTTTGCTGGTAGTTTGTTGGTTTATAGGAATTTTTCCACTTCTCCAGATTGCCCAGTTTGTTGGCATATAATTTTTCATGTCTCTTATGATAATTTATATTTGTTTGTTGGTTGTGATCTCTCCTCTCTCACTCATGATTTTATTTATTTGGGACCTTTCTCTTTTCTTTTTGATATGTCTAGCTAGGGGATTATCAATTTTATTAATTCTTTCAAATAATCAATTCTTCGTTTTGTTGATCCGTTCTGTGTCTTTTCTTGTTTCCATTTTATCATTTATTTCTGCTCTGATATTTATTATTTACCTTCTGCTGGCTATAGGTTTTATTTGCTGTTCCCTTTCTAGCTCCTTTGGGTATAAGATTAGTTTATGCATCTGAGACTTTTCTTTCTTCTTGAGGTTGGCCTGTATTGCAATATACTTCCCTCTTAGACTGCCTTTGCTACATCCCAAAGGTTTTGGGCTGTCATGTTTTGATTTTCATTTGTTTCCATTTCTTCTTTAATTTCCTGGTTAACCCATTCATTCTTTAGTAGGATGTTCTTTAACCTCCATGTATTTCTGGTCTTTCCAAATTTTTTCTTCCGGTTGAATTTAAGTTTCAGAGCATTTCATCTGAAAATACGCATGATATGATCTCAATCTTTTTGTACTTGTTGAAGGCTGATTTGTGACACAGTATGTGATCTATTCCAGAGAATGCTCCATGTGCATCAAAAAGAATGTGTATTCTGCTGCTTTAGGATGAAATGTTCTGAATTTGGAACATTTTTTGGAACCTGTTAAGTCCATCTGGTCTAGCGTGTCACTCGAAGCCATTGTTTCTTTATTGTTTGTTCCCTTAGATGATTATCCATTGCTGTAAGTAAGGGATTAAAGTCCCCCTACTATTATTATCTTATTATCAATGAGTTCCTTTATTATTAATTGATTTTTATATTTGGGTGCTCCCAAGTTGGGAGTATAAATATTACAATTGTTAGATCTTCTTGAGGGATAGACCACATAATTATGCTATAATGCCCTTCTTCATCTCATTACAGTCTTTGTTTTAAAATCTAGTTTGTCTGTTATAAGTATGATGACTCTGGCTTTCTTTTGATGTCCATTAGCAATACTTTAGTTGTTCTCCAACTCCTCACTTTCAATATGCAGGTACCTTTAAGTCTAAAATGAGTCTGTGGTAGGCAACAAATACATGGATTTTTTATTTAATCTATTCTGATACCCTAAGTCTTTTGATTGGGGTAATTAGTCTATTTATATTCAGAGTGAGTATAGAAAGATATGAATTTAGTGCCATTGTGTTACCTGTTGGTGTTTCTGGCAATATTTTCTGGTCTTTTCTACTCTGTTGCTTTTGGTCTTTTCTTCCTCCTCTCAGAGTATCCCTTAATATTTCTTACAGGACTGGTTTAGTGGTCAGGAGCTCCTTCAGTTTTTGTCTAAGAAACTCTTTATCTTTTAAAAAAAAAAAAAAAAAAAAAAAAAGAAACTCTTTATCTCCTTCAATTCTGAATGACAGACAGCCTTGCTGGATAAAGTATTCTTGACTGCATATTTTTCCCATTCAGCCCATTAAATATATCCTGCCATTCTCTTCTGGCCTGCCAGATTTCTGTGGACAGATCTGCTGTGAACCTCATCTGTCTTCCCTTGGAGGGTAAGGGCTTTTTTTCCCCCTCTTGCTGCTTTCAGGATTCTGTGTATATTTCTGTGAATTTGGCTGTGATATGCCTTAGCATTGCCTGGCTTTTATTGGGAGGGAATTTTTATGTTGTTCCTTTTATTTTAATGGGAGTTCTCCATGATTCTTGGATTTTGATGTCTGTGTCCTTCCCCAAGGTAAGAAAATGTTCAGCTATAATTTGCTCAAATAAACCTTCTGCCCCCTTTTCTTTGTCTTCATCTTCTGGGACTCCTATGATACGAGTGTTATTACATTTTAATAAGTTGCTGAATTCTTAGTCTACTAAGTGATCCATAACCTTTCTTTCCCTCTTCTTTTCAGCTAAGTCTACTTTTGTGATCCATAACCTTTCTTTCCCTCTTCTTTTCAGCTTCATTATTTTCCATAATTTTATCTTCTGCATCATTGATTTCTTCCTCTGCCTGGTCCATCCTCATCATTATATCATCCAATAGGGTTTGCATCTCAGTTATAGCATTTTTAATTTCAGCCTGACTAGATTTTAGTTCTTTTAGCTCTGTGGTAAGGGATTTTCTAGTGTCTTCTATGCTTATTTCAAGCCCAGCTAGTATCCTTCTAATTGTTATTTTAAATTCTACTTCAGACATCTTACTTATATCTGTATTGATTAAATCCATAGCTGCTAGTTCTACTTCCTACTCTTTCTTTAGGGATGAATTCCTCTATCGTGTCATTTTGTCCAGGAAAAAAGAAACAAACAAACAAACTAGATCTTGGGTGTGTTTTGGTCTGCTGGTTAAAATAAGCTAGATCCAAAAATTAAAATAATAATAATAATAATAATCAATAATAATAAATATATTAAAATTTTTAAAAGAAACAAAAAATATTTTTTAAATAGAAAAATAAAAAATAAAAAGGAAGCTAGATCCTACTTCCTCTAGAGCTGAAGCTTTGCAGCACTCTATAATCAGTAAGCCTGGTGCGAGGGAGGTGTTTGTATTAGTCTTCTGGGGAAGAGGCCTGTTGCTCTAATCCTCAGGCTGACTTGCCCTAGTGGAGATGGGCCTGCAGGGCACAGGGGGACAGGGCTTCGTGTAAGCACCTCTGGCCTCCACGAGGTGGAGCTGTTTTGCTCGCTGAAGACTCTCACAGCTGATGTGATGGGCTAAGACTTCCCGCCCTCTACTCTTCAGGAAGCCCTCACAGAAGAGCAAACAATCAATCACCTTTCTTGTGTCCCTGGCTTCTGTCAAATCCCTGCCTTCACCCTTCCTGTGTCTGAGTTTATCTCTGGTGTGCGACTGGGTTTCAAAACTCCAAATTTTAGCAACTCCCACCACAAGGACCTGCACTGATCCTCTGGGGGAGGGTCTTCCCACGCTCTCGCCATTTGCCCACCAGTGCCTGGAAAGCGGTGGCAGGACTGGGCAGTGGTTCAGAGTTTATATCAAGGCCGAGCAGGTACCCAACTCACTGCCCTCAGCTGGAGTCACTGCTCCTATGCTCTTATGCAGCATGTTCTTGTGACCCAGGGGCTCCTCAGAGCACGCTGTCCACTCCAGGTCTCTGTCCCCCCTCCCCACCTGAGCACCTTTAAGTCAGGCATGACCCCTGCCGAGGTAGGCTTCAAGAATGAGAACTGCAGATTTTGTGCTCTGCTGCTTATAATTCCTTGTGGTAATCTCTGTAAGCAGGCTCCCTCCCCTCTGCAGCACCTTATCTTATCTTCTCCAGATCTAGTCTCCACACCTCCTACCTTATCTTCTCCAGATCTACTCTCCACACCTCCTACCTCCTAGAAGGTGGTCACTTTTCTACCTGTAGACTTGCAGGTTCTTTTTTCTCTTGGTCTTCTGGTTGATTTCTTGACTATTCAGAATGACTTGATAATTATCTAGATATGTTCAAGGGAGGAGGCAAGCTTAGGGTCCCCCTATTCCTCCACCATCTTAACTCCTCTCTTGTATTACACATATTTTTAAAAAATATTTCATTTATTTATTAATGAAAGACAGAGAGAGAGAGAGAGGCAGAGACACAGGCAGAGGTAGAAGCAGGCTCCATGCAGAGAGCCCGACGCGGGACTTGATCCCGGGACTCCAGGATCATGCCCTGGGCCGAAGGCAGGCGCTAAACCGCTGAGCCACCCAGGGATCCCTTGTATTACACATATTTTAAAACACAGTTTTATGCACAGTAATACTGTCATTTATTACCTCTAAATAATTACCACCTGATTCCATTTTCAGACTAAGAAGCTATTGTGGATTCAATTAATTCTTAAGCCTTAACACATTGATGAGGTCTCTACGTTTTTTTTCACAATTACATGTTCTTGGTTCTTCTATGTTTCTTCTTTAATATGGTTTATTTGCAGAGGCTTTTGGAAGGCTCAATTCTTGAACAATGTAATACAGTTAAGTAATTAATTAGGAATGTCCTGAAATAAGCCTTTTAATTTCTTTTTGTTTACAAGCCTTTTAATTTCTTTTCTGTTCTTTAGACATGCACATACTCTTTATAAAAATTATTTATTTATAACTTTATTAAAATGCATTATAACTTGTAGTTATTAAATGTAATAAGAACAAATAAGAAAATTTTAGATCCCATAATAAAAAAAATACTGTTAATATTATTTGTGTATTTGTGGCCTCCTTTCTTTCACATAGAAAAATATTTTCCTTAAAACAAAAAGTATGGTCTATAGTTTTCTTTTTGACTTAATTTATCAAGAATAATTTTCTATGTAATTAAATCATTTTAGATCATAGTATTAATACCTATTTAGTATTCTACTGTTTAAATAGGGCATAATTCGATGAACCTTCTATTGCTGAAGATACAAGGTGGTTACCAACTTTTTGCTATTATAAAATGGAATTGCTAGGTAAAAGCATACCCTTCCCATATATGACTCACCTCCCAACAGCTCTCATGATAAAAATTAACGTCCTCTGCTGTAACAAAGACTTGTCATTGTATTTATTTAAGATGTTTGTCAATGTAATCATCTAAGCAGTAGATCATTTATTTAATTCACTTGTGCCACATATTCTTCTCTTCCTAACTTATACTGCTGTCTCCCACCTATGCCTCCAAGCAGCAAAAGTGATTTGCAGTGAATCACTACAAAAATACATTTTATCAGCCCTTCACAGTCTTCAGAGTGGAGTGATAATGGGCCTCACAGGCCTGCTGACTCAATGAGGTGGATGGATTAAAAGAAGAAAAAAAAAAGCACTTAGAAAAACAGATACTTTTGAGGGAAAGGACGCAAATATGGCTAAGTGCACACCATGCAGCCAGCTCACTCTCCTTTCTTTTACTGAACGGTGCTTTTACTGAATGGACAAAGAGGGCACAGGGTTCATAAATAGACTCTCTAACAGCACTTTCCAAGCACTTCAATTCAATTATCATGAATTAACTTTAAAAACAGCATTAACTTTTCAGCATATACAATGTGCCCAAGAAAAACAACTTACTTAGAAGTCTATTCTGTATTATTAAATTTTTCTCCCTCTTACTTGAAACCAGCAAGTTGCCTTCAAGAAATGTTTCTGGCCGCTGATGGGATGTTACTTATTTAAAAATGGGGCCTACGACTATCTCTGGTTTGAAATGGCTGCTGGATTAGATAGCACAGATTACTAAGAGAAAAGTACGGTCCATTTCTAGTCACAAATGTAGATAAAAATGTGTTTATACTCAGAAGTGTGTTTCTACAAAAATGTAGAAAAAAAAATCAATTCCCTGGCCACTGCACCTGGATGCTCTTGGTCCTCAGGTCTACAGATGGAAGTCTTAATAGCTCACCTGAAGACGATCAGTGACTGATTATAACCCACAATTATAATGTGACAATTTTACTTTGTATATTTCTAGAGCCAGAAAAATTACACATTTCATTCATAGACCCTCTGCTTGTCATCAGTGTACTTCAGAAAAAAGATCTGTAATTAAATTGCCAATTCTTCAATTAGAGAAAATCATATCAGAATCAATTGAGAGGCTTTTTTTTTTTCAAATTATTCATCTCTGTGGTTCCCACTACTTCACTTAGACATCCTCGTACCACTCGAGAAACTGCTGGCACGTGCCTCAGTTACTAATATGACAGGAAGTCTGCTGTAGTAAGACGGACAAGGAAGTCTATCGCAGTATCATAGAAAAGGAAGTGAATTGTTTCATGGGTCATTCCAGCCAGATTCTAGAAAAAAGGACAGGCCAATAAATACTTCCTGAACACTTGTTACATGCCAGGCATTAGGCCAGGTAATTTTATTTCATTAATTCCTCACAATGATCTTGTGGTGATATCATTAAGTTTAATGATATCAAAATGATATCATTTCAAAAATGTGGGAAGAGGACAAGATTTGGCAACATTTCTAAGGATAAATGGTTAACACATGGCAAGACGATCTGGAACAAAAGTCTTCTTATTCTGAAATCAAGTATCGGTTTTGTACTACAGAGTACACTTTTCTATGTGCCGTATACTTATATCTGTTAGGGGTGTCTCCCCAACACAAGGGTAAATTACTACTTTATAACGTCACAGTTTTCTATATCCCTTACTACCAGCAACCAAAACATTTATTATTACATCTCCTCACAATGAAAGAAAAATCTCATATTGTTGGTATTTTAGATAATATCAGAATGATACTATAATCTTTTCCTGATATTTAGAAGATACCTGATTCGTTCTATAAAAGCATCAGCAAATTATATGCAACCTCTCCTTTTAGGTGGCAATCCAGCTGCAGATGTGAATCTCATATGTTTTTAATTGATTCTTATTAACTTTATTTTTATCAGGTGACAATTTTTAACTGCGCCCGTAATTTCTATGGCCGTATCTACGGTGCTCAAACATATTAAAATTTTTAAGGAAGCTCTAATGCAAAAATTCTCTTTAATCTTGTGCCCTACTCTTTTCTACTGGAAAATGCATATTTTTAACCCAAAACAAAACAAAACAAAAAACTCTTATCTAACACTTGTCCTTTTTGCAATCAAGAAGAAAGTTGCAAAAGTTAGGAAAGGCAATGTGAGAAATAAAAATCCAATCTCTGTACTAGACCAAAATGCTTCGGTAACATTCAGGCAACAACTGCAGGATTTTATAAATAGCAACAGTGTAAATTAATCAGTATATGCAATTCACTATTTAAAGTCTGCCATGAAGTTTAGCAAAAGACAAAATTAATTTATCAGCCACCTTTATTTTATTCATTTTGGTAATTTATCACATGCCAGTCAAGACAAAGTGATCCTATACATCGTATTTGAAACCCTTTACTAGTACTCACTAGATTTTTTAGATTCCGATGAATAGGACAAGTTAGAAGCTCTTTATCTTTTAAAATGAAAGACTTTCCCTCAGAAGTACATCTTAATAAAGCAGAGATTTTTTTATTATAATTATTATTACTAAGAACACCTCTCAGTAGTCCTGGGGAAACATCTGCCCCTTCTAATGAGTAGGACAGGACTCATCTATTTTATCTGCTACCATGTGAATCCCTGAGCTCAGTAAAATGAACACAGGAAACTTTTAATCCTTGTAACAAATGAAAGGTCACGGGTAAAGTCTGCTATATTTTGATACTGACGTTCAAGGCAAAAACTATGTAAAGCAAGAAAAATATGCATCTGTTCTAATGAACTCAATGATTATAGCAGCATCCTGAAAACTATTTTAAGTTACTACTGAATTTTACTAAACTCTTTCAAAATGCACCCAAGGTTGAGTAGAAACACAACATATAGTCTTAGATTCAAAGAATTTCTACTCTTTAGCATTTATTAGGTTTACTGACAGCCTCACCCACTGGTTTTCAGACATGCTCCCACTTGTCTATCCCCAGGTTTGGGCACAGCATCGTTCAAACTGGGCTTCTCACCTTCCACCTCTGATTTAGCAACAAAAACAACAAAAATTCATAATTTTTTTCTAATTCTTCAGAGTATAGTATCTTGGATCTAGAAATTCTCTATTTAGTCTGCTATTTTGCGCTCAATGTTTGTATATATGTTTGAGGCATAGACCAACCAACACACTCTATTAGCTTGCCTTCTTGGAGAGGAGAGTCCTTCTCAGCTGCAACAGTTAGACATGAGGAAAATCAGATATGGAGGATAAGGAAAGATTCCCCTTCACTTGCAGTCAGGTCAATATTTAATATCATTAAGTGCCACCCTCTTGGATCCTCCTAAGTAAAAACTTCTGTAACACTCGCCCCACGGTTTATAATTTACTAAGAGTGCATATCATGCCAACACCTTGCTGCTCTCATTGAATAGGTTAAATGGTCTTGGGTGGCAGGAAGCATATTCTATTCACCTTGGAATCATAGTTCTTATTGGCTTGAATCTAATTTACAATTATTTGCCAGCTATTTTCTTATTAAAAATTAATAGGGGGAGATCCGTGGGTGGCTCAGTGGTTTAGTGCCTGCCTTTGACCCAGGGCATGATCCTGGAGTCCCAGGTTCGAGTCCCACATCAGGCTCCCTACATGGAGCCTGCTTCTCCCTCTGCCTGTGTCTCTGCCTCTCTCTCTCTCTCTCTCTGTCTCTCTCTCTGTGTGTCTCTCATGAATACATAAATAAAATCTTAAAAAAAAAAATTAGTAGGAAAAATTCATGGTTTTCGCCCAGTGAGCAAGCTTATAGGAAGATGACATCTGGCCAATTTTTTTACTAACCGGAAACATTGAGAAAAGTTGGAATAGGGCAAAAAGGCAGCTGGATGTCCTATTTAGTGCACCTTTCTTAGTTACTTTGCCTTTCATTGTCTTAGAGGTATTTTATAATCCCGTAAACTGTAGGAAACTGAAAATAATGCAAATCATTCCTATCTATAGAAATGCAAATGAACTGAGTCTCATGAAATGTGATTCATTTTTGCCTTGTGGATAGAGCAGTTTTGCCTCTACCTGTACATTCATTTCAGCTTTCCTTATTGCTCATAGGGATGTTTCTTTCAAATTTCCTTTGAACTAGATGTAACATCTTACTAATTTTCCCATTAATTAATGAGTCAAATAAAATCTCTGATATATGTTCATTTTGTATTTATATGAGAGCTGCAATTTTATCTTTTTTGTAAATCATCTTTCAATAATACCTTCTTTTTTTTTTTTTTTTCTAGCCAGATCATGCAAGTCCCAAACTTAATAAGTGGTTTTGGAGACTTTACTCACTTCTTCAGGGAATAGTGAATATATTTTCTGACCTGAAGTTCTTAAATTGTACCTGAATATAATTATTTGATATATACTAAGAAAGCAAATATGTAAAATAACAGAAAAAGTATCCTTTAAAATTTATCCTTTATGTTACAAACGACAGCCTAGGAATCAGTGTTTTAAAGTCACAACAACAAATTGGAGAGGAACAGCTTCTATTCCTACTCATGTTTGTTGGAAGGACATTTTCCAGATCATCTTTCCGAATCTATTTAAACACTAAGCAGACCTGTACATTGTTTTCCTATTTCCCTTCTCTAAATTAAGACATAGACTTTAAGATTTTGTTTTAGAAATTGATCTTGGTGAGGAAAACAAGAATTATTCAGTGTTCAGTACCAATGATCTAGCTGTGAAAATCTGTATACTGAAAAAGAATCTGCAAGATAAAGAATGAATCTATTTTTTTAAGAGATCTTCTCCTGTATGACAAAATGTTAATCATCAGATTCCCAAACCATTCTCCATATAATTATCTTGACCATGAAATCCTGGCAAATTTCCAAAAGAGGAAATTAATACTCTGCTCACCATTGCTTGAAGGATACTCTCTTTGGAGCATTTGAAGTGATAGAGCTCATGTATATAGGTATAAGACACTCATGTAGTTCCTCCCTCAGGTCCAGTTTTGCCACACTGGAAATAAACCCATCATTGGGAATTGTTTATGGAACAAAGCATGGAACATACTTTGCAATTTTATAAAACACTCAGAGCACAGAAAAGGTGCTGTACAAAACTTTTTCCAGCTTGCTTCATTAAGCCAATAAACCATAATGGTCCTCTAGGAGATATCAAACTTTATTGAACATAGCCAATGAGATTGAAGACAAGAGGGGTTTATTAAAAATGTGTCCAAAGTACTGGCATATTTTCATACTAAAAAAAAAAGCCTATAAAAAGTTTTCAAATTTGTATAAAGATTCTAGCACAGACATATACATATTGTACCACAGATCTGGTTGTTTCTATATTTTATTACTTATTTTCATCAAAAAGAGTTTTTGAAGGTCTTTTTACTTGGTTCCTAGACAATGAAAACACCACAATTAACTTTTACACTAATGAACTGTTTCAACGAATATTTGTGAATGGCCTAGGGAACCATAATTAAAAAATAAATTTGATGAATAATTACACTTTTCAGAAGCCAGTTATTAAAGCCAAATGGTAGAGTTACCTGTTTCATTCTAGCAAGGTATATTAGAGTAAAAATATGAAAAACAGTAACCCTGAAGGAAAAAAAATGTTAATCATAAAATATTAGATGTATAATTTCATTTCTACAGAGTTCCTAAGCAAAAAAAAAAAAAAAAAAAAAAAAAATTCCCTTTCACTATGAGGTGGGAAAGGAGTCTCATTACCTTCTGCTATCTGTTTTAGATGGACAATCTCTTTGAACAGCTAAGAGTCATGAGGCATTTCAAAGAAGATGACCTCATTATCCAAAACTTAGAGGAGGCGATAATGACTCAAGAGATGAATGTAACGAACTTCATTTTCTGGGATTATCAACTTTAATTAACAGAAATTATCCAGCAGAACAGATAGCTACCTAATGCCTAAGAATGTACCTAGAAAAAAAAAAAAAAAAAACACACACACACACAGTGAATTCACTCCTTTTGCTGTCTATGTATAGATAATCATAAAATGAAGACAGGGATTATAGTTTTTGGCCTAATATATTTATTCTGTAAGAAATAGACTTGTCTTCAGCTAATTAACATAGGCAAATTCAATATACTATTACAAAAATGATGTGAATTTTAGTAGAAACAATTTCAATTTGATCTGTTTGCCATTTGCTTGATGGAAAAAAAATAAACAGTTAACCTGTTCAAGAATAATTAAAGGAAAACTCTATTCCTATTTTAAGAGATGGCCCTTGCCAGAATTCAGAAGCTGTATTTGATGCTCCATACCCCTACTTGATGTAAGGTTTTGTTTTGTTTTCTGATCTATAAAGACTGACATCAAAGAGCATAGGGGATTTAGAGTAAGAAGAAGACATAAAATTACTATTCCTTCCTTGATCTAATAGTTTTCCTGATAATTACCAAGTAAGAGGGCACTGTCACTTTGTTCTTATAACAAAGAAAATCATTTATAAAGGTCAGTAAAAGGATGGATAAGTTTCATACTAAAAAAGAAAGTGAGAAAGTAAAATTAAGAAGTGATTTAAAAGTTGACATTTCAACTGATGGAAGGAGCTAAGAGTCCAAGGGCAACAGTTCTATGTGAGTTCTTTTAAAATACCTCAAACAAATCAGAAGATCATGCTGTTTTAAGTATAATTCTAACCATTGTTTTCAGGGCATTTATGAAAAAGATATTTCATTGTAGATAGAGGATACACATTTGAATTGAATCTCAGTATCTAAAGCTACATGGTTTGTATATATTTTGCAATATAACCCAAAGAAACATTGCATAAGAAAGAAAGAAAAAGAAAGAAAGAAAGAAAGAAAGAAAGAAAGAAAGAAAGAAAGAAAGAAAGAAAGAAAGAAAGAAAATTAAAATAAAATGCCCCCAAAGAGTCCTATTTTGGTCAAGAAAAGGGGGATGATAAAGGCTTCCCCACAAAATATATGTTAAGAAATCATGCTTTTAAAAGTATTAATGGTTTCTGTAAAATTTAATGAAATTATCTACTCCAAACTAATTTTTTTACAAAGGCAATTATATCAACAATGTTTTCAGTCCTATAGAGTGAATATTTATCACATTACTTGGAGATATTATTTTAATTCACAGAAATCCTATGAAACTATATGATTGACCTCTTGGCATTTCCAATCAGAAGATTCCATTCACAAACTCAATTCATTTAATTATTTTGCACTTAAAATTGAATTAAAGTTTCTTGCCTACTTCCACCACAGTAAAGGGAATTGAGTCTGAAACTAACTCAACTTGAATTCTGTTGGCATATAAAATTAATTGGTTCAAAAATTAGTGCTGAGATGGTTACTGAAACCCATGATATAAAATGTTATCACAATTGATAATATAATGATATAATAATCTCATTAATGCCGAAAATTTTTGATGACCCTAGAGTCCATGCCATAGAATTATCCCTAGTTTCATATTTTAAAAACAGTTTATTTGGTAGTTCAATAACTAACCCCATTTGGATAAAGCTTTCCCTCACCATCAAAACAGAACCCCCACCTACCTTCCTACCCACTCACCCACACCCACACCCACACACACACACACAAATGAGTTAAAATAATGGTGTTGATAATGTTCTGATTTAATTGAAGGGGGGTGAGAGTTTACCTTTTTGGTACTTTTTAGAAGTTTTGATCTCTTTTCCTGCTAATAATTCTGACTGCAATCCTCAAAGACATAATTGTCACCACACTAATAGAAGCATTTTCTCTAGAATAAGAAATTTTCATTTAAATTAAAACTCTAAGTCAGTGGTATTCCAGCCATTAATAAGCTAGCTAGGCAAACAACTATTACTTATTACAGTAAATGAAAGTAAACTCCAATGTAAGCTTTTTAAAATTATTTTTTAATAATACATGTTCAAAACAGTAAATTTGGAAAATATATAAAATTATTTAAAAATATACTCTCATTTCTCAGAGAAAATCACTCTTCACAAATGACCACTGAAGACTCTAATTATTTTACTTTCAATACTATTATTTTTGGGATTATAAGTAGTTTCTGAATTCTAGAGTAGAAAAGTGAATTTTCCCTTAAGGGAAATTTCCTTCTTCAAGGAGCCACTTTGCAAGGCTTTTAGCTAATGAGGCATTTGGTTGGTACCCTCCACTGTTATCAGGATACTCGAGGCACTGAGTCTTCTTTGCACTTATAAATCGGTTCTATTGGCAAGATTGTATCATTATATCTGAATTTCTATATTTTCATTATCAATCATTCTCAATCAGGATATTCAGGGGAAATTGGACTTGAGATAGAAAAGTCTTCCTCCTCTCTCTATGGCTGCTATGCATTAAGACAGAGACTCTAGATATGGAGCCATCTGGAAATTCCTGTCTCTGGTAGTTGAGATAGTACATGGAGACCTTCTAAGAAGGTTAGATATAAGGTACATTTAGGTTATAAGTGGTATGAGCTACCACAGACAGAAGCAAATCCATGTTCTTCTCCTCTTATTCCAGTACCTTTAGTAAAGTCTAGAATGATTGTGCTGTGGGGTTCTAAGAAGAGAAGAGCCCCACTTCAAGACTAAGGGAGCAGTGTTGGCCACAATCACCAAGATGAAAAAAATTAAGTCCCTGTGACATGGAGAACTCACAAAGTCCATCAGCAGCAAGGTCAAGGCATGAAGGCCAGAACAAAGGCTAGAAAAGGGCATGTTATCAGGCATGGACAAACCCATGAGAAACTCTGAGTCTTATAGATTGGCTGATGTATAGAAATGACATAGAATCATATTTTAGGGTCCCAGGTACTTCCACTTTTGAAGATTTTTTTAAATTTTATTTATTCATGAGAAACACAGAGGGAGAGGCAGAGACTTAGGCAGAGGGACAAGCAAGGTCCTTGAGGGGAGCCTGATGCAGGACTCGATGCCAGGACCATGGGATCACAACCCAAGCCAAAGGCAGATGTTCAGCCACTGAACCATCCAGGTTCCTGCTATTTACACTTTTGTGTTCTGCTTTTGTTTTAAATTTAACACCATAATATGAACATCTGTATATGTAACTGAATTGTCACTGGATATGTAATTTTATTGGTTGCATAATATTCCCGTGTGAATACTACAAATTAATCATCTCCCCTTAGTTAGGGCTTAAGTTATTATTTTCCAGTTCAATAATTTAGCTACACATATCTTTATAAATAAATATTTTTCTGTATCTCTGATAATTTTCTTATCTGAATCAGAATTCCCAACTAAGGGGAATATTTCAAGTCTATACCTAAGCCAGGAAACACTGATACCCAAGGAGAGGCTGTCCACAGAGGGAATATTTCAAGTCTATACCTAAGCCAGGAAACACTGATACCCAAGGAGAGGCTGTCCACAGAGGGTCTGAAGGGGAAACTCAGGAGTGAAAACAAATCATTCTTTCAGAGCATAAGGCAGTATCTTTCTCTTCCTCATTTCTAGTCTGTTTCAATGTCCTGATTTTCTCTGCAGAGCCACTTCATTTGCTCCCTTGTAAGTCCTGTTCCCCCAAAACTCAGTTTTTAAGTTATTCCAGACTCCTCATACCATCTCAACCCTCATATTAAACCCAAGTTTCTTCTTCCTCAACTTAACTGGGATAGTTTTTGTATTATTTTTTTCAAATCGCACACTAAATTATACAGTTGGCACAGTACTGGTTTTCTATGGCATCACCTCCAGTCCAATTATCTGTGGGCAGAGAGTGGCACAGTCTTGTGTTTTATAAAGCACTTCCTACCAGTTACTCTGACTCATACTGGTTTTGCTAAAAGGCAAAATTGGGTATCAATTGAAATTGCGTAGAATGTTGATAATAGTCTGTCTTTAGATATAAAGACTAGTATTTCTCTATTTGTTTAAATATATGAAAGAAATCTACAAATACTTGCTGGAAGATATGTATTACATATTTTATATTGGGGCATTTTCTTTTCTCATTAAGTGATATCACCATCTAACTGTTTAGTTGGAAAACATGAGTTATCTGGTTTCCTCTTTGATTCTTAACATCTCACTACCAATCCATTATTCTGACCTGTCTGTTGTCCTCCAAAATATATCCCAATTAAACCATTTTCACACTCTTTATTCTGATCATTTTACCACAAGCCACCATTATTTCTCACCTGAACTACTGCAATTACCTCCTAATTGGTTTCCTTTTTTCTCTAACCTCCATTCCCCACAATCAAACAGGGCAGCCAATATGAGCCTTTTAAGGTATAAAACAGGTCAAGACACACTCCTGCTTAACATCATCAAAAATCATCCCATCAAAAATCAGAATTCTCCAAATTGAAGCTAAGGAAGGAATTCTGGTACTCTAGCCTTGCTATGAGTTGTGAAGCACCAGAGCTGTCCAGTATAGGACACTTGCCTTGAGAGAAGAGATCTCTCAGTCAAAGAGGAAGGGATAGGAAGATGGGACAGAATTCTGGTATCACTTTATTATCTTTATCCCTGATGTTCCTGATGCCAGATGCACCTTCTCCATCACATCATTTGATTACACAGGCTAATCCAATCTTCTTTTCTGCCGGAGCTATTCTAAATTGGATTTCTCTCACTTGCATGGAATCTCAACACTTCTCATCAACGTGTCATACTCTGGGATGAATGTTAAAATCAGATAAGTACACTCCCTTCCTTATCTTTTCTTGGGTAAACTCTAACAGGTATTCATTTTTCTTTAAACATAATCGAATCCCTTTTGGATAATACATATAAGTAAAACATCCAGATATTATATGCATTTCTAGTTCTGGTTCTTATTCCAAGATCAGGTCCAGCACTGTTCATGCTTCTGGGACCTATTGACCAGGTGGCATTAATTGTAGTAGCAGCAATAAAAGTAGTCAAGGAATGAGAGTATAAACTACTGGTTCTCCAGGACTGGCAGTGGGTCAATTAATAGTATACTGACAATAATGATGGAAGTCGGGGTGGGTGGGGGGGTGCAAAAACTAGAACTGGACAAAGGGAGAGAGAAGAACTAACAGGTTTGGAGCTGTAGAACTAGGCTGGAATTGAGGCAGACAACAAAAAGGTTTAGAACCGGAAGCATAGAGCTCAGGAAGCTGATCAGAGGAAGCAGGTCTAAATGGAGACACAGTAAACGGAAAGGGTAACAATATGCACATTATTAAGAAATATCATTCTTAATATGGTTTTAGGCATTCAGAGGCATATCCAACAGATTTTGTCTTATAAATATTAGGAGTATTAAATACTAAAATTTAAGCACTGTTAATAAGAGTCCCAGTTCTGGACTTTTAGAATTAGGATGGCTCGAGTGAGGCAAAACAGCCTGGATTGTAATTATTGTGTCCTTTGATGTTGCATTCATAGATTAATTCTATGAGGCTGTTCATCTGATTCCTGGGTTTAAATGACAACAAAAAGAATTTAAGCTAATGATGAAAAAATCTTTTTTGACAGTTCGAGTTATTAAACACCGAAATAAGTTATAAAAGAGATTATTGAATCATTTTCTCTCAAAGCCTAAAAGAAAGCATAGATTCCCATCTCACTGGGTGACTTAATAAAGCAGCTTTTATTGGAGGCAGATGGAGGACTGAATAACTGCCAAATTCCTTCAAATTTGATGATTCAAAGCCTATACAATTTGAAAAAGACTTTGAATCGTGTGATGGAGTTCTTCATAGGCACCAGAAGTCTACATCTGAAAGCAACCCTAGAATACTGGTGCTCATCACTTCTGTACTTTCATTTCTAACTCAAAACTCTATTTGTGGTGGAAAGATATAAGGAAGCAGGAAGGAACAGAGGAAGAAGAAATAAAAGAATATTTATTATGTTTTCAGTATTTACCTACTTGGAACTATACAGAATCAGAATTAGAAGTATTTCATGAGCAAAAAATTATAAATATGATATAGGCGTCTATAATTCAGCCTGTGGCATAGGCTATCACTCATCGCATTCTTCTACATAAAACACTGTCATCATGGCACAATTTTACTTTGAATCAAATAATAAGCAACACTTTTGTCATATTGGGAGACAGAGGAAGAACTGCCTACGTAAATGCCAAAAATTTTAAAATATCTCCATCTGACATTACAACATGGATACTTAATGGTTTCAGGTTCAATGCCAGAAGCTGGCTTGAATAAAATCAACAAACTACTCAAAAAGATTATTCAAAAAAAAGTTTAAGTAGTCTTTTAATAATGAGCTGCTTGCTGTAAATGTTTACCTAAAATATTTACAAGAATTTCCTGTGTTCTTTTAAAACAGAAATTGAACAAATGATTTTATAAGTTTGTGAAGAATATTAGATTTTTCTAACATCTTTTTTCTCCTCAGACCTAGCTTCTTTTTTTGTATACACTAAGTGCTTAGAAAATTTGTTCTTAAAGGCCTCGCATCTATAAGTGTACTTTTGATTTTATCAATCTAGTGATTGGGTGGGAGAAGATAAAATCTAAGTTTAATTAACACCAATGAAGAGAACACTTGAAAAGTGTGGATTACTTTGAGACTTAAATATTAAGTTGCGCCACAGAAACATTATAAATACAAAGGTAAAAATTGGAAGAAAGGAAGATTTCTAAGAAAAATGATTTCAGGTTCTCATTAAAGTTACCCAATGAATTATAAAAGATACACTTTTTGAAAAAAGAGAGAAGGAAGGAAGGAAGGAAGGAAGGAAGGAAGGAAGGAAGGAAGGAAGGAAGGAAGGAAGGGAGGAAAAAAAGAAAGAAAGAAAGAAAAGAAGGAAGGAAGGAAGGAAGGAAGGAAGGAAGGAAGGAAGGAAGGAAGGAAGGAAGGAAGGAAAAGAAAGAAGAAAGAAAGAAAGAAAGAAAGAAAGAAAGAAAGAAAGAAAGAAAGAAAGAGAGAGAGAAAGAAAGAAAGAAAGAAAGAAAGAGAAAGAAAGAAAGAAAGAAAGAAAGAAAGAAAGAAAGAAAGAAAGAAAGAAAGAAAGAAAGAAAGAAAGAAAGAAAGAAAGAAAGAAAGAAGATTCATCTTGCATCACTGAAGTTTTTGGCACAAAAATATGTAATTTGTTTAGCAACTTTAATATACAGTGTCACGGAAGATGACTCCTTGGAAGCAAACAAATGACTTGTAAATCTTAAGTACACCAAGCTGCCTGTGAACATGCAACTGTAGTGACATAAAGCCCCACAGAGTAAATGGTGCATCACTCTGATTCAGTGCTTGCTGTCGTTTTCACAAAGATACATATACAACCAAAGGCAATGTATAAGTGATTCGAGAAGGATACCGAAGAGATGCTGAGCAAATATACACAACCATATAAATCCACTCTCCTCCGTAGATAATTTAGAGGCAGAAATAAACCATGTTATTATAACGCAATATAGCTACTCTTGGTACCATAAAGACAATAAACATCAAAAAGACACTTTGAATGGCTCTGTGAAGTCATAATGGAAATGACTTTCATATGGAAAATGCTCAAGCACTATTTTCAAAGATTAATTCACTTGAAATTGATTTGTTTAAAACCATTTCCAACTTCTACATCCTCACATGCTTGGTTCTTGGTCATTAAGCAATGAACCCTTTTGATGTTAGACCACATAATCACATTAGTAAAAACTGAAATGTACAGCAAAGAATTTTATTAAAAAAGTATAACTGCCAAAGGAAGATGGAAATTAAAAGCATTTCTATCCAATCACTGAAAATTGTATTCTCTGTAATTTCCTGGGTTAAAGTGCCCACAACTACAATACATCTGTACCATTTAAAAAATAAAGCAAAGAGCATTCTATTACCACTGGCTACTAATACACACAGAAGTGTATTGTTAAGTA
This sequence comes from Canis aureus, assembly GCF_053574225.1. Classification (NCBI taxonomy): domain Eukaryota; kingdom Metazoa; phylum Chordata; class Mammalia; order Carnivora; family Canidae; genus Canis; species Canis aureus. Next base: position 37,875,065 of record NC_135641.1, on the reverse strand, counting down.
ATAGAAATTGGTTGCTATGGATAAAGTTGATTTAGCTAATTCAGGAATATTATCTCAGAATTGTAGCAGTGGCCAAGAGCAGGATTGCAGGTCAGCCTGTGTTTTGCTACTTCCTCATGGTGTGTCTTCTGAGAAAAGTTACATAGAGCTTTGTAAGCCTCAGTTTTTTCACTGTAAACATAGGAAATAAAATATGTTGTTTAAAGATACAAACTTGGAACCGGTAGGCAAATAAGTCCTGGAGATCTAATGCACTGCATAGTGATTTTAGACAATAGTGTATTATAAACTTCAAAGTTGGTAAAAGACTAGATCTTACTTCAGCCCACCACAAAAGAAGAAATGATCAACATAGGAAAAGTCACAATCTCACTGGTCTTTTCATAAATGAAATAGAGAATAACTAAAATGTAAAACTGCAAAAAGAACTTTATAGGTGTTTTTTTTCAGTTATTCAATAATCTAGAAGCAAAGCTGTTAGAGAAAGTGGGGAGAGGTAAGGAAGGAGAAAAGAAGAAAAAACCTAAAGTGGGGAGAGAAATATTAACAAGAATCTGTGCATTCCCCACATCAGGTATCCGTATATTATCACATTCAACCCTTGGAACAATTTGGTGAGATGTTCATTTCATGCATAAAGAGTCTCAAAGAAAGTACCTGGGATTTTTAATCCGTGCCCCCCTTTTCCATCTCATAATGCTTCCAAGAAAGAAACTATAAATATGTAATACTAACAGTAACAATAAGGAATTTTTGAAGTTCGTAAGATTTACATTTAAACCAGGGACAAACTATCTCCTAATTTGGTCATAATTCTAATCAACATTAAAGGTTTTGTCTTAATAACTAACTTTCAGTTAAGATCTTAAAGAGAAGTTCAAATTGTGGCCCCAGCATTCCAGCAAGAAATGATGCTTAACAACAATGAAGGAAAGGTAGGAAAAGTATACTAAAACAGTTTTCCATAAAGTGGGTCTATAGATTACATGCTAGATTCTTAGAGTGACTGACAGGGCAGATTTGCCAAAAAGTCAGCTCAGTTGAAGCCTCTGGGAAACTTACTGTGACATCATACCTACGGTTATACTTTTAAGTTCAGGTTATTTCTTTCATTAAGACCCCTCTCAAAATTGTCTTAGGTCCTATAACACTTAGATTTCTACCCACCCCCCTCTTTCTGCCTATCCAATTGCAGATTCCTGGGTCCCATGTAGACTTATTAAAAGCGAATCTCTGGGAATGGAGCCTAAAATGTCTTTATTTTTCATTGTAGACCCGAGGTGATTTTATATGAACATTACATTTTTGAGAATCAATGTCCTAGAGATATAATATGAATTGCAAAATACTGAACATTATGTTTATTCATTTCATTACTAACTCTCCATTATTCACATTACAGCAGTGTAAATAAGCCCGAAACCTATCCTCATTTATATATCATTATTTGTGCTGATACTTATTTTTGAACATGAACTTTTCTGTTGTAGTGATTTTAATTGTTCCCTGCCTCCAAAGACAGGACAACCCAGAATCTGGGAATGTGACCTTTGGAGAAAGAATCTTTGTAGATGTAATTAATTAAGATAAGGAACTCAAAAGGAGATCCTAAAGTACCAATGCCAGCCCTAAATCCAATAACAAGTGTCCTATAAGAGATAGATGAGAAGACATGAACAAAGAAGAGGGAAAAGCCATGTGAAGATGACACAGGCAGAGACTGAAATAAGCCACACAGAATATTGAGAGCCACCAGAAGCTGGAAGAGGCAAGGAATGATTCTCCCAAGGGGAGTATGGCCCTAATAACCCCTTGATATCAGACTTCAGACCTTCAGAAGTCTAGGATAAATTCTTGTTGTTTTAGGCCACCAATTTTATAGAAATTCATTCTGACAAATTCAGTTTCTAATTCATCTGTGCATTCCAATGTTTAACATAATATGCCATTATATTATGAAAACCTTGGCTCTTCCTCTTGAATTATTTTCTGTTTAGCTTGGCTGAACTAGCTTTTCCTTGTCAGATGCCTGCTTCCTATAGACAGATCTTTCCCACTAGCAAGGTCAATCTGGAAACAGTCTGCTATTTGATGTACCTCTAAAAGGAACTTAACTTCTAGGCCATATACATAAGCACCAGATCCTTAACTTTCCCTTCAATGTTACCCACCAATGATGGGGGATCCCTCTAACTGGCTCTTCTTTTGGATCCTTAGCACCTGGCAACTCAGTCATATTCTTTGGGGAGACTGTAGTCAGATCCTGAATCCCTGCGGATGTTGTGGTGACCTTTGAGTTCAGTGCTTTCACTTAACTTCTATCAGCTCTTTGACTCTGTGTCCAGTAACCTCCTTTACTGTCTGCCTCGAATTTCTCTACTTACATCATAGATTTCAATACTGTTGGCTTACTTATAAAGACCTGAAAAAGGTCTTTAACATTCTGAGGGAAAATATTGAGGAGCTTAAAATGCCCTAACCCACCAAATTAGCATTCAAGGTAGAAGAAAATCAAGATGATTTTGAAAGCAATCAAGTATTATTTGAAAGGCTACCTTGAGAATTCACTTCAATAAATGAAAAACTCATCCAGGAAAAAGAAATGTTGACTATAAGAAAAGAGGATAAAGAAAAGCATCATATATGTGGTCATTAATTCTAAAGATGTTTATGAAACTTTTGGTAATTTTAAAGATATACAAGAAAGTGGAGGCATAATACAAAGGAATTATTAGGTACAATATAGGAAATATAGTCAATGGTATTGTAATGGCATTATATGGTGACATATGGTAGCCACAATTGTGGTGAGCACAGCATAACATAGAGTTGTCAAATCATTATGTTGTATACCTGAAACTAATGTAACATTGTGTGTCAGCTATACTTTAATAAAAACTATTTTTTAGAAGAGAATTATTAACCTCTTGGTGAAATTGCAGATGGTAACACAGGAGGTATGCAGGTATAAATATTGATTAGCATTAGATGCTAAACAGAAAAATAGTTTAAATATGCGTTTAATTTTTTAAGGGTAAACATTTAAAAGTAAAAATATCACTGGGATCTGAGAGTGATCTAGATCACTAGCAACCCATTCAGATAATCCAAAGCTACCAAAACATGTTTTCTGTCAATGTGCAAAACAGTCAAATGCATTTCTGAGGTCATTCATACCACTTTTCCTACTTTTCAATCTGATTAGAAAGATACTACTACTTAATCAGATCACCTAATCTTTCTTTACTTTCTCTAATCATTAATAAGCAGTTTATATGACCTCAACTCATTTTTCTTCAGTTTACTTTAGCCATGGGACATAGTAACATTTTTTCTCCAACGTGGGGCAAATGCTTCCCAGCGATTCTCAATCCCCCTACCTGTTTCCACTGCAAACCAGCTCTGGCTAACAGACATCTTGTTTCATGGCCAGAATTAGTTCTTCCTTCCTGTGATGACCATGTCATCTACCTTTACCCTGATTTCTGTATATTCTCAACTCACACCTCAAATCCTCAATGTCATTGTTACTACTTCCTGTCCCTATTACTACTTCTTGAGGCAGTGGGGAAGGTGGGACATGAGGAGACTTAAAACAGTTTCTTGAAAATTCTTGTGGTGGAACGACCTTGAACAATCTGAATTCTTCCAGTCAAAAGTATCAGAAATCACCTCGGTATTAAAATATGGAACTCCTTTTATGGCCATAATATTTGCACTATTAGTTGTTAAAATAGATAAACTGAAAAATTTACTTCATTGAGGTCATCCCTAATTCTATCAAACCAAATGAGTTTATTACTATACATATATGTATCTCAAGCATAATTATGTAATTTTTTCAAGAATCATCAAGCACAAGCAAAAATTTTAACACTGTCCAAGTCAAATATTACCAATATCTTAAAGATGTAGAACATTTTACTAAGTTGTGAAAAATGTTGAATCATACTCTTCTTTTAGTTTGCTAATAATAAAGTAATTATCTTGTGGTAGATAATTTAATTAGTGCTTACTGCTTCCATAGCTAGCACTGCTATTCGCTGAATTATATGAAGAAACTATAAAATTAATGCCACAAAAACAGAAAGGCCACTAGGCTATATTAGAAAAATATTTTAAATATATCTATATTTTAATTTTTAAATCAAATCTAAATTAGTTTTGCAAGGATGCACAAATAAAAGTTAATGCTGTTGATGATATTTTATTATGGATAGGCTATTCAAGAAAATGTCAGCTCTATGTTATTTTTCCGGTTGAAGATGACATTTATGGCAGTTTCATTCATCCATCCAGCAAACATTTATTGAATGACTTACTGAATGTGTTAGAGATACACTAGGCCAGTGGATTTCAAAGCCTTTTAGCAATGAAACCATTACCACAAATCATTATGTAACACAAATAAAATTGGAGCTAAAATCAAGACAGCCAGCCCCCAGCAGAATGTTCATAGAAACTCTAAAGCTCTGAAGAACACAGTTTAAAAAACAATGAATTTGCCATATAAGGACAAAAAGGATCCAGTCTCAGCTTTTCAGGACACATCTATTAAAGAATAACAATAGTATTAATATAATCCACTAATTTACTCATTTATTTATTCAACAAATGCATTTAAGTACCTACTATAAGTCAAACATTATTTTAGTTCTGAAGACATAGCAGTAAACAAAACAAAGCCATGACATTTATATTGCAGCAAATGGGGCCAAAAACAAGCAAACAAATGAATAATACAGTAAGCAATAACAACTGTGATGAAGAAAATTAAAGAGAAATAAAGTGAGGGGGTTTCATCTTAGATAAATTGTTAAGTGACCTTTGAATAACAGCTTGTATGGAACCATTTGGAGGTTAGTGGGAAGAACATTCCAGGTAGAGAAGCAACGCTTCTGAGGCAGGCGTTTAGATGTCAAGGTCAAGGAAGGGCAGGGATATCAATGAGGGTAGAATGATAGAGTGAAGGAAACCGGAGCCAACAGTTGGGTCATAAAAAATAGTAAAGGCATCAATAAGTACTGATACCCCTCACCTTCCAAATTCACTCTCTCTCTGAAATCACGTCTGAATATATCTAAATTGAAAAGCAGAAAAGGTAACCATAGTTTACATTTACATATAATGGGAACCCATTAGAATGTTGAGAGCAGGAAAGTCACACGACCTGATGTACCACTTTCTGTAATTATCTCAGCTAATGCTCTAAATGATCCTAAGTAGCCATATTTGATTCCCATTTTATAGATGTAGATAAGGGGAAGAGTAATTTGCCAAGAGACACATTATATTAAGAGTTAGACTAAGGGTTCAAACCCAAAGTCCAACCTCTGAACCCCTCTGTAACCCAAAGGGGTACAACTTAACTGTTAAACATACTATGCTAACTATAAATACACTGTTCACTGGAGGAAATAGGGCTCATTTGCCCTTGAGATTTCAGGTAGAAATACTTCCTAAAGCAGTTGACATTTTATGTCAGCCATAGAGGAAGAGTGGGGATTCTTTAGGAAGACAAAGAAGAAAAAGGCATTTTGAGTAGAGTATGCAGTATGAATAAAATCATGGAAATATGAGACAGCATGATGCATTTAAGAATTATATCATTAAAAAAAAAAAGAATTACATCATTATTTGGGACACCCGGGTGGCTTAGTCAGTTGAATGTCTGACTCTTGGTTTTGGCTCAGGTCATGATACCAGGGTCCTGAGACTGAGCCCCAACTTGGGCTCACTGCTCAGCACAGAGTCTGCTTGTCCCTCTCTCTCCTCTTCTGTGCCTTCTCCCACTGGCACACACATGCATGCTCTTGCTTCCTCTCTCTCTCTTTCTGTCTTAAATAAATAAATAAAAATTTCAAAGAATTATATCATTATTCTGTGTGGCCTGAGAATGAGTTCTAAAGCAGGGTCATGGAGAGAAATGAAACAAGAACAGGCTAGCTCAGGAGGGCATATCATGCTCTGACATGGTATTTTGGATTAACTGCAAGAAATGGAAGCCACTGAGGAGTTTCAAGAGAAGGAGTATTATGAACAGGTAAATATTTTTGGAAAGATACCTCTGATCTGACCATAGTGCAGATGGTTTGATGGGGGTGAGGTACTGTTGCAGGAAGAAATAGCATTGAGGGTTACTGCCATACGTCACATTAATGAGGGACCAGGGCTAGCTGACAACAAGGCACAGCTGAGGATCCCTGCCCAGGGTGGGATATGTGTGACATTCCTCAGGAAGTTTCCACTTATCTTAATATTGGTGCCTTGCTAGAGGGAAAAAACAATTTTTAACTTGATAAAGGCAAGGCCTCCAGTATCTTCTAGGTCCACCTTAGCATACAAAAATCCTTTTGAAATCTCCCTTTTCCTTACCTCCTGAAACTCTCCAAGTATATAATCAGCCACTCCTCACAGGCCTGGGGCAGCCACTCTTCCTGCCCATGGGTCCTGCCCAGGGGTCCTGTCCCCGGCTTTAATAAAAACACAATTTTGCACCAAAGACATCTCAAGAATTCTTTCTTGGTCCTCAGCTCCAGACCTCACCTATATTCCAAAACTTTATCAATATGAGAAGTAAAGAGGATCTGAGTGTACTCAGAAGGAGATGGAGACATGCCATATAATGAAAAGGGCTTGATTACTAACTGGCTATTGTTAGAGATAAGAAGAAAGTAAGAGTAGGGACACCTGGGTGCTACCATCGGTTAAGCATCTGACTCTTGGTTTCAGCTCAGGTCATGATCTCAGGGTCATGAGATCAAGCCTCGCTTCAGACTCCATGTTCAGTGCAGAGTCTGCTTGACATTCCCTCTCCCTCTCTCTGCCCTTCCTATTCATGCTCCCTCTCTTTCAAATAAATATATGTTTTTTTTTTTTAAAGTTTAAAAGAAAAAGAAAGTAGAATGACTCTAGGCAGGCCACTTAATCACTTTGTGCCTCAATTTCTCATTTATAAAATGGGAATAATAATAGTACTTATCTCACAGTGCTGTATAAAGATTAAATTAATAACAACAACTATTTTTGAGTGGCCACCATGTGTTAGACTAGAACAGGTACATATATTATCTTGGTAGTATCAATACCCAAGATAAGAACCAGAGAAGTGAATTTGCAAGGGAAGGGAGAGGATAAGCTTCATTTCTCTGGGGAACCTGGAGAGTCCTGTGAAGATCTTCAGTAGGATAATACATGGGTCAGGGTGACACCTGGCTGGAGATTCTAAGCCATGAGATTGAAACCCAGTGGACTACCATCACTTCGGTATGGGCATAAGAAGCTGACAAGGAATGGTCAGAAAAGTAGAAGGAATACAAGGAGAGAAGGACGTCCCAGAAACTAAGACAGCAGGGACTTTTGAGTAAAAGAAAGTGTCCACAGTGAAAATACCAGAGACAGTCATCTAAAGAGACCTGCTGAAAAGAGGTGAAAACATAATTTGGACATGTTGAAGAACAAACAGCAGCTGAAGAAGTAAAGGCAGAAGTTGTAAATGAGTCTTGTAAAGAAGATGCCTGGGAGGAAAAAAGAACAGGGTAAGTATCTAAAGTGAGTCATAGGGTTGAGGAAGAGTTTTGTAAAGTTCAAAGGACTTCAGCTTGTTACAGGCACTAGGGAATGAGAAGTGCTCCTATTCTTACAGGCAGTGGGGAATGAGCCAGGGGATGGAATAAAAAGTTCAGGAGAGAGACATTTGGTATGTGATCTAGGTCCTTGAGGAGAAGGGAAATGCTGGAATCAAGAAGAAAGATGGCAAGAGAGTGTTGGAAGGAAGAAGAGATACATTTCCTGAGGCTGGGGGTAACTAAGAAAAGCCACAAACACTACCCATAATGTTTACTTCCCCAGAGAAAATCCTGAACTTGTGCTTGTATAACTCGCTATGTTGAGATAACACGTGTTGGTTATGATGTGAGCTAATGAAAGGCAGATGAAATAGAACAGGCTTTGGAGACAGACATGAAATCATATGTGGTCCTTTCCACTGGCTTGCTTTTATAGTTACATGAGCCTCAGTTTCTTCGTTCATAAAATGGAGATTCTATCTATCTTGTGGGTTGTTGTGTCAGTTACTGACAACATAAGAGAATATCTAGACTAACATATGGTGGGCACTCTATAAATAAATGGTGTTTAATATTACTTTAACCATCACAACAACCCCATGAGCTAAGGACACATGGGGGAACTGAAGGGACCTACCTGGGGTCATTCACTCATTTGGTTAAGCAATGTTTCTCAACTTTTTTTTTTTTTTTCAGTGGCGCCCACGTAAGAAGCCCATTTAGACAATTTTTCCATGATTGGCCACCCCATGCCTATGAAATTTTAACATCACAGATATACTGTTTGTCTCTTTACTGAGGAGAATGGACTTTTGGAGGGCCACAACCCATAATAATATCAATAGTTTTTGCCCACCAAGAATCATTTTTTTCCCTTATTGCCATATTGCTCCCTTTGAGAAAGCATGGTGTAGAGCTACCCATTTTAAACACTGTGCCATTTATTTTAATCAATCTATAGATTAAAGTAGGATTTCTCAATCTCAACACTACTGATTTTTTGGATTCAATAATTCTTTTTTGTGTTGGGTTTGTCCTGCATGCTGTAGGCTATGGAACAGCATCTCTAGCCTCTACCTTAGAGGCCAGCAGCACTCCCTCCAGTCATGGCAACAAAAATGTCTCTAGACATGGCCAAATGTCCCTTTTTGGGGATAAGGGGAAGAAATTTTCCTTAATTCAGAGTTCCTGGGTTTAAAAAGTGGGCATAAAGGAATTAAGCTATTTTTCCAAGGACACAGGAAGAATAAGAAACTCTCCTCTATAAACTAGTAGTTTTTCCATGGCCCAAAAATGTCTTCAAAAAGAACACTATACAGTTTATAGCAAATGTTACAGAGAAATGATTTACCTTAGCAAATTGTTTTCTAAAAAGCTAATGATCTTCAATTTTATAATTCAGTACAAACTAATCACGTCTTTTTCTCTCATAAATTGTGTTCTGAACATCTGACCTGAATTTTATTTAAAAGGTTCTGTAACAATAAATAACATTGACTGTCTTTACCACAGCCCTCCATCCATCTATGTCTTTAAAGTCGTCTATGTAAAATTTCCCAGATTTAGTCTAAATATACAAAAAGCACACATTAGACTCACAGAGAGCAAATATGTAAAAACAATGAGAATTTACAGTAAATATAACATGTAAAAAAGCAAATCTAGTAAGAGTTAATGATTACTCTTTGCTGTGAATTATGTTGTAGATACTTATGTTTTTTAATTGCACATAGCTCTGTATGCAGGTAGCTATTATTTTGTCCATTTCACAGATGGAAATCAGTTCAGAAGTGCTAAATAAGTTGCCTATGACTTGTCACACAACCAGTGGCAGGATCTTAATTAAGTTCACCCTTATCCAAATTTTTCGCCCTTATCACCAAAATTTCTGCTTAGTCCACACAAGGCTTTCAGATTTAGTTTTCCTCTTAAATAAAAATCTTTTCCATCACTCTAATAAATTCCACAGAAGATGATGGAAAATAATTTCATCTTACTGATAAAGAGGGACGCTTTGAAAAGCTTAGGCTTCCTTTCAACATGAGAAATGTCATGTTATTGATGCTTTGGTTAGATCAGTCTTATGGGTTTTTTTAAATTTATTTTTGATTGGTGTTCAATTTGCCAACATATAGAATAACACCCAGTGCTCATCCCATCAAGTGCCCCCCTCAGTACCCGTCACCCAGTCACCCCCACCCCCCGCCCACCTCCCTTTCTACCATCCCTTGTTCGTTTCCCAGAGTTAGAGGAGTCTCTCATGTTCTGTCTCCCTTTCTGATATTTCCCACTCATTTTTAGATCAGTCTTATGTTAAAGTTACTAAAACAAACCAACGGCAAAGACCGACCTTACGTGCATCAACAAGAAATCCAGGACAGTTTTTATTTTTGTTTTTGTTTTTGTTTTTCCCTATCATTTTTAATGTTTTAATACTAAAGCAAAACAGGGAATGAGTCTTCTGTATAAGTTTACAGGTTCAAAGAACCCTCAAAACCAGCACTATGATGCAGATTTTATTTAAGCAATAAACAAAGAAGCACTGCAGCCAATATGTACCCAGGCTTGCCAGCATTTTAAGGCCATCCCCAGCTCTTCAACAATGAGCAGTGTGAAATTGACCAATAACCTCCTCTTCTGGAACCTCAAAAGAAAGAAATAGATTTTAGCAGACTGCCAAACTCAAAGGCCTTCAGAGGCTAGGTGAAGCCTGATGAAAACTGGCAAGTCACAGATTTTTAAGACATTCGTATAGAATATTTCCTTTAAACAGAATGAGGTAGAGCTGAAGGTTTGGATCTTTGGGTTAAACTTGGCAAAAAAAAATATATATATATCTGGATTAGTTATATAGATCTCTTTCAAAAAAAAATCAAAAAAAAAAAAGATCTCTTTCAAGTCTGGCATCCTATAATTTGGGACTTTTGCCCTTAAGATGCTTATGTTTTAACTACACAGGCACAATCTTAAAAACACATTAAATTAGATTTAAGGTAATATACACATACAAGTTTGAATCGTATGATATTAACTATTTTCTTTTTTATTCATGAGACACACAGAGAGAGAGGCAGAGACATAGGCAGAGGGAGAAGCAGGCTCCCTGTGGGGAGACTGATGTGGGGCTCCATCCCAGGATCCCATGATCACACCCTGGGCCGAAGGCAGATGCTCAACCACTGAGCCACCTGGGTGCCCCTGATATTAACTATTTAATCTAAAGCCTTTCTACTCAGAATATTATGGCTCCTAGAATCAAAAGGCTTGTTAGAAATATCCCATCCCCAAACTACTAAACCAGAATCTACATTGTAACAAGATCCCCAGATGATTAAAATACACAATAAATCTTGAGAAACCAGGTCAAAAATCGTGTTGCCCCAAGGTTGGATCAAGTACAACAGAATCATCCTAGTTGGATACTTAATATCCAGATACCTGGGCCTACTTCAGACTCACTGAATGAGAATCTCTGAATATGAAGCCAGGAATCATCATTATTAATCAGCAGCCCAGGTGATGCTCATACATAATAAAAGCTGAGAACCACCATGGCTCGCTCACCATGATTCAAAGAGCTGAGAGCTAGACCTTGGTGAGTTAGAGCAAAAGAGACAGATAAGGCTATGAGTTTTAAAACAGAATACTGAATTTAGAATATTGCTTTCAAAGTTCAAGAGGGCTATGGCAAATTAGAGCTAATTATCAACAACAAGCAATTAAGCACAGGTTAGGTACAGGGGAAGACAGTTGGCTGGATCACTTGGATACAGTTTTTCCCCTAAGTTAACAAAAAAGGACTCCCAGGGGAGCTATAAAAGGCAGTTTTTCAACACAAGACCTGGAAGATAGGGCCACTGAAGGAAACCTTCCAGTGACCAGAGCTATATTTATCTCCCTGCCTAAGGCACTCACCAATTATGTGCACTGTAAATGTAAGTTGGCCTCTCTGCTAGAAAGGAAGGCACAAGGGTCGAGGAATGCTTCTCTATGCCCTGGCTTATTAGAAAGGAACAAATCCTTAGAAAAAGTGAGCAACAACGCACCAACAAAGTAAGAAAGAAAAAGATTCTAAGAAGGTGGTATGGAAGTAAAACTGGTGTCAAACTTCTGGAGAGCAGAGGAATATGACAAAGAGAGAAAAGAAAGGGGAATTCTGCATGCTTATTACAGTGTGATCCATGAACCAACGCATCGGTTTCCTCTGGGAGCTTTGTAGGAATGCAGACTCTTAGGCTCCCATAATTCCCTAGGAAGGAATCTTAACAAGATCCCCAGGTGATTTGTTTTCACACTAAGATTGGGAAGCACTGACCCACATCAGTGGTTCTTAAAATTGGCTACACATTAAAATCACCTGAGAGGCTTTTTAAACTTCAGGTGCCCAAAATTCTGTACTCCAGAATCGCTGGGAATGGATCCCAGGCTTCAGCAATTTTATTAAAGTTCTCTATGTGTGGCCAAGGTTGAAGACCACTGCTTTATATCCTTGGAGTTTTGAAGTTACGTTATAGACATTGGCCTTTATCAAAGAAGGTAGCCACTGACCTTTTGATTAAGCTATAGCATTTTGTAATGCCACATAACTTCAAGGTGCTAGCGGATGAACAGAATTCTGGGTGACGATTTAGTAAATTGCTGCTAAATACAGGAAAGACACCATACATACTTGACAGCTAATAGAGAGATTTGCTCTCTTTCTGCCCAAATGCATGTAAGCCATCAGATGCTCATCAATTTAAGTAATCCTCTGAGAATAAAGGGAAAAGCCTAAAGAAAACTAAAATGCTCCTCTAATGGCTTAAATATTTGTGAGAACAAGTGGTATTTGCATCTCTTCTTCCAGTTAAAGGTCATGACATTATAAGAGAACTGAGGATTTGAGGTGTGAGTGTGTTTTAATAATCAGATAATCTGAGTCTAAGGTGAAGGGTCTTTGTTCAAATCCACAACACACATGTTTTTTCTATTTGTGCAATACACATACACTGGTATTTTCACATGCTGAAAACATCTTTTAAATATGTGAATTCTTATGGTATATCCAGTATCTTTAGTAAAAGCAAGTTAAAATTCAAAGTCATAAGATTATAAACTAGACATTCAATAAGATCTTTTAAACTGAAGTGTAGAAGAGAAGTGATAAAATATTCAAATAAAACTGTACAATGGGGCAGCCTAGGTGGCTTAACAGTTTAGCACAGCCTTCAGCTCAGCGCGGGATCCTGGAGACCCGGGATGGAGTCTCACGTTGGGCTCCCAGCAGGGAGCCTGCTTCTCCCTCTGCCTGAGTCTCTGCCTCTCTCTCTCTGTCTGTCTCTCAAGAATAAATAAATAAAATCTTAAAAAAAAATCTTAAAAAAAAAACTGTATGATGATTTTATGAAGAGAAACTTGTGTAGGCTAAAAAGAACAATGTGGGGAGGAACTTATCCATTCTCAGGCACAAATAACTGGAAAGGCTGACAAGTAGGACCCTAAAAACTGGAAATAGGAGAACGAAAACATACAGAATGTGAATAACCAATGAAATTAAGTTGAAAACACAAGGCATTAGTAAAACTCTCCTTTGTTTCTCCAGCACACTGGAGAGGACTCATGACTCAACAGAACAATAAAAAATAGGAGCACCTTGTACAACATGCTGTGTGACATGTAGAAGATTCGTACTGAAATCTGCAAACCTGAGTGTAGAGAATGGAGGCAGCACATAGGTAAGAATGCGAGAAACAGAGGATACCTTAGTACATAAAGATTGGGCTAGAATCAATCATTTATTACACTATTCAACAAATATTTATTGAATAACTATTTATCAGACACCACACTATGCAACAAGGCTACAGACAGTTGAAGGATGGAGCACCAAGAGTTTGTGTCAATAATATTTTCCTAATAGTGAAAAAGAAAATTAACTCAAATATGACGCCAGGTAGAAAAAGCCTTCAACTAGCTGGATGCTCTCATCCAACTAAGAGTAGATCTGATAAATGCTTTCCTTGCCTAGTCTGACAACTTAATTTCTCAGGAAGTTGAAAAAGCATGAAGTATCTCTCTCAACATCATTCTGATTCAATGGATGGTTAAGGAAATAGTTGAGACCTTGGGATAAAATGATCACACCATTGTACAGGATTTAAGTAGTGTATCACACCTATGACACTTAATAGCTCCAAAATTCAGGAAAGTAAAGTTCTAAGATTTCAGAGGAAAACTAAGGAAAAGTTGTAAAAAGAGAGATTCAGGATTTTCTAGACTATATCCTAAGTACTACAATAATGGGTGTGTTCCTATCAAGAGATTATGTGCACTTCACAAAACTAGCAAAGATGTATATCACAAGAAATTCAACATAGATCAAAATGCTGAAATTAGGAAACTAAATTTGATGGAGACAAAGAAGTACCTAGCAAAAATAGCACATGGGATATCGCAGATGATAATAAATATGTGGAAAAAATAACAAGAAAAAAATGCTTGCTTAGGGATTCTCTATATTGTGGCCAAACTGCCCTTAATATGCGAAGATGATGTAATTATCTTATTGTGATATAATTAAAAATATGTTTATTTTATCTTCTTCTCTAGTTGCTGGCATATAACTTCTAGATCGCTGGTAACTTCATTTAGGGGTGAGAGGAGTAGTGCCTCTTGTTATTCATAATAAGCTCCTTTCACCTATAGCAGAGTTAATGCTACTAGGTGACTCTTGGAGTTGGGGAGATTGCCAGAGAAACCAACCACACTGTTAGAGGGATGGAACTTTTAGCCCCCTCTCCAAGACCTCAGGAGACGGGAGAGGAAGTGGGAGATTGAGTTCACTCACCAATGGCCAATGATTTCATCAATCTTGACTACATAATGGAACCTATATAAAAAACTCTAAACATGGGATCCCTGGGTGGTGCAGCGGTTTGGCGCCTGCCTTTGGCCCAGGGCGCGATCCTGGAGACCCGGGATCAAATCCCACATCGGGCTCCCGGTGCATGGAGCCTGCTTCTCCCTCTGCCTGTGTCTCTGCCTCTCTCTCTCTCTCTGTATGACTATCATAAATAAATAAATTTTTAAAAAACTCTAAACATAGGGGTTCAAAGAGCTTCCAGGTTGATAAAAATATGTAGCACTGGCAGGATGGTGTTCCTCCGTAGGGTATTGAAGTTCTGCACCCTTTCCCATACACCTTATCAAGTGCATCTCTTCTCTTTGGGTGTTCGTGGGTTGTGTTCTTTGTAATAAACTGGTAATTGTAAGTAAAGCACTTTTCTGAGTTTTGTGAGCTATTCTAGTAAACTATAAAATCCAAAAAATAAAAATTTAAATTTAAATTTAAAAAATCCAAGAATGGGATCTTGGAATTCCCAAATTATAACAGGTCAGGGAGAAGTACAGGATTTGAGACTGCATCAGAAGTGAGGAGCAGCCTTGTGAAATCGAGCCTAAATTAATCTGGGAAGTCTGTACTAACTCCAGACAGTGCCAGAGGTGACCTGTAGGGTACCTAATTAGTATTCAGAGAGTTAGTGAATTAGTTCATTAGAGGAAAAGCCCCACACATGTGGTGTCAGAAGGGTTGTGGATATAGAGAGTTTTTCTTTTTGGTATTGTACATGATAAAAATTCTTAAAGGGCTCACCATCCCCAAATCCTCTCTCCTCCAGAAACTATGGATACGTATATTTTCCTGAATATGCTGTAATTTCAATTCTACTCTCTTAGCAAAAGAAAATTAGAACCTATCACATTTCACTAGATGTACTTTCATCCAAATGATAATAACCTTGTTTTAAGGAAAGTATTTTTAGCTATCCATACTTTGATTAACCTACACAAGAGCCAATCTGCTTTTTTTTTTTTCCAATAGGTTTTATATGCACTTTAGAAAATATTTTGGGAAATGGTTATACTTAAAAGTTACCATAAGAGATGGATGAAACTTGGCATTTTAAATTCAGTACAATTGAAATACAAAAATAGATTGACCTTATATTAACTTCTAAAAGTAGACTAGGCAATGAGCTTTTACAGCTTTCATTTGAAGGGAATAACACATTGAGTTGTCATTCCTCAAACTTATCCACTCAGCTGTTCATGGCCATTCATATGATTTGGCAATACATAGTGAGCCAACTAAATTTTAATATACTTTAAAGTATGACACTTCATATTCAGAGTAAAATAGCATATTTCATCCCAGTTTAATAGTAAAAGGTTAAAAATATATGTATTTGTTCTCTGCAATATGTTAAGGTCTTCCCACTGAAATGGTAAGTGAAATATCAAATTTTAGACTCTTTAAGCCAATTCCAAATACGTAGATCATTTAGAATTTATCACCCTCTGATATGAAATGGTAAATGGTATTTTGTTATAAGAGTGTCCAGAGCCATTTGGAAAATCTTTTCATCTTACTTCTAACCATGCACTCAAAAAATCCCAAAAATGATTTATCTAAACTTCAAAAACATCAGGTTGACCAATTTTTGTTTTAAACAAAACTCACATTGAGTTTATTTACATTAATAACTGTTTTTGTCTGACAGGTAAATATTAAGTAACTGCAATTCTTTCCCTATCACTGTCAAGAATAAAATGCATAATATAGGGGGAGAAAATTCTCTCTTTATCCTTCTAGGCTCTTTTGGCTGGTCTACTAATTAAATTGACATATGACAGATTAACAGGAGAAAAACAAAGCTAATTACATACCTATAGAAGCCCCATAAAATAGGAGACCCACAGGCAGTCAGGCAATTGAGGCTTCTATGCCACCCTGAACTAAGAAGGGGTCTGAGACATCAAAGGGAAGGAAGACTGTTCACAGGAAAATGGGAAGAACAAATGTTTGGTAAGTAAATGTTTGCCATGTCATACAGAGATAATGAGACAGAGAGAGAAATTTAATCTCGAGGCCCTTCTGATCTTTTCTCTAATATACCACCACCTAGCCTATTTTCTTGGAGTTACCTCTGGTGATAGCTCTCTTCCTAAACCAGGACCTCCATCTAAATTTTTTTAAGCAGGTGAGAGGGAGATAAAAATTATTCCCGAGTCTTTGGGGCCTTGATTGAGTTCAGCTCAAAGCAATCCACATGCCAAAATAGCACATTTAGGGGGGGCTTTTTCTGAACCCCTTCAATATGAATATAAATGAATTCTCCTAGAGAAAATAAGATCCTCGAAAATATGTAAAATAGCAGGTAGAAAAAAAACATGACATCATATGCATAGATTATTTTTAAATTCCATGTGGATTATTGTACTTCTCAAATCTGAACTACCATGAACTCTTGTTTGCAACAAATCATGCATATTAAACAATAATCTTTAAACCTAAACCCAAGTAAAACTTTAAAAGATGTTTTAAGAACAAATTAATCCACATGTACCTCATCTTTAGATTAATTTAGACTGATAGTGGATAATTTAAAGGGACAAATTAAAAAAAATTGACATGGACTTTTTTCAGATTAAAGAAATATTAAGCTAGAAACAGTTTTTTGGCTTCAAAAATAAATACACACATCCATGCACACGCTATGCCATCCTTCTTCAAACCTGGGCTTTTTTTTTTCTTTTTTTAAATCATTTATTTTTCTACTTTCTATAGATGTGGCTACAATACTTGCCTCTTAAACCCTATATAAGAAAAAGACCCATGCCGGAACAATTAAGGGTGGTGATATTACCTAATCAGAATGACTGAGGGGAGTCGGTAAATGAGATACTTGCCAGATAACTTATACCAACAAGACACTTGCTATTTAGCTTTAACCGACTGTTCTAGTAGAGATTGGAGAGTAATAACAAATTCTCTGATTTAAAAAAAATCCCAGTTTTTATGTGAATTCTTCTGAATTTTAAATGCTTGCAACTAAAGGAGTCACGGGGTCTTCACCTTCTGGCCAAATAGTAGGAGTATATACCGCCTAGTTCTTTTGTGGCTAGATCGGGGCCATGTGACCAGTTCTGCTCAATGATTTGTAAGCCAGATTTTAATTATGGGTGTATGACCTTCCAAAGCTCTTTCCTTTCTGCTGTAGCAATTAATAATATCCCAGATAGTGGCTGCTTTATCAAGGCAGGTCCACAGTGAAGGCAATTCAATGCAATTGTCCTCCCGTGATGTATGTGCTACATGAGTGAGAGATAAAATTTTGTTACTTTAAACTACTGAGATGTGTGTGTGTGTGTGTGTGTGTGTGTGTGTGTGATTGTGATAGCTATAAAAAGCTTATGCTGGCTGATATAGCTACTAACCCAATTAAAAACACAAGTAGAGTAGTATGTGGATTAACAGAAATCCACACACCAGTGTGGGCCAGGATTCACCAAAGGACCATCAATTTTCAGTCTAAAACACACTGAATGAGGGGCACCTGGGTGGCTCATTGGTTGAGCATCTGCCTGTGGCTCATGCGTGATCCCAGGGTCCTGGGATCGAGTCCCACATCAGGCTCCCTGCATGGAACCTGCTTCTCCCTCTGCCTATGTCTCTGCCTCTCTCTGTGCCTCTCATGAATAAATAAAATCTTTTTTTTTTTTTTGAGCCCCCGTGGCTCAGTGGTTTAGCGCTGCCTTCAGCCCGGGGTGTGATCCTAGAGACCCAGGATCGAGTCCCACGTCAGGTTCTCTGCATGGAGCCTGCTTCTCCCTCTGCCTGTCTCTCTCTCTCTGTCATGAATAAATAAGTAAAATCTTTTTTAGAAATTGTAAAACACACTGAATGTGCTTAATAAGAGAATGCATCTGATTCTTAGATCACTTAGATCACTTCCTAGAATATATGACCCTGGCATTAACTACAGAAGAAACAGGGGAAAGAGGAAGGGAAAGGAGACAGAAGTAAGGGAGTGAGGGGTGGAGGAAGAAGAGGAAAACAAAAAATGGAACGACAAGTAGGCAAAATAAAAAAACTGATTAGGGCAATTAGTATTCTAAAACAGCCAAGTCCGTTTAGAAGCCCCGCTGAGCACCCACATGACTTTCTAGAACTCCCCTTCCCACATGTACCTAGAGACTTTCCAAAGTCTTCTTGTTCATTTGTAGCCTGAGTTTTAAACCTTTCCACCCCTCCTTTCCTCCACTAAATTTCTACATCTCAGTTTCCCTCTAGGAAGACCAGTCAACTCTTTAAAGGACTTTTACATTGTTTAGAGTATTTATGGCTATTTAAATATATTGTGCCTGTTTTATCATAGTAGTTTCATCTTTCAAACACAGCCCATGTATATAAACTCTCAGCTAGGAAAAGTAGAACATAGCTTAGCAGAGTCAGCCTACCTGAGTTCTAATACCTACAGTGTGTAGCACTGGGAAAGTAATATTTTGCCACTTTGCCTCCTTTTTCTCACCTGCAAATTAATGATAATAAGAGTATCTATCTCACGGAGTTTTCTTAAGTATTTAGAACAGTGCCTGACATATAGTAAGTGTCATATAAAAGTGTGTCACATAACTGAGCAGATAAATAAAATAAGTAAATACATTGGGAATATTAGACTTCAGATTACTGTGAAATATTAGCTGGGAAAAGGGGGGAATGGAATCACTTTCAACGTCCTTCAAGCCCATGGTTTACTACTTACATACCTGATAATCAGCTTATTAGTTGTTTTTAATAATAAGAGTCAGAGTTAAAAAAACAAAAAAAAAGTCAGAGTTGTTGTTTCATCTCAATGAATATTCCTACATCAAAGTTTGAACCATTGGCGGTAAGAACTAACTCATTTTCATTCTGATACAACAAACAGGAAGTGGTATTTAACAATAACACATAAAAAGAGAAGAAAACATACTCAGGAGCTAAACAAAATATCTCTTGCTATTGTCAATATCCTGGAAAAGATCTTATCCAGCTCTCTGGGAGCCTCGCTTCATTGCTTAAACCCCAGAGCAAAGGAAAACCATGTCATTTCAATAAGTCTTTGCTCTTAACTTAGAAGATGATTTGGTCTTCCAGTTTATTTCTTTTTATATAGCCAAGCATAAAATTTAAGGGATGCCTTCCATCAAAAGACTACTTTCTCATAAAACATCTTTCCCAGTGTGTTCTGTATTCACATGTTACGCCATAAAAGTCAAGTACCTGTTGACTCTTTCTGTACCCTGAGTTGTACTTACAGACTCCCACTTGACAATCACCAACAAAACAGAAGAAGCTGCAGCCCCTCACCCTTCCTCAACCCCCACTGCTTTGCGGTGTGCGTGGTGATGTTCTCCCACTGTGATAACGGATAAGGGGTGGTTCACAGGCCTATGCAATCAATCTGCGGTTCTGAATCCTTACTTCTCTCCTAACATAACTCTCCTTCCAGCAGAGGATGGGGAGATGTACAAACAGAACTTAGAGGAATGTTTGATTTCTTCAACAGACTTGGAAAACAGATTCTGTTTGATTTTTCTCAGTTTAAGACTCTCCGGGTGGCAATCTCAAGAAACATATTTACGAGTAATGAAGGAAACAATTCTGAAACAACCTGTGGAAATTTTCAGAATTGAGAATTAATTCAGATGTTCAAAAACGAAACCTCTGAAGCAAAGTAAAAACCAGCCATTCAGCGTATTACATTTAATGCAGATATCTCCCGTACCCATCTGTGAATCTCATTTATCTCCTGGAATAAACAAAGTCTCATTATGAAAGTTACTCTTTTATATCTTTTGCTTTCATTTTCCCCAGACTTGTCCTTATTGGCAATGTCTGAGAGAGCCGGTAGGCTTGAAAACTTATCTTTGTTCAAAATTGTGTATTTAAAACTGAAAACAATTCTGTGGAGTAACTACGACTAATCCTTACAATAATTATCTCTCTTTGCTTTATGAAATAGATTTCCAATCTTTGTCTGAAATCTTTACAAATGTCTTTAAACCATAAACTTAAAAAAATAAATAAATAAACCATAAACTTCCCAGGGATACAGCTTTTTTTGATAATGAACATTAAATTACACAATCACCAATGTAATCATTTATTTCATCTATTTGGAACACTGTATGAAATGTAAAAAAGCTAAAAAAGATTTTAAGTTTTATCCTATACTTTTTCATGTTAGCCAATACCTAAATACAAAGAACTATAAAGCTGCCAATCAAAATTCAAATGATCAAAAAATTTTGAAATATTTTGTTAAATTAACTGGCTAGTAATACATTTTTGGAACTAGATGTCAGCTATGTTTTTCATACAATATTTCACATTTTACATGAATATAAGCAAGAGCTTCTTCTGCCTTTAATGCATTCACTCTTTCATTCAACATTCAACAGGACAGCCCTATTAATTCTTCCTCCAAACTGCAAATACATTCATTTTAATGAGAGGATTCGAAAGCCCCATGGGAAATACTGAAATAAAAGCCATTTTCCTTACAACAGAAGCAGATGTTTAAAAAAGTGATTCTCAGAACTGTGTGTGGAGAGAGACATATGCAGGGGTTGAATTCCTGTATCACTCTACTCTCTTTTCTTTTAAAAGTTGTAACTAGTAAATTCAACTGTTTAAAGGAAGACACAAAGAAACCTACAGAAAGCTTATAAAAAATATTTGGACTTTTGACCATAAAGCAATAGCCATTAATAGGGGCAAATGTTTCACTTTCCATTATATCCATGTGCAAAGAGAATCACCTGCAGAGCTGCATAGAATAATAAGGTCACAGCGTGAAGACCAAGTACACATGGCACCCTCTTAGGTCATAGAGTGATTTCAGGTCTTGTGGCCTTTGGAGATCATTCTAAGCAGCCATCCTTGCCAAATCTGAGGCAAAACAGCAAGAGTATCCATGAGAACCGGAAAGAAAAGCAAAGCTAGCAGCTGGCAGGAAAGCAGGTGTAAGAAAAGGCTGTCAGAATTAGAGTACTACCAGTAATGCATATCAAGTACTTAATATTGTCACTAGCTCCAGGCCTGGAAGAAGTTGGGTCAGATGAAACACAGGCAGGGAACCTGCAACATATAAGATCTGAGGATTCTTGGAATATTTGCAGATACAGAATTCATGCATTCACTCAATATATTATTCAGGAACCTACTATTGTACAGAGTGCTGAGATGACAAAGATAAAACAGATGTGGTCTTATGCCTCAAAGAACTAACAGTGAACTAAGTAAGTCAGGCTAATAAAGGGACACTTAAAATATAGCTTAGTAATATCTGTGATGAAAGAAAGTATAAGATGCTTTGAGAAGCAAACCAATTCAAACTGAGATTATAGACAATTCTTCCCAAAGGCTCAAGATGTCTTGAAGAACAAAAGAGATATTACTTTTTATAATACATTTCTATTTGTCCCACAAAGAACTGTAGAATTTAGTTTGATCACAAAGGTGCTTAGAGACAGGACAGTCTAGAGGAAACTGATGTGACGCCGTGAAAGTGAAAATACCCACAAGCTCATCTGGAGTCCTCTACAGAATTTGGTTTCTGGACACAGGACAGAAATAATTAAAGAAGAAGCTCAAGAGATTATGAGGGTCTATGAAATGTTTGGGGCACCAAGCCCTGGAGTTTGCTTTTTTATTCCGCAGACTGTGGGGAAACATTGAGAGGCTTTATGCAGCAGAGTGATATGATTAGATGTGTGCTTCAGAGCAACTCTGCTGGCAGCCTTCGGAAGAACAGATGGAGGAAGAAGGGGATGATCTGCACAGTGATAAGTTAAGAGGTTACTGCTTGGAGAAGACTTGAGAGATTAAAGCAAAGTGATGACAGTAAGCGCGGAATGAGGGGACAGATTCATGATGCTTAGGAGGCTGAATCAATAGGGTTTGGTGACGGATTATATAAGGGAAAGAATGAGCCTCGTATGGCTATTGGATTTCTTATTAGGATGTGTCATTCACCCACTTAGAATATACAAGAGGAGGAGCACAGTGGCAGGGAGAAGAATAAAAGATTGATTTAGAAGTCCCTGTGGGGTGTTCAAAAAGAACTCGTATTGGGCATTTGGATATATAGATTTAGAGTCCAGAGAAGCAGTCCAGGCTAGGGATATGCATTTGGGTTCTATTCTAACCACTGGATTTGCATGAAGACAAAAAGGAGAATATGAGTACAAGAAGATCAGAGGGCCTAAGATGGAGCCAAGCAAACAAGGACGTTTGAGGGCAGATGCTTTGGTTTCCATGCCTGGTTTAGGGATATCATGAAGCCAGCCCCAGGCTCAGAAGGGCATGAAAAGGATAAACATAGTTACCATGTGATCCAACTATTGCACTCCTCCTAGAAATATACTCAAAAGTAATTTAAAAATGGTCACACAAAAATTGCATGTTCTTAGTAACATTATTCATGATAGCCAAAAAGTCAAAATACCCCCAATGTCCAGAACTAATAAAAAGATAAATAAAATGTGGTGCCTCTGTACAATGAAATGTTAAAGAAATGAAGTACGGATGCATGCAACAAGAGGGATGAACTTAAAAACATTATGTTAAGTGAACGAAGCCAGCCAGTTATTATATGATTCCATGTATATGAAATGTCCACAGTAGGCAAACAGAATTAGGAAGTTTTTTGGTTGCCTGGGTGGGGAGATGGAAGGAATGAGGGAGCCTACAGGGTTTCTCTCTGAGGTGATGAAAACTTTCCAAAACTGATTGTGGTAATGCCTGCATGATTCTATGATTGCACTAAAGGTCACAGAAAAGTATACTTTAAATGAGCGAATTTAAACGAGGTTGATATGTGAATTATACCTAAATAAAGCTGCTAAAAGATGATATGAAAGGACACTTGAAGGTATAGATAAGATAAATGCAAGTACAAAGGTTTAAAACTTATTAAAAATCTCTCTGAAGTTTTATCTAAAGAAAAGTAATCGTCCACCCATGGCAACAGGCACTAGAAGACTTTGGTGATAGGTAAATATCTGGGCAGAGGAACAAAAAAGTCTAGTCAGTCCAACAAAGATTCGTCATCTGTTTGGTGAAAGCAATATCCAAAGAATGAGCAGGGATGCTACTTGGAGGTGCATATTAATCAAGTAATATTTTCAAACAATTTAGGCTATTTCACATGTAAATATAAAATATTTCAGAGGGTGATCTTTGCATTTTTGCATATGTTACCTTACCATAGAGAAAATCCATACTGGAAGACTATTAATTGTTCAAATTCCCTTCTGGCCCCAGGTCCCCCATTTCCTTCACCACAGTAAGGGTTGCTGTAAGAAATGAAGAAAATGGGCTACAATTTCCAAATAAGCATAGTTTACAAATTTACTTCTCAAAATTTCCATAAGGAAAATTATAAAGCACTTAACAGATAACAACCTGAAAACACTGTTCTTTCCTTTTTCATTCCAACAAGGCAGAGTCTTTGACTCTTCTGGTTGCTTCTCCCTAAAGGGCCTTGCTCCTCATATCTTCATAACTTTACTCATGATCTCCATCCTTACACCTGGGCTCTCTCTCTTTCAATATTCTACACTTCTTTTGGAGCCAATAATGGCATCATTCCTATCTGAGGCTTGAGCCCACAACAATTTCTCCCTTTACCAAACTCCTAGTGCACTTACCGGTGGGATCTCACAACTTGGTTTCTCTAACTTATGTGTGTATTTTATCCTCACAGCCAGGACCTACATGACTCAATATCAGACAAGATGATTCTCTATGTTCTCTCTCTATGATGTCTAGCATACTTCTGCAAAAGTAACAGATTCTTATTAAATGTCTAATTATGGCACGAAGCAAAATCATTTTTAAAGAACTATTAATGTCCTAAAATTATTTCCTACTTATGTTAAAAATAATTCACTACAAGACAAATACCATATGATTTCATGTGTGTGGAATTTCAGAAACAAAACAAATAAGGAAAGGGACAAAGAGAGACAGAGGCAAACCAAGAAACAGACTCTTAATTTTAGAGAACTAATGGTTAGTAGAGGGGAGGTGGGGGGGGGGTGGATGCATAGGTGATGGGGATTAAGGAGTGCACTTGTGACGAGCACTGGGTGTTGTATGGAAGTACTGAATCACTGAATTCTACACTTGAAACTAATATTACATTGTATGTTGACTAACTGGAATTTAAATAAAAACTTGGATGAAAAAATATTAAAACATTAAAATCACTGATCTATCAAAATCAAAGTTGCTGAACACTTGCTGTGTGCAGAGATTCTGTGGAGTTCTATACATATGTTATCTAATCTTATTCTCTTAACAGTCCTCTAAGACAGTTAACTCTTATCATCTTCACTTTGCAGATAAAAAAATAGATGTTTTGTGTGTTTACATAATTTGTCCAATTTCAGGAGGATTTCTGCATAGTAAATGCAATAAATTTGTTAGAACATTTGTTCCTTTACCTTCTAATATTGGCCAAAAGACTTCTAATCAAATACTCGAAGATAAAATCACTCAGAGGCAGGAAGATCTGTGTTTAAATCCTAAACTCTCAGAATCACAGTTTACTCAAATATACAATGAAGCTAATAATACCTGATTCACAGGGGCATGAAAAATTAATATAATCAAAAGCTTCCAGCCGCAGGAGGAAAATAATATTATTTCATTCTCTCTCTACTTGAATCATAAATGCTTCCAGGAGTTTACCATTATTTTTGGAAGGGAACATATCAGTAATTCCAGATGTGCTAAGGCAATTTTCAGGGTATTAGTACAGATCTATATTTACTACAATCTTAGGATGTTAAGCTTTTCTTCAAAGAGATGATAAAGGCATCCTAATTATGCCATCTTGTTCTAATTAAAGGCCAAGGTGAGAATTTTACCAGTCACATTACATGTCACTCCTGATTTGTTCCTAAATACAGAGTATTTCTCAATTTATCCAGCAAGTAACTTCAAAATAGGAACTTGAAAATGACACCCAAGGTAAAGTAGAAGTTTCTGTGAGCATGCATGTGTCTGTAGGGGTGGAAAGAAGGATGAAGGAACAAAGATGTTAATCTAGAACAATTCTTCAAGGCATACCCCTTTGGCACTGAATTCTTGCTTGAGAAATTATCTTTAGTATCTAAATTCTTTATTCATTTATTCTCCTTTGGGAAGAAAATCATGTGAACTGCCCTAACTATAATGTATAAAGTCTGAACAATGATGATCTTTTCAGAATATAATTAGACTTGTAGAGCAATGGCAATAAAATGCACTCTCCTGGGTGTGTAACCAGCCTGCTTCCCTCATTGTATTTGAGCAAGGTGCTCTGGTTGAAATCTAGCAGAAAACCTGGTATTTCCTAAGAAGGACCTGGAAACAGTACCATGCTGATAGAGGGAAACTCCCTGTATGTATGCTTGCCTCGTTTTTCCAGGGCTCTGGCCAATCCTGCTGATAGATTACCTGATAGAAACCTCATGATTAAGTGAGGTTTTTTTTACTGTAGGTTCAACCAATATTTATTGATTGACCACTACACGACTGTATTAAGCAGGATTCTCCAGGGAAACTAAACCAACAGGATATACGTATGGGAAGGGATTTATTATGCAGAATTGGTTCACATAATTACAAACACTGCAAAGTCCCATGATGTGCCGCCTGTAAGCTGGAGACCCAGGAAAGCTGGTGGCATAATGCAGCTCAAGACTGAAGGCTTAGGAACCAAGGAGCTAGCTGATGGTATAAACTCCAGCCCAAGGGCAGGAGAAGATCAATGACACAGATCAGCCAGCAGGGAGGAAACAAAATGGGCAAAATTCTTCCTTCTCCTGACTTTTTGCTCTATTTAGACACTCAAAAGATTGGATGAGGACTACCCACGTTATTGACTCTTGAACAACATGAGGGTGAGGGGCACTGACCCATCCTGCACGCAGAAATGTGCATACATGGGGATTTATCCCAAAGATACAGATGCAGTGAAATGCCGGGACACCTGCACCCCAGTGTTTATAGCAGCAATGTCCACAATAGCCACACTGTGGAAGGAGCCTCAGTGTCCATCAAAAGATGATATAAAGAAGATGTGGTTTATGTATACAATGGAATATTACTCAGCTATTAGAAATGACAAATACCCACCATTTGCTTCGACGTGGATGGAACTGGAGGGTATGATGCTGAGTGAAATAAGTCAATCGGAGAAGGACAAACATTATATGGTATCATTCATTGGGGGAATACAAAAATTAGTGAAAGGGAATAAAGGGAAAGGAGAGAAAATGAGTGAAAATATCAGTGAGGGAGACAAAACATGAGAGACTCCTAACTCTGGGAAATGAACAAGGGGTAGTGGAAAGGGGAGGTGGGGGGGGTTGGGGTGACTGGGTGACAGGCACTGAGGGGAGGGGCACTTGGCGGGATGAGCACGGGGTGTTACGCTATATGTTGGCAAATTGAACTCCAATAAAAAAATTTTTTTAAGAAATGCGCATATAACATTTAACTGCCCCAAAACTTAACCACTAATAGCCTAAGGTCAGGAGCCTTACAGATAACACATATAGTCATTTAACATGTGTTTTGTATCTTCTATGTATTATATACTGTATTCTTACTATAAAGTAAGCTAGAGAAAAGAAAATATTATTAAGAAAATCATAAGGAAGAGAAAATTTACATTTACACTACTGCATTTATATTTTTTAAAAACCCACATATAAATGGAACTTCACAGTCCATACTCGTGTTGTTCAAGGGTCAAGTGTACTATCCGTCTACAGATTCAAACGATAATCTCATCCAGAAACATCCCCACAGACACATCCAGAAATAATGCTTAATCTGGGCAACTCTTGGGCCAATCAAGTTGACACATAAAATTAACTACTACAATGACAGCACCGTGGGCACACGTCAGTGCATAAGAAAGAATTAGCTTGCCTCCTAATGCTTAGAGTGTAGTTGAGAAAATAGATAGTTGATTACCATGTAATTTGTCATCCAAATTGGGACACTTTTTAAAATGATAAAAGATTCTATTAATAATGAAGGTGGGGCCAAACTGTCTGGGACAAAGTAGAATCAACATTCACGTATTTACCCTTTTAGATAAAGAAAGAGGTATAAAAACTTTATTCAAAATGTGACAAGAGGAGGATGCAATCCTGAAAATAGTTGTTTTTTTCTTCATATGGGTCTTTTGAAGCTTTGTTCCTCTACTACTTCATACTACTCTATGAAATTTTGGCAGATCCTGTAGCTTCTCCTATCCTCTTTGGTCACCGGAACAGTTTGTTTCAGTACTTTGAATGTGTCATATTTAAAACTCCAACTTCATTTCCCTTAACAGCGGTTCTCAACCAGGGGAAAGTGTGAAAGAAGATAGATATTTTGTCTTCCAGGAATAAGTGGTAATTTGGAGACATTTTTAACTATCTCAACTAGAAAGAGGGGATGCTACTGGCACCTAGTGAGTCAATGCCAGGGCTGATGCTCAGCGTTCTACAGTGACAGGACAGGTCCCCACAACAACAAATCATCTGTGCCCAAATCTCAGTGGTGCCAAGGTTAGGAAACACTGTCCTAGGACATGCGCTGCTCTATCCAACTGGGAGCTTACTTTGGGCTTGGGAATCTTTATTTTTTAAAAAGATTTTATTTATTTATTCATAAGAGACACACACTGAGAGAGAGAGAGAGACAGAGAGACAGAGAGAGACAGAGAGAGGCACAGACACAGGCAGAAGAAGAAGCAGGCTCCATGCAGGGAGCCCAATGTGGGACTCAATCCCGGGTCTCCAGGATCATGCCCTGGGCCTAAGGCAGGTGCTACACCGCTGAGCCCCCCAGGGACCCCGGGCCTGGAAATCTCTAAAAGCAGTGGAGGGATGTTAACATCCTTCCTTCTCATTTAGTTTCAATTCCTTCTAGTGGTTTCCAGTCCTCAGATTTGGGCCCAGGAGAATAAGGGATCAGGGATCAGGAGTATATTCTTACAACTGTTAGAGTTAGATTTCATCTAGAACTTTTCTCTTTGGGATGTAGTGAACGCATAATTTCTAAGAGTGTTCGCATGGGTATTGTTTTAGACAATGTGGGGATGGTTAGCAGCAGGCAATGTCTCTCAAGGTCTAAAGATTAGGAAGTGTTGATCACGTTTAGTAAAGGGTCCTTGATGACCTTAGCTGGGACTATATCGAGGGTGAGAGTTGCAAGCAGAAGCCAGATTAAAGAAGGAGCAGGAGATGAAACATAGGGACAGTGATTCCACAAAACCATTTTTCTAGACATTTGGTACAAGAATACAGAAGAGAGAGAAGAGCATGCAGGACTGGTCTTAAAAGGAAAGAGATTTGAACAAGTTTACATGGAAATTGTCAGAGAAACAGGAACTGGGCTAAGGGGACAGAGATTGAGAGAGAGAGAGAGAATGAGAATTTTGATAAAGCAGGGTCCTGTAACAAATAGGAACAGAAAGGGACAGTACCCAAGCACGTGTGTCCAGTGGGCCAGAGGATAGTAGGTCTCTTTTATCACTTATAATGACCTTGATTAGAACTGGTCTGATTCTGTTTTATTTATACCTTTCAGTCCGGTCATTCCCGGACTTAAGCCAATGAGACAGCTGCCTACATGATAATCTGGGAGGAAAATGGCCTGAAATTTTTGTCAGTAAAACAACTCTTTGGTTTTTCCAGGCTTTGCCTCCTGAAGACTCTCTATTAAAATGTAAATAAGTTACCTGAAAAGTCATCATCTGCAAATCCATTAATATATTTGGAAGGATTCGTTTATCAGTTGTTCAGGACAAGTTCACCGTGAGAGCACTGAGAGTGAGTGTGTACACATAAGTACATGCCCCAATTTTCGTGAGAGAGGGGTTATTACAGAACAGAAAAAGGAAACAGAGTCTGGAACACAAAACACTGTCTAAGAGGATCGTGTCGGGAACAATATAAAGATACTAAGAACCTGAAAGGAGAGAGCAGAAAGTTATCTTCGAGATACCTGCAGTATCAAACCCAATAGAAGAAGGAAATGCAAAAGTCCTGAGATTACCAGCTTCCATGACTGCACAATTGGGCTCACGTTCCCTGGTAACAAGATTGGCTCAGGGCAAGGCTGACTTCTTCCATCAGGATTTTCCCTACACCATCAAGACATTTGACTGGCTGACTGAGCGGAGACCACTCCCAGGCTACCATCAATCCCTCCCTGGCCCTGCTCTGGGCCTTAGACACTCGAACATTTAAACCTGAAGACCAAATACTCCCACCAAACCTCGGTCTCCAACCCCTGCTACCCCGCTGCTGTAACACCAGCTGCCCCCTCCTCTCCTTCAATACGTGGGGAGCATGTGTTGCTCCTACATGTGTCAGGGGTAGGAGCTTC
Source organism: Canis aureus (assembly GCF_053574225.1). NCBI lineage: Eukaryota > Metazoa > Chordata > Mammalia > Carnivora > Canidae > Canis > Canis aureus. The sequence continues at coordinate 37,845,251 of NC_135641.1, read as the reverse complement.
TTTATACTACAGATTCTTATGCCCCTGCATTTCTGGCATTTTGGATCTAGTAAAACTGAGGTGGGACCAAGTGTCCACTCAGGCTGCTGTAACAAAATACCATAAGCTGGATGCCTTAAACAGCATGAATTTATTTCTCACAGTTCTGAAGACTGGGAAGTCCAAGATCAAGGTGCCAGATGATTCAGTTCCTGGTGACAGCTCTCTTTCCGGCTGCCAGATGGCCCTCTTCTTTCTGTGTCCTCCCTCACACGGCCTTTCCTTAGCACAAAGGGAAACAGAGATCTCTCTTTCTCTTCACATAAGGTCAACGGATTCTATCAGATTAGGACCCCACCCTTATGATCCCACTTAAAAATAATTACCATCCTATCTCCAAATACAGGCATAGTGAGACTAAAGGCTTCAAAATATGAACGGGGAGGGGTGCTGTGGACACAACTGAGCCCAGAGCACCGAGGAAATCCACATTTTCAGCCAGCATCCTAGGTGAGTCAGAGGCAGACAGTCCAACATCCCACCTTTACAATACATTTTCATGCATCCTTCCTAAAAGGAACGCAAACCAAACTGTTAACAGGTCGCAGTTCTAAAATACGTCACGTAACACCATAAACATAATTGCAACCGTACCTCAGCGCTGCTCTGAATATCACACATCACGGCGTGCAAGCCCTCAGACAGATGAGGAAACGGAAGCCCACGACACTGAGTAATTGGAAAATGTTTTCCTTGAGTAGGATATTCAGATAACCTTTGAGAAGCACTGAGATGTGGCAGCATCTTTAAAAAGTCACTAAATAAAATAAACATACTTCCAAACATTTACTTAAAAGAAACATTACAGCAGCAGAGACCGTTGCTAATTAAATGCAAATAGTTGGTTAATGTGTACAGCAATTATCTCTTACTCCACAAATTATGTATGGAATATTGCACGCATCATTTCCTTCTTGAACGAAAACAAATTCTCTTCGATCCACAAATTATCCAACACAAATGGTCCAAACCTTTTGTCAGTGGGCTAAAAGCCAGCTGACGTGCCGCCGTCTTCGCCACACACCCGTCCACCTTCGTTACTCTGCATGGGGTGCTTGAAGGTGATCACAAATGTTTGTGTCACCCACTTAACAATGTCATCATATATTTCTTCTTCTCTCCAAATGTATTACCTGGCAAATAAGTGGGCACAAGAATGGGTCTTCTGTAGTTTTTTTTTTTGTTTTTTTTTTTTCAGGATAGACCAAATGGTACCTTGGTAACCTCCAAAACTAAGGAGGATTGCAGGTTGGGATGTTGTTCGCAATTAAGCAGCCCAGCGGTGACTGCCTGCCTGCAATGAGTAATGAAAGGCATTGCTAGACACTTAATTGCCTCCATAATGTGAAATCCAAAAACTTCCAGGAAGAAGTGTATTTCTGTGCAAAGAAAGCGTGTGTTCATATAGATATATTTTGAAATATCCATCTAGTTTAAACTGAGCCAAAGAGCCACTGAAGAGACTTTCTGGGGGTGGCGGGGAAATCTTTCTGATTCTGAGGATTCTTGCAGAAGAAAGAAAACTTTTAATTGAGGGGTGCTAGGGATAGACAGACCATCGAAATAAAACAATTTACCAATAGCCATGAGGCCATGTTTCTTAAAATGTAATACCTACACCATCTTTATTAGAAATAACTAGGGGTAGGATGCTTTTGAAAAATACAGATTCCAGGCCCTTCACTGAATTCTAAAATCTCTGAGATCAGGGCCAGGACTGAGCATTTTCTAACCAGCTCTCCAACTGATTCTTTCCTTTTTTTTCTAATTTTATATATTTATTCATGAGAGGCACAGAGAGAGAAGCAGAGACACAGGCAGAGGGAGAAACAGGCTCCCTATGGAGAGCCTGATGCGGGACTCAATCCCGGTATCATGGGATCACGATCTGAGCCACAGGCAGCAGCTCAACCACTGAGCCACCCAGGCTTCCCATCTCCAACTAATTCTGACTCAACTGATAGGGAAATGAAAGGAATGTACATTATTTTAATCTTACTCCATCATGTCATCCATGATTCTCCAGCTCAAGCAAAACCTGAGATAAGTCAATGAAGCACATGAATTCTAGCAAAAATAAAAATAATTTCTAAACTTAGACCCTCCATCTACCACACCACTTAGTGCCAGATGCCTCTTAAGCACATGGTGATCTTTAAAACCATCAAATGATTATCAAAGTCAAATCCTTGACCACTATTAGGCTCTCCAAAATGGACTGAAAATCAACCCAGCAAACTTGTCCTCAAATAAGACAGCCAGTCTCTCTGTCTCTCTGCTTCTACGGTCTCTCTTTCTCTCCCCTCTCTTTCACAGAGGAGAATTTACCATTAGCCATAAGACCTACGGAGCCCAGTTCCATCAGTTTCCAGGTACTGGTACTAGGGCTTCACTTGTACCATCTACTAGTATGACTAGAAGTAAGAAGACTATAAATGAGAAGTAACAAACTATTTTTCAGAAGTTTAGAGCCTAGAAGAGAAGACGGCCAGGTAATAACTCACTCTAATACAGTGTGGCAAGTACTGGGTAAGACCCATCTGCTTGTCTTCCTCTGGGATACTTGTTTAAGGAGGCATCTCAGCCTGTGAACCTCAGGGGTCTTCTGGAAAGACAGATTTAAGAAGACTTAGGATCTGAGCCTCTGGCTGTAGGAGTCTATGTAGCCTAGCTGCTTTTCAACATTCAATACCTGGTTACATTATAAAGCTCCTATTTATTGCACAACACACATATTTCTATTTCATCTACACTAAGAAACTTTTTTTTTTTTTTTTTTTTTACATTTTAGTATTTCTGAAATTAGTTTGTATCTTACAACTGTTTGGCCCTTTCAAGCACCTGTAAATTGCTCTGTCACTACTTCCCCAGTTCTCCCCTGTGATATTAGAGCTGTTGCTTTTTTCATACTTCCCTTTCCAAACCAATCTCGAGAACCCCTGACCTGTAAACTTGGGAGTTTTATGCCAAGCAAACATGTTGTAGGACCATGCAGATTTCTTTGCACCACTGCATGTCTATGATATATGCCAACTCAGGTGGTTGCAACCATTACAGACTCTTCTTTGTTTCAAGTTGGGTAGGAGAGAGCTAGAAAAGTCACGTAGCAGTGAAAGGCCCTATAAAGAACTCTTTCAGTACATTCAAAGCAGAGTGATAACAAAGCCTTAGTTTATTTGGTGTATTTTTCTTTCTTAGTGATATCTAAGATAATGGCATGTCCTACATTTAATGGCATGTTAGTTCTGATAAAATATAAGGGCTAGGGACAAACTTTATAAATGCAAAGTTTATAAATGCAAACCAGTGGGATGGGAGGAGCATAAGATCTGTAGCCTTCTTTTTTCTTTTTTTAAAGGTATCGAGTGTTCTTTTTCTTTTAAAAAGCTGTTATTTATTTATTCATGAGAGAGACACAGAGAGAGGCAGAGATATAGGGAGCGGGAGAAGCAGGCTCCCTGAGGGGAGCCTGACACAGGACTTAATCCCAGGACCCTCGGATCATGACCTGAGCCGAAGGCAGACACTCAGCCAGTGAGCCACCCAGGTGCCCTGATCGGTAGCCTTTTTTTTTTTTTTTAATTTTATTTATTTATGATAGTCACACAGAGAGAGAGAGAGGCAGAGACATAGTCAGAGGGAGAAGCAGGCTCCATGCACCGGGAGCCTGATGTGGGATTCGATCCGGGGTCTCCAGGATCGTGCCCTGGGCCAAAGGCAGGCGCCAAACCGCTGCGCCACCCAGGGATCCCGATCTGTAGCCTTTTTAAGTGGGCTATGGCACACATACACAGAAAAGTTTAAGATTCTTAAATTAATTTTCTTAATTTTATCCCTGCTGGTATAGTACCTGAAACCTCCAGCAGAAGCTATTGCCACTTCTTACCTAGAGACTGACCTCAATTTCATTTCTGGGGGATTGTCTCCACAGCCATGAATCCAATCATGCCACTTCTATGTTCATCAATGCAGCCCACATGGAAAAGGGAACCTGCTGTTTCCAACAGTGTAGCAGCTCTTCCAGTAGGTTCTCCAAAGGCTGCCAATGTTGATGCTGTCTTTTTTTCAATGGTCTCTCTTGATAAAACTGGATACATCTCCACAGAGTTAGGTTGGAGGACATTTTAAGAGGCATACCATCCAAGGTCACAAAAAGATGTCTCGCAACTCTGAAAACTGATACTCTTTTTTTTTTAAGAGAATTTTTTAAAGATTTTATTTATTTATTTATGAGAGACACAGAGAGAGAGGCAGAGACATTAGGAGAGGGAGAAGCAGGCTCCCTGTGGGGAGCCTGATGCGGGACTCAATCCCAGGACCCTGGGATCACACCCTGAGCCAGAGGCAGATGCTCAACTGCTGAGCCACCCAGGTGTCCCTACCTGATGTGCTTTTTAAGATAAAAGTCTGGCATCTATTTTATTCCAGGATGAGCTCCTTGCCTATTTTCAAAAGTCCCACAAAGAATCCTACAGCCAGAGGGTCAGGGATTTAAGTCTTCTTAAATCTGTCTTCCCAGAAGACCCCTGAAGTCCACAGGCTGAGATGCCTCCTTAAACAAGTATCCCAGAGGAAGACAAGCAGATGGGTCTTACCCAGTACTTGCCACACTGTATTAGAGTGAGTTATTACCCGGCCGTCTTCTCTTCTAAGCTGTAAGCTTCTGAAAAATAATTTGTTACTACTCATTTACAATCTTCTTAGTCATACTAGTAGATGGTACAAGTGAAGTCCCGGTACCAGGACCCTGATGACTATAAATTTCATCTACCAAACATATTAATGGATGGTTACAGTTATGGATCACTAAAGGATAGAATATTAGAGTTAGAAGTCATATTAAGGATAGTTTGGTACATTCATCTTATGGAACAGATCAGGAGACTACATTCTCAAAGGTAGGCAACTTTCTCACAATCACAGAGCTAATAAGTGACAGAGTCTTGAAGACACAGAATGAGCCTACTCTTGAGGGTTATTAAGCTCTTTTCGCTATAAAACACTATGGTCTGCTACATTGTCATTCACAATTTTAATAAGATACACCTACCATTGAGAGTATTAAACCAATACCTATAATATTCCTCACCCTGTGATAATGATGGATCAGTAACTAAAAGATCCCGGAATTTTCTTGCTCAGATCATCAGACGTAAATAATGAAGTTAACTCTTTATACACCTTTTGTTTTTGCTCATCACTATTATAAACAAAGCAAATACATAAATTTTTCAAAGTAGGTTTTGGTCAAAGCAAGAAACAGGGTTGCCTGGGTGGCTCAGTCAGGTAAGCGTCTGCCTTCTGCTTGCTCAGGGGTTATGATTCCAAGGTCCTGGGATCAGAGTCCTGCATGGAGCTCGCTACCCAGTGGAGAGCCTGCTTCTCCTTCCCCCTGCTCGTGCTCTCCCTCTCTCTCAAATAAATAAGTAGAATCATAAAAAAAAAAAAAAAAAAAAAGGCAGGAAACAGGATACACAAAACAAGAGTGAAGTTAAAATTTATCTCTGCTATCCCATGTCTCCTAAGTAGAAAATTGCAATTACTAACTCCAGCACTTGCAGCCAGAGGGAAACTGACAAAGAAGGAGATGATAACACCCAGGTTCCATCCACTGTAACAGATCCTATTTGGTTTTTCAATGGGATGCGGTGGCAGTAATTCTGGAATGCTAACACTAAGTACAAGATTTTGCAATAAATGTTTATAGATCCTCCGTATCAACTTCTAAATATTATTGCCATCACTTTACTGTAATTGCAGATAGTAAAAGTACAAGCAATGATAGCTACAATTTTCAATCATGGCACAATTCAGAAAAAAAGGAATCCTTCACTACATACAAGAACATTTCCTCCCAGAGATTCCATCTAGCAAAGAATTAAAACTGCTGACAGTTACCTGTTCTATAACTGGTTGCTACTCACATAGTAGGAAACCTTCAGAATTCTGCTGTCTCTGCCCCATATTCACCTGCTTCTTCCTCAAGGCACCAGGCGAATTTATGTGACAGTAAGTCTTGATTTGGGAAGGGTCGGGTCGGAAGGCAGAGCATCGTGGTGCTAATACTAAGTCCTCGCCTTTTCTCAAACTGTATAAGACCCTGGTTTCTTTGCAAAATAAAATGTGCAAAGGCATATCAGGATCATTCATTTCAGCTTCATTACTGGCAATTGATCACACTGCCCAAAGGAAATCAGTCCATTTGTTTTTCATGAGCCAGACTGGACAGAGGTCGCTATTCACATCTCTCCTCTCTAATGAACTAATTATCAAAACAATAGGCACTTAATGAAAAGCATGGCCAAGGAAACATGTTTGTCCTCATTCTTTTGAACTTTCAAACTGTACAGAGATATGGGACTCAGACAATTTTCTCTGCTAATCCTTGTTAAACAAAACTTCGCTTCTACCTTCATCCTAAATTTTCCTCCAAAAATTGATCAAAAAATTGTTGATCTCACTCTTCCCAATACAACAGATGCTCATGCCAGACATTAAAGGAAGTGTCCACCCCCTCAAAAATGTTCTAAGAGAGCCTCACTCTAATTGGTTTGCATGCCTTGCAAAGAAAACGCCAGCACATGTATAAACAGACTGACAGGTTGTCTGATTCCACTGTGACTCTTACAAGTCCCTGCGTTCTGAGAGCTTCCAGAACATCCTCAGGCAATGCTCATTAGCAAAACACAGCTGATACCTCTCCAAAGGTAATTGGTTGGGGGTAGGGTGACAGAAAAGGGGTATATCCTTTTTCTCCCTGGAACCCAAAGTCCAAAGACTAAAAAATCCTATATTATACCTCAACACTAAAATACCAAAAACCATTTTTAAAAAATAAGAAACACTTCTCTTCACAAGAATAATTTGGCTATCTAGTTCATATCCCTACAGCTGAAATTTCAGATCTCATTTCCTGCCTTGAGCCACGTGAAAGATAAGGGCAACACATATTGGCACTATCCAAGGCACTGACTACAGATATTAACCCATAGTCAGTGATGACCTTTTCTGACAGATTTTAATATACTGACTTCTTACAGACTTTACACAGTCTTAATATACTATCTATTACCCTATCCCCAAAAGGTTGTGATTCATTTAGTTACAACCACTTTAAAATGAATCCAGTATATATTGCAATATGTTCAGAAGTGGCTTATGGCACCAGGGAGTGTATAATTATTCCCTCCCAGCTACTCAGTTTTGCTGACAGAGGATAATAATTGTGTGTACCTACACCCTACATAACCCTAGGGAGCCTTTCAAAGCAACAAATTTTGAAAAAGAAAAATTAATGAAAAATTTTCTGAAAATGGCAGCAGCCACAACCAAGAGCAGAACACTTAAAATACAATTTAAATTTTGTTGGGAGGGATGGGGGGATGAGGTAAATAAAAAGGAAATGTACATGTTTACATATATACATATACATATATGTGAAATTAAAAGGATAATTTCACATGCAGTGGTTCTGTGGATTTCTATGTCAATTTCTAAAGAAAAATTATTTCTCTTCATAAGAATACATTAAAGATCATAAAATTCCATCTAGAGAGAGATGGTATGTATTAGACTGTTATTTACTTAGCTCACCTCTGCCCCTTTCTCCCTCCCACACTGTGACTTCCAAGGTTACAAACAAGTCCACAGAAATGTCAAGAAACAGGCTAGAAACCTGTACCACAAGTCCCTGGAGATAAGCAGTAGACTCATCATTCATAGCTGTGACTTCTCACTCTGGCTCTCCTTGCTAGGAAGCTTTGATAAACACTTAACTCTTGTGTCTCCCAGCTTCTTATTTTAGAAATAAGTTTCCCCCATTTCAGTTAATCTCAAATAATAATCAATTAAAAAATAACCTAAGCTGTGACATGAAGATCACTGGGACTTAGAGGGAGCTCCCAGAGCCCTCTAGTAGATGTGACCATACAGAAAAAGAAAAGAGGAGGTTCCCTCTACAAATAAAAAGCAATCACAAAGGACAAATAAAGATGAATAAAATATGACAACACAAAAATGAATTCGGTCTATACACTCCCCATGCAATAAGCCAGTACTGACAAGATCCAAACCCCTCTACTTATCATCTTTGGTATACATTGTTATACACACTGGTGCCACAGCATTGTCCATTAGAGCTGTGCCTTGGAAAATGCTTAATACCACTTTCTTCCTTCTGCAATGCTCCTTCCAATGACCAAATGGGAGGCGGCCAGAACAGAAGGACTTCAAGGAAAAGCCATAATCTGAATACACTCATCCCAAATCCAAGATAAAATGCCACTGAGTGAAGTAAAGTGAAGCTGGTGGAAATACTTCAAGTTATTGGAGAAAACATGATCTGGAGTTATCCTATCACTGGCCCAGATAAAATAAGCTTATTTTATTATCCCTAATTGCCTTTATTTTCTCTGGACTCTGCAAGGTCTCAATAACTATTTCCTCTTTTTATTACATGGCTCTTCTCTGTTACTATTTTTATATTTGTGTGCTTAGGTATCTGTTGGAATAAGGCAAGACATAAAATCAGAGAGTGATTTAAGTCATCACCTTGAGTTAAGGAATTTAACAAATATAAAATAAGTAGGTAAGTATCAAATAAACTGACTCTGAGTAGACTTACAGCACAATGAGTGCAACAAAAAAAAGTTTTGTGCCTCCTAGTGGACGATGCAAATGACAAAATATGATACACTAGTCACAATTCACAAGTACCATTTCATTAGATAAGACAAATTTTACCCAGGATATTTTATGATAAATGTATCATGTGGGACAGCCCCGGTGGCTCAGCGGTTTAGCGCTGCCTTCTGCACAGGGCGTGATCCTGGAGACCTGGGATCAAGTCCCACGTCCGGCTCCCTGCATGGAGCCTGCTTCTCCCTCTGCCTGTGCTTCTGCCTCTCTCTCTCCTCTCTCTCTCTCTCTCTCTCTGTGTGTGTGTGTGTGTGTGTGTGTCTTTCGTGATTAAATAAATAAAATCTTTTAAAAAATGTATCATGTGGATCTTTATGTAAGGATGGCCAAAAATAATAATGGTCAAGGTCTTCTAATAGGCTAATAAAGGCTGCAGAAACCTTCTTCAAATGCACATATTGCAATTTCTCAGTGAAGACAAATGCATTATGTTAGAGCAGAGTAAAATCATTAAAAGTCCAAATATACAGATCTCTGGAGGTCTGACTTTACCCAGACTTGAGGATCCACAAAACATGGGTATTTGGCACCTCCACATTCACATCAGGAATAATTCAGATATGGTACAGATGGTCTACAAGGAACTGTCTATGAGGAAAGGTGACCAGGCTTCCTAAAGTGAGAATAAAGGTTGCTAGTAGATCTCTCCATGGAAGTTTGTCAGATGGAGAAATCCAAGATCAAGGGGCCAGAAGGATAGATAAAAAACAGTCAGGGTCAAGAAATTATCAACTGGGAAGGGTCCAGGCAAGCAAAGGTTGATACTGAGAAGCAAGCAAATACGTCAGGGTAAAAGTAGGAAAAAGAGACTAAAGAAGTGATACAAGTGATGAGGAGGCAATGCTCATTAGCAAACCACATTTTCCTGAGAAAATTTACTTTATTTAGGTTCCATAGAACCTCTCTGGACTGACAATTAAATAAAGCGAAGTGGGCAGCCCGGGTGGCTCAGCGGTTTAGCGCCTCCTTCAGTCCAGGGTGTGACCCTGGAGTCCTGGGATCCTCAGGCTCCCTGCATGGAGCTTGCTTCTCCCTCTGCCTGTGTCTCTGCCTCTCTCTCTCTCTCTCTTTGTGTGTGTCTCATGAATAAATAAATAAATTCATAAATAAATAAATAAATAAATAAATAAATAAATAAGATAAGGGATCTAAATTTTTTTTGGTAAAAATCTGAAGAACAGACAATTAGAGACTAAAGTCCCAGGGGGTGAATGCTTGAAACACACAGGTAGTCTCTACCAAAGTAACATATCTTTTTCTATAGAGATCAGAAATGCAAATGGTGAAGATGACATTTTCTTTTGAAAACTAGCTTACACTCCTACGCCAAAAGTGTGAGACTACCCAGAAGGCATTTGGAACATCATGATGGTGTTCAAAATCAGTGTCACAAAATTTCTACACCAGTTTCCCCATATGACCTCTCAGAGGTCAATCAGAGTCATGGAGTGTGGTCTCCATGAGGGCCTGGCAAGTGGGGTAAGTGGGACCTTTCCATGTGTCTCTGTTTTAAGACAACCTGTACCATGAGGATGGAGCCCTTTTTTCCAATTATGGCAAATATTACATAAAGGCTGCCAGAGCTCTGGGCCAAAAAGGAGAACGGAACCAGAGTCCAGGCAGAGAAAGGGGGTGGCAGGAAGATAGCAAGTGATCCACCTAGAATGGATAAGACACAGGGGGTAGTCCCAGAAGAGCCAGCAGTAGCTGCAGCACTGCCTGATTCATGGCTTGGGAAAGAAGCCAAACTGATGGGTATCATATTTGGTGTATTCTCATATGAAAACTGAAACTATAACAAGGGGGAGTTATTACAAAACGCTGGACACTGAACAGTCACAATGAACGCCATATAGGAATTTTGAAATTTCAATGCTGATTGTTAATACTGCATGAGATGCATTATAATAGTGATTAGTAGCAAATTACAGGAGCCACTGAACAATACCTGTTTTACTTGTAACTTACAATAGCAATGTTAACAGCGATTGTGGTAACAATATGCGCACTAAGAACTGAGAACATCCAAATGCAGAAGAGACAAAGAAATGAAAAGATTGTTTTTAGAGTGTCCGAAGGCCTGAATAGGCACAGGTGTGATAGCTGAAAGTCAACTCTGAAGAGAGAATGGCTGATAACTGCTTGGGATGTCACGGATATTTCAGAAACGTGTGCAAGATTCCTCAAAACTTTACTTACAAATACACTCTATCATTACACAGAACCTGCTGGATGTCAACTTGATGAAAGTGATAATCAAGCAGGAAATTATTTAAGATTAAATATTGGCAAAGATCTGGAAAAAGCCAGTGGCATTCAAGGAGTGAACGCGGAATGGGATGAAGAGCTTTGGAGCAATCAGATATTAGTTCAGATTCTGCCCTTGCACTTGATGTGATGAGCACTGGGTGTTTTTCTGTATGTTGGTAAATTGAACACCAATAAAAAATAAATTTATTATAAAAAAAAAATTCTGCCCTCGCCCTTCAGTAGCATGTAGCTTTGGGCAAGTCACTTAACATTTTATAGTGATAATAATTTAACAAGAATCACATTGTGTAAATACTGAACATTCCTTTTACATTTTTAAAAATTATTGAGGAATCCAGAGTTTCTATGTGGATTATAGCTATCAGTATTCATCATATTAGAAATTTGGACTGAGAATTTAAAAAGCTATTTAGTCATTAATTTATGTAAATATAACAATAATAAATCCATTACATGTTACAGTACATTTTTAATGAAAAATAACTACATTGTTCAAAAAACAGAATGTCATATTTCATAATTTTGTACATATCTTTCATTTCTGACTTAAAAGAAGACAGTTCAATTCTTTCATTTGCCTCTGCATTCAATCTGTCACAACAACTTGTTTTGGTGGAAGTATATAATGAAAACCCAGCTACCCATAGATATGCTATAAAGAGAGGAATATTTTAATAGCCTTTTTAGATAACTATGGATACTGTTCTTTGACACTACACCAAAAGTTGACAAGTGGTAGTTCCTTAAAGATTAGTTGCAATGGGTATCCCTGGGTGGCTCGGCAGTTTGGCGCCTGCCTTCAGCGCAGGGCGTGATCCTGGAATCCTGGGATCGAGTCCTGCATCAGGCTTATTGCATGGAGCCTGCTTCTCCCTCTGCCTATGTCTCTATCTCTGTCTGTGTCTCTCATGAATAAATGAATAAAATCTTAAAAAAAAAAAAAAAAAAGCTTAGTTGCAGTGAATAATCTGAAGCCATTTCAGTGAATTCTTTTGTATCCTATACCGCAGTCCATTGGTCTACCTTGCCCTTCAAATGGAGCGTTTACCAATGCAGAAGCGCTTTTTGCAAACACTCAATTTTATCACACAGAAGATTAAAAAATTGTGTATTCAAGAATTATGATTTAATCGAGTTAGTAGTTTTATAGTTTCATCAGACATTCTTAAATAAAAATGGCAAACTTTTTTTTCTTTTACTCTAAGTGTATAATGGCAATGAAGAATACAAAAACTATAAATACAGAGCCACTGCCTTATTTATTATTGTGCTAAGATGTATCTTACTCATTTTTGCTTTGTACAACCAGGGCAATTGCCACCACAGTGAAAAAGGCAAATACTAAGCCTTGGTATTATTACAGAAAAAATTTCCCTTCAAAAAATGCCATAAAATATCTTGAGAACACTCAAGGGGTCAACTGACCACATTTTGAGATCTCCCTTTTTTAATTCAGAAAAAAACAAAACCTGGAACAAACATGGGGGGAAAATCTGATCACATATTCTATGCTAAATACTATTTTTTAAAAAACAGTACTATTACTCCTACCTTCAAAGCACTTACAGTCAGGTTGTGCTGGGGAAACAGATACAAAGAGTATCTTAAGATTATGTATGATAAGATGATAAGTGCTGTCACATTATAGAGAAGTATTGATAGAGGTAAAGAACGAAGGTAGGCCTCTCCTCTCAAGGATCAAGCACATAAAAATGTAAAATATCTTTAAAATATTTTAAATAGGGATCCCTGGGTGGCGCAGCGGTTTGGCGCCTGCCTTTGGCCCAGGGCGCGATCCTGGAGACCGGGATCGAGTCCCACGTCGGGCTCCCAGTGCATGGAGCCTGCTTCTCCCTCTGCCTGTGTCTCTGCCTCTCTCTCTCTCTCTCTCTCTCTCTCTCTCTCTCTGTGTGTGACTATCATAAATAAAAAAATAAATAAATAAATAAAATAAAATATTTTAAATAATTTATTAATATAAAGTAACACAGAAAGCAGACTCTTTGCTGAGCAGAAAGCCTGACTCAGGGCTCGATCCCAGGACCCTGAGATCATGACCTGAGCTAAAGGCAGACGTTAAACCAACCAAGCCACCCATGTGCTCCTAAAAAAATATTTTTTAACACTACAAAATAAAGGATAATAAGTAGGATCCCACTCAGATTTAACTGCTGCTAGTAGTTTGACATATTGGATTATTCTATCATTGTATAAATATACACAATTCTTTATTTATAGCTTTGTGATTATCTTACATATATGCAGATTTGTATGCAGTTTTTAACTTAACATAATATCTCAAAGAGTTTTCAAATAATATGAACGAACCTCAGACTCATGACTTTTAATGATATTATGGCATGCTATTGGATGGGTAAATCAAAACTCACATAAATTATCTTGCTATATGACATTTTTGATATTATGCAGTATTCTTATAATTCCACATAAACTTAAGTCTGTTTCTGCATGTCCACTCATATCTCTCAGGATTTGTTCACCGAAATGGAATCACTGTGTAAAGGGTAAGAAGAGTTTAAAGGTTCTTGCCATAAAAAAGCCAAATTTATTTCAAGGAATGTTATGCTTGTTCAGTTTAAGACACAGACCAAACAGGTGCCTTCCTTCCCTCTCTCACAAGTTCCTATTGAAAATACAGACAAGATATTTTTGAAAGAAAGAAACCATAACATTTTTGAAAATGGAAGAAAGAGTACCAACATACTGCATATATTTGGAGGATTCCTGAAACATAAAAATCAGATGTAATCTGATTATAGAATAATACAGGGCAGAGAAAATCAGTGTGAAACAGTAGTGATTCACAGGATTCTTCCCAAGGGAGCTCTGTAGACACTTCAAGTTCAAAGCCAGTGAGTACAATGACAGAGGGAGCCAGGATACATAATATGAGTAGATTAATTAAAGTACTATATTTAGAATGGCTGGACCAGACAAATAGCCATTCCACTGCAGATAGAGGCTAGTGACTTTTTCCCTCAGGATTAACCCCAGGGATAGTGGAAGGAGAGGTGGACGGGGGGTTGGGGTGACTGAGTGATGGGCACTGGGGTGGGGGAACACTTGGCGGGATAAGCACTGGGTGTTATGCTATAAGTTAGCAAACTGAACTCCAATAAAATATTTTTTTTAAAAAAAAAGGATTAACCCCAAGGAACTTTCCTCCTCAGAAAATGGGTCATCATCTCCCAGGGAAGATCTCCACACATGGGTGTGAAAGTCGGAGTGAAGGGTCACCTGGGTGGCTGCCTTGGGCTCAGGTCATGATCCCGGGGTCCTGGGATTGAGCCCTGCATTGAGCTCCTTGCTCCTTGCTCAGCGAGGAACCTACTTCTCCTGCTCCCTCTGATTGCTGCTCCCCTTGTTTGTGCTTTCTCTCTCTGTGTGTCAAATAAATAAATAAAAATCTTAGAAAATAAAAAAAAAAAAGGCTGAGAGAAGAAAAAAAAAAGAATAGGATTTAAGGTAACGACAAGCCTCTACAATATATGGCAAGAAAGAATATGCTGACTCAGAAATGAAATTCATTAAAATTCTTTACTCCCTAAGTGAGATCCCTACCTGGCAATGAAAAGTATCATGGGACAGTAAGCTCAGTGCAGCAATACCATTGTGCGGTGCCTCCTACCAACAAACTGTATCCTTTAGAGTTAGAAAGTAAAATCTCATGCAACAGATGTTGGGAAAACAGAACTATAAAAACTATATGAATATTCCAAGCAAGATAGATATTCTAATTAAACTAGTCCTTTATTCATAAATACACAAAGTCAAACAAAGACCATCAGATATTGGAAGAATACAGAAAGGATGAAAATAAGGAATCAAAACAAAGAAATACAAAAACAAACCTGGGAGAAAACAGAGTCCAGTCAGGGGATGGGGGTGAATAGTTTTCCAAAAATATTCTTAGTATCTTCAGAGAGAGCCAAGAAGGATATTATATCCATAAATCATGAAGAGCCTTCTACGAATGGGAGCAGCAATTCATGAACAAAAAGGGAAAGATTTGGAAATTCTTTAACAAAACTAATTAATTATAGGCTAACTCAGTGGCTTTTAAACTCTTTTGACAAATATATTTAACATTATGATATATTGTGTGTGTGTATATATGTATGAAGTTTCACCAAATAACTCCCCATTCAACCATATAATTTCAGTGACAATTCTATGTATTTTTTAGAAAGGACTCATGAACCCAAAGGACCCACATTATAATCCAGAGTTTGAAAATAGTTGGTTTAATGATAAAATAACTGAAAACCAATGGGGGTTGGTCTCTAGGATGAATGTAAGGAAGTCTCACAGGATGAAAAGCAAAATAACAAAGAAGTGGAGAGTGAGGATAAAAAGTTAATAGTCACAAATGAAAATCCAAGAGACACAACATCCAGGTAGAAAAGAAATGAATCAATGAAAAACAGAAAAGAAATAATAATAAAACAGAAAGACATGTTTTTTGTTCGTTTGTTTGTTTAAAGACATATTTATTTATTGTAGAGGAAGAGAGAGCACAAGCAGGAGGGGCAGAGGGAGAGGGAGGGAGAATCTCAAGGAGTCTCCACACTGAGCCTCCAACTGGGGGCTTGATCCCACCATCCTGATCATGATCATGACCTGAGCTGAAACCAAGTCCGATGCTTAACTGACAGCATCACTCAGGCACCCCAAGAAATGTGTTTTTGAATGGGAATGGGCTCTACTATGACTGAGCAAGATTAACAAAATTTTAAAAAACATAGACACACACCTGTTGATTTCAGACTCCTTGTTGATTTCAGAATTACAAAGAAAGAAAAGATCCTAAACGCTTCCAGACAGAGTAAACCAATGATATATACAAAGCAACAAGAATCGATATTATACTTGACATCACACTCGGCATTAATCAACAGTTTCTCTTCAGCAATAAGGTATGCAAGAACACAGAAAAAGCAAAAATTTTCACTTGAAGGAAAATTATATTAAATTTAAAATTTCATACCCTGACAAATTAGTGGAAAAGGGGAATACAGGGAAAATAAAATAAATTTTTACAGATTCAAGCAAACAGAAAGCTTTCCACTGAAAACATTTTACATACACATAGTACGTGTGCTTATGGGTGTGCATATATATATATGTATGTATGTATATATATATGTGTGTGTGTGTGTGTGTGTGTAGGTATTTATATATGCCAGATCATGCATCAAAACCAAAAAAATTCCAAGAAAGATGATAACAAAGGTACAAGAAAATGGGCAGCTGGAGGAAGAAAAAACAGAAAGTGGCAAGAAAATAGGAAAGAATTGAAAGAATCAATGACAGCTTGATGTCTGGAAAAGTATCCTTTGAACAACAAAATTTTGGAGACAAAGAATGTAACTTCTTTTCCTATGGGTTCAATTATACTATAAACTTACAGTGATATATATATACACATACACAGAATGTATACAGAATCATAACATTTTCAGTAATATTGCTTTGTTTTTAGGTTTTATAATCCACAGGCAGAGCACAAAATAAATATTCTTACATAAGATCATTTAAATATTATAAAACTTGACTATATAATAACAATGTAGCAAATTTTACAAATCAGAGGATGAAAAAGAAGGGGAATGTAATGAAGACTACTAATTCTTTTTCTGGATTGTGATATATAATATTAAACATATGTCACAAAACAAGAAACCCAGAAGAGTTGAAAAATAAGAGCTTACAAAGATTGGCAGGAAGTTCAGGTCTTTTAAACCCCTCATTTTTCATAAGGGAAGTTGATAAATACTGTCTAAAGCTGATAAACAAAGATATGAGGATTTTAAGCTTTTAACAGTCATCACCAAAAAACCTAAAAGTGCTGATAACAATGATTGTCTCTATTGATTGGGACTGTCAGGATGAAGGGTAGAGAACTATATGTACGTTTTCCCCTTCTACACTGTTCGTTTTTTTTAACCATATGGAAGCATGTGTGTGTTTAGACATATATACATATACACTTTTTTTTTATAAAAAAGGAAAGATCTTACCAGTTTACCCTATCTTTCTTGAAAAATAGGCATTTTTGCTTAACCCAATATGAGAAAAATGTTTTCAATTTCATTTAAATAATTTCAAACATCTGTAATTGCCTTTTGGATTTTATTTGTGAAATGTTTATTTTTGCCATTGGTCCATAGCATTTTTTTCCTTGCTTTTATTTCGTTTCATTTCAAATCCAGTTAGTTAATATACAACATTATATTAGTCTCATGTATACAACTTAGTGATTCAACACTTCCATACATCACCTGGTGTTTATCATGAAAAGCACACTCCTTAATCCCCATCACATGTTTCATCCATACCCCCAACTCCCCCCCGGTAACCACCTGTTTTCTATAGTTAAAAGTTTGTTTCTTGGTTTATCTCTCTCTCTCTTTTTTCTTTTGCTCATTTGTTTTGTTTCTTTTTAAGATTATATTCATTTATTGAGAGGGAGAGAGAGAGAGAGAGAGTGTGTGTGTGTGTGTGTGTGTGAGAGAGAGAGAGAGCAAGAAGAGGAGCAGAGAGACAGAGGGAGAGTGAGAATCTCAAGAAGACTCCCGCTGAGCATGGAGCCCAATGCAGGACTGGATTCTACAACCCCGAGATCATGACCTGAACTGAAACCAAGAGGTGGACACTCAACCAACTCAGCCATACAGGCGCCCCTGTCTTGTCTCTTAAATTCCACATATGATTGAATGGCAGCTGACTGGTGCAATTCATTAAGCATCTGACTCTCGATGTCAGCTCAGGTCATGATCTCAGGATTTTGATCAAACCCCACATTGGGCTCCATGCTGAGCTTGGATCCCACTTAGGATTCTTGCACACTCTCTCTCTCTCTCTCTCCCTCTCCCTCCTCTGCTACTCCTCCTCCCTCTTCTCTCCCTCTCTTAAAAAAATTCCACACATGAGTGAAATCATACAATATTTGTCTTTCTCTGACTGATTTAGCTTAGCATAATACTCTCTAGCTCTATCCTTATTGTTGCAAATGGCAAGATTTCATTCTTTTTTAGAGTTAAATAATATTCCACTGTATATATGTACCACTCCTTTATCCAATCATCTGTTGATGGATACTTGAGCTGCTTCCATAATTTGTCTATTGTAAATAATGCTGTAATAAACATAGGGAGGCATGCATCCCTTTGAATTCATGTTTTTGCATTCTGGTGTTAAAAACCCAGTAATGTGTATACTGGAAAATAGGGTAGTTCAATTTTTAACTTTTGAGGAACTTCCATATTGTTTTCCAGAGTGGCTACAACAGTTTGCCTTGCACTCCCACCAACAACATAACATTTTATTTTATTGATTTTTAAATTAAGATAAACTTTTGCCTGCCTTTTTTTTTTTTGTTATATACTCTATTTCCTCATTTATTTATTTTTTTAAAGATTTTTATTTATCTATTCATGAGAGACACAGAGAGAGAGAGAGAGGCAGAGACAGGCAGAGGGAGAAGCAGGCTCCATGCAGGGAGCCTGATATGGGACTCGATCCCAGGTCTCCAGGATCACGCCCTGGGCTGAAAGGCGGTGCTAACCCACTGAGCTACCCAGGCTGCCCACATTTCTTCATTTATCTTTTAATATTATTTCTAGGGTATCTTTTGACATTACAAAAGTTTTTTTCTTTAAGTATACTTCACTTTGGCTCTTCTGTGTACAGTTTTCAGACACCCTATACTTTCATACATTGTACATTGATATCCTTAAAATACCTTTCCTATACCTGAATCTATATTTTATACATTAGGCAATAAAGAATAATTCTGAGCCATTTCATGCATGACAAGGTACCTGACAAGGTACCCAGAGGGGCAGAGCAGGACAGGTAAGATATGATTCTGCTGGTGACATTATATATGGACAGAATTTCTCCCGGACAGATCCTTAGGTGTGTGTGTTGGGGAGGGGGGTTTCACATAAGATCACTGATCATATCCAAGATACTTAATTTCCTCACCCCTCTCTTCATGTCTTTCTTTTCTTCATTTTCATTGTGAGAAGGCACCACGAGGTGGCATGCGATGATGAACAATAAAGGTGAAATACACAGGAGGATATGGAAATGTTGGGGCAGGCGGTAGGGTGAAGACCACAGAATACCCTGTCAACCCAACCTGAGATCCAGAAAGCCCATCCTTCTCTCTCTCTACCTGCTCCAGGAACCTAGCCAGTCCTGGTACAGAAGTTTAAAAACTGAGGTTTATCTGGTCTCAGCCTGTGGAGATATGAGGGGACAGTCATGAACAGGAAGAGATTTTTGTCCTGACTTGCTCAATCCTAGAGGAAAGCAAGAATGATGAGGAGACACAAAGGCAGCTGCCAAAGAATTCTAAGGCCAGGAAAAGATCTTAAGAGCCCTCTACATTTCCCTGATCCCAGAAAGACAGTGAGCAGAAACCATATTTGGAACTATATCATTTTTTTTTTTTTTTTTTTTTTATGATAGGCACACAGTGAGAGAGAGAGAGGCAGAGACACAGGCAGAGGGAGAAGCAGGCTCCATGCACCGGGAGCCCGATGTGGGATTCGATCCCGGGTCTCCAGGATCGCGCCCTGGGCCAAAGGCAGGCGCCAAACCGCTGCGCCACCCAGGGATCCCGGAACTATATCATTTTTAAAAAAACTTTTTGAGAGGACACTCCTCCCAAAAGAACTGGTCTAACTGGTCTACTTTGGGACATTTAAATTTCAAATACATTTTAAAATAATATTATCTAGTAACCTAGGAAAAATCTCATTACATCTGAAATAATTTTCCTATTAGGAAGTTCTTCTAAAACCTGGGATAATAAGTTAAATATTCATGTATATGCTCTTCCTAATTTTTTAAGTCTTTTTAATTATTTACCTAGTTATTTTAAAGTTTTCTGTTTAATCCTAGTGATATTCATTTTGATGTATTTTATACGAATATGTAATCATTTGACTTATCATCATATAATCAATTTTTGCAACATCATTTGTTGAACAATTTACATTTTCCTTGTTCTTTTGTGTTAATCAAAGTTCTAACTCACTGCTGTATTTATGGGAATGGCCCTTTATTAGTTATAATAGCACTCAAAGGCTTTATTCAGAGGACACACAAACTCACACACCCCTTCAATGGATCAAGTTATCTAGAAGCCAAATAATTTATCAGAATTTCGTTAGGCAGGAATGAAATCAGAATGAAAGATGATAAATGCTTTTAAGGATATTCCATCCTATGTCTTACGAAAGATGATAAAATAACCTTACAACATACGCACAACAGACCTTCATAGTGACTGAAATTATTTTGTCTCAGAGCCAATGTCTGTCTCCTCATTATAGTTTTTGTCTCTTGATAAATTTCCTTAATTTTAGATATCAATGCTATCCTTACCATATTCTATGGGGTCTATGTATATTCTGTTAATTCTGTTAGATTAGAAAATACCCATTTGATCAAGAGACACTTTAATGAGCATTCTTATCAATTTAGTGTATCCTCTTGGGATTTATAGGCATATAATTACATTGCATTAAAATAACAGTTTTAATTTTATTTTCAAAATTTATAATTTTGTCTTTATTTCAGGTTATATTTCATTGACGATAACTTCTAGAACATTTAAATTAAAATAATAATGAGTAATTTCAGCTTGCCTCAACTATACCCAGTGGGGAAAAAAAATCACTAGAATTTTATTCTTCTAACTTAACACTTTCATTATAAATTTACTCACATTTTTAAAAGTTAGTAATGGGTGTTAATTTTTGCAGCATCATGAGATTAGTGATGTGCCATTATGTTAATAAAGTTGCTACTGTTAGACCATCTTTGCTTCTGAAAGTAACTTTCCAGGTTAAAATAATTTTATCAAAATGTGGTGAATGATTCTCTGGATGAATCGATGCCTTTTTTTCTTTGCCAAAGAAACAAAACAAAAATAAAAAACCTGTAACAGTGGCAGTAGCATGCTGTGTGTGCTTGCGTGTGTGTGTGTGTGTGTGTGTACACGCGCATGTGTGGTGTTTTATCTCAGTGTTGGGTTTCAGGAAAAATCCAAGAGGTTATTTCAGGACTAGACAGCCAAAGGCTTTGTTTTTCACACTTGACACCTTAAATTTGCAAAATGGTTGCTGCTATTCTTGCTAACACCAATAAACCTTCCTCTTCTATCTGATCCTTATATTAGGACACCAATTCAGCTTTTCTCAGATGCTCTTCAGGAGAGTTTCTTTTTAGTTCCATTGGCCAGACCCAGGTCAATCAGCAGGACACACCCTGTAAGGAAGGCTGGGAAAGTGAACTACTGCCAAAAAGAAACATAATTGTCATTCTTATAGTTAGAACAATCATGATTAATCACCATGGACTCAGAAGATTAAGGTACAAAGAAAATAAAAATTCTATTAGCAAAGAAAGAGATGGAATGGAAATAGTTCAAGGATAAAATTAGTAATATGGCTGCCACCAAATCTACTGTATTTTCATTTATGAGTCAGATGCATAGACTTTTTATACTAAATTTATCATATTCAGTAATCAAAATTAATGCTTGTTTCCTAAAATGGGATGTTCAGTATTCTAAATTCCCCATGCTCTGCAATGGAATGCACAGTATGTCTTCAGAACTCATCTAATTTTATAAACTTTAATGGAGGGAATAATCTGAATTTTATTTACTATTTTGCTAAGATTATTAGTCTATCTAATCTTTGATTTCTGCTGGAATTAATTTTGATACTTGATGTATTTTCAGAAATATTTCCTTTATATTTTCAAGTATAAGACCTTGGAGTAAAAAAAAAAAAAAAAAAAAAAAAAGACCTTGGAGTCTAACATGATATTATTAAAACAAATTAATACATCATCTATAGTATCTGTATCCTCTATAATTTTCAACATTGGTTTTATCTATTTTATCCTTATTAATTATATTTTTAGTAAAACAAATTCTTTAAAGTAATTTTAAAAAAACAAGTTTTTCAATGTATTTTTTAATAACCTAATGAAGTCTGCCTTTAAGTTTATTATTTTCATCTAATTTCTTTAGGCTTGTATTTTTTTTCTAATTTTGTGATTTAAATTCTTACTTAATTTGTACTATTACAAATAGTTTGTACTATTACAAATAGTTAACAGTTCCTATTAAATCATGAAAGGACTTAAAGTTAAGAGTTTTTTCTTACATTCTGTTTTAGCTACACAGCTTAGCTTAAATTAGTTCTGACCCATTTTCTTACTTAAAGTATAGCTTTCTAGTATTAGAGAATTATTTTTTCTCTAATCCATTTGTCATCCTATATACTCATTCAGTTAATATTTATGTTATCAAAGAATGTACTTTGTACATTTGTAAATTTATAAATCAGTGTTTCTCAATTATTGAAGAGAATATAGTCTTTGAAGAAAGTTCAATTTTAGGTATATTAGGTAGTCTGATTAATTTATTCTACTGTGTTTATTTTATTTAATTGCTTATTGGCTGAATAGAATATTCAATTCTTCTAAAAATAATCAATTTTTAATTTTGTCATTGATTTTTGTCAATTTTGCTTGTACTTCTAACAATGATTACATTTATTTTTCTGTTACAGCTTTATCAAGGTTATAATTTTTCTTTAAATCAAAGAAAAATAAATTCTTCCTGTGAAATAAATTTGCTGAAATTTAGCTATTTCTGTTCTCTTTCTATTTGCATTTGTCTGCATATTACCCTAACCATTGATTCTTTTTACAATTCTCTGTTTGGATAAATAAAAAATGTCACACTTTAGATTTTAGATTTTAGCCAAATGTGAAAGTATTAATATATTAACTGAGGAGTTCAGTGTATTTATTTTTATTACCAGAGCTATTATATTTGGTCTTCCATTATATAGTTTTATGCTGTTTTAAAATGCTTACTCTGATATTTACTTTGATATTATATTCTCCAGTAACTTACATTCTCCAGGAGGTGCAGAATAGTCTAACTCCACTAGTAGTTACCTTTAAATATTTAAGCTATAGATCTGAAATTAGCAAAAACCAAAGACAGAGCATAGCCATCGACAACTCACTTCACAAGATAAAGAATTAAGAATACTTTGACCTCTCTTTATCTTGTGCTCTCTTATTTTCAGATCTTAGCTAATATTATCTGTAGGTTTAATCTATTTTCAATTAAATTATTATGTTCTATTTCCATAGCACTTTAAGAATTTCTTAACTTTTCTATTGAATTTTATTATCAAATTTAGAACAACCATTGTTATTTAGATTTAAGCCTTTAACTAATTAAACTTAACTCAAATTTATTTCCATTTTTTAAACAAAGATTTCCTCATTTTTAATGTCTCAATTTTAATGCCTCTCAATTGGTAAAAATACTTCTTAAAGAGATTAAATTTTTTTTAAGATTTTTATCCATTTATTCATGAAAGACACAGAGAGAGGCGAGGCAGAGACAGAGGCAGAGGGAGAAGTAGGCTTTCTACAGGGAGCCTGATGTGGGACTGGATCCCAAGATGCTGGGATCACAACCTGAGCCAAAGGGTCACTCAGCCATCCAGGTGCCTCGAGATTAAATTTTTCAAAGCAGTTTTTTTATTTATCTTTTCAATTCAAAATCTTTATTAGTGAGTAGCTAAATATACGTATCTTCTCAACATTTTCGCGAATTGAAATGAATCCTATCCAAGTTAACATGTTTATTTTTTTTCACTTTACCAATTATCACAAATTGTCCCCACATCCTGGCAATACATTGATTGTGAATCTTGGCTTTTAATGTTATGAGTTGGCCTTTTTTCCCCCTCAGTGTCCTAATGGGAATTTTAGCAGGAATTCAGAGACTGTCATTTTAACCTCAACATTTGAATATTTGACAATTTGGTCTTATTGCTGAACATTGACTTTTTTCTTTTGAAAATAAGTCTCAGAAAAAAAAGAAGTAATACAGAAAGCAAATAATACCTAGAGAAGAATCAAAGCTTAGAATCTGGATGGCAGTTTCAACTATTTAATACTAAAAGTAGCATGTGCAGAGGGTGTGAAAGTGGTGACTACAAGTAGAAAGGACATTGGTAAAATTATCAGTTTGTTGGCTTGGCAAAATGTTTAATTTATACTAGATAGAACCAATTAATGTTTCTAAACAAAAAACCCATTTCCAAATCTCACCCACTCTGTCCAAATTCCAACTCCCATTCCTTCAAAGCTCTCTATAGTGAGTGCAATCCTAAAAACATGTACAACTCTCTCTAACCTCATTTCAAAAATTAACTCAAACTCACATGGTCACTAATAGAAACTCAATGTCCTTGTCTTCTGGTCTAATAGAGCCTAAGCTTGCTGGTTGCCAGAGTCTATTTAATATATTTTCCTAAGCAGTGTGGATAATGAGATAAGATATTCAGGGGAATTAAAATGTTAATTATGTGTACAGCTTGGTAAATATGCTCAGTGATTTGAACTGATTCACTATACGAGCCTAAATTATTATTGCAACAGTGAATGTCAACCATTCATGATACATATGATATATACCTTCATCACAAAATATTGATGACCAAGAACCATGTTCTTTCTAAAAATTAACAACTGCTATTAAATTATTCTTAGGTTGCTCTTAAATAATTCCAGAAGAGTTCTGACACTGTAAGCATCCCCCCAAAATACTTATAGTCAGTTTCTCTGCTATCTAAAACACTTAAGAGAAATTTCAAAAAATATAATATTTCAGCTTAGTGAATCATATAGCTATCAAGTGGCAAAGATAAAACATGATACCCAAGCCTGTGTTCTTTCTGTTATGATTTTGACTACTTATATAAACAAGTATTGAGTATTAACTATACTTTATCCACATAATCATATTCACTTCTGTCTTACAACCCTCTTAGGTAGGCTTATTTTTCCCATTTTGCAGAGAGGAAACTGAGGCTTAGGAAAATTTAAATGTATTGTATTATATCAGAAACTCACAAAAGAATGACAATGCGTATCACTCCACATCACTATACCTGTGACTTGCCCAGACAGTAAGCATGAATTCTGACTTGAAATACCTTTAAAGAACAACACTATTGTTTGGAAATTTGGGGGTAGAAAAATCAAGTCCGAATTCTTATTTCAGAAAGCAGAAAAAAACAAAGAGAGCTCTCTTGGTCAGAGGGACCAGGCCAAGATGGGCACAAGGAGATGAGTATGTGTATTATTCTGCTGTGGCTCTCTCGTTTGGCTGTCAGGGTAGGACGCAGTAGAACATCAGCACTTCCCACTTTTATAAGTACTGTAAATCACTCCTCTCTGTATGGCTATGCTCTCAGCTGCCCTCAGCATTTTGGGAAGTGGAAGGTCCCAATGAGCCAGTTACCATTTCGCTCAGGGCTAAGTATATGCTCTTTATAGCCCTATCTGCTTGTCCACTGCTTGTGATGTGTGCCTATTTTGTCATGTGAAACACAAATAACTCCCAAGATTCAGTTAAAGAGCAACCCCTAAAATAGAAGATAGGATTAAATCCATACCATTATGGGGAAATGGTATAGTAAGAAATGGCTACACTTTTACTGGGTATGAGGGAAAATAACAATGCTAACCTACCTAAGCATATAAAATATGTATATTTCAGTTTCTCTAAATACACATATCTCTAAGTTACACCTTTTTAGTTTAATTTAAAATGCATATCTGCATTGGGTGTTATACTATATGTTGGCAAATCAAACTTATTTTTTTTTAAGATTTTATTTATTTATTCATGAGGAAACACAGAGAGAGAGAGAGGCTGAGACACAGGCAGAGGGAGAAGCAGGCTCCATGCAGGGAGCCCGACGCGGGACTCGACCCCGGGACCCCAGGATCACGCCCTGGCCGAAGGCAGGCGCCAAATCGCTGAGCCACCCAGGGATCCCCGGCAAATCAAACTTAAATAAAAACAAATGTAAAAAATAAAATGCATATCTGGAATGCCAATTCTTCAATTTATACACATAATTACTTTCTGAGTCATATATTTTGTTTCTGGTTAATCGTATATGAGGTCAGAATTACGCACACATCTGTTTGATTACCAAATGTGATTTCAGCTAACCTGGTTGGGTTACATAGAATCCCTTCCATTGTCACTGACTGCACAGGGTCATCATTATTCTGTCAAAAATTCTGTTCTCTACATTTACTAATTTCATGTTATATTCAGTCTCATTGCTCAATAGGTCACAATCTCCACCAACACTGGGATTCTCATGTAAAAAATGCTGAATAATCCATGACATTGCCATCAGCTTTGTACAGAGGCAGGAGCTATACAGCTGTTGTACATATTTTATGAACAACATCTCTATCTTTTTTTTTTTAATTTAAATTCAATTTGCCAACATAGAGTATAACACCCAATGCTCATCCCCTCAAGGGCCCTCCTTAGCACCATCTCTATCCTAAACCCTTCAGTGATGACAGCATTTTAAGGGAATAAGCAATTAATTATATACCAAACATCTGGGCTTATCTACTGACATAAATTTCCTGATTTTTGTGGAATTGAGTCAGTGTCTTGGCCTCTCAGTTCTTTGCTAGCAGTGAAAAAAAATTATAAACCAGTCCTTGCCTACCCTACGGAGTCACTGTGGTGATCAAAAGAGACCATGTGAAGCATATTGTAAAGATACACGCAGAACATTATTTAAAGTACTCAAAAATGGAAACCAATCTAAATATCCAATAAAAGGTGAATGGTGTACTAAATGCTAGCACATCCATATGATAGATTATGTTTCTTAAGAGATTTTAATTAAATTGAATAAATGTTACGTAATATTATGTTTAAATGATACAATATCATCTAATTATGCAAAAAATATATTTTTTTAGAATCCTGAAAGATGGCAGCCCCGGTGGCTCAGCAGTTTAGTGCCGCGTTCAGCCGAGGGCGTGATCCTGGGGACCCGGGATCGAGTCCCACGTCGGGCTCCCTAGGTGGAGCTTCTTTCTCCCTCTGCCTGTGTCTCTGCCTCTCTCTCTCTCTCTCTGTCTCTCATGAATAAATGAATAAAATCTTAAAAAAAAAAAAAAGACTCCTGAAAGAAAATACACCATAGTGTTAACAGTAGCTCTCAGTGGATAGTCAGATGATAGTTAACAAATAATAATTTTTTGAATTAAGCTGGAAAAATATAAAAAAATAGGGCAGCCCGGTGGCTCAGCGGTTTAGCGCCTGCCCAGGGTGTGATTCTGGAACCCAGGATTGAGTCCCATGTCAGGCTCCATGTAGGGAGCCTGCTCCTCCCTCTGCCTGTGTCTCTGCCTCTCTCTCTCTCTCTCTCTCTCTCTCTTTCTCTCTCTGTCTCTCAATAATAAATAAGATCTTTTTAAAATATAAATAAATAATAAATAAAATAAATAAATAAATAATAAAAGTCACATGCAACAGAAAAAAATGTCAATTTTAATTATTTTACTATTCAAGAAACTAATATACATTTCTATAATTACAAAAATAGTTAAAATATATGCAACATACTCTGTACATCAAAAATACACCAAAATATGTGATAGTTAATAAAATTACTTGAATAAAGATAAAGGTAAATAAAGAAAGTCTATTCTCTGCAGTTTGTTTCATTTTCAAATATAAGTTCAAATTTCCTAACAATCTTAGTGATATGATTCAAATATTACAATTTGAGATATCAAAATTTTAATACATATCAAGCATAAGGTAAGTATAATATTAATTTAGTTCATTTAATTTACTCAGATGTTAGCATATAATTCTGCTGATAAAATAAGAGTTCAAAATGATACTATCTAAACATAAATCTGTTTAAGTGTGATGGTCAAGATTACTTAGTTAACACTATTTGCTAGCATTTTATTTTCTTAACGAAAATATTACATGCTCCAAAGAAATCATTAGTGAATAATCAGTATTAAAGTTTTAAAAATAAGACTCAGAGTAAAAATTAGCAAGAAATCAGGATTATGTAATTACTCCAAATAATTCAAAGTTCAGAGTGACAAAATTTTATTTCTGTAGAAGATATATATCAAATATTTTGGTTCAACATGTGAATAATTTAAAAACTAATTAAAATTAAGAGAATGCTGCAACTTAATTTATTTCCAATATTTATTCAAGGAGCTCTTACTTATAATGGGAATCAGAAGAGTCAAAATTGTGAGAGGTAATTCCTGACCTCATTTTAAAAATTTGACCCCAGTATTCATATAATTACAGTCTAATTTTTCTAGAATAAATATTTAAAATGTCATAGCTTCATCCTGAAACTATCAATTTATATTCTATTAAGTAACCAAACAGTGTGTGTGTGTGTGTGTGTGTGTGTGTGTGTGTGTGTACACATACTTGGTTTATTTTTTTATTATGAATAAAAAGAAACATGCTTCAAGTGCCCTCTTCCATTAGTGAAGTTGAGATCGAAAGTAGTTTGAACAACTTAAGATACATATTTTTTATTTCTCTTTACCATTAAGGAATATGACCCTCGTCCAAAGTCATAAATCCAGTAAATGACAGTCTGTCTGCCATCAAAGCCAACATACTTCCTACTACATCACAAAAATATTGAAATTACTGCAAAAAATATGAAATAATCATCCTCAGAATATCCCATAAAAAATTCCCTATGGAAAAATAAAGGAATAAATCAATAATTAAAACCTTAGCAAGCATTCTAACATAAGTTTATTCATATTTTAATATCGCTAGAGTTGAGATACATCTTTAAATTGATAAAGCATTTAGCAATCTAGGACATCTTAAAACAGAACTTCTTAAGCTATCTGCAGTGAAGAACTAATGCTTGCTTGTTTTTTTGTTTACCCTTAATTCTTTCATAGCTCTACTCTGTTCAGTGAGAGTCCACTCATCACGCATGTGGGTGTGTGAGAAAGGCAAACTGCTATTAGCACTTCTAAATGCTTCTCTAAAATTCTTTTAATGCATGCTGTAACGGTTTGTGAACCACATTTTCAGTAGCACTGGGTTAGAGTCAATTAAATAGTGTAATAACCAAAGTTTACTACATATCATTTAGAATCCTTTTTAATCAATATTTAATTATATATAATTTTGAATATGAATAATAAATATATTTTCTTAAATTAGAAGGAGTTGTAAAACTGACTATTTCACTTTCTTTGCCAGAAATAAATTAAATGGTTAAAGGCAGGGATCGAGAAGAAAGAGAGATATTGGATAATCCACCTATTTGAGACATGATTTACGAATAATCAAGAATGAGTTCTGCCCGTCAAATTAAAGATTTCTTGCTTCCAAGTAGCCATTTAGTATCTCCTATCAGCTATTCTGGGTTACTTTGGTCCTTGAGCTATTTTGTCACTGGTGGAACACTTGCTTTTCTTCTGTAGTAAACCCTGCATGTGAGATAGACTTGGTCACTTATTAAAAATAAACTGTAACCGAGGTTTGCTTCTTCATGATAAAAATGAGTAACTTATGGCATAAAAAATAAAACACGGCCTACCTATCTCACTCTGTGCTAAACAACACCATAAAAAAATTAAAGATCTTGCAAGCAAAGGTTAAAAATATGATAAATAGGTTAGGAAATGTATTTAGGAAATGAGGAAGGAAGTGCATAAATACCATAAGCACTGATGAAAACAAAAATCTAGCTTTTAAGATCCTTCTGCTTAAATTATTATTTCATTATCATGCATTTTTACTATGACAACCTCTTAAAAATATGTGTTTTTAAGATTTCTTTGTAGAAGGAGACTCTCAAAATACTAGATAGGTTCTCTTCATTGAAATGGTTCAGGACTCAGAAACTGATATAAATGGAGATTTAACTGCTTTCTCATAGGAAATCCTGTTTACTGCTGTATCCCTGGGTACTCACTAGATATTCAATCCACATGTGTTGACTTCTGGATGACAAAGAGAAGTTCCTTCAAAGAAGGAAAAGAGTATACTATCTCTGATTGCTCCATTTTTCTATGTGTGACTTACACAAACCATAAGGAGAGAATTTACCTTTTCCAGTCCAAGTGGGCTCAACAGGAAAGAACAGATGAAAATCCAACCCAGGCAACTTGGTCAAAACAAAGGTGGGTTACCCTATAACATGTCTTTTTCCACATTAGGCTTCAAGGCTGAATAATAAATTCTTCTACCCGTTAGAAAAGACATACACTGGTTGGCCTGACTGGCTAGTGGGAATCCCAGCTATGTCTACAACATAGTATAACTCACAGCTAGGAAAGTGCTCTGGAGGCTCATTATTTAATTAAGAGTAGGAATTACAAGAGCACTAAATGCAATGAAGCAACACAATTTGCAAGGGCTCCGAATTTATGGTTTTCATTAATTAACATAAAGTAGTGTAGGCAAGCGAAATCAAGTGATCTGCTCAGCTATTAGAATTTTGAGAGTTAATTAATATAACAGTACAGATCATTGAACTTAGAAATTATGAGTAACATATAGAATTTTAAAGAGTATCATGATGTTTTATAATTATAAGATACTCCTCTGTTCCTTCAAATTGTATTCTTTTGAAGCTTGGTTCCTTAACTCAAGATCAGATATTGCTAAATCCATATGAAGGGAAAACATTTAGAAAATTTGTGAATTCATTTCTACCAACTCTTCTAATAAGTGATTTGCTTATTTACTTAATCAGCTGTGATGATTACAGGCCATTAGTGGCCATTAATAAATAAAACTATTTGCATTTAACAAATATATTTGAATTTCAGACTTAAATTTCTCACTAGGGGAAAAAAATAAAACAAATGCTTCTATGACCACAGCTTAAAATGCAATGGAGCAAATTTATCATTTCTCCTTTGAAATCGTAAACTTGAGGGGGATTGGAAGCTCTATAAATTGCCACCACTGCCACCCTTACATTCTGCATACCCTGCCCTTCTCATTGTGCTTCTTTATTTAAGAGCTCTAGAGTATTGAGAACTATTGTTCTTCTTCATTTGACTGCAGAGCTGTGTAAATAAAAGTAGAGTCTTGCCATTTCTATGGAATTTAACTTGTTAAAAATAGACATGCCTTGTAACCCGAATAGCATTTTCCATGATGTCTTTATAGATTCCTATTACATCTTAGTACATTTTAAATTACAAGAGAAAATCTTGCACTTACAGTCAGGACATCAATGGGCTAGAAACATTTTCTGTATAGAAGCACAGATTTACATATTTTTTTCACAATTATAGTAGCTATCATCCACTGAGTACTGAAAATGTGTCAGATGCCTTATTATTGCTTTATATAGATTATTGCATTATTGCTGAAAAGAATCTTGAAAGATAGGTCCTCATTTTATAAAGAAGGAAACCATTACGGGCTGATGTTTATCCCACTCCCAAATTCTTACGTTGAAGTCCTAACACTCAATACCTTAGAATGGGACTGTTTTGGAGATAGGACTTTTGAGCAGGTAATTAAGGTAAAATGAGGCTACAAGGGTGGATCTGAATCCAATACAACCAGCAATGTCCCTACAAAAGGAAGAAATTGGCACACACAGAACATGCAGACAAAAGAGCAACTACATGAGGACACAGTGAGAGGCTGGCTGCCTACAAGCCAAGGAGAGAAGCCTCAGAAGAAATGAAACCTCTCACTCTCTTAAATAAATAAATAAAATAAAATAAAGATTTTAAAATTTTTAAAACAGTGGCTGGGGGGGGCGGGGTCAGTGATTCCTGTGTGGCTCAGTCGGTTAATCGTCTGCCGTCAGCTCAGGTCCTGGGATGGAGCCCCACATTGGGTTCTCTGCTCATCATGGAGTCTGCTTCTCTCTCTCTCCCTCTGTGTGCTCTCTTTCTCTCTTGCCTCTTTCTCTCAAATAAATAAATATAATCTTCTAAAAAATTTTTAAAAAAGAAGAAACTTTTAAACCTACTGACACCTTGATTTTGGACTTTCAGCTTCCAGAACTGTGAGAGAATAATTTTTTGTTGTTTAAGCCACCCAATCTGTGGTGGTTTGTTATGGCAGCCCCAGCAAACTAATACAGAAACAATGTCATATAAACAAAAAAAAAAAAAAAAAAAAGAAAGAAAGAAAAGAAAAGACAATTATGTTGATCTAGTAACTCAATTCTTACAGCTAAGAATTTCCCTTAACCTGGTCTACCAACATTACTAACTTGTAAAAAAAAAAAAAAAAAAAACTAGGAAATAGCTGAGAAAAATGTAAATCCATTCCCTTCTCAAAAAAACAAGCTCTTTCCACCACTCCAGTAATTTTCGCTCCAGAGGAGGGGGGAAGAAGGAGTTGTCAAGAGATAACTTGCACAAAAACAGAATATTAAAACACATAAATATGATTTGATTTTGAATAAAGCACAGGTGAAGCTCAGGAACCCTTCACACCCCACCAGCAGGGCCATTCCTTTGACACTCCCCACACTGATCCTCTCGTTGGTGGCAGTTAAGGAGGAATCCAGTAGGGAAGTCACTGTGGGGTACGGTGTTGCTGCAGCTCTAAGGAGGCTTATCTCATTCCCAGGTTTGGGCTTTTAAATATTCAAGATTTTTTGTAACAATTAATATTTTCTTAAAAATCAATAACCAGGGCAGCCCTGGTGGCCCAGCGGTTTAGGGCTGCCTTCAGACTGGGGTGTGATCTTGGAGACCCAGGATCGAGTCCCACGTCAGGCTCCCTGCATGGAGCCTGCTTCTCCCTCTGCCTGTGTCTCTGCCTCTCTCTGTGTGTCCGTCATGAATAAATAAATAAAATCTTTAAAAAAAATCAATAAGCATATACAGAGAAACTTATCAATATACCCCAGAACTTTCTAAGAGTGAGAACTTTGCAAAGTCATAATATACTCTTACAAAGGGGTAGGTTTCCTATTCAAGCAGAGCTGGGATGACAAAGCACCTGGCAAGGCTGGTGTTGAGGACATTAAGGTCTCATCTACACCTGGGATTAAAAATCGAATTTGCAGAGTTTTTCGGTGTTACAGAGTCACTTCCAAAGATGAAAAAGGATTCACCAGAGAGTATGTCTGCTTGGTACTAAGCAATATTGATTACCCATTTTACTTACAGCTGAAATTGTCTGTTTGGAAAGATACTCCCTAAGAGCTGGCAAATGACAGCAGAGAGCCCTCACAATTAGCATTTTTAATGGAATTATTGAGCTATAATTGATAAACAGAATAAACCACACATATTTAAATAAACCACACGTATTTAATACATACATTTCATAAATTTTGGCATATAGAAATGTTCAGGGTACCACCATCAAAATCAACATACTGAATATATTTATTACCCCAAAAGTTTCCCAGAGCCCCTTGGTAATTTCTCCCTCTACACCCTGCTCCACCATTACCATTCCTCAAGCCTCACCAAGCAAAAACCAATCTACTTTCTGTGACTGATATTTATTTACATTTCCTATAATTCTATATAATGAAATCAGGCAGTATGTATGCAGTATCCCTTTTTTGTCTGGCTTCTTTCAGTCAGCATAATTATTTTGCAATTCATCCCTGTTATGTGCAGCAATAGTTCTCTCCTTTGTATTGCTGAGTAGCATTACACTGTATGAATACATTGTAGTTTTTTAGGCACTCATCTGTTAATAAAATTCAGGGCTTTTTACAGTTATGGCTTTGAACATTAATGTACAAATCTTTGTATGAACTTACGCTTTCATTTCTCTTGAGTCAGTGACCAGGAGAATGGCTGGGTGACGTGATAGGTGTATGTTTAAATTTTTAAGAAACTGCCAAATTGTTTGCAAAGTGGTACAATTCTACATTTCCATCATCAGCATATGGAAGTTCCAGATCCCCCAAATTCTTGCCAACATTGTCACTCTTCCTTTTTGTTGACATTCTAGTAGGTGTGTAGTGATCTTTCTTTGTGATTTTAATTTGCATTTCTTGAATGACATTATGTCGAACATATTTTTATGTGCTTATTTGCCATCTGTATATATCCTTTCATGACGTGTATGTTTAAATCTCCTGCCAATATTTAAAGTTAGGTTGATTTCTCATTGTTGATTTTGGAGAGTCCTTTATATATTCAGGATACATATCCTTTATCAGATGTATGTTTGTAAAAATAGCATCCCATTTTGTGACTTAACTTTTCATTCTAACAGTATCTTTTCCACATCAACACCAAGTTTTTAATTTTGATGAAGTCTAATTTATCAATTTGGGTTCTTTTAAAGATTTTATTTATTCATTCATTATTCATTCATTCGAGACACAGAGAGAGGCAGAGACACAGGCAGAGGGAGAAGCAGGCTCCCCACAGGGAGCCTGATGTGGACCCGATCCAGCACTTTGGGACCACACTCTGAGCCTAAGGCAGACACTCAACTACTAAGCCATCCAGGCATCCCTATCAATTTGTTTTTTTAAGAGTTGCACTTCTGGTGTCATATCTAACAAACTTCTACCTCACCCAAGATCGCAAAGATTTTCATCTGTGCTTCCTTTAAGAAATTTTACAATTTTTGTTTTACACATAGGTCTATAATCCATTTGATTCTTTTCTTTTTTGTCCTTTTGTGTTGCATGGATATCCAAGTTCTAGCACTGTTTGTTGAGAAAGAGAAGAGAAAGAGAAAGAAAGAGGAAGGGGAAGGGGAAGGGGAAGGGGAAGGGGAAGGGGAAGGGGAAGGGGAAGGGGAAGGGGAAGGGAAGGGAAGGGAAGGGAAGGGAAGGGAAGGAGGAGGGAAAAGACAAACGTATCCCTTATCCACTGAATTGGGTTTGCAGCTTTGTAGAAAATCAGCTGCCTATGAATAGGCCTATTTCTGAACTGTCTTTTATGTTCCACTGATATATTAGTCTCTCTTTGTTTCAATACCATACTGTTTTGATTATTATACATTGAGAGTAGGCCTTGATATTGGGCTATGTTAGTTTTCCAACTTGTCTTCCACTGCAAAGCTTCATATGACTTTAGAAATAGTCAATTTACACACACACACACACACACACACACACACATTCTGCTGGGATTTTTTTTTAAGATTTTATTTATTTATCTTAGAGAGAGAGAGAGAGAACATGCTCTGTAAGGGAGTGGGAGAGGGAAAAAGAATCTGAAGCAGACTCGACACTGAGCATGGAGCCTGATGCAGGGCTCAATCGCAGGACAGCTAGATCATGACCTGAGCCAAAACCAAGAGTCAGACACTTAATTGAGCCACCCAGGTGCCTCTCTGCTGGGATTTTTATTGGGATTTCACTGAATCCATAAATCAGCTTGGAGAGATTTGACTTCTTAGCACTGCTGCATCTTCTGACTCATGAACTAAGCCTATCCTTCCCTTTGTTGAGATGTTTTTAAATTCTTGTCAAGAAGGTTTGTAATTTTCAGTGTATAATTCTTTCACATCTTTTGTCAGATTAATCTTAAAGTATTTAGTATTTTTCATCCAATTGTATAGGTTTTACTTTGTTAGTTTAATTATATGCTTCATTGTGAATATACATATTTAATTTTTAAAAGTCTCATACCCTGCAAGCTTGCTAAACTCACTTTCCTTGTCAAGTCTCTGAGCTTCAGTTCCTCATCTATAACATGGGACAAATAATATCCCTGAGGACTACAGTTACTAATGATTTAATGTAAGCTAACCTCATTCCAGTCTACCAGCAGTGGCATGATCTACAAATTGATGCACAAATGGGCTGGCTCTGATGGTTGCTGGTTTTTGGGGGGGTTTTTTGTTTTTTTTTTTTTTAATTTTTATTTATTTATGATAGTCACACAGAGAGAGAGAGGCAGAGACACAGGCAGAGGGAGAAGCAGGCTCCATGCACCGGGAGCCCGACGTGGGATTTGATCCCGGGTCTCCA
This sequence comes from Canis aureus, assembly GCF_053574225.1. Classification (NCBI taxonomy): domain Eukaryota; kingdom Metazoa; phylum Chordata; class Mammalia; order Carnivora; family Canidae; genus Canis; species Canis aureus. Next base: position 37,809,387 of record NC_135641.1, on the reverse strand, counting down.
GGATCGTGCCCTGGGCCAAAGGCAGGCGCCAAACCGCTGCGTCACCCAGGGATCCCTGGTTTTTGTTTTTTTGTTTTTGTTTTTGTCATTTTATGCTAAACACACTTTTTAGTTCTAGTACCTTTTTCATAAATTTTATCAAATTTTCTACATAGACAATAAGGCCATCTGCACATAAAGATGGTTTTACTTTTTTCCCCAATCAAGATATCTTTTATTTCTTTTCCTTGACTGATTTTACAGCTAGACCTTCTATACAATGTCAAATGGAAGTTGTGAAAGAGAACATTCTTCTCTTAGTCTTCATCTTTCTGGGAAAATACTTAGTTTTTTCACCATTAATTATGATGTTAGTTGTCATTTTTTGTAGATGCCATTTATTAGAAAAAGGAGTTTCTCTTCTAGTCTCACTTTGTTCAAAGCTTTATCAAAAGGAACACTGGATTTGTCTAACACTTTTTATATATCTATTGAAATGATCATATATTTTCTTTTTTATTTTGTCAATATGGTGAACTACATTAGGTTACAATCCTGGGATAAGCCCCAGTTGGTCATTATGTATAATATTCTTTATATATTGTTGAATTTGATTTTCTAATGCTTTTATTTAGAATTTAAAATTTTACATCAATACTCCTTTATGTTTGTTAGCAATGTCTTTGTCTTATTTTGGTATCAAGATAATGCCAGTCCCAAAGGATGAGCTGGGCAATATTCTTCTGAATTTTACGGAAGAGTTTGTGAGAGTTAGCATTATTTCCCCCTTAAATGTTTGAATTTACCAGTGAATTCACCAGTGAAGCTTTGTGGGCATAGAGTTTTCTTTTTTGGAGGTTTTGAACTACAAATGTGATTTCTTTATAAAGGGCTCTTAAGCTTATTAATTTCTTGAATGAGTTTCATGTCTTTAAGTGAATATGTCCATTGCATCTAAGTTGTTGAATGTATTACATAAAGTTATTTATAAAATACTCCCTTACGGTCCTTGTAATATGTGCAGAATCTACACTGATGTCACCTCTCTCATTTCTGATACTGGTAATTATGTCTTCACTCTTTTTTCTTATCAGCCTTGCTAGAAGTTTATCAATATTATTGATTTTTATCAATGAATCAGTTGTTTGCTTCATTGATTTTCTCTGCTTTTTTCCGTTTTCTATTTCATTGATTCTCTCTCTGATTTTTAGTATTTCTTTTTCCTGCTCACTTTGGGTTTAGTCTGTACTTCTTTTTTAGTTTCTTAATTTGGGAGCTAAAGTCATTGATTGGAGATCTTTCTTCATTTCCAGTACTGGCACTTAGTGCTAAAATTTTCTCCCTAAGAACTGCTTTAGCAGCATCTTGCAAGTTCTGGTTAAGCTGTATTTCCATTTGCATTCAATTCAAACTACTTTTTATTGCCTCCTGTGATTTCTCCTTTGATCTATGGATTATTTAAGAGTATGTTATAATTGGTTTTCAAACATTTGGAGGATTTCTCAAGTATCTATTACTGATTTTACATTAATTTCCTCTGTGATCAGGTAACATGTTTGTCTGATTTGAATCCTCTTATGTGTATTAAGAATTGTTTTATGGCACAAATTTGATGTGTTTTGTTCACTGTTCTGAGCTACTTGAAAAGTTGTTATTTAATGACAGCTTGATTCTTTCAGGTCTTGCTTTTATGATTTATTAGATAGTTCAGAGCACTGCTTAGTCTAGGGTTAATTATCCCTCATTACTGAGTATTTTATTCAATGATCTATTAATTATGACTTTTTCAGTGTGGCTGGTAGGAACAGACATTTTACCCTGTGAGCATCAGACACTGTTCTTTCTAATCCTTTCAGGTGGTTCTTTTTCCCATGAAATTGATCATTCGTACTCTGACTGGAGGGGGTGCCCTCTGAAGATGTTCAGCATCCTCTCCCTGTGTAGTAGACTGCTAAGTCTCTCTGGATACTCAGCTCTGTCTTCTCAATGTAATGAGTCTGACAGGCTCTGCCTGGGTTCCTCCTCCCAGTGCAATGGCCTTGAAATTCTCAGGGCTATAAACTGGGTGGTCATAGGCAACACTTCATTTATGCTCCGTCACTCAGATTAAAGTCTTACAGGGCCTGATGCCCTGTGTCTTGAAAGCCGTTGTTTCATATATCTTACCTATTTTTAGGGTACTATCTCAGGTAGGACCCTAAATCCAGTGCTTGCCACTCTATCTTAAACTGGAAGTCTCCCTAATTAACATTTTAAAATAGTTTAAAATTCACTTACCCTTTAAAAGAGTACTTATAATATAGTGTTACTTACTGTATGAATAGCAACAGTGGGTTTTTCATTTTAAATAGAGAAAATCTAGTAAGAAGGTGCTACTTTAAGCTTGAGGCATTGCAGTGTTAGAAAAGCAGCAAGCTGAAACAGAATCAGTACTTGCTTTTACTATTAAGAAGTAATTCCTGAAGCAATTAACAACTTAAACTCAGTCTTATCAACTGACAAGGCTGGAGATGATCTTTAATCTGTCTTGTACAAAATTCAAAAACTTTCTACTTCTGGGAAGATCGGGACTAGGAGAAAGGTGGAGAAAATGTTAGACATGGGATGAACTAAGAGATAAAAGTATCTGGAAGAATGGAAGAGAACGTGAGAAGTGGAAAAGGTGTCTAGAGAAGAAAGTAGCAGGGCACAGGATACACAATTATACCTACTGCCTGTGCGCATTATTAAAACTCATCTCCTTGCTGCTTTTGTCATAGTTACAGGTTGTCAAAACCAATGTTAGGACATCGATGATGGTTGGAAGTTTGCAAATACCACCTTCCAGAGCTGTCTAATCTCCCTGACATGTTCAATCCACACCTCATTACTGAACCTCTTCTTCTTCAGTACAATGTCAAGTCATCTGTTTGGTCACAGAGGAAAAATGAAAGGATTTCTTAAAAAGAGAAATATATAAAGCTATAACTTTGTATATAGAGAAAAGAGGGTATAATCGATTGATCATTTAACTTTCCATACATTTATTCTAACCTTCTTTGTTACTATGTGTAAGTACAATGCAATATTTGTGGAAATTCTCACACGTAAACATAAGCCTTGTTTCTTTTTACTGACATGCTCTTGGATTATCAAGATTTGATATATTTTTAAAGGTTATATTACTGCACATTTACTGAAAAAACATTGTTTAGTGTAATATTCATTTTGTTTTTCAATATCCTTTCCATCTAGAAAAACAAAATTATCTTAGAACTTAGAAAAAGTCAATCTTTCTTACAAATATAAATATTTCTTTTTCATTAGATAATTCATAACCCACTATGTTGAATGCTTTCTCTTTGTTGCTGGAAGCTAAGAATCAGAATAATAGTTAATGTAGGAAACTACATGGCATGTGTGCCACCCCACCTGCTCCTCTTCCAGCCATCATTAATCAAGCATGACAGGCTTCCCCAGCTGAACCCACTTGGGCTCAGAATCTTTCTCAATATTATATTCTAGGTATCCACGACCAATTGAGCAATATCTACACATGATATGAAATGGCTTCAACCAGCTTAGATGATAATTACATTCACTACCCCTCCTGAATATAATTTCTTAAATCTGTCCTATGTCTATTTGATAGATTTACTGACATATGTCTTATAACTATAACCAAAATATTTTTTGAAATTCAAGGATCCCATAGTTCTGTGAATGCCAAAGATTGAGTATACTTGTGAATGTACAAGAAGTCCCTGAAGATAATTAGTACTTACACACACACACACACACACACACACAAATAACTGGCAGCAAATTCAAATAAAATCAGGTTCACAAATTTATACTTCTTTACAGTAAAAATTATTAAAATAAGTTTACATTTTAAAAAACATGTCATTGTAATTGCAATAGTACTTAGAGTGAACAATGACTACATCCAGTGTACCAAGAGTAAGAGAGCCATGTTGTTTTTTTTCCAATAAAGTTAATCGTTAAAAATATATAATCTCATTCTGGTCTACACAGTTGTGATCTGAGGACTGGTGCTAGCTCACAGACTACTTCTCCTGGTCTACAACAAGATATGAGCATAACTGAGAATAGATGTTTGGGAATTTTACCACAATTGCCTCCATTTTTATTGCATTTTATAAAAGTATCCATCTACGATGTTTGAAAAAAAAAATGCTTCTTCATAAACACCACAGGAAGTTTGAAAAACAATGACATTCCTTGTGATACTTACAGCACGATTATAACAAAGATCATATTGGGTAAAAGCATTTGTGGAATTCCCTGACTTTGGGGAAACGATCAAACCTTTCCGTGACTACAATATGTCATTTATAATACAGGGATCATAATAGCACCTTTCTCATAGGATTATTATGGGGATAAAATAAAATCATCCCCAAGGGCCAGAGCCTACCAGTGGTCACCTGAACATGTAGCCAGCAAAAACGAATACTACACCTCCTCACCATCTACCCTTAGTGAAGCTACATGTGGCCAAGAAGCAAGTACTCATAAAAAAATAAATTAAAAAAAAAAAAAAGCAAGTACTCAATGGTGGCATGTAAGCAAAGATGGCATGTGCAACCTCCAGGCTGGACTCTTAAAGGAGGGAAAATGATGACTGGGAGAAATGCACATAGAGAATGAGAACTATTCCATTGTGCCAATGAGGCAAACACTGTAGGGAAAGAGAACAGCATGAAGGAGCTGGGCCTCAAGAATTTTGTTGAGCAAATTTATCAGTTCGTGTTTTAGCATTAAAGAAAAATAAGCTTCTGGTTTATCTGCACTTCCATTATTATGACCTTTTGCCACAAGTGTAGCCAAATCAATAGCCTCATTGAGACTACACGTGAAGCACTTGGAATAGCACTTGGCATATGGTATACCTTAATAATTGATAACTATTACTATTATTAATCTTTGACATTTTTAAAATGTCACTTTATAGCACCATCTATGATCATCTGTGATATTTTTTCTTTTCTTCAAATAACTGGCATAGCTCTTCCAGACCCTAGTTTGTTGATAATTTAAACAGTGATTCAAATAGTTCCCTAGAACTGCTTTTGTAGTCTGCATGAAAGCCCAGGTATTTTGAACAATGACTATCTTCATTTAGAAATGATGAAATGATTTGCATTTTGCCACTCAACATAGCCACATATAACAATATGAAATATACTGATCAGAAAAAAATCAGTTGATGGGATGGGATGGAATAAGAAAAGACATCTGCAAGAAGGGATATCTGAGTGGCGATACATTTTATATAAGTGGTTGGTTAATTAAGGAAAGGTTCATAATATGACCTCTCGTTTTTTTCATTAACTAGTATAGTTCTGGAAAAAGAATATTCTTTTCATCAACTATTTATCCTAAGGTATAGTTAGTTTAAGAAAAACAGGACAAATTCTTCATTCTATTTCTCTACTTGCCAGTTTTCAAAATTCTATTTAATGATGGGAAATTCAAACAAGATAAAAGTACAAAGGCTTATATCTTGGGTTTCTAACATCACCTAGAATCCTCGATAACATATAACTTTTTATGACAAGACTTTTTTTTATTCTGGTGGCAATTAAGTGCCAGAGCACAAATGATGAATTCAAAACTGATAGTGATACATATCAACCTGAGCAGGTCCTTCTTACCAGCAAGCTAAAGAAAAGAAAACAGGCTCTCAGCTCAGATTTTCTAAAAACATTTTCCCACCACAGTGACTCCTTTGTTATCCCTAAGTCATTTTTCTCTAAAGAGAAAATGAAAGAGTCTAATTCACTCCTATAGTTCCTATGACATCTGCCTCCACAGTAGGAGTTCCTCTCCATGAGAAACTACCTCAGTCTATTTCAAAATGCCTTTATGAAGGCTGGAATACAACTCAACAGTCATCATGCTCTTTTAAAATATAAGCTAGATCATGTCATTTCTCTACTCTCATCTCTTCAGTGACTTCCCATCTCACTCAGAGTAAGAGCTAAAATTCTTATAATGACCTACAAGGTCTCCACACCATGCCCACCATCATTTCACTGATCTTATACCCTTTTATTCATGCCCTGTTCCCTCTGGTCTATACATACAATCCTGTGCTGTTCCTGACATCAAACACATCACTGCCACTGAGCCTTGCACTGGCTGTTCCTTTTTCCTAGAATGTTCTCCCACCACATAGCTGTGTGGCTTGCTCTCTTACCTTCTTTGGGTATTTTTGTTTTTGTTTTATCAAATTCCATCTTCTCAGTGATACCTTTTCTGACTACCATCATCCAAACTACAAATTTTCACCTACTCTCACCCATATTCCTATTGTATTGTTCTCTATAACACTTACTACTGACTGACACGCAACAAATTTTGCCAATTTATTATTATTGGTCTCTCCAGTACTAGGATATGGGCACCATTAGGATCTATATCATCAGCACCTAGAACAGCACTTGGCACATCAAAAACATCTCATTACACTGACTGATTGAATGCACTGTTTTAACTTCTCACAAGACTGGCCACGACACAACCTCAGCAACTCTGTTCAGTTTCCGAATTAAAATAATTAGATTTAAGACATGATGATACATAATTAAGCATTGGCACTAACTCAAAAGTGGCCTCAAAAGCAAGACAACATGGAAAATGTGAAGGAATGAATTTTCAGAAAGAAATGAGAAAGAAAAAAAAAATTAGTTCATTTGTAACATTGTCTTCAATTTCAATTTTAGACAGCACTTTCCAAATAGAGATTTACCTAATCTTCCTCAGCACCTGAATTATGACAGAAAAATAAATGCAAAAAAAAAAAACAAACAAGAAAAATCCTATCTAAATAAAGGATAGTTTAGAAGATTAATTATTGTTAAGAAAAAATTAAAACAACTCCTCATGTCTCTGACACTCCTACTTTCAGTAACCTCAAATATTTAAACAAAGTCACACAGTGTAAGGCCCACAAAGAACTCCTCAGCTCTGAGCTTAGAGAAAACTGCTTATCAAGGAACAGACATTTTTCTCTTAAGACAGTGTTCTTCAAAGTGATTTCTGTAGAATCTTGAGATATTTATAGATGATATCAAAGAAGTGTTCTGGTGTCAAGAACTACTTTAAACAAGATTCTTTCTTTACATTTGAACTTCTTGGAGTCTTTAATACATATAGCAAAACAGTAAAAATTTGCAAAGGAAATACACAGTAGGCAGCATTTCGTAAACTACTTTTGACCATGAATAGCACAACCACCACACTTATCATCACCCACCATTTTTCTCTGAGGGCATCCATGGCCAGGTACACTTTGAGAAACCGAGGATCCTTACACCAGCCTACGAACTTAGAACTGTGTGTAAAAATCAAGAACTAATTTAACAAACTTAGGTTGCTTGAGTTTTTTCTCCTGAAAACTTCTGATCCTTCTTAGAGTATAACATATATTTAGACATAGAGACAAAAAGAGAAATATATATATATATACATATACATATATATATTTCCCTCCCTCTCTCTGTGAGAGCTATATAAATATATATTTTATATATAAATATATACGTATATATTTATATTGGTATATGTATAGAGAGCTGATGAACATAAGACAATATAGCCAGTAAGAACATCAGTTTCATCAGTTATTTTGTTTGAGGGGCAAGATTAGTCCAGAACACTTCAATGGCCCTTTGAAACATCATAACATTATGATAAGCTCAAATTGTTTACACCATAGATAAAGGTTGTATTTTGTTCAGAATATGCGGTATAAAAAGATGTATTATTTTCATATGGTTTCTATGACAAATGTGCCACAACCTGGTGGGCTTATAACAACAAAAATGTATTCTTCTATTGTTCTGAAGGCTGGAAGTCCAAAATCAAGATATCAGCGAGGTCGGTTCCTTCTGGAGGCTCTAAGGGAAAATCTATTCCATACTTCCATATCTAGCTTCTGATGATGGCTGGCAACTCTTGGCATTCCTTGGGTTTTAGATGCATCACTCAATCTCTGTCTTCACATAGCATTGTCTTTTCTGTGTGCCTATGTCCAAATTTCCCTTTTCTTATAAAGATGCCCATTATAGTGGTTCGCCATAATCTAGTATGACCTCATCTGAAATTAATTATATCTGCACAGATCCTATGTCTAAAGAAAGTCATATTCACAGCTTCTGAGTGGACATGGATTTCAGAGAAACACTATTTAACCTATACAGCAGGTAACATACAAGGCATGCATTTTAGAATTATTTTCACTAAAATTATTATCTTTTGTAATATAAAATATTTTGGGTTAAAAAATGATTTAAAAGCAAATAAATGCACTAGGGAAGCTTATTTTTAAGTATTTTAATAAAGGAAAGGCTTCTGTAATAATGTGGAAAATTATCCATGAAATTGTTTTGAATGTTTTGATTCCCTGTAAAAATATTCTCAAAGGAGTCACATGTGTGATAGCAAACACTTACCAATGGAAGGATAAAAGAAAACCTAATCTTGAAAGTAAACATTGTTCCATCTCTATGGGTGATCCTTTGGAAAAAATTGCATTTTATATTCTATGCAATCTCAGAGATCGGGCACCTAAAGGCTCACCATCACAGAATGAAACAGAGTCTGATTTTCATCTCACTCAGAGTAACACAAAAAATGAAAGTAGCATAACCTCTTCTCTTAGCTACCACTGACATTATATTCAGTAATTTTACTCTGGATGTTCACATATCTCTTTATTTTTTTTCCTCTTGAGCTATTATTAATTCTATTGCTGAATGAAATGTAAAAAGAAACACAAATATAGGAAGACTGAAAAACTTAGTTAACCCATGTTCACTCGCTTAGTAAATAAGATGGTGTATTTAATGCTGTTCTGATGATCTTTTGGTTTCAATAAACTGCCCAACTTCACACCAAAAAGATCACTTATTTCTTGGAAATCTTTTTAAAAATAAAATGAAAAAATAAATAAATAAAAAAATAAAAATAAAATGAAAACCACTGGGAGAGATCTAAACAAAAATGAAATATCTGTAATTTGTAAAAAGAAAAAGATCACCACAGGATGAATCAGAGGTGTAATCTCATTTAAATTAAAGGCTTTGACTTCTTATTAAGATGAAATTGTGAGTTCAGGTATAAATATTCACTCCTGTGTCAAATACATAGTAATGAGAGAAACACACACATCAGGATATTTATAATTTTATGTTATGTTTTATATATATATGCTATTTGAAATGATAAAACTGGACTCAAGAGCAAGATAAACATCTTGGAACAGAAACACAAACAGTAACAGTAGCCTACTAGAATCCTGGATCACAAAAGAAATTTCAAGGTGAGAATAGGAGTTACAGGAGCCCAAAGTGTTCCGCTTGTGTCAGAGGACTGGGTCAGAGACTATAAAACAAGAGACTGAGTTTAGCTTCCCTGACTTATGAAAGGAGCCTCAATAAAATGGTGACCACTGCCCAGGATGACACTCTATCAAGCTGCAGTCAGAGCAATGAGTGGGAGCCAACACTTCTCTCTCTGACCCTGGATCTTATCATTCTCTAATTCAGAAACAAGATGTATAACATACCAATATCCCTGCAGGACTAGAGATCCAATATACCAATATGTGACCTACTTCTGAACTAACTCAACTACAAGAAATTATAATCATTTATAAAACAAGAACAGATGGCAAGGATGAATAAAGAATTATAAATTCTGTTTTTAAAAAAAGTAGCTACTAAAATGAAACCAGCTCACTAATCCTGAGCTGAACATAGTTAAAGGAGTAATTATTCACCTGAAAGACTGTACTGAATTAATAAATGAGTGAAAACTACGAAAGATAACTTTATATGACATGCAATAGATTGAAAGGCTCCATAGTCTCCTTCAAGATAGAATAGGCTACATTTCAGTAACAAACAGCTCCCAAATCTTAGTGGCTTAATAAAAGTTTATTTATCATTTATCAAGGCCTTCTTCCATAATGCTGAAGCAGGAGGCAAGACAGCCCAGAGAGTTGCACAACGGCTTTTCCCTACCTCAGCTTAGAAGTAATACCAATCACTTATGCTTGCATTTTATTGCCTATAATTAGTTACATAGTTCTGTTTAACTGCAAGAAGCAAAAAGGTATAGTCACTCATTTGCCCTTGACAAAGTAAATATTAAAATACTGGTAACCACCAGAAATCAAACTGTGCTCCCATACATTGAAAATAGAAGTTCCAAAGCAGCATGTTGAGAGATTAAAGAAGCAATATTCAAATGAAAATAATTATAATCATGCCTGAGAAACTTCAAGAATTAAAGAAAATGTACTCTCAGAAAGTGAAAACTGGGAGAAAATGGAATAAACTAAAAATAAATAAAATAAACTCATATAAATCCATCCTAATGAAACCAGAACATATTAAAGATAAAGAGAATATTTTAAAAGCCTCCTAAGAAACAAGAGAAATAATCTTTAGATAAGTGACAATTAGACTGACAGTATATATCTCAACAGCTACAACGGCAGCTAGAGTATTTCAAAATACTGAGAGTAACTATCAGTCTAAACTTACATATCCAGCTAAACTAACCTTTAACAGTGAAAGTAAAACAGATTCTTTTAGACTGTAAAAGCTAAGAGAGTTTACCACCAATAGACCCTCCCTTCAAGAATTATTAAAGACATATTTCAGGGAGAAGAAAGGCATAGAAAGAAGGAATAGATTGTATAAAAGAATGACAAAGGTGATTACAAAAATTGTTGATAATTCTAATTAAACATTGAGTGTAGAAAATTAAACTTGGAACAGTAAAAAAGGTAAATAGAACTAAAGTCTATACATCAGGAAGATAGTAGGAAAAGACAGTGGGGCTAGATCAGGGAACAGAGTTGCTTGTCTTGTTCTGGAAAAAGAAATACTAAATAAGTTTAAATTTTTCTAGAAAAGTTATAAATATGCATATTGAAAGGTTTTTATGTATTAATATTCCCCCAAATCTTGTTGAGTTTCTTTAAAAAAAAAAAAAAAACTAGCCCTTTAATAGAACCAGATAGATAATCCTTTTCTTTCTTTTTTTTTTAAGATTTTATTTATTTATTCATGAGAGAGAAAGAGAGAGAGGCAGAGACACAGGCAGAGGGAGAAGCAGGCTCCATGCAGGGAGCCCAATGTGGGACTCGATCCCAGGTCCCCGGGATCACACCCTGGGCTGAAGGCAGTGCTAAACCACTGAGCCACCTGGGCTGCCCTGTTATTGAGCTTCTATAACAACAACAACAACAAACAAAAACAGAAACAAAATGTGATCACTGTAATAGTTCCCTTTCTGTTTAATCAATATGATATGTCTAAGGACAAGTTTGACTAAGTGAAAAAAGTATCTAATGCTAGGTGCTTAAAAATAAAAAGTGACGACTACTCTTAATAACAATATTTATAAAGTTAAAATCACCAGGTGGTCCACAAAGTAATGATAATACTGCATGGTGAGTTCAAAGGGAGGAGACACAGCATTCAGTCACGGGCATAATGTACATACATAATGTACGTGGTTATCTGACTGAGACTAGAAGGACAATGAAGATATATGGCAGGAGGCTGGGTGAGGGGAAAAGTAGAGGCACCAGTCAAGGCAATAGTGTACAAGGATGAGGCTGGAGAAGCAGTCCACCCTGGACACAGGTAGTTAGAGATTACAATGCCTGTGGATACTCTAAAAACATTAATCAGTGAGGTCAAGTTTTTAATTGTAAATTAAAAACACTCAGTGACAAAATACCTGAAAAAATATCTTGTTGGTCTAGTTTCTAAATAATGACAGTTACTGTTGAGTTTTAATAATATATGTAAGTTTCAGAATCACATACTTTTGTCCTTTATTTTTTTCATAAATATTGGATTCCACATAGAATTTCAGAGAACTTACAGCATGCAACTAAATGCCACTTACACAGCTGATCCCTAATAGTTAAGAACTATACTGCATCAATTCAAGTATAAATATACAATAGTTCAGAATCATTTGAGGCTCCTTCAAGTGCAATTCATGTCTTTAACATATGTAATACTAAATGTTTCTGTATTTAATCAGTATACTCAAAATATATAATAGTAGCATAGTCTTTGTAAAGAAGAAACAGAGAGCTTGAGTTACTTTAATTCTGGCATTCTATGCAACTACATGGAATTTTTATTTGTGTTAAAAATTTAAAGCAGTTAAAGAGTATAAACTACAAAGGTAAATATCTTCATAATATTTGTATTAAAACTTCAAGTTAAATGTATTCAATTTAATTGTTCAAAACTAAACAGCAAATCAAAAAATAATTATATTACTGATATTGCATGATTATTACTGAAAATAATCTTGTTTTACAGAAGACAGGGTGTAAAAAAAAATATTGATCTACACTGAGTGACAACTATGCAAGATATGCCCACTATGAAGACAGGAAATCATAGTGATAGGTAGTATAGCCAGTTATATTTACCTCAAATAGTTTAAAGGCCAAGGCTTTATAATTCAAAATTCTATTTCATAATTTATGTATGTACAACAGAAAACAAAATAATAAAAGTGCCACATTTACTCTTTCTGTGATCTTAATAAATTTATAAAGAACCACAATTTCTCCAAACAGTGAGTAAACAGAGTTACAATGAAAATTTTTAATGAGATCCCTCAGGATCACTCAGTAAAGGTAATCAAATAGGAAGTTACATAAAGTCAGGAACACCTAGGCCTTCACTGGGAAGCAGCTGGAATTTTCTCCGATGTCCCAGTTTCCTAATTCTACTAACCTCTCCTCATTTAAGCCTATGTTGCACTAATGCAGTAACTCACTACCTGGTCTCTTCCTTCATCACTTCGCTGTCCTGGCCATCCACAACATCAGCATTTATTTCCTCCCCTAAGGAAGAATAGAGAAGGAAGACCCATGACTTGGGGGAGACAGGCATTCACTTGCCTACAAGCCAGAAGAAATGAACTCCTTCCTGCAATCTACAGAACCAGGACCTCATAATGCAATCACAAAAGAGTTTTATAAGCAGCCAAATTATACTGGCCTGGGTACCTACTGTCCCCTCACAGTGGATGATTGGCCACAAACCAAAAGAGCCAAGTTTTCTCATGCTTTGGGCTCCCACAGTTGATCTAACCAACAGTACCTGTCCCTTTACTTTCTTGTGCTTAAATCTGACTTGCTCCTCAAAGCCCTAATTCATACATTTCCTTCATAAAGTTTTCCCAATTTAGCTAGTCATAATGAATCGCTCCTCCTCCTTCATTCCCAGTCTGTTGCTTACTAGCTAAATGTGTTTGTGCTAATTAGCCTCTCTGAGCCTCAGATTTGTAAACTATAAAACTGATATAACAGTGATATCAATCTCACAGAATCATGAGAGTATAATGGGAGGAGGTGACAGCGCTTTTAAAACTATACAACATAAAAAAAAAAAAAAAAAAAAAAAAAACTATATAACATAAATGTCCCACTTCTTCTACCTCTCTGCTGGGACCTGCATCTTAGGCTTCCTAGCCTCCAGAATTGTGGGAAATAAATGTTTGTTGCTTAAGTCATCCAATAAATGACATTTTTGTTACAGCAACCCAAGAAGACTATGAAAACCTCCTAATTCTGACTTGCAGGTAAATTATTTCCTGTATCCCCCAAGGCATGGTTATACCTCTCTATATCCCTTTTTTCCTAGAACTTGCCCCTATACCAGTACTATGTGTGGCCCAGGAGAACAAATAAGTTTTCTAAAGAGAAATGAAATGACTCCTTAAATACCAGCCTTCTCAAAATCCAATTACTTGATAGTGCCCTAATAAATTAAAAACTACCCTTCTTAAATTCAAAGTCTTTTGTCTTAATATCTCTCACTTGTTCTCTCTCTTAACCATAAGCTTAAGAAGCAAAAAGGCCAAAGCTAGGAAACAGCTTCCTAAAATAATAAAAAATAAATATGAGACTGCCAGTCAAAAATATTCCCAAATCTACCTGTTTGACTTGTTTGTGAAATACTACTAACTCTTTGGTTTGGTTTTTCTGAACTTTAGGGTTAAACTTAATATTTGATTTTGTCTGCGTTCTATAAATTTTGAGTACAGATTGAGAACAAAATGTTAGTAATAATAACCATTCATTATCATGGGAACAGAAAGTAAAATCCAGAAAGAAAACTGCCTGTCCACAAAATGAAAATTCAGTCCAGATTCTGAAATTAACAACTTGTCTCAATGTGCGACCAGGATGGTGAACGGAATTCAAGTCAGAGAGTACAAGAGCTCCTCCTCCTTTGAAGTTAAACAAAGCATTTAAATTCATGCATGACCACCAACTTACTATGTGACCTTGAGCAAGCTGCTTAATTTCCCCAAGCCCCAATTCCTCCTTAACAAACCAAAAAAATGAGATAATAAGAACCTCAAAACCTGGTATAATCATTAAGTAATATAATTCTAACACTTAGAACTATATCTAACATAGGAGATGCGCTAAGTAAATGATTATCATTATCATTGATAATTCTAAACAATATTGAAAAATCATTCTTTTGCTTTCCACTTTTGTGACAAAAAACTGTTATTTTACCTTAGAAGGCAATTCTCTTTTTTTTACTTTTGCAATTGAAGAATAATATATAAACAGAAAAGTACAGAATATCAAAAAAAATGATAAATTTGAATGAATCGTGTAACCATCACCCAGATCAAGAAAAGAACATTACTGGCATCTCAAAAGCCCCCTACTTTGCCCCACTTCCAGATATTACTACCTAGGGTAACCATTAATCTAATTTCTTGGACCACACAATAGTTTTGCCTGTGTTTGATCGCTATTTTTTTTATAGTTATTTAAATGGAACCATATTGTACCTACTTTCTTGTGTATGGTTCTTTTATTCAATACTGTTTCCAAATTCACCTATATTGTTGTGTGTAAACAGATACATTTTAATGTGATATTTTCAATTACATATTCATAAAACTTCCATGTTTCAAATCACAATTCTCTGGAAATACAGTTATAGCTCTATATACTTACCCTTACCTACTTGGTTCATACATAACAAATACAGTCCAATCAAATATGTACTAGCATTCTTTGGCTTTCACTCTAAGTAATATTGAAAAAACCACTCTGTGGTACCATATCTTGCTGATTCTAATATTTAGTACCATGTACACTGCGACCCATCTAAGGAAAGATGGAAGCTCATGAAACCGGAGAATACCACAAGGAAATCCATATAAACAGTAATTACTATTCAAGTACATCTGAACTGTCATGAACAATAAGACCTTTGGGTTTTGTTCTGCTTGGCATATCAAGTACCTCCAGTGTCACCAGTTCCAAATCTGACTCTGACATGGGACAGAGGAGACAGGTGACAGATGGGCAAAATTTAGCATGCAGCTTGGATGATCTTTGGGATAGAAGTCTTATTATCTCTAACTTGCTGCCAAGTCCTATGTTGTTGCTTTATAACAGACACCACTGGGAAACTCTGTAGCCTCAGCCAAAAACAGACTTGAAAGAACCAGATTTCCTCACTGTTGATATTTGTAACACCTCACCTACACCAGGCCCTGCTGCAATAATGAAATAGCCACCAGTGTTTATCTGGATATGAAAAATGTATTTTGACACATCAGACTGGATTTTTTGAAGACAGGACAGTGGCTTATGAGATGTAGAATTAACCATTTCTAAAGCAATTATACAGTCTACTGAGGTATTTCAAACTCATTAGTCTTTGTGCCAAGTCTTGGTCCAAATAAATATCTTATTAAAATCAGTTTTAAGGGACTATAAAGTATAGACAATTGAAGCTGAACATCTAAAATGTGTCCTCTGTTATTTGTTGATCACTGTATCTGCTCTCCATCATGGTAACTGTGCCCACCTTGCTTTTGCCAATTGAGTGTCACCACTTGGTTCCTGCCATCCCAGGATCCAATTATTCCCATAACATTTAGGTTTTCCAATTGAGTGGCTGTAGTTCTCACTGTAAGGTTCTCTCTGGCCTACAGAGGAGAGTGATCATGAAGCTCTTCAAAGATGCTGGGGATCCCTCCACAAATTCATTTCCCACAGTAGTAACAAGTGCTCTGTCTTCTGGAACCTCCCTGTGCAGGTGAGTGGGTCTTAAATGACAAATCCACACTAACATTTCAATCTCCCTAAGTATTTGGATCCCCTCCTCTACATTAAACCAAGGGAAGTCAGGCATTTCCAATTTGTTCACAGTGAGCCATCTTTCAGTACAACCAACCAAACTGTTAGAGCCCCTTCTAATTCCCCAAACTACAATATTAAATGCAAAATCTTTACTTAGTGAGATCATATCAATACACTTGGCCTGATCCAATTTTATGTTTCTTCCATCATTATTCCACATCTTTAGCATGAATTCCCATCCATGTTTCCTGAATTTCTGCCTGCATAAATTAGAAAACTCTAATTTACTGTAGTTTCCTTCCCATAGGTCATACTTTTACCTCATTTTTAAAGGCCTGCTGGGACTTGAGTCTAGTTTTAAGTGTAGAAACAAAGAAGAGTGGTAGGAGTGTGTCCTGAGGAGAATCAGCATTGCCTTGAATGGCAACTGCTTCAGGGATGCCAGTGTAGTTTCTTTGGACAAAACAGGGTTAATCCCTTCAGTCAGGGGTGGAGAGATTTATACTATTGGGAATAAAGAAGCAGCTGCCACTGGGGGTGAAGAGGCTGCTTCCACTAGGAAAAAAAGAGTCATCAGAATTTAGGCACTCAATGTTCCCAGCTTAATCAGAGTCTTCCCACACATCCTCATCCTAACTTACAGGATCCCATTCTTTCCAATCAATGTCCTCACATTAATAGTAGACACCCCTTGAGGCTGAGAGGTCAACTTGCATTATAATTTGGCCAACCACAGCATGAGATTCTGAGTTTCAGCAATTTCAGCCCTGCAGCTAGCTAGAAGAGATAAGGTTTTCCTTCAAGGCACACATAGAAGCTCTTGGGTCATTTAAGCAGCTGGCGCTTGAGCTGGGAATTTGAATCCCTGAGCTCATCCTTTTCTTTCACCACTTTGTCCAGAGACATTAGGAGCAGCCAACCAATGTCATTATATTGCTTAGTCTTCCAAAAATGTTAAAGGTATCATATACAAAATCACTTGGCTCCTTGATTCTTATAAATGGTTGATTTGAATTATTCAGTGCTGATATTTTATATATCTCTATACACAGTTCATACCATGGACTGTCCATGCTCTCTGTACTACCTGAAATAGTCATTAGTGCCTTTTAATCTAATCAAATTAGAGAGCCATTTCCAGGAACAATAACCAATTCAGAAGATTTATCCTTAAAATTCTGCTCCTCTAGAACAAATATTCGTACCTGAATCTATATTCATCAAGGTTCTCCAAAGAAACAGAACAGGAGATAGATGATTGATGATAGATAGATAGATAGATAGATAGATAGATAGATAGATACAGATTTTTTTAAGAGGATTATAGAAATTGGCTCATGTAATTATGGAGGCCTGGAAGTCCCACTATTTGCCCTCTAAATTGGTGGTATAATTCAGTTCAAGTCCAAAGGCCAGAAAACCAGAGAAGCCAAGAGTGTAAGCTCCATTCCTCCATTCGGACTCCAAAGACACAAGAATGGGGAGGTAGGGAACTGATGGTATAAGCTCTGATCCAAATCTGAAGGCCCAAGACCCAGGAGTACTGATGTTCTCCAAAGGCAGGGAAAGATGGATGTCCCAGCTCAACAGAAAGCTGAGCTTCCCTCTGCCCCCCCCCCCATTCAGGCCCTCAACAGGATGATGCCCACCAACACATGTGAGGGAGATCCTTATTCAGTTAACTAATGCAAGTGCTAATATCTTCCAGAAACAATTTCAAGGACAAACGTAGAGCTTATGTTTTTCTATCAACTATCTGGGCATCCATTAGCCCAAACTGACACATACAATTAACCATCACACATAGTATCAATCATGTTTCAACACCAATATTTTATGTATATTTTACTATATGTCAGCACAGCATTTTATGAATATTTTTATGAATAATGCATTACAGTATTATATGAATAAGTCACTATATGCCAACCCAGTATTTTATAGATAGTTCATATTTCAAAGGACCCTCGAATTATCTCCAGCATACCAGGTTCTCTCCAGATCCCTAAGGGCCAGCTCAGATAAAGAATGAATCTTTAAAATATCTCTAGAGCCTGCTGCAATTCTACCCCACATCCTGAAGGCAGTTCAAAAGGTCCCTGAAGTTAACTCAGAGTACTGTGGCAACCAGCCAGTCAAAGCTGTCCTGTGATGCTGGTAACTCCCAGCACCCTCCAGAGATGGCTGGATTGACATGAATCCACTACCTGCTAGAATAATCTAATTATGCCTAAAGGTTTCCACTGAAAAGGCTCTACTCCAGGTCCCTGTCACTTTCCCTGTGGGTGAAGTCAGCTATCCAGTGACTTTCAAATACTCTCTGCAGGTGGCTTTGTAACACATGAAGAAGTTCCTGAAATGTCAATCCTAAGGGACAAGTGTTCGTGTCACCGAAGCAATACATCATAACCTCTGCACTTTCTGGATTTTTCAAACAAAAGCCAAAAGCTCTGAAGGCCACAATGAAATTATTCTTGCTACCCAAGAGCTGTTATTTCCAAAGAGAAATATATGTATGTTGGAGAGTTATAAGGACAAATTTGTACTATAGTAGCTCCTGCAAAGCCTGTCCTATGAATAAAAGCCTTCAGTTTCTAAAGCCTGAAAATCTGGTAACATTCAGAACATATGGATATTCATTTAAATTGGGAAAAAAGTGAAAGTGTGACATTTCTTTTAACCCACAATTTTACAGCTGGAAGAAATCTTTTCTACTCTTAGATGGCATAATGTGAAAATCCAAACAGCCAAGCTTAAGTTGTAAATTCACCACTTTTCTTCTACTACCAAATTCCAAGATTTATTAAACATCTCCTCTCATACTGCTCTGAGCTTTATGAGCAAACCAGATTTGACCTTTAAAATGGTAGAAGCATCTGGATTATTTCAACTGATTTTCCTACTAGCAGTTTCTTTAGTTCCTTGTTATTTTTTTACTTTCTATCTAAACCCACACACAAAATATGGAGGACAAAATCCTGAAGGATATATGCATTTCTAATTTTTAATACTTTAAGATATGTTTAATTAAAAACACCTGGCACCCAAGTATTGGTACATTGCTAGATTTCAAATTGCTCCTTCACATTTACTGTTGAAGTGACTTCACTAGTCCTGATTTCAATTCATATTTCCTAATTTCTATCCTTCTCAAAATTTTTTTCTTACCCCTGCAGCTGTTCTGAGAGCATATAACTCCATTTTGGCCCAAACAGATCATTAAGATCAAAGATACATAAAAGGAAACATGACTTTTGCCCAATGTTATAACTCTTAATGATACACGTTTAGGGTCTTTTATCTCAATATCTCAAAGGGAATGTTCTTAATAAGATTCCATAATCATAACAGGTCCAGTGGAATGCAAAAGAGCCAGAGTGCTGTTACTCAGAGTCATAAGGCCATCATTAACTCAGAAAGATGGGATAATATTATAACATTGGGGCAAAACTACTCCTCTGGAGCAAACATTTACTGGATACTAAAAATTGGTCTGTAATTCTCCATCATCTCCTTTTTTCCTAGTCCCACATTTTCTGAAAATAAAATAGGAAAACTAATGCTAACTACCTCACTTAGTACTTGAAATTCTTGCTGTGGGTAAGTCAAAAATGTGATAGTATCACATGTTTTGTGAAATCATCACAATGCAACATGGGCATGAATTTGTATCACTGTAAGAAATGGAAGACTATAGAATTATAGAAAAATACCAATGAATAGGCAAATCTGGATTCTGGTCCCTACTCAACCATTTACTAATGTTGCCTTGAGTAAGACTTTTTCCCTAGTGTATAAAGGACAAATTATCTTGTGGAATCCTTTTCATCCATTCATCTAATCAATCATTTGTTCATCCATTCAGCAAACATGTGTTAGGGTTGTTGTGTTCAGTATTATGCTGAGTAATGAGGATGCCAGATATAAGATGGCTCTTCTGTGCTCTAATCCTCTGCCACCAAAGCATGTCAGAATGCTGCTCTTGACAAATACATGACTGGAATGAGCAGAAAACACATTTATTTTGTTATCATTACCAAGTTCACTTACTTTTCTTGTAAAATGAGGACAAACATATTTTTTTTAAGTTTTCATTCATTTATTTGAGAGAGAGTGAGCAAGAGAGCACAAGCAAGAGGAGAAGCAGAGGGAGAGGGACAAGCAGACTCCCTGCTGAGTAGGGACCAATGTGGGGCTCCGTTCCAGGACCCTGAGATCATGACTTGAGCCAAAGGCAGCCACTTAAGCAATTGAGCCATCCAGGCACCCCAGGACAAACACATTTTATTTAACTTAAGAATATTTAGGGATACTTTTCCAGATAGGTAAATTACCTATATTTACACTGCCTGAATAACAAGGAGTAATACTTATTTTAAACTTATTATATTCTGAACACATCTGTTTAAGAGCCTTACATGCATTATCTCATTTAATCTTCCTAACACTTTATAAAGTAAGTAGTATTTGTATCCCTATTTTATGGATTGATTACTCCATAGAGATAAATTCAAGGAGATTTGGTAGCTTATCCAAATGGTAAATATTTGTACGTGGGTCCATCTGACTCTAAAGCTTAGTTTCTTTAATTTGGATATAAAATAATTTCAAACTTCCTGCATTTCTCAGCAAATCCTGCTTCAGTCAGTATTCAAGGCATAGATTTAGAAGGCACAGAATTGCAGAAATGGAAGATATTTTAGAAACCATCCAGTCTGACCTATTCATTTACAGTTAAAATGTAGGTCTTGAAATTAAGGGTAAAAATACATATTGAATGAAAAGCTAAAAGAAGTAAGGAAAAAAGCTGAACAGGGAAAAGGAAGTGAGGAATCTTGAATTATTCATCTTTGTAATCCTAGTACTTAATACAATCGTTGGCAACTAGGGAAAATTCAATATACGTTTGGTCAACTGGATTATATTGCATGTTATAGACTTTTTAAACTAGAGTTTTCCAAAGGTCAAGAGAGGGATGATCTACTTTCATTTGTTTAAAGCTCATGGTATATTAAAAATGAAGAAATGATAAAATTGTGATATATTTTAAATGTTTATTCCTGTTAGCTGATCTCTGTAATTATTCCTGTAATTCCATTTGTATATAAGGCCTAAAGGATGAGTTTTAGCCAGTGTGTGACAATGAAATACTATGAGATAATATCTCATGTAAGCCTTACCACAACCTTACTGTCTTGATGTATCATTATCCCCAATTAGACAACAAAGACTTTAGGCAACTCCTACCCTGTTTACACATTTGAAAGTGATGCAAAATGTTATAGTCTATCCCCTTAGATTTTCAAAAGTCCAAAAGAGTGCTTATATAAGATTTTTTTTTTAATTAGCAAACACAAAACACACTAATTTCAGAGACATTAAATCATTAAATTGTCATTATAGTAAGCCATTGAAATTTGAAGTAAAAGTTAAAACAAAAATTTTCTCCCCTGGAGAGTTCTGAAGTTCACTGATTCTAATAAACACATTTAGAGACATTGTAAGGATCATCCTTTTAAAATATACTTAATAGAAATAGTACTCAGCTATCTGGATGCTTAGAGGTTCCTCATGTGTTGATTACCCAGATGTATGTTAGATTTTGCAGGAATTAGATTTGATATTATCTCCTTATTATGCAAAACCATGGAAAACATTTAATTAAAACTTAATTAAAATCTCCATGATGCTTCAACCCCATGGAGTCCATTTTTCAACAGCAAGCAGCAAAGAAAGCCTTCAGGACAAACTGAAGTATGAAATATGGTGTATAAGAGCTCACTTTTCTCAGTACTTTCTAACAGATCTTGAATCTTCACATTTCCTTTTTACTTGCATCAGTCTATAGAGTGACAGATACGTACCAAAACTAGTAATCATCAATAATAAATAAACATATAGGTTTAGATCAATTACTGACATTTAATTTCTTCTAGAGTTTCACACATAATTTCAAAATACATAAACAAATCATACAGTATTATGTCTGTCACATATTGGACACCTAATATCTATTTAATAAAATTAGTAAATATTAGATAGGTATCAATTAAAAACCCTTAAGACTCTCATACAATTTTATCCTAAACTATTGCAAAATATGTGAACCATTAGTTGTCATTGTGATCGAATAATTTTGTGTATACAGAAATACTTTTTATAGTAGGATACGTGATAGTAAGAACTGGTCTCTATGGAATACTCGAATGTGGCATTATTCTCTAACTTACAAGGGGACAGTCCATTTCTCTCATGTTGTTACTTACATCATAAAACACAAGTTATAACAAAAGCCCTCTTACTCAGCAATAAAAAGGAATGAACTGCCAACAGCATACATCATACATGCAACATCACAGATGAACCTCAGAAAATATTTTGCTGTAGGAAAGAAGCCAGGCACAATAGACAGCACACTTTATGATGTCATTTATAAGAAGTCCTGGAACAGCATAATTAAGCTACGGTGAAGGAGATCAGAACAGTGGTTACCTGGGTTGTGGTGGGTGGTCAATTCAGGGAATGATGGAAAGGAGCAGGAAAAACCCTATGATGATGAGACTGTTCTATATTTTGATAGGCGTAACACAGGTGTGTGCAATTTTTAAAACTCACTGAACTGCGTACTTATGATGTGTGCATTTTACTGTGTGTAGATTATACTTCAGGCTTTAAAAAGCAAATAAGTATATGTGCCAGACATAATTGATCTTAAGAAGATTAGTCCTCCAAGTATGATGTTGCTATATAGCTCAGAGATTTTGGAACTCTTCCTTTGGAGCTGTAGTCAGTGGCTACAACACATTTCCTGGATATCAATGGCAGCAAATCTCCTAAGGGTGAAATTAACTTTCCGAAATATCCAGCATCATTCAGGGTCAAGTCAGTTTATTTTAAGTGATAATGCCAGAAAGGAACACTTTTGCTTGTCATGCTGGAGTGGTAAGTAGCTAAATGAGCCTGATTTTTTTTTTTTTTTTCACAAACTGCTTTCTCTGACACAAACACAAATATAAACATAAATACAGCCTACTGTTATGGTAGGTTCAATTTAAGGATTCTGAAAACTTTTTCTTTAAATGCAGAATCTCTGAAATAAGTGGCAAAGCCTCCCTAATTCACTTCTTTTAAAGGAAGCAACTTTAATCACATGAGGAAAGGATGGTAGAGTAAAACTGCTCTGATAAGTTAATTATATCTATTCTGTGATACATTAGACTGAAAAAGAAATATTTCATATTTTTTTCATTATATGATGTCTGAAAGACACAGACATTTTCAGATGAAATTTTATTTTTTTTAAGATTTTATTTATTCATGAGATACAGAGAGAGAGGCAGAGACACAGGCAGAGGGAGAAGCAGGCTCATTGCAGAGAGCCTGATGTGGGACTCCATCCAGGAACCCGAGATCACACCCTGAGCAGAAGGCAGACACTCAACCGTTGAGCCACGCAGGCATCCCTCAGATGAAATATTAATTTGCAATTACATTCAGTTTAATCCCTACTAACAAGGAAGGTCTTCTCTATTAGATTTTATTTACCCTCTAATATGCAGAACACTGTGATCACATTTGCTCCCCAGTTACTCCTCACCCACAAGACTGTAACAGATAGAATAAATCTTTGACTCATCACATGGGATAGTAAGTAGTCTCGACTATCATGCCTTCTTTTATTCCATTATTGGAATGAATAGCATAGATTCTCATAATACACCACACATGTTAAGACAATAAAAGAAGAAAGTGACAGGATGATCATAGCTCACCCCTGGAAAAGGACTAGGTATTTAAACTTAAGTTTTTACACAATGAAAAATTCTTTAGCTAAGTAGATCTATGAAACTTGAATTTATTGTCTTATGGTAGTTTTTTTGGACGAAAAGAAAAAGCATACCAATTGAAAAAGTTAGTTTTGTGGAATAAGCAATATAGTTGAAGTTCTAGGCTTTTTAGAGGTGTAATAAAACCCAAGAGAGGGTTATAATTTCTCTATCTTAAATATTAAAAGTTTGAAATAGACATCCTCCAAAGTTCCTGACAATGCTGTCATATTTTTCTATAAATCTATTCAATATAGATGAAATAATAACCCAAAATTGACTAAAGTTGCTTCAATTACTGCCTTAAGTTACTGACACACAATGTGACCAAATAAATAAAGTATAGATGCACAATCTTTATTCTCCCTTCACAAAATCATAGTGTTCTCTATGGGTTACTCAATAGAATGGGTAAATGTATTGTGGGCTTTCAGAAGAATTTAAGGATAATTCTGTTAAGTGAAATATTATATCTTTTATTTAAATTTTACATACCATTTCATAATCATTAAATACACTACTAATGGTTTTATTAGATGTTAACCAATCATATTCCCTGGAACACTGGGCTTTTCAGAAATTAGCAAAATGGTTTTAAAAATCTATGCCTGGGACGCCTGGGTGGCTCAGCAGTTGAGCATCTGCCTTCAGCCCAGGGCGTGATCCTGGAGACCTGGTATCGAGTCCCACGTCAGGCTCCCTGCATGGAGCCTGCTTCTCCCTCTGCCTGTGTCTCTGCCTCTCTCTCTGTGTCTCTCACAAATAAATAAATAAATAAAATCTTTAAAAAAATAAAAAATAGAAATAAATAAATAAATAAAAATAAAAATCTATACCTGATAATACAAAAGAACCAAGTACTGATATAAAGATCAGAATTCTGAATCGTTGGTCTGCTTCTGTCCAATCTTATTCCAATTTCATTTTCAAATACAGTTCTGCATTCCACACTGTTTATCTCCCAGTACCTACAGATTATCCTGTTTACATTTCCAAAGAAAGCCATCTCACAAAGATGAAAATTTATACTATTTTTAAAACCTTTCAGGGAGAGTCCACAAACTGCCTTAATAATTCATTCAACACTGTAACCACTCTCATTGTCAGGAAATTATATTTCATGTCAAACATAAATTATTTCACCCAACCACCTCCTCTTGGTGGAGTTAAACAATCCCAGTCTGCTTTTCTTATGAGCCATCTTTTCTAATATCTCCTGTATTAGCACCTTATTTTAATCTTTAATCTCTTTAAGATTTTTAAGCCTCTCTTAAGAGCAGACTCCATATTCTAATGAGTACCTAGCCCAGGGGTTGGCAAACTACAACCCACAGGCCAAATTTGCCTTTTTTTAAAATATAGTTCTATTGGAACGCAGCCATGATCAGTTATTTATATATTTATGTATTGTCTAAAGTAGCTTATATGCTTGCAACAGAGACTGTGTGGCCTACAAAGTTAAAAATACTCTCTGGCCCTTTACAGAAAAATTTGCTGACCTAGTCAATGAAGTCATCTAAAATGCACATCACTTCAGGTTTCATCTTACTTGTGAACAATCAGGGCCTGAGAAGCTTTTTCATACTCTTTCCAATTTTTCCAGAAATCTCAACTCTGACTTGGGATATAGTAAGCCCCATGTAATATAACATCCTAAAATACTGACGAATAGCAAATACTTAAGAGTATAATGCAAGATGTGCAATACAAGTTGGTGATAATTTTCCAACATCCACTCTGTGCAGAGAAGCCCCTTTCTGTAAAAAGTGTTAAGTCTTCCTCTATAATCAGGGCACATATAGAAATAGGGAGAGTTTCAGCATTCCCTCAATAAAGGCACACAGAGGCCTACCTTCCTGACATCGTGTCACCTCCCTATGACCCATTCTCCTCTCCAGCTAAAGAATATGTTGTATATATCTGAGGACATGATCTCAAATGCTTTCAGGGGCAGGAAAACCATATAAATGAGTGGAGCAATCTGGTATGAGACTATAGGGTATGGTGACGACTGTGGAGAGTCTCACTGCATACATCTATCCAAACACATTAGCACTGATCTGCTCCAAATGATTGCTGTGCTATTATTTGGGTCCAGAGTAGATATTTTTGCATATTTTTTCAAGGTAAATTGAAAATCAAGATCCAGATTTATTAATACACTGTGTGGGCCAACTCTACAATGGCCAAAAAACCTGACCTGTGTTCACCTAGAGCGCGAAAGTCTTTAAGAAATACTTTTTGATTGAGATACACTTAGTGAGGAAACTTCAACTTAATTAAAACCCTTATCTTATAAAAGAAGAAAGTGAAGCTTAGGAAGATTAAATTACTTGGTTTAAGATTGCACTGAGTATAGATAGTCTAGGGTTATAATTCTACTTCTAACATACCACTCTACAAACACTTCTTAATTTAGAGGAATTTTTTTTTAATATTTTATTTATTTATTCATGAGAATACACAGAGAGGAGAGAGAGAGAGGCACAGACACAGGCAGAAGGAGAAGCAGGCTCCATGCAGGGAGCCTGACGTGGGACTCGATCCCAGGTCTCCAGGATCAGGCCCTGGGCTGAAGGCAGCGCTAAACCGTTGAGCCACCCGGGCTGCCCATTAATTTAGAGGAATTCAAAGGACCCACTAAGAGTCTGATAAAAGCTATGGGGCCTATGAGAGAAAAATTCACATAAGATATAAACTCACAAAAAGTTGGCTTATCATTTAAAGGATTTCATAAACTCATGAAGATTAAACTTGCATATGCGTAGGGAGTCATGGACACCAGGTTTAATATATTTTGAATTTTCCTTATGAAGAACCCACAATCCTCCAATTATATTATATAAAAAAATCACTGAAGCCTTTATAATATTCTATTTTTTTTCTTTATAATATTCTAGATAGATTTCTTTACTTCTTTCACCCATTTATGTAACCATTATGTCACCTCATTATAAAAGAGCAAGTTTTCCAGACAGAACAAGTTCACAAACTCCTAACAGTAGTTATATAACATTCTTTGTTTTCATTTAAAATTATTAGAACTTAGGATGCCTGGATGGCTCAGTCGGTTAAGCATCAGACTCTTGATTTTGGCTTAAGTCCTGATTTCAGGGTCCTGGGATCAAGCACCACATCGAGTCCTGCATTTATTTTCCAAAGCATCGCAGTAACCAGCCTCCTCTGGGTAAAAAGAGTACCTCTCTATCATCCTCAGAACACCTCAGACACAAGGCCATTATTACTCACTCGATCCTGTAAACCTTTTGAAGATGGACAGTAACTTATTAAGAACCACCTTGAGAAAAATGATCAAAGTAAACATTATTAGCCATAGAAACTGACCTCATGTGCTTTCTGAAATAGTGCACTGAAAACACATCATTTTTGTTATCCTTTTGCCAAAAGCACAAAACCTAAACCCATTCATAAGAAAATTAATCAAACTCAAAATAAGGGACATTCTGCAAAATATTCAAAAATACCACTATTTAAAAAAAAAAAAAACTCTTTGTTTGAGATTAATGAAGAATACTTCCATATTACAAAGACCAAAGAGACACGAGAGCAAAATACAACACAGGCTCTAAGATTTATTTTTCTATAAAGGACATTTGGACAATTGGTGAATTTTGAATGGGATCTATAGATTACAATATTATGTCTATGTTAACCTCCTGATTTTGAATAATTATCCTATGATTATGTAAAAGAAACGTATTTGTTCTTCAGAAATAAACACTAAAGCATTTAGAGACATTAGACCTACAATGGACTCTAAATAAGTATTAAATAAGATACATAAATATTTATGTGTGTGTATATGCACATACATCTGCCTGTTTTAATCAATGGTCACCTTTGATCCCAACCTGACTTGAAATAAGAAAAACATATAAAGACTTTTTGGTTTACCCTAGCTCCCTTTTGTTAGGAATTTAGGAGCAGTGGGTAAGGAAAAAAATAGAGCAGTTCCAGGATAATTCAGAACAATTTTGAGTCTACAGTATTACAGACAATCCTGAGTTACTACAGGTAGACAGTACATTGGCCTGTATCTAACCTTCTTTCTTTTCCATCCAAATCCACAACTCCTTTTCCACAAGAGAAAAAGTATATATATATATATATACATACACACACACACACACACACACACACATGGATAGCTATAGATATATGGATAGTCAACCAATTTGGAAAAGGAAGAACCCTTACCCCTCACCATACTAGTCACTTGAAAAAAAGCAAAGCAACAAACAATCAAATAGCAAGAGTAACATATATTGGTCACTTTGATAGCATTCAATCTTCCCCCAAGCCCCATTTCCTATGAACACCGTGATCTCTCTTTGAGGCAAATTATCCATTTGGTTTAGTCTAGGCAGTAGGGCCTGCATTGTAACTGTGGCTCCCTACTAAGGAGTAGAAGAGGACAGAGTTTTCCATTATCCACTCCCTGAGAGTCTATCGGGTACTTGCTTCTGGCAGCTTGAATCATGAGTAAAGAAGAATTTCCAGAAGCCAAATTCCTTGCAACAAACCAGACTTTTGCTACCGACTATAGTTCCTGCTTCCCCTAGAGGTCCCTGGTTGCTGCCAATTTACCCTGCCAGACCTTCTACCTCCCCATCAATTAGCATGTCCCTCTCCTCCCCTACTAGCCTTCCAGTGAAATCCTTTTAGTCTTAAAATAATCAGCCTGTTTCTGTTGCTTGGAACCAAAAATCCTGACAAAAAGTTATTAGAATTCCTAAAATCTCAATTTAAAGTAAGTTACTGTTAGCTCTACTAATAGGAACCCAATAGGGGTCTGTTTACATGTGAGCAAATCTCTCTGGGGCACTTGCAAGTGTGGAGAGAAGATTGGCTTCACGTTTGGGCATGGCCTCTCTGGCTATTTAGAGATAGGCTTCCATACAGATTAATTCCTATAAGAGGCAATTAAAGCTAAATTCTTTTGATGTGCTGGAAATTGAGATAAAGATGAAAAACTACCCAACTCTCACTACATTCGCTAGAACATTTTAATTGAACATGTGGCTGTTTCCAGAGACTGTCCACCTGGTAGAGGCTCTCCTTACCTGGAAAAGTGCAGTCACTGTTGGCAACCCACATACTATCTCTAAAATACCACCCTCCAACACTTCTCCAAAAATAAAATTTCTTCCCCTAGGGGCTATTTTTCTGCCACTAAGAAAAGTCTTTGTTTTCACAGAGCAAGTGGATTTCACTTAGTCAATTTTTCTTTATAAATGTAGAATGAAAAGTAATCGAAAATACTGTTAATTAAAGGAAAGTTACCATTTGCCCTTTAGCTACAAATAATATCAAAGCACATTCAGAGATAACAAGTGCAGTAATAACTAGCCTGTTGTGATGGTAAAAGAGGAACATCACATCAGTGGTACAAAGTTCCTAAAACTGTGTTAAGGGTTCCAAAGGCATTTATTTTACACAGGTCACATATGCCCTTGTTCATGCTCAGATGTGCAAATGCAGCTGTGTTTGCAACTTTGATCCAAACTTATTTAAGGTATAAGCCTTTCCAGGGTGCTGCTTCATGATATGTTGTAAGAAAAATCATTTTCTATACCCATCTATCAATTTGAGAAGTTCACAATTTTTGAAAAGAATTTATACCGCAGTGATTTTTTTTCCCCCTCAAAATACTAATCTGAGTAAGTTAAACCCTGTGTAATCTTTTAATGATTTACCACTGACCACAGGATAAATCCAGGTATCCTGGCAAAATACACAGGTCCCTTGATAATATGCTTGCTATAAACCTTCAAATGTTGTTCTCCTACCATTTCCTTTCTTGTGTTCCTTCAGTTATTCATCCCCCAAATCTTCACACTGCTCTCTCACTTATTGGTGTCTTTGCAAACTCTTCGTGGTCCCTAAATGCCTCTTGTTTCTCTTTATCTCTTCAGGGTCTACTCTTGAGTCAAGACCTAATTCTAGGTCAAATGGTCCTGGGAGCACAGAGGAGAATCAAGTTAACTGATAGAAATGAAAAATCTACCCACAATAATCAGGAAATGAATGAGTAATTTTTATTTATCATACGCTATATGACAAGCACAGTTCCAGGCTGGAACTATGATACT
This sequence comes from Canis aureus, assembly GCF_053574225.1. Classification (NCBI taxonomy): domain Eukaryota; kingdom Metazoa; phylum Chordata; class Mammalia; order Carnivora; family Canidae; genus Canis; species Canis aureus. Next base: position 37,779,292 of record NC_135641.1, on the reverse strand, counting down.
GAACATTATCAACAAAAATCCCTGCCTTCAGAAAACTGGCATTCTCAGAAACAATGACGGAAAATATAAAATAAGTAAACTGTAAAAGTCTTCTAGACAGTGGTAAGCATCAGAGAGGAAAACAGCAAACTAAGCAGGGTAAGAAGGATGGAGAGAGTGCCAGGGAAACAGCTGTAGTTTTAAAGATGGTGAAGACGCTTTCATGGGAAGGAGACGTTAGATGGGGGAGCATATGTATCTAGCAGAGGAATATCTAGAAGGTATCTAAGAGTGATAGAGGTAAAGCAGGGTCACAGCAAACACCCGAGGCAGGAAAATACCCAGCATATGTGAGGAACAGCAATGAGGTCACTGTGGTTGGAAAGGGGAGAGGGAAGAGAAGTCAGAGGAGATGAATTCAGACAGACAACAGGATGGCAGGGGCACACCACGCAGATTCTTCTATGTGGTGGGGGCAGTGGGAAGCCACTGCAGCATATGATCAAAGGAGGAGGTACGCTCTGTCTATGCTTTCACCAGGATTGCTCTGGCTGCTTTGTAGGAAGAGAAAAGAGAGCAAAGGTGAAAGCAGGGAGCCAGTTAAGGAGGCCACTACAATAATCAAAGCAAAAGATGACGGTGGTTTGGATGAGGGTAATAGCGGTAGAGGTGGTGAAAAGTGATTGTTCTGGACATGATTTGAACATAGACTCAAAAGAATTTTTTGAAAGATTAAGCATGGGACATAAAGGAAAGAAAGAAGTCAAGGATGACATCCAGATGTTTGGCCTGAGCAACTGGAAGTTGTTATCATCAAGGAAGAGGAAACCCCTAGGAATAGTAAGTTCAGAGGAAGATGAGGAGCTCAGTTTGGACATGTCCAGTCCTCTTTAAAAAAAAAAAAAAAGGAAAAAACAAAACAAACCAGAAATAGGGGAAATGGCTATTGAAAACTATTTCAGTTTTTAAAACATTCCAGCCTAAGAGAATGCTAAACACCACTCATTCCCTATCATCAAAGAGGTTATCACATGTGCAAGCTCTATCATTCCCACTGTATTATGAGGAAGCAAACTTCGTACAGTTAGAATGATTCAAGAATAAAATTAAGGGCTAGTGCTAAAGTTTAAAAAGCTCTAAGTTGGATATCAAAACATATACCACAAACATGCTTTAGGGATGTCTGGGAAGTAAAGACACTCCACTTATATACATGAAAAGCAGAGTTTCAGATTTTTTTTAAAAAGTCATCAAGATTCTATTAGAAAATAGGACCCAAATCTGGTCACAAAAACCTTTTGGACCAATCTAACATAAAATCATTGAGTAATATGATGCACGTGGGTAAAGAAGGGAACCAGAGGCCCTTTTCCAGAATGCACTGTAGCTTAGGTAAGAATATTAGAAATTGGATTTAAATACCTGCACCACACATTTTATATTTGTTTTCTGCCCCACTAGATGATTTTTCACTTGGATTCAAAATGGACTCCTTGGACAAACTCAGTCTACTTGACCAATGAGCAACAAAGCTGTCCTCACCTGAAAAGCCAGACAATTACTTATATAAAAAGCTCCCTTTCATTTCTCAAAATGGCAAGTTATCATATATATCGTATTTTCTGTTTTATTCATACATCTAAGTCTTTTGAGGTTTTTCAAGCCTTTAAGAACATTTTATGATTAGACATTTAAATTAAAAAATAGTTACACATAAAAATTTTATGGAGGATAAATTGAAACTACATGCCAATGCAGACACAGTGCCCTACCTTTTAAATGCTGCCAATCCCAGTCCAGGCAATCATATAAAGGGTGGAAACTGCACTATATCAGTAGTGATCCTTTTTTACTAAAATTTGACCTTATAAAGCTTTGAATTTCCATGTATTTTACTGTACAGATTAAATCATTGGTAAACTGACTTTTTCTTTATTATTTTCATCTTCCTAACCCATTTTACCAACAAATTTCAGAGTCGGAGACCTACTGGGAAGAAGAAAATGGCTAAGCACATAAAAATATCCTGTTTTGAATCAACTTAAAGTAGGAATACAAATGTGCTGCTTCAATTGAAATGAACTGTTGACATTTCCTTCTCATCAACCAATACACACACGTACACACACACACACACGTACACACACACAAACACACACGGAAGCATATATAGTTCTCTGCAGGGTGAATGGATCCAGAAGGATATAGGGAGGGCTTCATATGCATCTACTGAAACTCTACCACAACCAATAAAAAATTAAAATATAGTGCCCCCCGCCCAGGACTGGAAAGCAGAATTAAGGCTGGAGACACACCATTGGTAATACAAGGACTAAAGCACAAAGCCAGGTATGAGGTAGGTTCCTTTTTAATAGAAAGTGACATTTCCTATAACCTCTGGACCATAAGTCTACATGTGTGACACAGATAATTTCTTCAGAAATTGAGAATACCAAATTTGTGTGGGATAGCAGTAAATTGAGGTCAAAAATGAGGGTTCCTGTTTGTCTCTGAATCTTTTCTGCAATGTTCCAAATATATTTTCATGCATTGGCCCATAGTTGGATATTAATAAGATTTTTTGACAATTATGTGTAAAAGATGCAAAAGCAGCACCCATAGTCTGACGGATGAATATTGTCCTTTCAAACTGTGTCAGCTTCCCTAAGCTTGGAAACAGCACAAGATTACTGTGAAGGAAAACAGATTCAGGTCAGCAACCCTGAATATAAAAGCTCCACTTGCAATATATTTGTAATAGTGAGAAAAGCAATTGCCCATGAATTCTTGGTGAACCAAAAGCAATTAGATTTACAAAAAAAGGAAACTGTTAGAAATAAGTTTTCCATAAAGAGAAAAAAACAAAAACAAAAACAAAAACAAAAACAGCACAGACACCATTCCCATTACTGAAGTACATCACAACTGATAGCGTTTGTATCAGAATATTCCAAACTTGTTAAAAATAAATGGCATCATTTTCATTCAAGGTGACTAAGAAATAAAGTTGGTGTTTTCAACTTTGTTGATACTGTGACTGGGGCCTGTAGGAATGCATTTAAAAGGTGAATTCAAAGTCTGTCAGACAAGGTAGGGTTTAAATCTCTCCACAAAATGAAATCTAATACTGTTCCTTTAATGCAAGCTGGGAAGGAGAGTGTGAGTAACAGTTTAATCAACCCCCAACAGCTAAATGGATAGATGAGAGTAGACAGGAGAAGCAGGGCTGCCTGGCATAGAGAAGTGCAAGAAGAAAAAAGCCTGAGTAATATGGTACAGAGAGTGCTTTTCTTCTAGGTTTACAAAACACCTCATATGACTTCCCTAATTAATCTCTAGAAAATTTTATGAAGGGTTGGCTGGGGTGAGAAGAGTTACCTCCTATTATATATAAGAATATAGGTAGTGAATCCCAGTCTGCTCAAGGTCATACAGGTGAGGAAGCCAAAAACAGAATTCAGATTTCTGGGTTCTGTCTCCTGTACCCAAACACCACAAGATTCATGAGCTCCTATGGTCTTCTTTATTCTTCAGGTGGAAGTTCTGAGATGAGTGGAGATGAAAAATATAATAACAAAGTAAAATCATTCAGATGGGGTCTAAGAGGGCTTTTTCTTTTGAATCATATTTTTATGTATACAATGGAATATTACTCAGCTATTAGAAATGACAAATACCCACCATTTGCTTCAACGTGGATGGAACTGGAGGGTATTATGCTGAGTGAAGTAAGTCAGTCGGAGAAGGACAAACATTATATGTTCTCATTCATTTGGGGAATATAAATAATAGTGAAAGGGAAAATAAGGGAAGGGAGAAGAAATGTGTGGGAAATATCAGAAAGGGAGACAGAACGTAAAGACTGCTAACTCTGGGAAACGAACTAGGGGTGGTAGAAGGGGAGGAGGGCGGGGGGTGGGAGTGAATGGGTGACGGGCACTGGGTGTTATTCTGTATGTTAGTAAATTGAACACCAATAAAAAAAAATAAATTAAAAAAAAAATGAATCATATTTTTAAAAACAGAGAGATCTTTTTATTTTAATTATTCTTTTGATTCAGTAGTTAACACAGTGCAGGACAAATTCCCTAACAATTGTGAACTTCAATCTGGTAACTCTAAACTACATGCAAAGGGAGCTCTGATTCAGTCAGCTAATGTTATCACGCTTAAAAAAAAAAAAAATGTATTTATTGAATCACACAAAGAAATTAAGAAAATGATTACCAATTATCTTGGCAAGGATTCCTTAATTAATTGCCAGCACTAATACCATGTTATCTTCTGCATATTAAAACAATGCGACTTCTATTAAAAACTATTCATTAAAGATTCATTCATTCCTTATTGCATCCCGCTGTTTCATATCTTATGTAGCTAAAGGGCTGCTTCCCAGAATATGAGGTACTGCTGTGCAGAGAAGCAACAGCAACTATAGAATTTATGTTGAGATGTTACACTTCTGAATGTTCCATCTAAATATCATAAGGATGCTACCTATAAAAGTGAATAGAACTAATATATAGAGGTCTAGTGTTTGTGTGTGTGTGTGTCTGTGTGAATCCACAAGCATTTAAACTCTAAAATGTTAGATTAAAAACATTTTAAAAATTTTAAAGACTCTAAAATGTTAATATTTCCTGCAAGTATTCCACTCTCTTGGGAATACTAAGCACAAGAACTGTCCTTCTTAGGGAAGAGTAGTAAACTGACAACACCAACGGCTTGTTAAACTAAGAGGTTATAGCTTCCAAAAGTAACTTGCCTATATTCCTCTCATGCATTTATAGCAGTAGTTCTCAAAAAGAGAGGCAATTTTGCTTCCCAGGACACTTGGCAAATATTTAGAGACTTTTTTTAAAAAGATTTATTTATTTTAGAGAGAGAAAGAGAGAGAGAGCACAAGCAGGGAGAGGGACAGAGGGAGAAGGAAAAAGATAATCCCAAACAGACTCCCCACTGAGTGCAAAACCCAAAGGGGCTGAATCCCAAGGCCCATGAGATCATGACCTGAGCTGTAACCAAGAGTTGGCTGCTCAACAAACTGAGCCATCCAGGCACCCCAAATATTTGAAGATGACTTAAGTCTTTGCAACTGGGGAAAGGGGCTACAAGCACAAGCACTCAGTGCAAGGAAGCCAGGCTATCCTATAATGCTAAAATTGACCCCCAAAAATGTCAATTTTGCCACTGTTAAGAAACACTGATTTAGAGAGAAAATAGTAGATTTCTGCTACCAGTAGCCATTGTTCTTGGCTAGCTCAGTCATAGCTGTGAAAGAATTTAAGTTGGTACTTAGGTAATGCTACTAAGATAATTAGAACCTAGGGATTCTTTTCTACATTTCTCCCCATAAATGAGCCGAATAAGGAATGGAGTAATTAGCTAACTAAGAATTTCTATAATTGCCACTTAATGCCCCCCACCATCAACCTCTCCCCCAACACACCCCTTCATGCTAAGAATGGGTAATATTTTATTAAGTTAAAAAGAACAAGATCCTATGTCTCTGACATATTTGAATCGAAGCCAAAGAGACAAAACCAAACCTTAGTCTGCAACCTCCCTTGGGAAATCTTTGTTCATTTTAATACTTGTTCAGTCAGCTGTCTGCCTGAATGACAAGGTTTTTATCTCTAATGTGAGTGGCTTTGAAGGCTACTTGCATTATCCATTCCTCAGCAATTGCTGCTGAAACCACAACGTTGCAAACTGATAATTAAATCCAGCTGCCTCTACTATGAATTCAATCATATCAACATTAGCAGCAATCTTGGTGGTTGTTGGTGGGTTTCTTTTTCAATTTCTAGACAACATAATTAACTTCACTAGCCTCCTTACATTAAACAAAACTCAGAGCTAAAGAATACTATGAATTAAACTACTATAAATACTATTTGTGCAAAGAATTGCAGTTAGATCATCAGGATTCTGAAATGGTGCCAATGCATTGCTTATTTGGGTCTAGCCATTTGACCCAATACACATTAATATTATGTTTTACCTATCGGTGTAGTTTCAGATTTCAATTACAAAAGCTCATGTTAACCGACAATTTACTACTCATGAAATATTAACTCTAGTACATGTAAACAAGACATAGTTCACAATGCAAAAAAGCCAACTTGTCAAACACTGAAATGTACCCACTAAAACAATATCAAAGTGCTTTTATATTATTTGAACTAATAATGTAAAAGAAATGTTTTAATTAACTTTAATCTGTCACATATAAGAGAACACCATGAAAAAATATATGCCAAAAATCAGACAGCCTGGAAGAAATGGATAAATTCCTAGAAATATATAATTGTCCAAAACCAAAACAGGAAGAAATAGAAAGTCTGAATAGACCAATAACTAGCAATAAAATTGAAACAATAATCAAAAACTCCCAACAAACAGAAGTCCAGGATGGAACCAGATGGATTCACAGGTAAATTATACAAAACATTTAAAGAAGAGTTAATAAGTATTCTCCTCAAACTATTCCAGAAAATAGAAGAGGAAGAAAAGCTTCCAAATACATCCTATGAGGTCAAAGTTGTCCTAACACCAAAACCAAAAAGATGGCACAAAAAAAGAAAAGAATAGTCTAATATCCCTGAAGAACATAAATACAAAATCTTCAACAAAATTTTAGCAATCCACATTCAACACTATATCAAAAGGATCTTTCACCATGATCGAGTGAGAACTAGTGCAACGATGCAAAAATGGCTCAATATTTGCAAACCAGTCAACATGATACACTACATCAAAAATCAAAGGATGAAAATCATAGGATTATCTCCATAGATACAGAAAAAACATCTGACAAAATTCAACATCTATTCATGGTAAAAAAACTCTCAACAAAATGGGTTTAGAAGGAACACACCTCAACACAATACAGGCCATCTACAAAAAGCAACGACTAACATCATAGTCAATGATGAAAAACTGAGAGCTTTTCCTTTAAGATCAGAAACAAGACAAAGGATGGCTGCTCTTGCCACTTTTATTCAACATGGTACTGGAAGTACTTGCCATATCAGTCAGACAGAAAAAGCAATAAAATGTATCCAAATTAGTAAAGAAGAATTAAACTGTCACTATTAGCAGATGGCATCATCCTACATAGAAAACCCTAAAGACTCCACCAAAAACTCTTAGAAGTAATAAATGAATTCAGTAAAGTTGCAGGATACAAAATTACTTCATAGAAATCAGCCCTGTTTCTATACGCTAATAAAAGTAGCAGAAAGATAACTTTTTAAAAATCTTATTTATAATTGTACCAAAAAGAATAAAATACCTAGATATAAAGTTAACCAAGAAAGTAAAAGACTTGTATTCTGAAAACTATAAAACACTGAACAAAAAAAATTCAAGATGACACAAATGAAAGTATATTCTATGCTCATGGATCAGAAGAATTAATATTGTTAAAATGAAAAAAAAAAAGAAAAAAAAAGAAAAAAAAATATATTGTTAAAATGTCCATACAATCTAAAATGTCCAAGAAATCTACAGATTCAATACAATCCTGACTAATAGCATTTTTCACAATACTTGAAAAAATGATGCTAAAATTTGAAGACCCCAATTTGACAGAGCAATACTGAGAAAGAACAAACTTGGAGCTACCACAATACAGATTTCAAAATACACTACAAAGCTGTAGTAATCAAGATAGTCTGGTACTCACACAAGTTGACATAGATCAACAGAACAGAATAGAGAGCTCAGAAATAAACCCACCCTTACATGGTCAATTAATCTACCACAAAGGAAGCAGGAATATACAATGAGGGAAAAACAGCCTCTTTAATAAATGGTGCTTGGAAAACTAGACAGCCACATGCAAAAGAATGAAACTGGACCATTTTCTAACACCATACCTGAAAATAATGTCAGAATGGACTAAAGATCTAAATGTGAGACATAAAACCATAAAACACCTAGAAGAAAGCATAGGCAGTCATTTCTTTGACATTCACTTTTGCAACATTTTTCTAGATTTAGCTCTTCAGGCAAGGGAAACAAAAGTAAAATTAAACTGTTGGAACTACATCAAAATAAAAGGCTTTTTCACAGCAAAAGAAACTGTCAACAAAGGAAAAGGCAACCTACCGAATGGAAGAAGACATTTGCAAATAATATATCCAATATGGGGTTAATATATCCAAAATATATAAAGAACTTAAATAATTCAACAACAAAAAAACAAGCAATCCAATTTAAAACATCTATGAGGATCTGAATAGACATTTTTCCAAAGAAGACACACAGATGGCCAACAAACACGAGAAGGTGCTCAACATCACTAATCATCAGGGAAATACAAATCAAAACTACATGAGATATCACATTATTCCTGTCAGAATGGCTAAAATAAAAGGGACAAGACCTAACAAGTATTGGTGAGGGTGTAGAGAGAAAAAAAAATATATAAAGATCTTGTCATTTGTGACAACATGGATGGACCTAGAGGGCATTATGCTAAGTAATTCAGAGAAAGACAAATACCATATAATTTTACTGATATGTGGAATCTAAAAAACAAAACAGGAATAAACAAAAAGCAGAAACAGACCCATAACAGACCCATAAATAGAGAGAACAAACTGATAGTTGTGGGAGGAGGTGTGGTGGAAGAATGGGCAAAAATGGGTGAAGGGGAGTGCGAGATACAGGCTTCCAGTTATGGAATGAATAAGTCCTGAGAATAAAAGGCATAGCATAAGGAATACAGTCAATGATACTGTAATACTATTGTATGGTGACTGATGATAGCTACACTTATGAGCATAGCATAATGTACAGATTTGTCAAAACACTATGTTGCACATATGAAATTAATGTAACATTGTGGGTCAACTATACCTCAATTTTTAAAAAAGAATATATAGCAGCTAATTATACAGCACAAATCAGATATTTATCACCATGTCGGCACTAAGCTGTGTCTTAAATTATATTAATGTAACCTATGAGAAAGGAATAAAGAACAAAATTAATAAAAAAAATCTGTCACAGTTCAAATATTTTAAAACCAACCTATTTTAAAATAATGATGGTATCATATGAGTACTTAGCCCAAAATGCACTTGAATATAAGCCGTGTAATTAGCATTTGACATTATTAGCAAGAAAGAATATTTTTCTGCACTGAGTAACATGTTTACTTGCACAAGTGCAACAACAGTTATTTTCTGTTTACAGACTTTTTTAAAATGAATAAAAAGACAAACAACTATTACAATGACCTTATTATAAGTAGTTAACTCAACAGTCAGTGGATGCCTTAGTATGCTATTACTATTACTACTGTAACAAATTACCAAAAATTTAGTGGCTTAACAAGACACAGATTACCATTTTCTAATTCTGAAGATAAGAAATACTGCACAGGTCTCACTGGGCTAAACTCAAGTTTTCAGCAGGGCAGGGTTCTTTCTGGAGGTTCTAGAGAAGAATGTGTTCACTTGCTTTTTCCAACTTGTAGAGGCCACCTGCATTCCTTGGCCAGCGGTCCTCTACCCCCATCTTCAAAGGGAGCAGCATAAACTTTCCATATTTTTCTCTCTGACCATAGCTGGGAAAAGTTCTCTACTTTTAAAGATTTGTGTCCTTAGATCACATCCACCTTGATAATCCAGGATAGTCTCCCCATTTCAAAGTCCTTAACTTTCATCACAGCCACACAGTCCCTTCTGCCTTGTAAGGTAGCATATTCACAGGTCCCGGAGATTAGGACACACACATCTTTCAGGGGCCATTACGCAGTCTACCACAGTGACTATTTATTAAATTTTCACATCAAACAAGTTACCGAAACCAAAGGTACGAGACTCTCAATATAGGAATATTTACCTTTAATAATTCAAAATTATTTTTTCCTTTAATCACATTTTAGGAAAGAAAGAAAAAAGTATCGTTTTTTGGAAACACTGACAATGATATTAAAAGCAGTAACAGCATAATTGAAAACAACTTAAAAATCATAGAAGAAAGTGACAGAAAGAAACTGTAATGGAGGGGATCCCTGGGTGGCTCAGTGGTTAGTGCCTGCCTTTGGCCCAGTGTGTGATCCTGGAGTCCCGGGATCGAGTCCCACATGGGGCTCCCTGCATGGAGCCTGCTTCTCCCTCTGCCTGTGTCTCTGCCTCCCTCTTTCTCTGTGTCTTTCATGAATAAATAAATAAAATCTTTAAAAGAAAGAAACTGTAATGGACCTGTTTGATCTGGAGTCCCACAGGACCGTCTGCTGCACATTTTTCTGCCATCATAGGTGTTGTGAGTCTTGAGGATGTAGTGACATAAACAGAATGTCACCATATTCAGAATGCTTGGTGATGAACTTCACATCCAGTAATCATTCTCCTACCTACTTGAGAATATCCTATGACTTTATAATCTAATTTTCATCCTTCTTGATCCCATGAAATATATGTAGTTTTTTACTATGTGTACAACATCAAGGTCGGGTGGAATGATGCTTTCTTTAGGTACCATTTGGTGGGTGGGGCCTTTGTCTGAGGTGCCTATTCTGCCATTCTGCCGGTGTAGAAACTGAAACACAAGTATCAGGTTTTGATCTAACAATTAATATATTTCTTTTTAGCAATACCCCAAAAAGGTTTATAAAGTCAAGAAGAGACTAACTGAAGATGACAAAATCAGCACTAGGCAATGGAGACCTGCAGTTCACTTAAATGGATTATACACCCACAGAAATTAAGAATTATGCAAATATAAACTTTGATGGGGCTCATTCATTCAGCAAATATTCATTGAGTGGGTCTTCCTATGTGAGAAGTACTATTCTAGGCACTGGGGTATTAGCCTAGATATCCCAGTGAACAAAAGAGCCAAAAATTCTATTCTTAAAGTTTCCCTTCTGGTGGGATAAACAGTCAATAAGCAAGATATACAGTACATTAGACAGTGTTAAATGCTAAAAAAATAATAAAGTTGAGTAGAGGCAGGAAGCCTGAGCAGTGAGCAGTGACGGGGTGAAATTTCAAACAAGGCGGCCCAGGGCAAGCCTCGCAGAGAAAGTCACAGTGTTCAGTATGGACTGACAACCTAACTTCACTAAGCAGGACTAGCTCAGGGAACCACTTTTTCCCACCATCTGCTCTGACTCCTATTCTCCTATTGACATTTTAGTCAGGTGTCACCTGCTGATGGTCTTCGGAATCCCATATTGGAACAAATCCCATAATCATCTTGGCTTGTTCGTGTCAGGGTGATCTGTATCATCAATCCCTGATACTTCTCTTTCCATACTAATAGTTTTCCAAAGCTTAGTCTTTAAAGTCCACTGTGTCTCAGTAACTTTGGCTATTTCTATAACTATTTACCAGAACACAGTTACATACAAAGAGCCACACTCTCCTCCATTGCATGCACTTTCAAAATAATCTTTTAAATCTCTCTTTTTGGCAATGGGAGAGTTGTGTTTTAACAGCATTATGCATGGCGTGTTCACTCTAAATCACAGGAGTAGTCACCATTTCTGAATGGCAACACATGATATATAGTTGGTGCTCTGTAAATATTTATTGACTATGTAACCTCTCCTGTATCATACAACATGCAGCATAATCCTCATTTCAACCTTACAAGGCGGGACTTACAGTCCTTATTTTATAGGCAATAAACCAGGCTGGGAAAGACTGAATCATCTCCCTGAGATTACACAGCTAATAAGCATAAAGGCAGGAGCTCTGCAAAACTTGGGTCCCCCTCCCCAGCAAGGTACATCTGGAGCTGGTGGCTTCATCCACTCCCTATTCCCCAACTCCCCACTCTGGCAAAAGATTATCACAGTACTTCTCCTAATTTGGTCAGAGCAGCTAAGGGATAAATCATGCCTTCCTGGGTGTTTTTTTATAACCTGATAATCTATACTACATTTGGATTTGAAAAAGACACCTCATTAAAAGTAAAGTGGATATTATTTAGAATTCTTTGAAAATGAACCATTCTAAGTTTAAAAAAAAAATATTTCTAAGTAGCTAACCTATTAAATATATTTTAATAGAAACACTTTAAAATATACCATGAATCTTATATATAAGACACTGAGTGAACATTGGATAATATCTTCACTACTCAGGACCATCATTGGGTCATTAACTACTCACTGTGTTCAGTATGTGCTTGTGAATAGAGATGAACATATAGTGTGTCCTATGAAGATAACAGGCCTATAAAAAGTCCACTCAATCAGGACACGCGATGACTGACCTGTTCCTTTCACATAAAAGCAAAGGAAAATGTACCTGGCAGTCAGACATTGCAGCAGAGCTACCTTTCTGCCAAATCAGTGATGATGGCAATGAAGATGATGATGGTGCTGACATGGACCATGGCAATGACCATATAATGATGATGATGATGGTAGCATTTGTTGGGTGCTTGTTACATGTCAAAACCAGTATCTAGTCATTTATATAAATTTTCTCATTTAATCATTCAATTTTATCAGGTAAGAACTGTTTCTCTTTTTCTATTTTACAGATAAAGAAACTAAGTTACAGAGAGAGTAAATAACTCTTCTCAAGTCACCAAGAAACCTGCAGAACTCATTAAAGACTCATACAATCTAATGCCAGGACACTGTTTTAACCACTACACTCTACTGTCTCAAACTGAAGAATAAAGCAATCTTTATATGGTCACCTTCCAGAAAGTAATTATTTTATTCACTGTTGCTTTCTTTAAAAAAAAAAAAAAAAAAGATTTTATTTATTTATTCATGAGAGACAGACGGGGGCAGGGGGCAGAGGGAGAAGCAGGCCCCATGCAGGGAGCCCAATGTGGTACTCAATCCCGACTCCAGGATCATGCCCTGGACCCAAGGCAGTCGCTAAACCACTGAGCCACCTAAGGATCCCCCATTCACTGTTGCTTTCTGTTCACCATCAATCAGAGCAGCAAAGAACATCAGCTAATGTTGACTAGCTAATGAAGCCAATCAAAGACAAGCCGTCTGGGGCTCATACTCACCTGGAGAGACATACAGCGTAGTGGTGAAGAGTCTGGACTCTGGAGCCAGGGCACCTTTGAATCTAGGCTTTTCTTCTTACTAGCTGTGTGACCTAGGGCAAGTTACATAACTACTCCGTGCTTTAGCTTTAAGAAGTGATAATGACTATTTAGTTCATTGAGACATTGCAAGGATTAAATAAGTAGTTTACATGCAAAGTGCTCTAAATAGTGTCTGGAAAATATTAAGAGCTCAAGAAACAAGCTATTAGTGTTTCATCTACACTAATGATGACGAAAGCAGCAGCCCGGGTGGCTCAACGGTTTAGTGCCACCTTCAGCCCAGGGCCTGATCCTGGAGACCCGGAATCGAGTCCCACGTCGGGCTCCTTGCATGGAGCCTGCGCTCTCTCTCTCTCTCTCTCTCTCTCTCTCTGTTATAAATAAATAAATAAATAAATAAATAAATAAATAAATAAATAAATAAATAAGAAAGCTATCCTCGCAATATTATTACACAAATTTTTTTATTTATTTTTTAAAAGATTTTATTTATTTATTCATGAGAGACACAGAGAGAGAGAGAGAGAGAGAGAGAGGCAGAGACACAGGCAGAGAGAGAAGCAGGCTCCATGCAGGGAGCCCAACGTGGGACTCGATCCCGGGTCTCCAGGATCACGCCCTGGGCCAAAGGTGGTGCTAAACCTCTGAGCTACCCGGGCTGCCTGGGATAGTTTTCTTTAACAAATTTGGCAACTGGAAAATCCATCATAACAGAAGGAAATCAGAACACACTTTACAGGGATTCCAGGAAGCTTATACTTGAAGTCAAGCAACCTGAGATCAAGGCTTAATTAAGTGACCCTTAATGTCACTTAATCATAATCATCTCTCAGATGTGCCAGAAGATCCTGAAATCTCCCATGGGTTTGCCCTTGCATCTTGGGGCACATGTGCCTTATGTAGAAACTAGTAAATGACTTACAATGTTCAGCAAATGAGTGTTGCCTCTGCTGATTAGTCTGTTCTCAGCATTTTGTATTAACATGCCCATGTTCAGAATAGTTAATGAAATATATATATTCTAGATCATTTTATTTTGGTGCTAAACTTGGACTTCAACTATCTATAAAAACTTTACCAAAATTAGTTATATAATCTTTGAGTTCTTATACAAAATACAATAAAGATAATCGCAAATAAACCATGACATTTTCAGTCTCAAGTGTATATACTGTGAGGAAAGCAAAGGCATGGAAGACATAATCTCAGGCTTAAAGAGTTTATATCTAGTTGAAAGAACAAGACTCAGACCACAAACAGATTACTGACCACAGAAGGGGGAAAAGCCAAATAACTGACAGATTTACAAATGCTGTAAGACTGAAGAGGAAAGAAAAATAAAAGTGAGTTGGTGAAATCAAAGTGGATTTTGTATAAAAATTGGGACTAACTCCTGAAAAATTCACAACCTGTAAACTTGGACTCATTCTCTAACCCTAAAATGAAATTTCCTTCCAATGCAATAACTCCTGTTGAGCGTGCCTTTGTGGAATTTTGTGTTCAGAAGGATTCTGAAGGCTAATGTGGAATCATTGATGAGAAAGAATTCTATAATTGGTATTAACATCTACAGGGAAGCAGAATGGAGGAGAACCCACCTCCATCCTTTTTGACCAGCTCTGCTTCCTACTCTTCTGTTGTTCCTTTGGAGCTACTAGCTACTGAACTCTCTCCCTCTGCTCTTCCTCTTTTCTCATCTTCTCTCATTTTTCTCAGTTTTTCTAGAAAATCAACAAAGTTATCTCTTTTTTTTTCTTTTCTTTCTTTTTTTTTTCTGTTAGTAAACCAACTAAACACCATATCCCATTCAATCCTCAAGCTTCAGATGTTCTCAGCTATCTCTAGCAACCAGTCCCTCACCCCTGGTTTTGCAATTTGAGAACCTAAATGTTTATCACTGTGATCACTGGCATATCAACTACTTAGCTTTACATGATGAAAAGAGCATAAAGGTTGCAAATTCTGACACAACAAACCACCCAAGCTAATGTCTGCTTCACCCAGATCCATAGAACCCATAGAATGTGAGAGCAGGAAGAGACCTTAGAAATGTTTAATTTTGGGGATCCCTGGGTGGCTCAGAGGTTTAGCGCCTGCCTTCAGCCCAGAGTAGGATCCTGGAGTCCTGGGACTGAGACCCGCATCGGGCTCCCTGCATGGAGCCTGCTTCTCCCTCTGCCTGTGTCTCTGCCTCTGTGTGTGTGTGTGTGTCTCATGAATTAATAAATAAAATCTTAAAAAAATAAATGTTTAATTTCTTCTTTATTTGAAGGAGGATGACAATGTCCAGGAAATCAAGTCACTTTCCCAAGGAAAACACAAAGATTTTATAATGGAAACAGGGCTAGAACATAGAACTTCTAAACCCATAACCTTTTGAATGTATTGCTCAAATTCCCTGTTGATACCTTGTCAAAAAAAAATTATCTACAAGATATGCCACCTTGCTGGTCTATTCAATCTGCATTTCTTTTTCCTGCTCTTTCATACACTCTGCTTAACAGCTTCTAGTAGGCTCTTGAAATGCATTTGTATTTTTATCAGCACTCATCTCTGTATGCATCTTAGACCCCTAACACATTTTCATCCAAGCACTGCATGTTATATGTGTCTACTTCTTGGTTTCTCAATACCTGGCATGAACCACATTATACTAATGGTCAAATAATTTTTTTCTAAGCCCATACGATCTGCAACAATGCAGTAGGGTAAGCCTATTTTCTGAGGTCTATAAAACTGAGGTATTAATGTTCTGTATACCTGATGGTTAGTGTTTTCATGAATTCATACAGGTGCTTCAAAGTTGTGTTTGTTGCATCTAGTTAACGCTGGCATTTGTTGGAGATCCGTAAAAACAGCAATGATAGGCACCATTTATTGGGTACTTACTATCTGCCAGGTACTGAAGTAGGTACTCCCCATCCATTATCTTACTTAATCATCTCAATAACCCGGAATCTAGACGTTATTGCCTCCATTTTACAGATTGGAACAAAGTAGAAGCAATTCAAAAAAGTGTGAAATCCCTTGGAGTGCTTTTGGTTTTGGGGTTTTTTTTTTTTTTTAAGATTTTTATTTATTCATGAGAGACACACAGAGAGAGGCAGAGACACAGGCAGAGGGAGAAGCAGGCTCCCTATGGGAAGCCCAATGTGGGACTCAATCCCAGGATCCCAGGATCATGACCTGAGCCAAAGCCAGAAGGTCAACTGCTGAGCCACCCAGGCACCCCTCCCTTGGACTGCTTTTTATAAGTCACAGATTTCCTAGACTCATTCAAATGAAATCACATTATAAATATGCCCTTCATTGTTTATTTCGTGCACATCCTACCATGTTCAGATTCACAGATTAAAAAATACCATCTCCCTCCTTTGAAAAAATATTTTTTTTCAGGGCTACCTGTTGAGATACAAAGGATGCAACTGCCAAGCAGTTCGGGCAGATCTCTCAGGAAAGGGGTTTGATTTTCACGTCCTCAGTCCTCTTGTGACCAAATAAGCCCAACAAATTGCAGGGCACCCTCAATGATGCTAAAGACTTCTCTTTAGCTGGAACGCACTGACCCAGACCATGGTTGAACCTGTGACCCATCACTTCATTAGTACTGGCTTCTAACTGTTCTGTCCCAGACAAATTTACATAATGACAAGGCTGCAGAATACATACTTTAAAAGCCTTCAAAGAAAACAGTTTACTCTCTATAAATATCAGTTTTCACACCTCAAAACCATTTCCTAGACCCTTTATTCCAAATAGAAATTGCTTGAAAAATGAATACAGGACATTTAAGTGGTTCTTGTTGAGGCTTGCAATGGGATGTTTATGCCTATTTATAAGCTTCTGTCATCAGAAATCTGGGTGCCACTATGGTATCTCACTCAGTCTGTCTGTTCCGTTTTGATGAGGAGAAAAATGCAAACTACTCTCTTTTCTACTCCCCTTTTCACAAGGTTAGCTAGCACTTTGAGCCAGTAGCAATTGAAAGCTAGTAGCTAGAAAGTAATTTACTTCTTTGAGTCTCACTCTTCAGAGCCAGTACAATCTGAGCACATTTTTGCACCAAAGACATTAAGGGAGAATTCCTTTTCAAGTGGTTATTCTTGAATTCATTTACTTTTGACACACACAATGAAATCCCAATTCTCCTGCAGGCTGCAGTGCCTTTGTTTGCTATTTTGTGCAGTCTATCTCCCTGCATCTTTGAATGAACAGCTGCAGAATTTCAGAAACTTGTGAGTGCTTCCTCAAGATGGACTATTACCACCAGAACTTAGCCAGCTAATGATTTTTCAATCACCATTTTGCTGTTTCCTTTCTCAAAAGAGTAAAAGTGACAGAAGTTCCTCATTTTTTTTTTAAAGATTTTATTTATTTATTCATGAGAGACACAGAGAGAGAGATAGGCAGAGACACAGGCAGAGGGAGAAGCAGGCTCCATGCAGGGAGCCCAATGTGGGACTCGATCCCGGGTCTCCAGGATCATGCCCTGGGCCGAAGGCAGGGGCTAAACCACTGAGCCACCCAGGGATCCCCGAAGTTCCTCATTTTTAAACAGATTCCACAAAGCATCTGAATGGGTGGCAAGTGCACTTTCAAGTCACAAAACTATTTCTGATGAATGGCACTAACTATGATTTATAATGTGGTAAAAACCTGAAACAGCTCTTCAAATCTATAGATGACATTCCTGTTGGCTAGGGATCATTTTAAAAGCCAGAGGCAAGAGAAAAGGTGAATTTGCATTGCCCAGTTTAACTATGGGATCTCTACCAAGATGAATGACAAGAGCTCTGTGGAATGAGAAACACAGCCACGTCAACCACAAACAACAAACATGAATTCACAGAAGCATCACGTCTAAGCAAAAGAATAATGCTAGGATGAGATCGTGGACTCTTTGAGTACCATCACCCATGTGCACACTGATTTTGAACAATTTATTTAATTGCTCCTTGCCTCCATCTCCTCATCTCTAAAATAGGGATGATCGTAAAATGCTTCTTTCATAGAACTGCTTGAGGGGTGCATGTGCTAAAAAATATCTCATGATGTCTCTCCCATTTTGATTAGGAGAAAAATGCAAACTACTATAGGCTTTTCTAAAAGACTTATACTTATTGTATGGCACATAGTAAATGCCAAATATATTTTAATTCCTATATATGAAATTGGAGGTCACCCAGAGGTTTAAATTAAAGTGAACTATAGCAGTGGATTGGCTCTATTATATCCAATCTTGTGCTTATGCCTAGTACCCGTCCATTTCAATACAGAAAATATAAAGCCACTCAGCATGGTTAATCAATCCTCTTGCAACTGCGACCAGCCTGGAGAAATACCTTTGAAGAACTACAAAAAAATTGGCAGACTTTTTCCCCCTCTTATCTTTGACTTTTTCAAATAAATCTCTTTTGGTGCTTCCTTTTCATTTCAAATGTTTTACCTTCAAAATATGTCTGTTTCCTTCTTGTTCTCAAATACAAAATGTATTTGCAGTACTGGATAAGTCATGTTTTATGATAAAGCATATGAAGAGCTAGATGTCTGCTGTTTAAACTGGTATCTTAGTACTTTAGAAAATTTGAATAATTATAATCTCAGTCTTCAACATTCACATCTTAACCTGAAAAATGTCAGAAAATACAACAATAATGTCATTATGTCATAGGAATTTATAAAAATGCTTTACAGAAATTTGGTACAGATTTAAACTGCTGGCAGGAGCAGCAAGTGTTTTATGCTTATACTTCTTTGAGGAAAAGCCTCCTAGATGGGCAGAACTAAAGATAAAAGGTGCCACTAGGACAGTCTAAGAAGAGATGCTTTCCAAAAATTTATGCCCACAGATATGGACATGCACATTCAATACAGGCAGGCATTTGTGAGCAACTATCAAGCAGGGGCATCTGGTAGATCAATCCCCCCCAACCCTAGTCAGGCTAGCACAGGAAATGAAAATGTCTCCCCAAATACCAGTGTGCCAGAAGACATAACGAGAAAGGCAGATCTAGACTATGAAACCACAACATCAAAGGCAAATTTATACTAAGAAGATTAGATAGGCAGATTTGCATCCAACTAGCTTCAGTCTGAAATAAGCCAATGTGGAAAAAGATTTCATTTTCAAATGTCCATTACAATTTCATTTAAGTACTAAGATCACCTCTAGAGAAATACAAAAGAAGCATAAGCCACAAATGCATATTTTTCTCTTTTAACCCAACAGTTTCACTCTGAAATCAGTAAAGAAAACTAAGGCAGACATCTGAGATTCTCACTCTCATATACTCAATAAAGAAATATACATTAAGTTCCCACCGTGGGAGAAGCATCATCCAAAATTATTATTTCATAATCCACTAGATCTACATTTTAAAATTTAGTTATATTCTGCATAAATGTTTACAGGTCAAAGGGAGATCAGACTTTAAAAAAAAAAAAAAAAGATTCTGGCTTGAAACTGTCCATTACAACTGCTGTCAACCTGCAAGAGTTGTGAAAATGGATTCTCAGTTCAATGCATAGTAACTTTATAACCGCTAGGAGTTAGGAATTAGGCAGGAGAAGCAGGTCAAGGGTGTGAGACTGCTAACCCAGGGGAGTCGTACTTGAGACAGCCATAGGAAGGCTTCTGCAATCCTCCGAGTTACTGAAGCCAAGCACATGGTGTCAAAAAAGGCTGTCTCTCCCTGTGAGGGGGGAAAAAAAAAAAAACTTGCAGAGTAGACAAAGGCACAAGAGAATGAAATTGGAAGTCTTCCGATGGCAAATTATTAATACCTTCTCTTTGAGAAATTGCAAGCAGGCAGAAAAAGGTCTAACCTGAAGAGAAGGATCAAAGATGAAAATAAAAGCTTTGATGCCCAAGTTGCTCTGCAGCCCCAAAGCACTGCGGAGCCAGGAGCGCAGCCAGGAAGATTGTTAACTCCAAAAAAAGTGTGGAATGAATTGGTTCCTTAATCCCTGGGAGGATACGGGAGTGGGATTAGGTAGTGATTAGCTGCTTCTGAAATTGAGTGATGCCATTTACTTTGGATTAGGCGTTTATATTTCTTTAGATTTGGCTCTCAAGTTTTTACATCTCTAAAAATATATATGCCAATGGTGGTGATTAGTTGATGTAAATGTTTTATTTGAATAGAAATTTATTTCTCAAAAGAACATTATTGATTGGGTCACGTGGTATAAAGTGAGCCACAGCTACCCATCCTGGGGAAAGCTCAGCTGGGGCGGATCAGACAGTCACAGCCTTGCTGTGCCGTTCCTCCCAAGACAAGGACCCAAACTGCTGGCATAATGACTCAGAGAAAAAGAAACTGCCTTTTAAGTCTAATTTTGCAGCCTCAAACGCACAGCCACACGGCAAGTTTCTGATCACTCCGTTAATTTACTCATCCAATACATACCTTTAAAGCTGAGTTTGTTTCGGGCTCCTGGCTGGGAGCCAGATACAAAGATGCTAAGGTTCCATCCTGGCTTCAAAACTGCCACCTAGAGATCACAGAACCTGAGACTTTGAAGTGATCTTGAGGATGGTGTTCCCTCCACTAGTCAGTGTAGCTTTGCAGTCTCCTTTACGCCAACCATACCACGTGGTCACTCATAATCTAGTTCTGTATCTTCAGCAAGAGGAAACTTTCTAGTTCCCTGGCTAAAAGTTATTCCCTTTTTTGTTAAAAAAAAAAGTTAAAAAAAAAAAAAAAAAACATACAGCTGGGCTCAAAGTCATGCCACTAGATAAATCAACAAACAAACCAAGGGAAGAAATAATCGTTTTAATAAAGCCCCTAGAATTGGATCTCCTGCATTTTCCAAGTTGGAACTTGGAAAATGACATACATACATTCTCTTTGTTAATGATCAGATATCAAAAGATTGTCTTTAATGTGAAGGCCTGTTTAGAATCACAATATTGAGTCTCACCTACAGATTCCCAGATGGTTCCCACAGGTCACATTTCATAACCGAGATAAGCTAAAGCCAGAAGAAGTATGATGTAGTTTAAAGCCACAAAGAAATCTCCTGAAAGTCTATTTTCTGTCTGACCTTAACAACTTCTAGGACTCAACAGGGCCAGGATAATAAATCCTTTATTTCTACACAACAGGGTAGGGAAGTCAGAAAATACCTTTTTAAACAAATAGGGAATATTTTTACTTTTATAACAGTAGACCTTTGGATATGATGGGGACCACCTTTCTTGATTTTTGAAATGTTGTATGGTTGCTGTTGTTGCCATTATTTTTCTTGAACATAGTCTTCACTATCCCATTATAGTAAAATACAAATGATCCAGAATAGTTGAAGACAGTTCTCATTCTCTTAACAATTTGATTACCTTAAGGTCACATACAGTTTAGAAGGATTTCAAAATATTTGAGAAGGCAATGAGACATTTCTTACCAGCTTATGCCAAACAAATACTGTTTAAAGCTTCAAAGGGCACTTAACCATTTCTCTTAACCACCAAGAAAATTTCTTAGCCATTTGGAGCATTTCACTTTTGTGGTCAAAAGATCTGGTACAAAAAAAAAAAAAAAAAAAAAAAGACCTGTACAAACGTCTGCTACAATGATTTGTTGAATTAATGAATAAATGAATGGATATATGTACTCAAGGATGAGTGACAAATATATATAGCACCTCCCACAGAGTTGCAGCACTAGCCTTTAAGTACCATCACGCCAGTGACTTCATTAAACTTCATTTTTTTCAGTTCAAAAATACCAACTATCATTTCATATTTATTAAACTATGAGTCTTGTTCAGCTTTAATTCCTTTATTATCTAACTAACTTTTCTTACTTGTTAATTGGCTATGGAAGAGGCTTCTTCACCCTAAAGTATATTTGCCCTAATGTATTTATAAAATTTTAATCTCTGCTTGTAATGAACATTTTTTTCAAGTGACACTTGTACAAAACACGTTTCCTTCTTTAACTGTGCCTGAGTCATAAAGTGGGACTATCTAAATGAGAAAAAAAAAAAAAACTTGAGGAAGGAAAAAAGACTTTGAATCACATTTTTCAAGATATACTCAATCTATTAACTTTTATATTTCCTGCAATAGCACATTAGTCTTAATTTCCATTTCCTCCAGTATTAATAGGATTTGTTTCCTTTCAATTTTAATATACATCTTGCTCACTCCTTACTTTTTATCTTTTTGCAATGTGGCTTTCAGGTGCCATCAGCATTTATACATAATTCTTTAAATTAGTAAGGAAGTTACCACTGAGATTGTCTGACATTAAGACTTTCTCTAACCCACTGCTAACTATACATTTATATAGTCCAGGTATTTGAGCTTTTCATTGTACTTTTTTTGTTTCTAGTTAAGTGGAAATTATCACAACTGATGTCTTATCTGAATATTTCCTTCTTGTATATGTAACTCAAGGCCAGCAACCACATGCTTTCTCCATTCTGTGAGGGGTCTTCTGTCCACAGTGGACATTTACTCACATTAGAACTAAAACAAAAAACAGTATTTCTCTACTAAACTCCAAGTAAATGGAAAAGTAGCCACAACAACTTGTACGTAGACTCCAGGGGAAAAAAAATAGTTTTAGTTTTCTCTTTAGGTATTCCTGACATGCTTTCAACCAGCTGTAATATATTCTTGCTTAATTCACAGATTTATTTTGACCCTTCTCCAAGGTCAGATGTAACATAAGCATCTCAACATTGCAGCAATTGCAGTATCCTAGAGAAGATTATTTGTGATAAATGAAAGCTACGCAGGGGTCACTAGAACTCACAACAGAACAAAACATATCATCATCTCTTCTGTCAAAATGGAAAACATAGCCTTTATTTGAGTTACCTGACTAAATCTCCAGTTGTTAAATATTCTTTAGCATTTGTCTTTAAAATCATTACAATATCTTCAACAAATAGTCATTCAAAATACAGGAAGTCTCGTAAAACTTGAGGTCCCTTGTACTTTATCCTCCTACTCCCCCACATTCCCCAGTCTCCAGCATTGTTCAGAACTAACCGATAATAAAATGTTATTTTTGCATTTGCCTTCTGTGGCTTGCCATCTGATTCAATAAATGAGTGAGTTAAGCCATTACTTTCAACCCACTTAGGCAATGCAGACACTACTGTTCTTCAGCAACAGTGAGGAAAGCCCTCATCCAGTACCATCCTGCACAACTGGGCAGCCCTAGAATGCTACTTAATTCTCCTTGTGCCCCACACTCCCTAGGAAGCAGAACAAAGATTCAAAGTACTTTATTTCTGAAGGAGAAAAAAAGCAAGAGACTTTTCCTCTAACAGAGTTTAGCCAGCTAAGAAGTTATAGGGAACAACCCCCACAAAAGGTTACCCTCACTTGACACCAACTGCAAGTTCAGGGGGTTCCCAAAACCACCCTCATGTGCAACGATTTGTTAGAAGGACTCACAATCATCACTAAAAGCTATTGCATTAAAATCATCCAAGGAAAGAAGTGCATAGGGCAGAGTTGGAAAGTACCACCAGTACAGCCTCCATTGTCCTCTGTGAAATCAGAGCATGTTACTCCCCTGGCATCACCATGTGCATAGACTGCTGCCAATCAGAGAAGCTCAGCTGAGTCCCATGTGTAGAGTTTTTATTGAGATTCCATTACATAGACGTGATTGATTGATTGACTGCCCATTTAGTTGATTTCAATCCCCAGTTTCCAGCCCCTTTAGTAATGACCCAAAGCCCCTACCAATGTTGTTAGTCTTTCTGGTGTGGCGAGAACTCCAACCAAAGACTATCCAAGTGTGTCCCGCCCTCACCTTAAGTCATACAGTTGGACGCAAAGCCCCTAACAGATATGATTGTTACGAGGGCTGAGAGATTACCTTCTAGAAGCTGAGGTCAAAGGGCAGAACTCTTTTTACATAAGGTCAAATTCTTTGTGCATCTTTCTCATTAGCTTTTGATTTGGAGCATTTATCTCAATGGTAAGCATATTCATTATGGTTGTAACTATGCCCTTAGGCATTCTGAAGGTCAAGGGATATTTATTTAATAAACTAGAGATTAAGAAAGCTAATTTATAGTGGAAATGCCTGCAGGTGAGAGAAGGGAGGGTAGTGGGTATAAAATGAAGCCAGGTTAGAAGCAGACCTTGGCATTATGAGTTTGAACAAACATAACAAGAGTTCTTTCCCTCACTGGCAATAATGAAGGAGTGAACTGCCAAAAACTACTACTACCTGCCTGGAAGGCAACAGACACAACTAGTTCTGCACCTCTGGGTGCAAAGAGCATGAACACATTTGGAGGGGTTCCTCAAAGCTCCCGCTACAAGACTTTCCCATCTGCTGACTGCCAGGACTGTGTCATCATTTAGGTTAAGCATTGTGTTGTCACTGCTAAAAAACAAATATGTTAAACTAGTAGTATCCATGAATAGTTTGATGTTGTTCGCTGGGAAAAGTAATGGAACTAAATTCTGATGGATGAAAAGGAGGAAAGGAAAAAAATATGAATTATGAAAATTGCATTGGGCAGTTGAGAGATGCCCCTGAATGGAGAGAGATGAGAAGGAATTCCCCAAACCCACTCTGCCTCCTCCCCTTCTCAGCTCCTCAAAAGAGGGGCTTCCAGGGGCCCATGGCAAGCCCTGCTTACCCCCCAGGTAGCTGGGCAACAACACCATAGAACACTAGAGCAAAGACCTGGGTTGAAATCCTGGCTCAGCTACTAACAAGCTGTGACTTGGGCACATCAAACTTTCTAAGTCTCCGTCACCTCAATTCTAATTTGGGATTAATGTGAACCCCCTCACAGAGTGGGTGTGAGGCTTAAATGAGATAACATATGGGAAAGCACCTTGTTAAATGTGTTTTTTTAACTGCTATATAAATAAGTTATTATTAGTTGAGCAGATTGGAAAAATAGCTTTAGCTTTTTGATTTCCAATTTTGAGATTATATATATGTGTGTGTGTGTGTGTGTGTGTGTGTATAACTGCATTCTACAAAATAATACTACTTAAAATATTATTTTAAAAAATACTTCAAGATAGCCCCAGGAAAAGCAGGGAAAAGGGTTATATAGTCGTGGGTCGGGAATACAGAGGAATCTAGATTCTCTTCTGGGAGAATCACAATATACCTTAGCACATTGAAGGCTCTGGAGAGTCCTACAAGAATGAACCCAATATAAGGCTATTTGATATGGAATTTTCCAAACTGTTTGAAACACAGAAACTTCCTTTCCTCTAACACTTCTTCAAATCCAATGGAAACAGTGATTCAAAAAATAAATTTTGAGAAAACCAGCTGTTTTTCATAGCATCTCAGGGGTGGTAGCCTGCTTTAAAATGAAGCTGAACATCTCTTTACCAGCTACTAGCTGCCAGAAACTCACTGAAGTGGATGGTGAACACAGACTTCATACCTTTTATGAGAAGTATATGGCCATAGAAGTTGCAGCTAATGCTCTGGGTGAAGAATGGAAGGTTTATGGGGTTCAAATCAGTGATGGTGATGACAAACAAGGCTTCCCCATGAAGCAGGGTGTCCACCTGCTGCTGAGTAAGGGGCATTCCAGTTACAGACCAAGGAGGACTGAACAAAGAAGGTGCAAATCTGTTCAGGGTTGTAGGGTGAATACCAACCTCAGTATTCCCAACTTGGTCATTGTAAAACAAAAAAAGGGGGGGGGGCGAGGGCAGAAGAATGTTCTAGACTCCCTGATACGACTGTGCCTTGTGTCCCGGGGCCAAAAGAAAATAGCAGAATCTGCAAACTTTTTAATCTCTCTAAAGAAGATGTGATCTGCCAGTATGTTATGAGAAAGGCCTTAAACAAAGAAGGTAAGAAACCCAGAACCATAGCACCCAAGATTCAGCATCCTGTTACTCAGCATGACCTCCAACATAAATGTTGGCATACTGCTCTGAAGAAACAATGTACTATGAAAAATATGGAAGAGGCTGTAGAATATGCTAAACTTTTGGCCAAGAGAATGAAGGAGGCCGAAGAAACACACCAGCAACAGATTGCCAAGAGTCAGAGGTTGTCCTCTCTGACAGCCTCTACCTCCAAGTCTGAATCCAGTCAAAAATTAGATTGTCTAAGAGTAACAAATAAATACAATCAGACACCAAATCTCAAAAAACACATTTTTTGAGTAATACAGTAAAAGCTGATTCTTAATGTTTAAAAAAATATAATATTAAAGCATCATGTTCTGCACATCCAGCTTTTTACTATGCTTGACCAGTAAGGAAGAAGATGCTCCACGCAGATGCTTCTGTTGAGAACAAGGTCTGAATCTGTGCAGTTTAATCTGCACCTTTGATAACACTCAGTCTCTCAATTCTCTTGATGATCGCTACTCTCCTCCCTTTGTTTTATCTAGAATTTGATTTTCTGTTTGGTGCTGTCTTCTCGGGTCTCCTATTTTGTCTCCTTCAGGAAATGCACCCTTAAATCGCCATCAAAAAAGCCTGTGATCATTTCACCAGCTACCAGTACTGTCTTGTCTGGAGAAAACCCCTGAGGGAGTAGGCCCTCCAGGGGCTTCCTCCTGTCTCCTATCCCTACCTTCCACATACATACTCACCAGACTGCCCTGAGATCAAGAATCCCGGAGAGAAGTTTCATTTTTCTTTGGAAAACATAAAACATCCTAATCACTTAAGGGAATTTTAATAATTGACTATCATACCAGTAGTTTCTAACACTGACCAGCCTAAACTCAAGCAGAGCAGAGTGGGATGCTCCATTCCATCTATAGCCATTACTAACAGACTTTTATTATCAACTGAGGAATTTATGTTTTCAAAAATAACTAAGAAATAAAGTTGCACTACCCAATCCAAGTGATACATACCCATGGTCTCTGTTGACAGTGATGTTGATAGGGCATTTCTAGTTCACTATACCTAAATATAAATAAGCCTGAGTAAAATCTCACAAGACACACACACACACACACACACACACACACACACATGCATCATACACTTCAAATGGCAAGCAAAAACTCATCTATACTATTCTTCAAAAACAGTGAACCATATTCTGCAGTAGAGCATGTTAACATTTTTATCCAGGATTTCTTTTTTCAAACTATGTTCATCAGGTTCCATAAGAGAAAATAGGACTTGAACTTGTAATTAAAAAAAAAAAAAAAAAAGAAGTTTTACATCTTACCTTGTACCTACTAGAATAAATTAGTCTCATATTTTTAAAAAATTAATTAAAGAAACAAACCACTTATGGCAGCAAGAAATGAAAAAGAAGAAATGAGTGCATACAAGATTTGGCCATTTCAATGATATAACATTTCCTTTTCCTTTGAGTTTTCAGCCTCTTTCCATTATCTTGTAGCTGTATCTTTACTTTTTTGTCTTTTAAGTATAATTAACATACAAAATTGGGATCCCTGAGTGGCGCAGTGGTTTGGCGCCTGCCTTTGGCCCAGGGCGCGATCCGGGAGACCCTGGATCAAATCCCACGTCGGGCTCCCAATGCATGGAGCCTGTTTCTCCCTCTGCTTGTGTCTCCGCCCCTCTCTCTCTCTCTCTCTATCATAAATAAATAAAAATTTTAAAAAAAAGAAAAAAAAATTAAAACATACAAAATTATACTAGTTTAAGGTGTACAACATTGATTCAAGAATTCTATGTATGGGCATCCCTGGTGGCTCAGCGGTTTAGCACCGCCTTCAGCCCAGGGTGTGATCCTGGAGTCCAGGGATCGGGTCCCATGTCAGGCTCCCTGCATGGAGCCTGCTTCTCCCTCTGCCTGTGTCTGTTCCTCTCTCTCTGTGTGTCTTTCATGAATAAATAAAACCTTAAAAAAAAAGAATTCTATTACTCAATGCTCACCATGATAAGTATAGTCACCATCTGTCACCATAAAACGTTATTACAGTATTATTGATTATATTCCCTATATTGTACTTTTCATCCCCATGATTTATTTTATAACTAGAAGTCAGTACCTCTTAATCCCCTTCATTTAGTTCACCCATTCCCATACCCGCCTTCCTTTTGGCAACCATCAGTTTGTCTCTGTATTTAAGTGTCTCTTTTTTGTTTTGTTCTTTATATTCTACAACTAAGTTAAATTTCATGGTATTTGTCTGTCTCTGTCTGATTTATTTCACTTAGCCCTCTAGGTCTATCCATGCTGTTGAAAATGGCAAGATCTCATTATTTTTATGGTTGAATAATATTCCATTGTATACATATACCACTCTTCTTTATTCATTCATCTATCAATGGACATTTGGGCTGCTTCCATATCTTGACTGTTGGAAATAATGCTGCAATATACATTCAGGTGCACACATCTTTTGACTTAGTGTTTTTTGTTTTCTTTAGCTAAATATCGAGTAGTGGAATTACCGGATCCTGAGGTATTTCTATTTTTCATTTTTTAAGAAAGCTTCACACTGTTTTCCACAGTGGCTGCACAAAATTACAGTCCCACCAACAATGCACAAAAGTTCCATTTTCCCCACATCTTTGCCAACACTACTATTTCTTGTATTTTTATAGTAGCCATTCTGACTTGTACAAGGTCATATTTCATTGTGGTTTTGATTTGCATTTCCCTGATGGGTGATGTTGAGCACCTCTTCTATTGGCCATCTGTATATCTTCTTTGGAAAAGTGCCTATTCAGATCCTCTGCCCCATTTTTAATCAGATTGTTTGGCTTTTGACATTGAGTTGTAGAAGTTCTTCATATATTTTTTGTATTTTCCATTTACTGGACATATGATTTGCTAATATCTTCTCCCATTCATCAGGTTGCCTTTTAGTCTTGTTATTTCCCTCCTTGTTATTGTGCAGAAGCCTTTTATTTTGAAGTAGTCCCAATAGTTTATTTTTGCTTTTGTTTCCCTTGCCTCAGGAGACATATCCAAAAATATGCTGCTAATGGCAATGTCCAAGAGATTACTGCCTATGTCTTCTTTTAGGGGTTTTAAGGTTTCAGGGCTCATATTTAGATCTTTAAATCATCTTAAGTTTATTTTTGTGTATGGCATAAGAAAGTGGTCTAGTTTCATTCTTCTGTGTCTAGCTGTCCAGTTTTCCTACTGTATGTTGAAGAGACTGTCTTTTCCCCCATTGTACTCTTGTCTCCTTTGTCATAGATTAAGTGACCATATATGAGTATGGGTATATCTCTGAGCTCTCTACCCTGATCCATTGATGTGCGTCTATTGTTGTGCCAATATCAGACTATTTTTATTCCTATAACTCCATAGTATATCTTGAAATCTGGAATTGAGATACCTACACGTAGCTTTACCTTTAAGACACACTTTGCCTATGAAATGCCCCTCTTAAAATCTTCAGTGGCATTACATATCTGAGGATTTGCAATCCAAATTACTTAGCTTGGCAATAATGGGTGGCATGGCATTAATCTACAATTGTATTTGCCACAATTACTAAGTCCAACTCCCCCCATCATGACCTCATTTCTGCATCCCTTTTAGTGTGTTTTTGAGAATACTGTTCATCATATTATAATGATTTGTTTTCTTGTCTCCATAACTGGAATATAAGCTTTTTGATAATAGAGATACATATTTCTTACACAGCTTAGAAACACTCAATACATACGCACATTTAATGAGCAAAGTCTTAATTGAAGAGACTCATTAAGCTCATACTTTCTGTAGGAAGATTGTTTTCTCAGTATCCTGACCAGGCTTAAACGCTAAAAAGATTAAGTCCCTTTTAGAAATAGGACATCAACTACTTTTTTCATAAATAAAAAAGTACATACACTTTAAAGAAACAGCACGCACAGTTGTCGAAAGGACAAACTGGAGAACTGGAATGCCTGAGTCCACACCCTGGCCCCATCATTTACTACATGCATCTCAGCTAAGTTACTTAACCTTCCTTTACCTACAGAGGTGTCATCTCTAAAAGGGGACTATTCATGGCACTTACCTTATAGGATTGTTGTATTAAATGAGCCCACATGCATAAAACTCTTAGCATGAATCATATAAGCCTCAAGAGTGTTAGGTCATTCTGCTCTAAGGTTGTCATATTCACAATATCAGGCAATTCTCATGCAGCCTTTTTTAAATTGCATCTTATGTTTACTAACATTGGCCATGCAAGGCATACCAGCAAGAGTGTACTCATAAAAGCACTTTTAAAGCTGCTGTTTTCAAATCAGTGCCAGGGCAGTAAATTTTCTGCATGGATTCTAAAGAGTAGAAAACCCTTTTAGTCAGCTCACAAGAAGATGTCAGACAGTTAATGCTTTACTTTCCTCATAAATGGTCTACCCATCCCCTCACTGCACTTGTCCCAATCCCTGTCAATATGGCCCTATCTTTCTGCCAAATTATGTAAAGCAGAAGAAACTCTGCTTAACCTTAACACAAACCTGCTAGAACCTTTTGGAGGGCTTAAGGCTCTAATTCAATGCATCTTTATGTGGCAAACAAAAGGACACTGGATTTTACACGGTCAGCTCATGTCAAGAACACATATCAATTTATCTCCATAATATAACCTGTTCCATTTCATAGGATTGCCTAACAATGCTCATTTATGACTGCAGATTAATAAGTGTGTTCAATTAATGACTTGCATTTTTTCCAAATTAAATCTCCTTCCCACACTAATTTTATAATTCAATTAAAATAAGCCATCAAGTTTTCTTAGCATGATTTGCTTTTTATAAACCCCCTGCCATTTTTCTCTCCATTGTCATTGTTTTACTAGGCCTACTGCTGAAATGTAGCTGTGGTTAAAAAGGAAATGTTTTCTAAACTTCCTATATTACTTTGCCAGAGCTGCTGTAACAAAGTACCACAGACTTTGAGGCTTAAGGCTCGGAATTTTATTGTCTCACAGTTCTGGAAGCTAGAAGTCTGAGATGAAGTTGTCAGCAGAGCTGCTTCCTTTGGAGGGCTGTAAGGAAAACTTCTAGTAGTTTGCTATCAGTCCTCGGCTTTCCTTTGCTTGTGGATGCATCGGCCTGAACATCTTCCCGTGATGTTCTCCCTAAGTGCATGCCTCTGTGCCCAAATTTCACCCTCTCTTTTTAAAAATATTTTATTTGGGATCCCTGGGTGGCGCAGTGGTTTGGCGTCTGCCTTTGGCCCAGGGGCGATCCTGGAGACCCGGGATCGAATCCCACATCGGGCTCCCAGTGCATGGAGCCTGCTTCTCCCTCTGCCTGTGTCTCTGCCTCTCTCTCTCTCTCTCTCTGTGTGACTATCATAAATAAATAAAGAAAAAAGTATAAAAAAAAAGAATAAAAAAATAAAAATAAAAATATTTTATTTGGGGCAGCCTGGGTGGCTCAGCGGTTCAGGTCCACCTTCGGTCCAGGGTGTGATCCTGGAGACCCGGGATCGAGGCCCACGTCGGACTCCCTGCATGGAGCCTGCTTCTCTCTCTGCTTATGTCTGTGTGTGTGTGTGTGTGTCTCTCTCTCTCTGTGTCTCTCATAAATAAATAAATAAAATCTTAAAAAAAAAAAATAAAAATATTTTATTTGCTTATTTGACAGAGAGAGAGAGCACAAGCAGGGGGAGCAGCTGGCACAAGCAAAGAGAGAAAGAGAAGCAGACTCCCGGCCAAGCAGCGAGCCTAATGCAGGACTGGCTCCATCCCAGGACTCCAGGATCCTGACGTGAGTCAAAGGCAGATGCTTAACTGACTGAGCCACCCAGGTGCCCTCGAGTTTCCCCTTTTTATAAAGACATCAGTCATATTGGATTAGGGGACTGCCCTACCCCAGTATCTTAACTAATTACATCTGCAAAATCCATATTTCCACATAAAGTCACATTCTGAACTACCAGGGATTAGGAATGCAACATATGAATTGGCAGGGGGACCTATGCCAACCTATGCTACTTCCCAGATTCAAAATGCTTTTATAGACAAATCACTTTGAAAATCCTTTGGTCCAACCACCTATTCACATAGAACAGATATATCATGCAGAGAGCTCACTGGACTCCTTGAGAAACCTACTGATTGACTCTAAATCATACCTGTGATCCAATACTTAGGGTTTGCTCAGATTTCCCACAGGATAGGAAGCAAAGTAACAACAGGAGCCTTTTCTGCTTTACTTCATGCACTTTCTCTAAAGATTCTCAGAGAATTTGGGTGGCTCAGTTGGTTAAACATCTGACTCTTGATATCAGCTCAGGTCATGATCTCAGGGTTGTGAGATCAAGCCCCTAGTCATGCTCTGCACTGGGCATGGAGCCTGCTTAAGAATGTTTCTCTCCCTCTCCCTCTGCCCCTTCTCCTTCCTTCTAAAAAAAAAAAAAAAAAAAAAAAAAAAAACCTCAGAGAATTTGCAGTCCAAAGGTAGTAATGCTTGGATAACGTTTTCCAAATTACAGATCACATGCATTATCACATATGACTCTCACAAGTAACAACCTAGCAGACAGGCAATTATGTCAAGTACTTTTATAAGGGGACCATGAGTTGAAGGTTAAGCTTCCAGGCTCTGAAGATAGAACACATGGATATGGATCCCATATCTCCTGCTTCCTGGTTGTTTGACCTTGGACAAGTCTGTATCTCTTTGTCAGGTACAAAAATGGGGCAAATAAGAGTACTCACTTCATAGACTTGTAAGGATTAATAATTTAATCCACATAATTTGTTCAGAATGGTGTCTGGTACATGAAAGGGGTTAAAAATGTGAGACGTCATTTTACAAATGATAATATTAAAGCTCAGGGACATAAAATGACTTCCTCAAGATAAGAAGTCAGTAATGAAAACCAACCTCAACTCCAGAACTTCTGCAGGCTCTCCATGTCACCAAATAGGATTCCACCATCTTTAAAGTGCAAAAACAAAAAAAAAAAATAAATAAATAAATAAAAAATAAAAAAAATAAAGTGCAAAAACATCACACTTGGAAGTAATGGAGACATTGGGGACTCTGACATAGGAGTAGAGAAACACTGAATACTGTTGTAAGCTCAAGAAATCCCAAATGCTCAGGGCACCTGGGTGCCTCAGTCAGGTAAGCATCTGACTTGATTTTGGCTCAGGTCATGATCTCTGGGTCATGGGAATCCAGCTCCACATTGGGCTGGGTGCTCAGCAGGGGGTCTGTTTGAGATTCTCTCTCTTCCTCTCCCTCAGCCCCTCCCCCAAGCACTGTCTCTCTCTGTCTCTCTCTCTCCCTCTCTCTTTCGAGCAAAAATAAGTAAATCTTAAAAAAAAAATAAAATAAATACCAACTGCCTGCTCAGATGCTAAATTTAGGGAAGGCAAAGTCCCTGCAGAGCCCCATCAATTAGCAACTTGTGCAGCCAGTTCCAAAACAGCTGGTTTGGCTGCACCAAGAAAGGCTAAGGAATTGCTGCCCTGGCTCTAAACAAGGCCCATTTTTTTTTTCTTTTTGCCATATCCTGCACACATCTCTTATTGCAGCCAAGAAAACTACCATTATAATTATTATTATTATTATTATTATTATTATTATTATTATTTCTTGAATTTGCTGTGCTTTTCATATGTCCAGGAAATATTCTATATCCTATGTCCCAATTTCATATTCATGTTCTGTTTATCTTTAAGAATGAGTTGTATTTTGTATTTTTAACTCTTCTGAAATAACTTCTCTGATTGCCTGGCATGATACAGATGGACCTGCCCCTGTTTTGTTCTAGGATAGAATCATACTGCATCATAGCCCTTGTGAGCTACATTATAATCCCTGATTTCCTGGTCTCTATTCCCCACCACACTAAGGACACCATATTTGTTTTGGTAGCTGCGGTATCTTGCACAGAGCATGGTATATATTTACTAACTAGAAGATTGACTAGAAGAATTAATTAATTCATTAATTAATATATGAATAAAAGAGACAAGAAGACCTCAGAGTCTTAGCATCCAACCATTAGGCACATTATGATTCAACTTGACTTCTGACCAGAGACAAGGAAGATAGAATAAATGAGGAGAAAAGGTGTGACTTTGTGTGTGATATTAATCAGTTAATAAAGCTCCAAGTTGTTCCGTCTGGATTCATAGAATTAAAAAAGAGAGAAAACTCCACCATCTATCCAGCCTGATTTGCATGTGTTCAAATCTTCAAAGTATTCCCTTTGATTCCTTTAATCAATAACTATTTTAGAAAGCTCTTCATTACTTCCTAATTGTCCAAATTCATTTTCTTCATTTTTCCTTATTAGAGGCAGATTTTTCAAATGAGTTAAGTAGATCAGCAATTTTAGAATCATTATTAACTTCAAGCATTTCTCTCAGTTATTAGCATGTCCCTTCTCTCTCCAGGACTAGATTATTTTCTCCATTTTTAATAGGCCATCTGGTTCATTTTCTAGACTTTTTCCCTCAAACATCTCTAATTAAGTTAACATTACTCTATCCTAAGCCCAATCCATGTTTACAATAACCCCGATCCCAGAAACTTTGATTTTTCATATCTCTGGTTTTGAATGAAGATGCAAGTGATTCCCTATTTTGTTAACATGTCAAAAAAATAAGTAAATAATTAGCATTTATCTAGATTTTAATCCATCCTAACCAAATAAGTTGGTAAAGTCATTACCATGGCCCGCAAAAATTTTACAAATAATTTAAATGAAATTTTGATACTTAAGTACATTAAAATAAAAAATACACATATTTGTTGACTCTAACAATTCTACTTCTGAAAATCTGTATCACAGAAATAAAGTACCATATTATTGTGTCAAAAACTTGGAAACAATAAGAATGGTCATTAAAAAATGGTTGGTTGAAAATGTACGGTACCTCTATACTATTTATACAGCTGTTTGTATATGAATACGTGAGCACAGAGAAAGATAGAAAAGAGGATTCAGCAGGTTGTTACTGGGGAGGAGAAAAGAAGGTGGAAGAGAAGAGGGAGAAGAAAGGAGAAAGTTTTAAAAAAAAGGGGGGGGCATTCATAGCAAACCATATATAGGATATAATCTCATTTATGTAAAATTGCATATATGTGTATTACTATTAATAAATAAACATAAAAGAATGACCTGAGGGCAATAGGACTGCATTTTTACTTTATTGTATATATGATAATGTTTTATAATTTAATGTTTTTCAAAATTTGAATTAATTTTATCATTTGAATTATTGTTTGTATAATTTGAAAACAACATTAAAGTTATTTTCATTGTGATATAGAAAAACTAGTGTCAATCACATCAAAGATCATGTACTCAACCATCAGAACACAAGTCCAGCTGAGTAAGAGATAGGTTATAGGCAGTACCACCACACTATATTCAACCCATTTGATAGGGTATATGTCCTCACAATTACATTCCTTTTAAAAAGCATTCTTTGCTGATTTTCATGTTTAATCCACTAAAGACCTAGTTAATGTCATTCCTTCTTAATTGTAGTCTCCACTTGTTTACCCAAATGTTTGATTTCCTAGGAAGTTTTCAAAATCCATCCATGAAATCCTTTTAAATCTACATGCTTTATGATATCTCATGTTGCTGGATACATGTGATACCACGTAGGAGATGTCAGAACTCCTACTTTAGGTTGTATATCCCTCAGAGTTCATTATTTTTCTTTTTAAATTCAACACAGCGGATCTACAGTGAGAGAAGAAATGTGTCAAAATCTAAAGATAAACACATATGGACAATAATGCCAAAAAATTGAAATGCAGGCTTTGCAAAGGTATTTTTTATGGTTGGTCTCTCATGACTTCCGGAACTTTTTTAGCATTCCAACAAACCTGTGGGGAAAAAAATCCACTGACTCTGCCTACATTTAAGATAATCCAGTATTCGGGATCCCTGGGTGGCGCAGCGGTTTGGCGCCTGCCTTTGGCCCAGGGCGTGATCCCGGAGACCCGGGATCGAATCCCACATCAGGCTCCCGGTGCATGGAGCCTGCTTCTCCCTCTGCCTGTGTCTCTGCCTCTCTCTCTCTCTCTGTAACTATCATAAATAAATAAAAAATATATATATAAAAAAAAAAGATAATCCAGTATTCTCATCAACTCAAAATTGAAAAATAAAAAAATCTAACTTGAATTTCAGAAAGCATTTTAATTACTTTAGTATATAAAAGTTAAGAGATTAAAATAATCAAAATATCCAAGTACTGATGTAGAAAACAAGGAATAAATTAACCCAGGTGTAATTTCTAGGTCATTATCATTACCATATGTCTCTTTAATTACCTTTCTCCTCAGGGACATGGTGTTTTATAAGATTTGTTCTGCCGAAACAAATGAATTAATAAAGTAATAATGAATTATTTTTTAAATTCTTAATGAAACAATGACATGTGCAATTAGCCCATCACAGCTATTGATCAAGATGAGGAAACCAGTGTTACAGATGTTGTTGAAACAATTTATTTAAAGGAAAATAACTTGTTATCATGGACCAATGTATAATTTCTATTAGCTTCTGAAAAACAATGAGAACAGTTAAAGATATACACTGGAGCTCTAAGAGTACACCAACCCTTGTTTCAGAATCAATGTTCCACAGTAAAAGAATAAGTTGTGGTTGAAAATCAGCTTTTGTTAATTCACAGATTTGTTTAAAAAAAAAAGAAAAAGAAAAGGAAAAGAAAACCAAACAACCCAGAAAAGAGTCTCAGGACTAATTTGCAAGAATAGCTTCGAGGTGACCCATGAAAAACGTGAGCCTTAACCTTATGCCAAGAGCAGAGGAGATAAATGGGCACCAGTGATGAGCTCTCAGCAACTTCCAATTTCATTTACAAAGATTCAAGTACAGATAAGAGAAGGCAAAGGCATCAACAAAAGATAATGACTACAATATTTTTGTTAGCTTTTTACACCTATTTCTTTCACTTCTGTAAGATAGATTTTATTTTGTTTTTTTTTTTTTCTTCCCTGGAAAGATAAATGCAGATGCATTCACATTCTCTGGAGACTAGAATCAGATGATCAAGTCAAAACTAATCCTTTGGAAAGCACCTGATCTCATGGCAGATGCAGTAAAAGATAAATCATTGGCCATTTGGAAAATGTGCTGTACAAGAAATATTTCAAACGCACATGTCCAAAACTGACAGCTGATAGAGCTCCAACCTTGAAAATTAGGTTACTAAGTTTTGATACTTGAGAATTAAGCAAGTGTTGGGTTTTTCATTTTGTTTGTTCCCAATAAAGGGCACAAAAGTAGTAAATATCACATCACATGGAAGTGTGTTAATCCCCACTTTATTCATCCACAAACCACAGATACCTCACAGAAAAATACTATGCCAGCACTTTCAAACCATTGCTCTGTTAAAGATTTAGCATCTGAGGTCAGAATGAGGTTTTCTTATTAAGCTGCCATTTCCTTTACAAAACAGACTATTTTGTACTTACTGCTACCCTTTGAACTCTTACAGTGAATAATTAAAACTAAACTGCAAAGCATATTTTGTGATGCTGAGCACACTGTAGGTTGTAGGTTTTTGCTTAGTGGCTCATTTTAAATGCTCACCAGTCCCTGGAGGGATAACCCTGCCATTAGTCTGAATCGACAAAATTGGCTGGCCCTAAAAGCAAAGCAGACAGCTCCAAATCATAACAAAATAGTCTTGTTGGCTACTCACCATATTGACAGTGGGGGCCTTGAAAACCCTCTGAATACTGGCTCTGCTGGGCCTCGCCGTCTGAGCACCTCCTTCCTTTGAAACATGTTCCCACCGCCTATATGAGGGTAGACAAGGAGGGTAAGAGAACAAACTGCAGTTGAAGGAGAAAACGAAAATACTCATTAGCACATTGCTAATGTAAATGCAATCTAGAAATTCCCACCAGCCCCTCCAAGACAAGACGACACCATGTTTTCATCGTTAAGGCCTTGCTGTTTAAAGCCCTGTAGAACTCTGTATGTAGTAGCATCCACATCACCTAGAAGTTTGCACAAATGCAGGATCTCGGACTCTACCCCAGACCTACTGAATCAGAGTCCACATTTTAACTGGATACAATTCGTATTCACTTTCAAGTCTGAATAGCGCTAGTCTAAAAAATGCCATAGAGAAGATGATCATGTGGCCAAAACAATCTAAAAGTCAAGTGAGAAATACTCATACTTACCAGAGGCAAAGGACTGTGACAGGTGTCATCAACAATATAAAGCATTCATCTCATAGTCATTAATTTCCAGGAGTTTATAGCATAGTTGAGATGACATTGTGGGCAGATGTTTTCACTGAGCTTAAACCAGCCAGCTGCAGTGGCCTCACAGAGCATGCAAATACACCTGACCCTTGGTGCACCACTCAACACTAAGCCTGCTTAACACGGCAACTTCACTAAGATATTTCAAGAGCAGAGAGCACAGTGGGGAAGGAAGCCGGATGCCTGCAAACTCCCCAGGGTATAGGATAGCAGGAGAGATGAATGGTTGTGCTGTGGTGCTGCATTGATTGCAACACACTGAAGCATTTTAAGTGACTTTGCAATAACCATAAACACATAGGGAAAGGAGTAAGGAGTAGCTAAACAGAGCCATTTCTCCTGGCATGAATGAACTATATAATGTCACTGGGGTGGCTGCTTGAGTGCTGTCAAACATACTCCAAAGGTTCTGGAATATCCTCACTCGAGGTTTGTAAAAGGACTGCATACCTCATCTTAAAAAGTAAACTGCCTCCAGAGTTCTGCAATTAATCATGACAAGCACAAGTTGAGAAATCCCATTTAGATTTAGTACAGTGATTTCCCTCTAGACTTTTGAATCAACTGTGGATTACAAATTTGATGATATGGAAAGGGGCAAACAGAAAAGGGAGATAAAAGTCAAGGTGTAACCTGTCTGGCTTTAAATAAACTGTCTTTTAAATAAAGAGACAGAATATAAAGCAACAGTTTTATGGGCTTTGAGTTCTGACCTATCATTAGGAATGCTTAACAGGAAAGCTTTTTGTGCATTTTTTGCATATGTCAAGTATGAATTTTCAGTCCAAAGAGTTGCTCTGAATCTGTGGTGATTCTAAAGATTGCCTAAAACTTGACAGGCATGATATGACTGAAGCCTAAAACAGGGGAACCATTACTTCTAGTGACAGACTTAGACAGGAAGGATGATAACTTACAGCATAGGCAGCCAGGTTCATTGTCCCACTGGCTCCAACCAGGGCAGCACTTGTAGACGGGCTGTTGCTCCATGTGGTACGCTTGTCTGTAGGTGGTGTAGTACTGGATCCTACAAAATACAAGAATCTAGATGAGTAATGCTTCCTCTGAAGGCAAAGCTGTTATCTTAAGACCACTGAACCATTTTTCCCTCCAATCCAAATCCTGCCATTTATTTGTTTATATTATACACAAATACATCGCTTATATTATACATGTGTGTGTGTGCGCGTGCACAGACACACATGCCCCCCCACACACATCACTCACTACATATACAACCGAGATTATACAACTAAGATTCAAAACAGGTATAGGTTAATGAAAATTAAGAAGGATCACCATGTCCTATGGTATAAGCTATCCAAAGTGTCACTCAAGCTATCAAGAATGAAATCCAAAATTATGAAGAGAATAATGAAATCCTGAAGGAAAATAAGGTACAGGTTTTCCATTGAACAGGGAAGGCCCCTCATATGTTGGCCCCACTATAGCATGCTTTATTAGCAGTGCTGGTATCACTCATAAGGGGGTGATAATTGGTTCACCAATTGGTGATAATTGGGGGTGGGAGGGGTGAAAAAAAATCATAGCTAATGCAATTGGTTTGGGCCCTATATACAATACACAATACACAAACAGATAAAAGTATACCTGTGGTTAAAAAACTTCACAGGGGAAGGGAATAATCGTTAAAAATAACATATATTATATATACATATAATATATAATATATATAAGAGGGTTTACAAAAGCCCCTTAAGGCATCAATAATGAGCACAGAGTTAAAAACATAACACTCTTCAGTACTTAATAGTCCAAAATACCAAATATCTCTAAACTAATTTTCTTCCCATCAAACCTATGTCATATATATTCTTTATCCCCAAAGTATTAACATATTTTCTTCCCTTCACATACCTCTCCTCATATCCCAGCCCAAGTGATCATTATTCAAGGCCAAGGCCAAGCCCTACTCCCTTCAATCTTCCTTTCCCCACCATGCCAGTATCTTTCTCCTCACTCAAAAATGGAATTTATTGGACATGCCATTTTTCATGACACAACGATTCACCATGTTGAAGTGTAACCTCATATTCTTGTATATGTATGTCTACAATAGGGATAGAAGTACAGGTTTGCATACATATATACAACAAAAGGGATATTAGTTTGGCAAAGATGCCAAACCTCTCTGAACACCGCCTACCTCCAAACCCAGTGTCATAGTATTTGCTGAAAAAAAAAAAAAAAACATATAAAACTACCAAGCTTTTGAGAATAAAAATACGAAACATGTTTTACTTATTTGTGTTCGTTTTCCCAAGTGTGAATGTCTATGTAGTAGCAAATTTTCCTTGGTTCAATCTAATATCAACAATGATTTAAACCCATGGGGGAAGAACAGAAAATCTAAATGAAAAGCCATTTTCAAAAGCAAGCACTCTAAAGAACAAACATATTGAGCACCTACTGTGTACCAAGTGTGGTGCCATATATACTAAATATGTTTGCAGTTAATCTTCATAATTCCATGCATGGTATTACTTTTCTAATTTTACAGACTAAGGCACAAAGAAATATAAGAACTTTGCTTAGGGCCAAACTGCTCGTAAGAACCAGGGAAAGTTTTCTGATTTAAACTTAAAAGTTCTTGAGTGCAGACTAAAAAAAAAAAAAAAAAAAAAAGACTATCTATCTATCTATCTGAAGGTTAAACACACACACACACACATAAAATGTATGCGTACATATTCACAATTATAAATGATTTAGTCTTATAATATTTTATTTAGTCCTATATTACCAGTGTTCTGCTATTTCTATCCAATGACAAATCCAGTTATTTATAAATGTCCCCAACTTTTCCTGACCAT
Source organism: Canis aureus (assembly GCF_053574225.1). Lineage (NCBI taxonomy): Eukaryota > Metazoa > Chordata > Mammalia > Carnivora > Canidae > Canis > Canis aureus. The sequence continues at coordinate 37,738,297 of NC_135641.1, read as the reverse complement.
AGTAATAATAATAACGATAATTTCATAAAACCATATTTTTTTAATTTTAAATATCCTGAACTCAGACCCAGTTGACTCATTTACATAAAACTTAATCCATGAGCAACTATTTGGATTAAGAGGTACTCAGATGTTTGGTAAAACTATTATAACGTTTTGAATAAAAAAGTCCATATGAAGGCTTCACTCAGAAAGCACTGTACTGGCTTTTTTTCTCTCTTCTTCCAGCCTGCCGAGTTAATCCTAATTCAAAGGCCATAATAAAGTTAAAGAAGCTCTAGGTTTCAAAGTGTTACAAGAGAACCAAGGGCAGGTCAGAGAGTGGTTCACAACCCGAGATGCCCTGGATCCAACTCGGGCTAAATTTAGCAAACCAACACAATATTCCTTGTTTCTCAGTCTTCTGATCTTCAGCTTTCAACAGTCCATCATGCTATGAGGTAAAATTAGTGGCATCTAACCCAAAATAACCCACACATAAATGAGGCCCCAACTAAAGTAATAATATATCTCATCTCTAAAGGAAAGTATATAATAACTCTGGACGTTCCTGGAGGGTCTATCTTAGGCTCATTTACTTAATTATATAACTATCTTCTAAAACTTACTAGATGAAAACTTTAGATGCAGTGGACCCTTTGGTTTTGAATTTTAGTAATCAAAAGGCAATAAGTGGAAGCATACTTGCCTTCTTTCATGACCCACCTATCACCTGAGGCCAGCACAGCCCTGCCTCCAGATCTGACAGTCTGCATGGACACCTGCACACACAGGTGTGGGAGTTCCACAGCATTCAGTTGCTGTTCTTCACAAACATTTGGCCTTGGGCGGGGGCGGGGGGGGGGGGGCAGGGGGGAGGAGTAATGATGTAATAAAAGTAGATTGTCTCTTCGTGTTTTATACATGAATCATTTATTCCCCCATTTTCCACAAAAGCTGGTGCTGACTTACATAAATATATTTTAAAAAGAGAAAAAAAATAGTCAATATAAAAAAAAATTCAGGCTCGGGAAAAAAAAATAATCAGAATAAACTTTAAAAACAAGGAGACGAAAAAAAAAACAAGGAGACATTTTGAAGATAAATATAAATGTCATAAGCTACCTCGTGCTTAGAAAAACTGAGCTGTGAATTAAGTTCTGAGCTCTTGGGTAGCTAAAATTAAAAAAAGAAGTAACTGCACGATTCTTAACATCCATGAAAAAAAAAAGCCGTCCGATTTATCAAAAGAAGTTAAATGTTTCCTGGAAATTATTTCTGAACGATATTTTCCATTGGCATGTGTAGTGCAATCTCATTCATAATGCTTGTTTAAGCACAAATGTTTTTCAACTGGCAGCATCATATTAATATTCCCTCAGAAAGCTTATAGAAATTTACAGGCTTTAAAACATTAATTTTTAAATGTGTGGAGCTAGATAACATTGACAGCCTGGAATATCAGAGTTAAAATCTTTCTTCTTTTTTAAAGATGTTTTTATTTATTTATTTATTTATTTATTTATTTATTTATTTATTTGAGAGACAGGAGAGAGAGCACACACATGTGGGAGTGCACGGAGGGAGGCAGGAGGGAGTGGGAGAGAATCTTTAACAGACTTCCTACAGCACAGAGCCCAACTCAGGGCTCAATCTCACAATCCTGAGATTATGACCTGAGCCAAAACCCAGGGCTGGTCACTTAACTGATTAAGCCATCCGGACACCCCTAAAATCTTTTTTTAATTTGAGGAATACTTTACTTAGTAATGAATGATTTACTAGTCCATATCGACTGTTTTACATATGAAAACAATACCAACTATAAAAGCCAGCTGGCCCAACTACACTCTTACTTCTCATACAAAGTCACCTGAATTCCATGCACAGACCTCACTGGGGTCAGACTTTGATGTTCTTATCTTCAGAAAACTCACCACCTAGCTAAATATGCATACTCATAATCTGCTGAAAATCAAAATGATTTCTGATTCAGGAGTTCTAGTCAGCCCCTAGCTAATGCTCGAAACCTTTCCAGCAGCACAATAATGATACTGATAAGAGCATCGACAGTACTGCCCACACTGGAACCAGCTACCCACCCTGTACAGCTGTGGTCTCTTTCTGAGGGTCACTTCCTTCCATGGCTCTGACCAAATCTCACCATCTGACTTCACTTATAGCAATTCTTACTTCCAGAGATATTTCTGAAAGAGGACTGTTTGGATGATTAACTTCACCTAAATTGAACAAAATTCCCGTTGATCTTTATTTATGAGCTTGCATAGCTCATTTTAATGCTTTAAGTAGATACTGAAATAAAGCAATAAATATAAAAACTGCACATAAGTTGGGCATCCATAATGTCATCAAGAATTGGGTAGTGGAAAGATACAGATGCAGTGAAACGCCGGGACACCTGCACCCCGATGTTTCTAGCAGCAATGTTCACAATAGCCAAACTGTGGAAGGAGCCTCGGTGTCCATCGAAAGATGAATGGATAAAGAAGCTGTGGTCTATGTATACAGTGGAATATTACTCAGCCGTTAGAAATGATAAATACCCACCATTTGCTTCAACGTGGATGGAACTGGAGGGTATGATGCTGAGTGAAATAAGTCAATTGGAGAAGGACAAACATTATATGGTCTCATTCATTTGGGGAATATAAAAAATAGTGAATGGGAATAAAGGGGAAAGGAGAAAAAATGAGGGGGAATATCAGAAAGGGAGACAGAACATGAGAGACTCCTAACTCTGGAAAACGAACTAGGGGGGTGGAAGAGGAGGTGGGCGGGGGGTGGGGGTGACTGGGGGGGGGCACTTGATGGGATGAGCACTGGGTGTTATTCTATATATTGGCAAATTGAACACCAATAAAAAATAAATTTACAAAAAAAAAAGAATTGGGTAGTGGGCCTAAAGAAAAGAAAACCTTACCTTTCAAAAATTCCGTATCAGATTCTTTGCCTATACCTACATCTTTATGTGGGCTTTCCATAGTTCCCAACCAGCTCCAGTTAGAATGAGCTCACCATGCCTTCGTTTTTTCATAGTTTGAAACTTTATACCTTATGCAGCCTTGAACTTCATTTTGTAACCTACCCTTCATCTATTATCCATCCAGCCACCCACTCATCCACCCATCCATCCATCCATCCATCCATCCAACAAAGACTGTCATCTACATGTACCAGAAGCATTTCTCCACATGAGGATTTGAGTATCAGCAGCTTTTTGGGGGAGATGCAGAAAACACTGGTAAGGGAATAGTGAAGTCAGACAGGGGAAAAGAGTTAGCCAATTAAAAAATGTATTATGAAGCCAGCCACTACTTCAGATAACCAGTGCCCCAAATGAGTGAGGGAGCTTGGGCATTTATATACTAATTCCTATCAGTGATTGTTGAAGGCTACTTCCTCTCTCACATTTTAGGAGGAAGCACAGGTAGCAAAATTGGCTTCTAGAAGTCAAAGTAGGTCTCCAGGCAAAGAAATGCAAATGTTGGCAGTTGAAAACCTGCCAAGTGTGTAATCATAAAGGAGAGGGGACATGGGTGCTGCACTGACGGTTCCAGCTGCAGGTACAAAAGGAAAGTCCATATATTCACTTTGCATTGACGATCCAAGTAGAGAAGAGAAAGTAAAAGCACCTAAATAAATACAAAATATGAACTGCTAAGACGGAAGCAGAGACCTGAAACACAGAGGGGTAAGCTTACTCACATCTGTTAAATAGGAAAAACGTCATGAGGAGGTGACATTGTGATCTGAAAAGGTGAAGAGAAGCCAGTCATAGAAGAGCCCCCAGGTGCCATTCAGGCAGAAGAAACGGAATGAGCAGAGGCTCTAAAATGTGAAAAGGTTTGGCTTCCAGAGGGTCTGAAAGAAGGCCAAATCGGCTCAAATGATGAGATGCTTGGTAAGGTAGACAGGGCCTTTCAGGCTGAAAAGTTTTGATTTCTTTTCTCAGGGCCCTGGAAGCCACAAAACATTTTTAGAATTCTGATTTCTAGCCTCCTTTCTCACAGCCAGGATCTGTGCTACCAACTGCAGCTCCCCTTCTTGACAATGACTTAGGCTGTATCTGCTCCCGGGCAACACAAGTGACAGCCTAGCCCAATCCAACCAGCCCCAAATCCCCCAAATTCCCAGAGGAGTCAACCCACCCCCACCCCCACCCCCGGCCAGGGTTTTCCTGATTCCTACAAAGAAATAAGTCCTCCAGGGAAATCTGTACTTTCAGAGAAAACCAAAGCCAGCAGCACTAGTGAACATGGAAAGGCACAGAAAATGTTTTATGCATCACAAGGAAATCGCGTTCGACTAAATAAAGTTTCCAGGGAACTACCTATAATCCAGATTGCCACCAAGTAATTTTTCTGCTAACATCTCAAGAAATATTAATGTGACTTCAGAGATTCACATTATACTCCCACACCACATAGTTAATAAGCAGGATAGTTTTGATTAGGAGGAGTTTTTATTTCAGTTTAACTCATTCTGGGGACTGTTTTGGTAAAACAGTATCATTCTTGATTCCCAAGCACATGTGGCTAAGTAAAGTCAGCCATTTGGTTATCCTGCAGGTGTCCTAAGTATATTCCACTTTTAAAAGAATTACTCTCCTTTCTTAACTATGAAAGCTATAGATGTTAATAGTAAAAAAAACAAAGCCTCAACAATAGATAAATACAGAAAGTCAAAACTGCCCCCAAGATGCTCCCAGATATAAATATGCTAACAATCTGATGTCTTCATACACGATACTTTTTAGGGACATACAAACATATTTGCATAAATGGGATTATATCTACTTACTATTCTTTAAATTGTGCAACAAGTATTTTTTTAAGCTAGCAAACAACACGGTATGATTTTTTTTTCATTTTCAAAAATACAGAATTACTTTAACTTGTTTTTTTCCAGAATATGAACTTATCAGAAAATTTATTGGAATTAATTTACTGAACATCGTTATTGATAGGCATTTGTTTGTAATAATTTGTAACTATAAATAACTCATATATCAACTCCCTTATGTAAACAACTGAATTACAGATTATTTTTCTTCTTAGATTTTATGAAATATTAGTTTCCCCTGCATCCTCCTAGCTCAGATTTTTTATTTTTTTTCCTAGCCTTTCTCCTATACGTGTTATGCTTTCTCAAGTATCAGGTTATCAGCCTTTTTTTTTGAGGCATGAGGCACCAGAAGTTCATTGGAAGCTATGAATGATAGGAAGAGTTTATAATGGGTAGGCTCACCATAAGATGATTAGGAGTGAATCTTTTTCTTTTCCTTTTTTTTTTTTTTTTTTAGAAGCTCTTAGATGTCAATGCATGAAAATCTGATTTCTAGAGCCATTTTTCTTCCAGAAAAGTATCCCAATCTCCTGCCTGGGGAAGCGAACAATGGTGGCTGAGTGGGAGATGAGCAGAGCTATCTGTCCAGCCCTCCGACATGGGGGAAGGGGCCTAGAGATTTCAACAACTTTACCTACAGTCTTACATACAACCCTCTGCACCCCACCCATCTCCCCTGTGCATTCATTCCTTCACTCTAAATGCTAAACATTGAACCTCTCCAGGGTTGCATGCGAAGGGGCCAACAACCAGATAGAATGGTATAAAGATTACAACAAAGTGAAAATATCTGAGCTACAAAGACAGAAAGAAATCTTATCTGAACTTCCCCTGTGTGACTCAAGCAGAGATTTAAGAGTCATCTGCTACCACTATCCCCTCCCACAAATACCACTCCAGGGAAGTCTCCCTTCAGTCAGGGAGACTGAGCTTGGGACATTTCAAAGCAAAGTGATGCAAATAAACCTCATCAGAACCGTCCATCTTTTGAAGCCCTAGCCCTTCAGCCTTTATTAAGCTGATATAAAAACTCTTATCACTCTCTGTTCAGAGAGCTACTCCCTACAGAATACTCCTGCATGTATGAGTAATAAATTTTTCTATTAATCTTTCTGTTGTCAGTTAATTTGCAGGCCCTCAAACACATGACCTAAGTTGGTAGAAGAAAATATTTTCCTCCCAACAGTCTCTGCAGCAAGGATGGGATGGCTCTTGGGATCTCTGACCAAGCTGGCCAAAGTAAGCTTTCTTACGAGTCAGATCCCAGGTCTCTGCTTCAGGTCCAGTTGGGTAAAGGTCACCTCTCGTCTTATCAAAAAAGGAATTTTTCAAAGTTTAGTTTTGCAGTAGAAAACATTTTGGTTAGAACTAATCTAGTTCTCTGGGTATTGTGACCCTTGGTTTGGATCTCCCACGACAGCCACTGTGTTCTATTTGTCATGTCTTTTGTGCTGTTTTGTGTCATGCTGTCTATAAATGTTGCTTTTCATAACAGGGAGAATCATAGGATCGAACAAAGGCATAGGTCTCATAAGCCTGTTATTCAAGCCAGCCTCCCACAGACCGGCGACTTAATGGTTCTTGCCAGACTAATGTCTGCCTGGGACAAACTGAGTTGGTCACCAATGAAACCAGATGAGTTTCCCCTTCAGTCTAACTTTTGTGTGTGGAGACTTGGCTTGGAACCAGAGAGAATACTCTCTCTGATTTTCGGCCTGCCAGCAGGTATAGATTGTCAGTTCTGTGCTCAGAGGTGGCCAGCCATTAGGTTGGGGCCTGAGGTAGGAGGTGCACAAGCAAATCTCTCTGCACCAAGAGATGGTGCCATTGCCATCTCTTTAGGAAGGCCATCTAGGTCTAAATCCTAAAGGATCTCAGCCCATAAAGACCCTTGTCATGTCTTTCCCCATTGTCCTTGTAGCACTGATACTTCTCATCTCAGTTTTGCCCTGCTGGTATCACAGAAGAGCAGCTCTGTGACTAGAAGTGTCTCACTTTTGTGGGAGAGTTTGAACTAAGCATTCTTTCTGCCAATGGCAACTTCTGCCAACGGAAATGGTTTCCATCTTTTCAGCTATAGCTGATAGTGATTTTGGATTATGGGAGTTGCATCTTATGCACTCTCTTCAGAGATGTCTATTGCATTCATTAGACTAAGCCATAAAACAGCCTACTGGTGTGAGTCACATTTGGAATGGGGGTACCTATGCAGATCCTAAACACCAATGGCTAAATGATGGATTCTTTGACTTAGAAAAACTTTTCCTATTTAAAAGACTTTTCAAGAGCTTTCATCCTGAACAAATGTGCTATTGATTCCTATAAGAAGACCTAACTGAAACGAACATAAAAAGTATCATGGCTTAGCCTAAAATACTCCCTTTACAAAATTAAAAAACAGAAATCACTCAAGCTTTAGGTCCCTCACCCCATCAGAGGTTCCAAAGGACCCCCAAAAGCAACCATCTGAGGCTGGTAAGGGGGAGAGGGGCACTGATTGAAACAGACTGGTACTTTATCCTCTCAGATAAATTTGGAGATACCCGGATGGCCATATGATGACTCCAATCCTTCACCCAAATTTTAGACTACAGCCTCCATAAGATATACCAGGGCAAAAGAAAACTCTTTTAAAAAATCTTCTCTGTAAATATTGGTGGAAAACTTTTGCTCTCATACTAAACATATAACAACTTGTTCCATCTGTCAGAAACACAATTAGGATAAAAATGCAAAGTGGGGCAAAGACAAGAACCAACTCTTACATAAACTAGTGAATTCTCCATTGCCATGTATGCCTAACTGATGGCTAAATTTGAGAAGGAAAGCCGTAAGAGTCTTATTTGCATCTGTGTCTATGTTTGTTTGTTGTATTTTTTCCTACCTCCAGAGGTATTACAAAATCAATTTATAAAATCCCTTAAAAGAGGTCTATTCTAATTTGCTTAGAGAAAAATAAGCTTTTATAAAAATTAAATACCCCTAAATCTCCCAGAAGTAAAGGAACTAACCCATTTTTCAGATGTGTGAGATTTGGTAAATAAGACTAATAATAATATTATCTTTGGTTTAATAAAAATGCTTATATTTTCTGATTTATCAACATTAAGTATAATACAAGCATAAATTTTATCTTACCTAGGTTAACTAGTCAAATGAACTAATACTGTATCTACTAAATATTTAAAATTACAAAAATAATGAATTTTGAGTCATTATTTTTAAAACTCTATTTCAATAAAAACATTTTCTAATGTCTGCCTAAAGATAGTTTTTATCATCTTTTCACTAAAGATGCTAAGTAATAGATATTCATTAAGTAGATACATTATTTCTAAGATCAAATGCTGACACATTCATTACTAAGCATAAGTAAAAGTATATATACTTTGGCTCCTTATTTCTAAATGGTACAGAGAGGTTAAAAATATAGTCTGTAAATAAACAATCTTTTTGCCACAGTGAGAAATTATTCTATAAAGAAGTGTTATAGTTATAAATTTTGCTAATCTGCTACAAAATGCTGGTATATGACATACAATTCATAATCATCTACTTCCAGATTTCTCTGTAAAAGAGTCTTCTCTGTTACTCATCCAGGCTATCCTAACAAGAAATCACAGACTGGGCAGTTTAGGCAATATTCATTTATTTTGTCACAGTTCTAGAGACTAGAATTCCAAGATCAAGGTGCCAGCAAGGCTAGTTTCTGGTGAGAACCTTCTTCCTGGCAGTTGCCTTCCCACAATGTCTTCCCAGTTTTTCCTCTGTGTGTACACAGAGAGAGGTTTCTGGTATCTCTTCTTCTTTTTTTTTTTTTTAAGATTTTATTTATTTATTCCTGAGAGACACAGAGACTCGAGAGGCAGAGACATAGGCAGAGGGAGAAGCAGGCTCCCTGCAGGGAGCCCAGACACCAGGTTCATGCCCTGAGCCAAAGGCAGATACTCAACCACTGAGCCACCCAAGCATCCCTCTCTTCCACTTCTTAAAAGGATTTTGTTCTATAATATTATGGTCTAACCTTTATAACCCCCTTTAACCCGAATAACCTCCTTTATGACCCTATCTCCAAATACATTCACACTGAGAGTTAGAGTTTCCACATATGCATTTGAGGGAGTTCTACATCATGTTTAATGATAAAAATAAATTATTTAAAAATTAGATGAAAATACTATAAATAGGGATCCCTGAGTGGCGCAGCGGTTTAGCGCCTGCCTTTGGCCCAGGGCGCGATCCTGGAGACCCGGGATCGAATCCCACGTCAGGCCCCCGGTGCATGGAGCCTGCTTCTCCCTCTGCCTATGTCTCTGCCTCTCTCTCTCTCTGTGTGACTATCATAAATAAATGAAAAAAAAAAAAATTTAAAAAAAAAAAAAAAGAAAGAAAATACTATAAATAATAATGATGAAGGGAAATGACTTTACATTAAAAGTATGCAAGGAATTTAAGTTGTGTTATTGCTAAAGGAAAAATAAGAAAAAAAAAAGGAAGAAAAAAAAGAAAAAAAAAAAGAAAAATAAGAGTAATCTTGTCCTAAAGTAAAATGATGGGTTGTTTCACAATGAAAAAGAAGAAAAGAATAGGATAAACCTGATTGGATGTATATAGTTGTAGAAGGTTCACAGAAAAAGAATTTTATGCTTCATGGTCAAAGCTGGTTCAGGTTGGATGGGTTTATTTATAAGGTTGTTGGTTTGGGTGAGGTTTTGTTTTGTTTTGTTTTGTTTTAAATGAGCTGTGTAGTATTAATAGTACCTGAATGCAAAATTAGAGTCTGATTTTCTCCTTCCATTAAAACAACTTTTTTTGGGCTCTTGGTCTGCTCTTGGTAAGGGGTTATCTAAGGTCTTTCTTTACCTTTTAAGTAATCTGCCTTAAAAAAAAAAAAAAAAAAAGATTCTGTGTCATAGCAGGATAAGTTCCTGTGTTGTCATGTTCTTGACTATTTAAGAGAACTGAGTCTTCTCACAACTGAAAAAGCTAAGCTCTTTTTTATAATCATGTCACTTCCTATAATTACCTTTACAATCTTTCATTGTCACACTGTTGAACAGATAGCTAAGTATTTTTTTTTCATACTGACCTGTGATCCTACCTAATCAAGTGTTCAAACTTTTTGACATTTTGACACCTTTGATACATATTTTGCCTCCTCAAAATCAAATCCTAAATAAAATCTTGATCTTGAGCTGACTTTGAAATTTCTGAGAGCATCCCTGGAAAATTTCAAATGATTTTTTTTTCTTTCACCTTGTAAAAAGAGAGATGCTAAAAATTAATTAGATACGTTGAATTGCACAAAAAGCATTGTCACAAAAGAAGAGATGCTTAACCTTCCCTAGGTTCTATTTTACAGGTAAATATTATTAATACAAGTACTCAGAAATTGTATGAAGTTCCTCAATCTGCCAGTGTTCTCTGAGCTGTCCATGATACGTCCTAGTACTTTTGACTGATACTAGAAAACAACAGTACGTGTTCTTAGTCTTACCTCCAGTTTTTATTTTTTGAATATTGCATGTCACAGGGAAAAAAAAATGCCTTCATCAGCTGTATTACTTTTATAATGAACTCTCATCAGATCTTTGACCACAGCTCTTCTAAGTCTCTTGTCAGCCACAGTCATTGTTTTACGCTGATGCTTCCTGCAGGCGCTGGGAATCAGCTACAGGCCAGAGTGCTCATCTTCAATGAAAAGGAATTTTCTCAAAGACCCATGAAAAAGGACTATGCCAGGTACTTTAGGGTACAGGCTTCTAACTGCATTGCTCAAATAACTTCGAGATCATACGTTAAACTAAGTCAGGATTTCCGAAACTCTAGCGGAGAAGCTGATAGATTCATGAAACCACTAATCCAAGATCAAGGAGAACAAGAATTAATTACAGGAGACTGAATGAACTGATAAAGGATGATTATGGCTTTTGTTTGGAATATTGCTGCAGGATTAAAAGAACCCCTTTGTCTTTTCTCTTAAGCTATCTACAATTTACAAAAATTTTATAAACTAGACAAACAGAATGAAACACTTAAAACATTTATCTTTTTTTCCCTGCCTGACCCCTCCAGTATTTAAAAGCGCTCATTAGGTATTCTTGTTCTTGTGGCAACATAGTTATTTGCGTAAATTCGATAAGAATCTGTTCCCCTTGTTACAGGACATAATCAGAAACGTTGGTTATGTAACCAAGGCTTCGGCTGGAATGTCATGTTTTTAAATGATGCGTAAGGCACATACGATCAAAGAGTTTAAAGAACTAAGGCTGACTTTATGGAGCCAATGCTTACAAAGCTCTCTTGGGAGAACTAGCCTGGTATCTGGCATTTAGGGTTCCCAGTCTTAGAAGTGAATAAGAAAGGTCACTTCTTGGCCTAGGAATCAGGATATTTGGGGGACCTTGAGAACAGAGAAATCCACTTAAATCGATACTGAAGGTAAAAGGTTTCTGGCTTGGCTTCCTAGCTGGAGAGGCTTTTAAAGTCCAATCTGAGACTCCTTATAAGAATTTCAACAAAGAAAAATTTTAAAAGGCCTATCTATGTAGTCAATTACTATCCTAGCAGCACTTACACAAATAATCAGGCCAAATGTAAGACTTATTTTATAAACAAGACCAATCTTACTTTATTTTTTATTAAAATGGATATTATTATGGAGGAAATTATAAACAAGACCAATCTTACTTTATTTTTTATTAAAATGGATATTATTATGGAGGAAAATGTTATATTTCAATGGACAGCTACATGTCTCTTATGTAGATTTATCAGAGTCTAGTCCTGATCACTGTCTGAGGTTTTACTGTCTATCTGCCATCTTACACATTTTGTCAGTCCTTACCAAATTCTCGATTCTTCTAGTTTCCTTCAATATCTGGCTACGTCCCTCTAAGTTAACATTTCCAGTTTTTCTCCCACCCTTCTGACTGGACACCACTGTGAACTAAAACCTGACTAACCCAGACAACTCTAGGTTGTCTTGTCGCCACCCCTTCCACCGAGATCTCAAGAAGCTCTTCAAGCTGAAGCTGAATGACTTGATGTAAACTTCAAAGAATTCATCACCACAACAGATCATATATGGGCAACCTTTGTGCCTGGAACTACTGCTGTATGGACTGCTCAGGAAATTCACTGGAACACTTTCATTTTTTCATGCTCTGCCCCAGGAAATAACCATGACAATAGGATGTCTATGCCATCACGAGAGACACTCAGCCTTCAAACCAGGAAACCTATTGACCTGATGCTGACATCCTCACTCCACCACCTAAAAATACTTCAAACCTAATGTTTAAAATCTTCTCGACTGGCTGCAGTATAGACTCAGAAACCAGGTTTAGAATCTGCTCCAACCATTAATGGAATGGTGTAAAGATTACTTCAAGGTAAAAACATCTGAGCTAAACATCCAACAACAACAAAAAGAATCTTTTATGAACTTTTCCTATATGACTAAAGAGAGATTGGTGAGAGTCTCATCTGTCTCAAACCCCAGCTCCTCCACTCCAGAGAGATCTCTAGTCAGGGATGCAACTGACCTTGAGCATTGAGAATTCCAAAAAATTGTGCAAAAGAACATCATCAGAATCTTTCATGCTTTCAAGCCTTAAATGCCTCCTCTCTCTTAATAAACTGGTATATAAACCTACCCCCAGATGTTTGGTGTGCTACTCCCTTTAGAGTACTCCTGCGCGTATGAACAGTGAACTTTAATCTGAATGTTGTCGGTTAATTTGCAGGTCCCCAAACAAATCTAAGTTGACAAAGGACAAGTTTTTCCTCCCATCACATGAAAGAGCTGAGTATTTCTGATTTGCAATTAAATTATACAGATGTCAAAGACTATCAACTGGAAAATAGTGATTCCTCAAACTCTATAAATATAACAATATCATTTAGTATATGGAAAATTTTGTGCAATTGTGTTTAAAAGTTTTGTGTACCTGTATACTCAATAATATGTATTCTTTGTTAATGGAACATAGGCAAATGCATGTGTATGTACACACACAAATTACACATTTAAGCTTGTGCATTTTGTTGATCAAATCTCTATACCTACTACATGTTTTTCTCTGGTTTTGGATCATAAAAGATGTACTGAAACCTCCCATTAGTTATCTTGGACATTACTCTTTACAACTGTAACTATTTAGTTCTTTATTTTGATGCTATATTGTTAAGAGTTTATAAGTTGATGATTATTGCATATACTTGGTGTATTATTTCTCTTTTTATCATCATGTAGTGTGTCTCCTAACCCATGCTAATGTGTTTTGATTTTTGTTTTACCTTAAAATAATTTTTCTGATTTTAACATTTTTAGAACTACTTTCATTTGGTTAGCATTTTCTTACTCATATCTTGTTCTGTTACTTCTTTTATATCTACATTCTTTATATATACATTCTTTTATATCTACAGCTGCATTGTTTAAAAAGCTAATTCACCAGTTTCTGTTTTTTAATAGGTAAAGTAAATATAGTTACATACATTTTCATTACAAGTATGACTGTACTTGTTTTTCCCATCTCATTTTGTGGCTTCTAATACTAGTCATTTGTATTTATTCCTTTCCACTCTTTCTTGTCAGGTGGATGGAAATGTTTTCTATACTTTCTGTTCTCTGTGTTATATCTGGCCTAGTTCTAAAGTATATTTCCTAGATTTTAATGGTTACCTTCACATTAGCAGGTACTTCTTGGAAGTACTTATGAGTCCCCTGATGTTTTGAAGTCTTATGTAAATGAGTGCCTGATTCTGGTCCACAGATGTGTGAACCAAAGTTAAAAGGCCCTGCTGGAAGAAAGTAGGGCTTGCAGAACCAAGTTGTAGTAAGCCTACACCTTCTCAGTTCTCCACAAATTTAGGAGAGTTACTTTGGCTTCATCAAGATGAGAAGAGAAGAAGAAGTCAGGCTTCATGTGACTACTAGGTCAAGTGATGACATATCCAAGCAAAGAAACAGTTAGGCATGTGTACCACTGGAAAGACCCAAAGGCAACCCATGCAGCCTCTCTGTATGATGATCCTCAGAGATAGGCTGGGTTGAAGATGAATTCTTTCCACAAGAACACAGGGCACACCACCTAAAATGGCACCAACTTCAGACAGGACCAAGCCAAATTTAAGTAACATCAGGCACTGCCTCCATCACTATAAGAAAGTTAAGAGTCCCCCACCCTTTCTCCTTTCCCTTCCCAACCCCAGAAGGGCTGGAGTTATTAAGGAAATGGGAGAACAAGCTGTCTCAGAGCTAGACCAAGCCTCTAAATGATCTCCAAATGCTTCCAGACCCAGAGCCCAGCAAGCCCAAACTGTACCTCAACTCCCCGCTGGTTGGCATCTCTATACCTCACTGGTCCACCCAGGGGTTCAATTTTCAAATTTCATATAATACTGTTTTTTTTATTAGAGTATTTTTAAAAATATTTTATTTAGCTTTGATAGATACTTTGACCAGAGGGACCTCAAAATATGAACTTATAATACCATGTTGACCAGAAGCTGGTCTTCTTTTTATAAACTCTTAAATATGATCTTTTTTCCTTTACTTTCTTCTAAAACATTAGTGCTCCCAACCTAATTCAGTGACTGGCACAAAGAAGGTATTCAGTAAGAAGAACCTAAATGAATGAATGCATGACTTTGCTTAAAAAGGGCTCCAGTAATCACAATAACACAAATGAATTAACACATATGACACATTTAGAATAGTGTCTGAAACATGATAAATGTTTAGGAAATATTAGCTATATATTTTTTAAGCTCATAAAGTCTGAGACTAGATTTCTCAAAGAAAAATTATTTATACAATGTAACTTCAACATCACTGCCAATTTGTAATGCAGTGAGACAAATGAAAGTAGATAACGTGTCATTTTTTTAAAATCAGAATTTAATATGACACTTCCTAATGAAAACACTAATTAAAATTAATAAAAGGCACCATACTGCTGCTGTTACCATCTGACCCTCTATCCCCCTAGGTATAGATAAGCCTGTGCTCTCCAACGTTAGGACATAATTTGAGAACAAGTACCAACTCTCATGTTCCTTAAGCTGTTAGTATAACGTTCTAGAATCAACAAACAAAAGTGTGGTGCACTGAAGGGCATCATAAGGTATTGAGAATTTAGAGAGAAATCAAAATGAGGGGTTAAAAATGAATCCACCCTTATGTTCCAAAAGTTTATTACTGTCACTTTTCTCTTTGTTTTAATGTACTAGATCCCACTACAGCTGCAAATTAATTTTCTCTGCTCCCTAAATGAATTACACGTAACTATTTCTAAAAATGACTACAGACATGAAAGTCATTCTCACTTAATAACTATTAATCTCATATTTCTTGATGTCACTTTAGTATGAAATGCAAACGAAAATTATGCTAAACATTGCAAATTTATGGCAAACACCAGCCCTTGATTTATATTATTATAGATGGTTTATCACCAGAAGCAATCTAAACAAAACTCCATCAGATAGATGTTACAATTTGTATTTATTTCTCCAAGCACTAAATGGTTCTTCAATTTCAGAGCGATCATTAATTTCTTATAAATGCAAATCTTTATTTCTTATTTTAATCTACAATGATTTCTCTAAGTCTCCAGAAGATTAGCTTTTACATAAAATATTCAAATAGCAATTATAAATGATACTTTGTTTTCCCTGGGCAATCTATTAGCTTTTATGCATAAACTATTTAAAAGAAATGGGTGGTCTATATTGATCAGGGATATAATGAGCTAATAATGTAGTCCTCCTTCCTTTTAAATGATCCCCTCACAACTCCAACCAAATCATTAAGAGAAACCTTTTCCATGTTTGTGGCTATCTTAAAATTGTTTTGCCTATCTCATTAATCCTCTACTTTTATTATATTTTCTTTCAGAATCTCTGGGAAGACCTGGGCCACCGCATTGACCTCAATCAAGAGAAAGCCACAACTATTTATTCTTCACTTATTTTTTACTGCCATCTCATCTCATCTCATCTCATCCCAGAAACACTCAAGAATCTTCACCTGATCACATATACTCAAGAGAGAAAGAGGCAAACAGCTCTGACCACATTGACCATGCCCCAGGGTCAGACTGCATGTGTTCTACTATAGTCCATCCTCAGCCAAACCTGGCCTCCCACACCAAAGCTCTACTAAAATCATTTTGACTTGAGGATTTCACTAGTGCAAATTCTCCACGATTCAAAACTCCCCAGCCCTGTCTCCTCTAAAAAAAATTAGAAGGTAGAATAGATTCTTCAGAATTCCAAAGTAACCAGTCTTGCATTCTTTTGTCTGATCTATGCAACTGACATCTTCCTTGGCCTAAGACATTCATCACCATTTTGTCTTCATTGCTCATCTCTTTAGCTTATGATAAGCAGCCCCTTATGAATACATTATTGATTCAACACAGAAAAATATTGGTTGATTTAGATCCTGTATTTCCTTTACCAAAAAAAAAAAACAATGTTAGTGCTAATATGCATTCAATATCAAGTCCTAGATAGTGACATAAATTGCACAAAAATAGTGGAAATCATACTGCTTTAAAGATACTGTAATGAAGAATTTGTGAATCCATTCCACAACATTTCCTTGAGCAACAACAATGTATCAGCAATTGTGTCAGAGGCCTGGAATACATTTAGAAGTGAACAGTCCTTGAGGCTAATGAAATTTAACCTTCAGGGCCCCCTCACTTCCATGGGTCACTTCCAGCCCTAGAAGAAGTCAAATAATATTTTCATATTAGCATATATTTTTATAAAACTTGCAACTAGAAGATACATTTGTACTCTTGAAGAAGGCTCCCCAGATTTTGTAAATCTCAGCTACATAAAAACTGTGATTTCTGCTTGATGTCCAAGGAAAAGTTGCACAACTATTTCATAAGCAAGGTGTTACACGGAGTATTAATTTACTAACTAGAACACATAAATGGCACCAAAATGCATCTCAGTAAATCTAATATAAAGGCTTACTCAAAAGAGGCGTGCTAAGTTAAAGTCACTTATCATGTCCGGGTCCGATAAATTTCCTTCCAGTAACTTGGAGGCCTTCTGTTAAATCTTTCTTGTATAGGTTAAAGAAGTTCAGCCTTCTTTCATCAAAGATAATTGGCCTTACTATTCAACATCCTTTTGTTTATCAAAATTAAATTAAGGTCAGTATTAGGGTCCTAAAGCAATATATTACTTAGACTAGGGACATGAGGTAGGAGGAAATAGAGAAGACTAATAATGATCTTTAATTACTATATGATGCCATCTTTCCAAGATCAGAAAGGCATCTTTGTGACCTTACAACAAAGATGAGGTAAGTTTCAAGTAAAGGTTTTATAAGAGGTGTTTTTTTCCACTGAAAAGCTATTTGAGTAAGTGATGAGGAAAGTTGTTATCTCCCTCCCTGAAACCACTTAAACACAGCAGATTCTCTAATCTTCCACAGAATCATGGCTATTCCTTTAAAAAAAAAAAAATTTTTTTCTTATTTATTTGACAGAGAGAGAGAAAGAGAGAAAGCACAAGCATGGGGAATAGCAGGCAGAGGAAGAGAGAGAAGCCCAGATGCGGGGCTCAATCCCAGAACCCTGGAATCTCGACCCCAGCAGAAGGCAGATGGGCAACCAACTGAGCCACCCAGGCACCCCCCCTTTTTTTTAAGAAGAATCATGGCTATTCCACATGAGAATTCAACCTGCAGTAGGTTTTTGTTTTCAAATTTACATTTTAAAAAGTAATAATTGTTTTACATAGTAAGGGAATCTCCTAAATCAGTGGTTCTCAAAGTGTGGTCTCTGAAATAGCAGCAGCAGCAATGCTTGGGACTTCCTAGAAATGGAATTCTTGGGCCCCATCTAGATGCACTGAATCAGAAACTGTGGAGATGGAGCCCAGCAATCTGTGTTTTAACCTGCCCCCCAGGGGATTGTTCTACATGCTACAGTTTGAGAGCCATACCCTAAAGACTACTGAAGATAAACCCAGTCAATAGCACACACAGCCTCTGCCTATGGTCTCTAAGAGAACTAGGCAACTTCTATAAACTTTTAAATTTTTATTTTACTCTAAAAAGATCAAAAGCCTAGATCTGGTTTTGTCTAAGTGGCACATTCACAATGTTGTACAATTTGCAATCTTGAAATAAACATTTTATTGACACATGCACAGAAAAAAATCTGCAGTTGTAGATCAAAGGCCCCAGGGATTCTCCAACTGTGACAAGGATCTGACCATCTCAGGAGCCTGTCAAATATGAAAGGTGGAGAACTATTGCTCAGTGAGCCTATCGTTTCCGAGTTTCAGGAAATACTGCTACAATCTTGAACCCACCTCTAAAGATCACTGGAGGAATAATAAAATTGGCAATTTCTCACATCAAGTTCCCAGTGTGCTGGATTATAAAATGAGATAAAATGTTGAATTAAGAAGAAAGCAGTATGTCAAAAGGGACTGTTCCAAAGAAAGTACATTGTAGAAACAGCAGGAAAAAAATGACAGTCGTGTATTTTGCTCAAATTCAAAACACAAGTTTTGAGCATGAGATGCTCCACATAATAGAAGTCATGTGGAAAATGCAGCTTTTGATAAAAGGCTCTAGTAGGTATAGATAGTAGGTAACTACAATGTACAATCATCCGTTAGGACCCACTCACTATTCAACTCTCACAACTGGACAAACAGCATGACTCTACCACTAATTCCAAGATTTATATTAATGTCTTTATAAACCTGTCTCTCTATATATTGTTTCCTGGGCACAATGACCATTTCTATTAGTCTTTATATCCTCAGTATTCTGCACAGTATCTGACAACACATGGTGGGTGCATAATAAATACACACTAAATCGGGGATCCCTGGGTGGCTCAGCAGTTTGGCGCCTGCCTTTGGCCCAGGGCGCGATCCTGGAGTCCCGGGATCGAGTCCTGCATTGGGCTCCCTGCATGGAGCCTGCTTCTCCCTCCTCCTGTGTCTCTGCCTCTCTCTCTCTCCCTATCATAATAAATAAATCTTAAAAAAAAAAATACACACTAAATCAAAGAGTATTACTATCAGCTATCCAACATAGAAGGACGTGGATTCCCTAAGCCACCATGGGCCTTGGGACATTGCATGGCATCTCCAGTCAGTTCAGATAATAAGGACCCCACTCAAACAAGGCGCTAAGGGGTCTCCTGAACTAAGGGTGGTTCTTGGGCTCCAAAGAAATAATCAATAAGGGTAATAATCAGTTACGGGTGGTTAGGAGAGGGAGCCTTTAACCTGCCCCTACAATTTCTATCAGATCCCCAAAACTATCCCAAAGAAATATAGGCACGCAAAAATTCTAGTATGAAGACCTTGTCTCCCTTCCAAACATGCTGCCATCCTACCCCTTCATACATAAAAGCTCTGGGCCACTGCAACCTGGCATAGATTCAGGCACCCAGGAAAGAGCAAAGAGTGCTAAGGGTAAAAGTTTTGTGTCTGTCTAATGGTGCTCTTAGAATGTTTTCTCTCCTCCTGCCTGTTTTTGGCCCCGTGGTCCATCACCTTCAGGTCACATCAAGTCCTAATTTGTCACTTTGCTTTAATATGGATCCCAGGATACATGCCAATTAAGTGTTTCCTTTTTTTTTTTTTTTTTTTTTTTTTGACCCTGTCCAGTCAGCCTTCCCAGAACCTCTGTAGCAGCTGCCATGATCCATTCCCAGCCTGAGCAACTGCTCCCACAGTCGGCCCTGCCAGGCACAGAGCAGAAGTTCCTCCGGCACCCCTCGCTGGCCTTCCACGCTCTGGACAATAAAAGAGCAAGGCCTTGGCATGGACTATACAGCCAGGTTCAAAGACGGGCCTCTTCTCTAGGGCCACCTCAGACTACTGTGAAATAAAAATTATAAATCCAGAAAATATGATCCCAACTAAATACATGTAATGCTTATATTATAGAAAAGTATGACAAAGACTAAGAGAACCTGGAACCAAACACTAATAGTAGTTTTCTCTGGTTTGTAACATTATGTCTTTTTGGTTTGTTTGTTTATACTCATTTTATCTATTTTACAGACTTCCTATGGTGAGAGTGCATACTTACATAATTTTTAAAGTTATCATTTTTTTGAAAATGCATGGAAGGGCTGAGTTTCGATTTTAGTCTTTAATTAAATAAGTATGAGTCAGACTGGCTGTGGAAGATTTTTATCTGTTTTAAAATGATTAAAAACAAAAAAAAGATAGAAAAAAAAGTTGGTATGATAGAAATATCTTTTTCAAAAACAGCCATCCCAATTACTTAACGGTGTATGTGGTTTCTCTAGCTGCATATGTATTTTTTAATATACTTGCATTGTTATCTTCCCTCTAAGAAGTTCAGAGTTGCTCAGTAATAACTGACCCAGTCACTGTAATATTTGAGACACTGGCAAGAATTGGCTGCTGAAAATCAAATTTGTTCCAAATACACAACCCTCAGTCTTAGATTATTTTTTACAGTCTCTCCCACATAAGTTTTTCTTTCTTCTTCCCAAACTGAATCACTAAAGGCTTATGGAAGAGGTAGGAGAAGAGGGTGCAGAAGAGAAGCAAAGCTTACTAAGCATCTAGTATGATCTAGCACTGTGCTAGGTACTTAGATACGTCAGCACAGTACTACTAGGAGGATTCAGAACACAGGTTTACTGTCTATTAAAGGAATACTCCCCAAACAGCTAGCTCCTCTACACTTCTATTCTCCTATTCTTCATGGTAGATTTTTTTTTTCCGAGGTGTGATGGACTATGCCCAATGTCTTAGAAATACAAACAGGAAAAAAGGGAAGGATGGGAGGAGGCAGAGACAGAGGAGACGGATAGAGACAGCAAGGGAGGAGGGAGAAAAAAATAAGAGAGACATCTGTGATCCTTCATATATATCAATAGTTATATGCATCAAGTAAAGCTATGGATGCATTTGTTATTCTGTTCAGTTTTTTTTTTTAAGATTTTATTTATTTATTCATGAGAGACACAGAGAGAGAAGCAGAGACACAGGCAGAGGGAGGAGCAGGCTCCCTGCAAGGAACCCGATGTAGGGCTTGATCCTGGGATCAGGACCTGAGCCAAAGGCAGACGCTCAACCGCTGAGCCATCCAGGTGTCCCTCTGTTCATTTTTTTTGAACAAGGGTCAGAGAATGAAGACAGTCTACTCAAAGGCTAATTTCAAAGTATAAATTTCAAGAGTGGCCACTGCTTTTTTGTAGAGCAACTGCTAAGCAGAAAAAATACTGGTACCGTAATTTATTTCCTTATGAAACCTTCTTCTACAATTCCTAGCCACAGCGAACACTTCCTTTTCTGAATTCCTATTTCGCTGAGGGCCTAACTTGCGTTGCTCAGCAATCAATTACATATTATTTCTGGCTTTTCTTGCTCTTTATTATTTCCCCATATTTTAATGTTCCCTTTCCTACAACAATACATAGTCATTGAGGTCATGGCTACATCTTAGTATCTTCCATCATGCCTACTTCCTGGATATCAACGTAGATACTCAATAAATTGTAATGGAAGCCCCAGCCTTATTATTGCCCCTCCGGAATGATCCATGGCATGTTCCTCCTCCAACTGCCACCACAGGTGTAACACTAGGGCTCTGTCAGTGGTTTGGATACCAGTCTGTCTGTTCATGATGCTTAAATACCTTAAGGGCAGAGCCAGTACCTTACTCATCTCCACGGCCCCCTCTAGGCTTCACAGTGCACCTGGCACATCATAGGTACTGGATATATATTGATTGGCTCAAATAGATTAAGGATGGAATTCTGAAAAAAAAAAAAAAAAAAAAGGATGGAATTCTGATGTATCCCCAACTCAGCTGCACACAAGCAGGGTCTTCTAAGGACCAAGGGGATTGAGGAGATCCACCTCCTTTCATGGGATTTTTTAAACATTGATCACAGGCTTTAAAAAGCCACATGGTTTTGTAGAAAAAGCACAAATGTTGGGGTCAAACGGCTGTAGGTGACATCAGAGCAGCCAACACTTTTTTTAAGGGATTTTCACTTCAAATGTTCACCTGCGCAGCAAAAGTCCCTTCTCAATCTTTAAGTTTGTAATTACCCAAGCAACACATGAATTAAGGATTTAAACAACATAAAAGATTCCTGAAAAAACGTGAAAAAAATCATTTGCTTTTCCTTCCTCCTGTGCAGCTACCTCAAATAACCACCATCAGCCGTCTAGTGTGCTCAGTTCTGGTTCTCTTTATCAGCACTTACACATGTGTGAGGGTGTGTACAGACAGATGGATAGATAGGTAGATGGATCCACACTTATTCTTTTCTATTTTTTACATAACTAGGTCCATATTATACACATATTGCTTTTTTTACAATTTCACTTAATTTACCTCATTCAATATTTAACATCAATTTATATATATAAATGTATATTTATATTTGTAGAGCAACTGTTAAGCAGAAAAAATACTGGTAACGTAATTTATTTCCTTACGAAACCTTCTTCTACAATTCCTAGAAGAACTGCACTTTAACAGCATCAACACTTTGTAGTTATGTGCTTTTGAGAAGGACATAAACGCTCTGGGCAGCAGATTAAATTGGAAATGGTATCTGCTTCAAAAAGGTGGGCAAAGATTAAATAAAATAATGCACGCAAATCACCTAAATAATTGGTACCAAATAAAATGTCACCATTGTTGTTGTTACTGTTATTACTTTGGAACCACAGAAATTACACTGGCAAATCCCTAGCTTCCTCTGGAGGAAGATCCTTACTGGGATTTTAGGAAATCAACAGTAGACTAAGAACTATGGTATCCTCAATGTCGTAATTCACCCTTTGCAGGAGGACTTCATTCCCTCATTTGCAAAACACAGGAAGTCCCCGGGACTCCAAGGGAACTTGGATTTGTTCCTACTGCCTCTGTTCCCGTAGGGTTATGGAAGTGTTAGGGTGAGGAGAAATATCTCCCTCCTAATTGCCTTCCAGGGAGCGAGCAGTATGAGTTCACCTTTTCATTAACCAGAGCCAAATATACAAAGACCTCACAGCAGTAGCAGCCTGACATTAAATTGTGACAAAAACAATACCCACTGGCAACTCGACTACAGCTGTTCTTCCTTCCACATCTGCCTTCCTGTTACAACAAGGTGTGCACTGCATGCCTATCAACTCTGTATTTAAGAGGGCACCTCAATACATACATTTTAAATCAGACCTGAATTGCTGATCAAAACTGTTTGAAGTTTTCCAGATGCAAGTACATTTATCCATAGCACTTCTAAAGATAAGGGGAAGAAAAGACCAAAGCCTGTCAAAATTAACTAGATTCATACAAAAAGCTTAACAGTCCTATGCAATGTTTTTATTCTATTACATATAAATGTACAATAATTCTGTGAACACTAGGTTTAATTGCTCATAATATTTTAATTAAGGCTATGCTTTGTATAAATATCAACTCATCATTTGCTGTGACTACAGTCCTATTTAAATGATGAAGTCAATTTGACAGTACATTCATGAAAAAAGAGAGCCTTTTAAGAGTTTTGCTCTTATGTGGTCTAGAATACTAATGGAGGTTAATTGTCAAAACAAGCCTGCTAAGACTTCAGAATTATCTTCACATTTTAGTGATCGAACAACATAACCACATTTTTATGTGACCTGCTGACCTAATATCATGAATAACATAATGGCTATTGTTAACTCTCTACGCCTGCTCCCTGAAAACCAGAGAGTTCCTTTTTAATATTTACATTTTGTGGCTGCCCTTTCAACAGACACCCTTTAACTACTGTATTTGCGATTCAGATGATCAGATAATTAGATGTAAGATTAGATGCGCCAGAAGAGATGGCTGCCTCAATTAATCTTACAGTCTGTGCCTCTGCAAATCACTACTTGGTGTGTAACAGAAAATATCAAATTAAGTTTTCAGAGGCAGGGAAATCTCAAGTCTGCAGTCATTTTAATTCCATCTGAGGCAAGGATATAATTTATTACTGTATTCAGAATTCATGTTCTCTTTTTCCAAAACACCAATTTTAATTAGAGAACAGAGACCCAAAAGAGTAGAAATAGAGGGAAAAAAAAATGCCTTCTAGTGTCCACAGGGATCCCTATCTACTCCTTCTCTAGGCAATACCTGTCTCAAGTCCATGGCTGCCACGAGTGAACACCAAAAGATTAGATACAGTGAGTCTTTTCCTATTAAGTGGCCCTCACCAGCCTTCGAAAGAGCAGTGAGTCATCTCCCATCTGGCAAATACCCTGACTGCTTTTCCTCCCTTTGCTACTGGTTTTCATATTCAAATTTCACAAACCAATATGTCTTCCAAAATGATCTAGTAGTTTGTCTCATCAAAGACAAGAAGATGCAAAAAAATCTTTATTGCCAACTATATGTACTTTTTTATAAATAGAATAGAATTTTTAACAGAATAGAAACAGGACATAAAAATAGTCCTAGAAACTAGAAAACAGATGGCAACAAAAGATACCGGTATTTATCCATGGATCCTATTAAGAGAAAAGTGCAAAATAACCAGCCCATTTTGGATTCTTTAAAGAGTTTTGAATAAAGTGAATTCTTACAGCTTCTACTGAAGTCACAGAGCCTTTAAAGATAGAGGGTGGTTAGGTGGTGTTTAAGTATCTAAGTTCATAACTCCCAGATGTGAAATCCAATGCTTGAATCCTATGCTAAGAAGTTACCATGACAAATCTTTTTTTTTTCTTTTCTTTTTTTTTTTTTTTTTTTTTTTACCATGACAAATCTGACCCTAAAGTCATCTGAAGTCTTCACTTCATCTGCCGATGCCATATTTGAAAGTTGGGCTAAATTAATTTAAAAAGTCACTCCATTCATTCAACAAATATTTATGAAATACAGAAAAGCTTTCAAAAAGAAGCATCTGCAAAGTAATTCCTAGGGGAAAGAAATCTCCATAAATAACAAGAAGGCAGGAATAGCTTGTCATAAACTTATTTAATATTCCTCTGATCTCTGAATATGAGGGTGACAACACATGGGGACCTGCTAACATCTTCAAGGATACCTGAGAAATCCGCTAATAGCAAACTGGAGCCAGGACTGAGGATCTTGACCCCATTTATTACCTGATGCACAACTAAAATACAGTACACTTTGTGTATTTGTTTCTAAGTTTAGCTTCTGCAGGACAGAGATTCCAACCCATCATTTTTCTCTTCTGCATTCACACAGTAGTTATATTATCTATAACTGTGTGCTGATTATTTCCTAAGTATGGCTAGATCCTATTCCCCAAACTGGACAGTGCGCACCTAAAGGGCAGGAGGGTGTCTCCTGCATGTTTTTTTCCCCTTCCTTACTTCACGTTGCACAGAGTCAGGCACAAAGCAGAGGTTCTATGTGGGCGATGGAAGGAAGGCTGGGAAGAAAGAAAGAAAAGCAGCCAGAAGTGAAGCAAGTTTTGGTGCCAAGCTTATCGACATACTTTCCTTCTCTCTAGTTTTTATCAATGGCCTCAGTATTCTACGCACCATCCTATAGTCTTTGGTTCTGACTTCTCTCTATCCAGGTCTGTCTCCACAAATTCTTCCTCATGACTCCACCACTTTTGCTTCCTCAGCCTCTCACCAAGCACAGCAGCCACTTCTCCTGCATAAGCGACTGCAGCGTCTGCCCACCTTGTCTTCTTGTCTTGACTTTTCCCTCACGGTTATCACCTAACTCTGTTGGTGCTCTTGCCTCCTTGAAAGTCTTCAATGGCTTTTTTTTTTTTTTAATTTTTTTTTTTATTTATTTATGATAGTCACAGAGAGAGAGAGAGAGAGGCAGAGACACAGGCAGAGGGAGAAGCAGGCTCCATGCACCGGGAGCCCGACGTGGGATTCGATCCCGGGTCTCCAGGATCGCGCCCTGGGCCAAAGGCAGGCGCTAAACCGCTGCGCCACCCAGGGATCCCTTCAATGGCTTTTAGAAAACACCACACAGGGACGCCTGGGTGCCTAGCGGTTAAGCATTTGCCTTCAGCCCAGGGCATGATCCTGGAGACCTGGGATCGAGTCCCACATCAGGCTCCCTGCATGGAGCCTGCTTCTCTCTCTGCCTCTCTCTCTCTCCCTCTGTCTCTCATGAATAAATAAAATCTTCAAAAAAAAAAAAAAAAAAAAAGAAAGAAAACACCACACATTACACATAAAGTTTGTACGTACTACCACCCGCTGTCCCCTGTGCTGTCCCTGGCCTCCACAACCCCATCTTGCTCCATCTCCCCTTAAAGGCTCAGCCCAAAGGCCAGGCCTCCAGGAAAGCCTTGTACGTTCTCATCATGTCCAAAGCTCTCTCCCTTTATAGAAATGCCCTGCACTTCTCAGGCGGCCTTTATGGTATCTGTCACTGCCAAATCAACCTGAGGATATTGCAAGCGTCTCATAAAAAGTGCCACCACGTCTCGTTAAACTTTGTATCCCGTGCCTTTTCCACAGTAGTTGCTTAGTAAACATTTGTTTAGGGGCAGCTCGGGTGGCTCAGCAGTTTAGCACCGCCTTCAGCCCAGGGCCTGATCTTGGAGACCCCAGATCAAGTCCCACGTCGGGCTCCCTGCATGGAGCCTGCTTCTCCCCCTGCCAGCCTCTCTCTCTCTCTGTGTGTGTGTGTGTGTGTGTGTGTGTCTGTGTGTGTGTCTCATGAACAAATAAATAAAATCTTTAAAAAAAAATAAAAATAAAAATAAACATTTGTTTAATGATACTCATATGCCTTCAGAACTTGTATCCATACACTCAGCACCAACAATCTCAGTGATGATGAGGGAATCATAATTTAAGAATTGACTCTAGAAAACAACTGATTTTAAGCCTTCTATCTTTAAGGACAAAAATATCTCGGCCAGTTAAGAATTTATCAATATTTAGTACTCTCCTAAAATAGTTAAGTCAAAATACTTTAAATACAAAAGATATTTACATGTTATACATATTTTCCAGCCACCCAACCAAAACGTTTTGACAAACACCAACTCTTTTCTATAAACCCAGCAAGCCAGTGTCCTAATTCCCCTCCTTTCTTTATCCTTTTTCCACAGTGTGTTTGCTTGTGTATACAGTTCCTTTGGTGCCTCCTTTATATTTTGATGTGCATCGGCACCTCCATTCTTCAGCTGCCCCCAAGATGATTTTTTTTTTTTTTTTTTTTTTTTTTTTTGCCTAGGAGTGATTATTTGCTGTCCCTCTTACTTTCTAACAAGTCCTGCAAATTCTTTATAGCCACGGCTTGTCTACTTCTTTCACATAACCTTTGCCGGCAGCTCTCTAAAGACTTGTACTATAATATATTCCGAGGCCAGGTATGCTCACAGCTCTTCCACCCTACTTTGAGGCCTGCATTGCCTCTCCTGTAACTCTTTCTCTACCAGAATATAATTCCTTATACCCAACCTAAATTTCTCACACTGCAGTTTTCTCTCCTTTTTCTAACCTTAGTGCATGTGGAGTACAATAATTTTCCTCTGTAGAATTAGGGGGAATTATAGACCCCCAGTTCAAGGGCTGTCCCAAGAAACTCTTGATATTACTTTGCTTTGCTCTTGAACAATATTGCCATTTATATTATTTATCCAGTCAAAATATAGAATACGTCAAAATTTGTCTCTGCCAATGACATCCAATTTCTTTTATCCTGTCTGCACAGTTATCTTGTATGAGCTGATGGCTCCTATTTTGGAAGTCTATGAAGGATTGAAAGAGTCAGCTCTAAGCTTGGTGAATTGTGGTTGCTAATCCAACTTCCACACACTACGGTAGTGTGGCCAACTCACCTTAAGATATGCATGATTTTAATGGAGAAATCCAAAAGAGCTTATTAGCTTAGAGGATTTACATGTTTTAGTAGCACACTCAAATGTTCGATTAATTATATTATATACCAACCAAGCCCTAATAGAGAGTTCACTCACCTGAGTCTAAAGGCTCTGTCCCACACAACCCTAGACACGATATAAGCCTCACGGAGAGAAGGTGAGAGGACGCACTCAGAGAAGTCTGTGAAAAGAACTATGGAGGTTCTCTAACCATATCTAGAAGCTTTCTTGTTTTATGTGCCTCGGACGTAACATGGCTATTTATGGATTCTTTCAGAATGGTGGACTATCCAATTCTCTTCCTTCAATTGGAGGAATAAAACAAAGCTACCTAGAACTGAATTTTTCTCAGCAGATTATTTAGAATTGAGTGAGAAGAAACTTGGCAGATGGCACCCATAAATTAAAAAACAAATAATAATCATTAATGGGCAGTTGAAGATCTGCTTAGAGCTCCTGCAATCCATTAGAATGTAGTGCATGTTTCATTCACTTCCTGAGTTTTGATCACAGTAGCCCCCTGAGGATGAGCTCCTGTAAATTGTCTGTCCATCTTTTCAATAAAGAATAATGCCAGTCAAACAGGCTCAAGCTCCTGAAAAATAACCTGATTTATCTTCTGCAACTAAGCAAAGAGAACACTCCCAACTTAATGTTGCTCTCATACATTAGACTGCCCACTTAGTCTGTTTGGAAGGTTCATGAAAGTTAGAAGCCCTGATATTCTGACCATCATATCACATACTCCACCCGATTGGCACTTAAGTCTAAAGTACCAGCTGAACACTTCCTTAGAAGCCTAATTCCCCTTCATTTTTCAACCTGCTTGAACATGTAAGAAACTTCTGCACATTTTTGTATTTTCATAACCAACCCCAGTCACACTGCTTGTCATTTTGTAAAAATACTGAGATAAAAATAAAAGATTTTATGATTTCTCTGAAGTTAATAAAGCAAAGTTTATCTCAGTAATTATTTTCTACTCATAAGTAATAATTGCCACATAGCAATTTATGAGATATATCTGTCTGGGGGAATGTATACACACACATACATACATACATATGCATGCATGCATACATACACACATTTCTTTTTTCCATTTTAGGCACTGGAAATATATACATGTTATGTTTTTAAAAAGTCAACTTTTCAGGGAAATCTAATATATTACTAGAGGTATTTTTAGGTGCTATACTTTGAAAGATGGACAAGTTAGAGAAAGAAAGAAAGGAGAAAGAAGAAAGAAAGAAAGAAAGAAAGAAAGAAAGAAAGAAAGAAAGAAAGAAAGAAAGAAAGAAAGAAAGAAAGAAAGAAAGAAAAGAAAGAAAAGAAAAGAAAGAAGAAAGAAAGAAAGAAAGAAAGAAAGAAAGAAAGAAAGAAAGAAAGAAAAAAGAAAAAAGAAAAGAAAGAAAGAAAAGAAAAGAGAGAAAGAAAGAGAAAGAAAGAAAACTTAAATTACACACACATATATCAAGAGCCTCTAAAATGTGACTCAGTAATTCTACTTCTGGGAATTTATTCTTTTTTTTTTTAAAGATTTTATTTATTTATTAATGAGAGACACAGAGAGAGAGAGAGAGAGAGAGAGAGAGGCAGAGACACAGGCAGAGGGAGAAGCAGGCTCCATGCAAGGAGCCTGATGTGAGACTTGATCCTAGGTCTCCAGGATCAAACCCTGAGCTGCAGGCAGCGCTAAACCGCTGCGCCACAGGGGCTGCCCTGGGAATTTATTCTTAAGAAATTATGAGAATTCCACTTAAAAATTGAGGTACAAAAAAAATTAAGGTACAAAGATGTTTATAGTATTTTACAATGCTAAAAAAAAGAAATAAGTCAAAATACCAATGATAGGGAAACATTGATAAGTTATAGTACAACTACAGATAAAATACTCTACAACTCTAAAAGAGCATATTTTTAAATAATATTTCACATGGGGAAATGTTTATGATTAAAGTCAAGTAAAACAACAGATACAAAGCAATGATTAAATAAGATCTTGACTTTTTTAAAAAGAATGCAAGAAAGATATATGTTCTTATGCATGAAGATTCTATATGCAAAGTCAAATATTAACAATGGTAATCTCTAGGAAGTAGGTTTACAAGTGATTTAGATTTTATTATTTATATTTTTAGATATTCAAAATGGTCATTAGTGAATGTGTTTTATTTTCGTAATTTTAATCAACAATTTTTCCATCTCCCTAACCCTTGGCACACTAGGATTTCTTTATCTATTTCTACCCAGGCTTTGGGAGATGATACATGAAGTTTGCCCAAGAGAATTTCTTTCATTTTTGCTTGTTGCCCTGTCATTAACCATTTCCATACTCAAAGGTGTCCTGGTTTATATAATAAATCAATGCTGACCCTATCCTAACTAAAATTGTAGGATTAGAGATATAAAAGCTGAAGGAGGGACAAAACACTCTCTAAAATATGACCAATCTTCTGTCTAAAGATATGCGGAAGCTCTATTTTAAGAACAGAGAAGGGATTGAGAAAGAGGCCTGATCTCTACTTACCTATATTTTGCCATTTCAGAACAGATTAGAGATCACTTTTATCCACTTCGAATTGTCTTGAATTTTAAGGTCAGGAACCAGGTGTGACCTCAGGTGCATGATAGCAGTACAGCCACCTAATTATTGATACTCTTAAAAACTTGCATTTTTATACACCGAAAGAAAGGTTATCAAAGCAGAACAAAGACAATTCATTCCTGAACAACACAGGTTTGAACTGCATGAGTCCACTTACATGTGAATTTTTTTGATAAATATAGTATAGACATGTATTTTCTCCTTACGATTTTCTTAACATTTTCTTTTCTCTAGCTTACTGTATCATAAGAACACAGTACATAACATTCATAACTTACAAAATATGTGTCAATCAACTGTTTATGTTATCAGCAAGGCTTCTAGTCAACAGTAGGCTATCAGTAGTGAAGTTTTCTGAAAATCAAGTTATATATGGATTTTTCACTGTGGGTGGGAGGTAAGGGGAAGAGGTGCCCCTAACCCCTACATTGTTCAAGATCAACTGTAATCTCTATTGGTGTGTGGAGAAAGGCTGTGTTTTAGTATCCTAAGTTTATAGTAAATAATCGGCTAAATTGGATGCATTCACCATTTCCAAACAAATTTTATAAATAATTATTTTCCTGTATGCTAAAACATGATTTTATTTTCATTTTCCTAGATTGGTCTAAGAACCCAGAACCCTAGATTGGTTTAGGAATATATAATGTGTTCTGTTTTCTATCCAAAGTAAAAAATAATAGATTATGGATTAATATTAATTACTCTGAAACTAAAATCAGTATCTTTGGAACTCTTTCTTCCATTTGCCCATTTCCACATTCCTTCCAGGTGGTACACTGTGCAACTAATTCACTCAGCTAGAAAGCTCTTCTTAAAATCAATCAATCCACAAGAGTTTATTGTGGATTTTATATTGCCATGATGAGTAATTAGACCAAAATCACTATGACCATGCAAAATAGTAGTTTTTCAAAAACTTAAGCAAAATAATTTCTTTTACTGCTTGTCCTTCAGTCCTTTGCAGAGCCTCAATGTATAAAAAGTAAGTAAGGCTGAACCCCTTAATCTTACCCCCTCAAGTCTTTCCCTTCCCTCCCCACTCTCACTCAACCAAGTGCCCCAAGGTACCTCTAATGAACTCAGAGCTTCATGACTCAGTATAGAAACATACTATAATTTTCCTCTTAGGAAGCTGACTTCACTAGCTTCCTAACTGATTTCTAAAGCATACTGGTCCTGTTCAAAAAACACCCAACTAAACATATTCCTACCTCTCTGTTCTTTTTTTTGAACTAGAACCCACTATCCAGCTCCTCTCAAACTCTGGCTGGAAGAAGTGACTTTAAAGAACATTGTTGAAGGATATAATAGGCAATCTCTAAATTATACTTTGGATCAAATGAGACCACATGAAGTTTACATATACAGACCAAATTAGCTTAGTTTTTCATAAGAGTGCCTTTGCTGAACTGACTCTTAAACACCTCTAGATTTTTTTTTCTTAAGACTGCTTTTAAAAAGAGCATTTGCTTCAAAAAATATTATTGAAGCAATTGCCTATGAAATCAGTGTTCATTATTTATGGTCTCATATGATAAATCTCTTAAAAATCAGTACTAGGAACCCTTGAGAAACCTATTTACTTACTTCTTTTGGATAATAACAGAAACAAAATTGATCATATCTCCTTTGTCATCTTGGCTACCAAGGACCTCAGAGCTAAGTCTGTGGTTCAGTGGTAACGTACATGTTAGACCTTAAGTCTCACACTTGAGTTTTGTTGCACCATAGCACCAACTTCTACTTTTACATACAACTTATTTCTTTCATTATAAGTATTCTAATTGTAAACTCCTTCAAATTCCTGATGGAATAATAATTGTTCATGAGCCATTAACTAACACTGTAATTGTACTGGTACAGATCTGTAAACCCAGCTAACAATATTATAATTAAGTCAATACTGCCCCATCATGCCCACATTATCATTAGCTTTTGTTGGATGCCTTCTGAAAATATTTCTGGGCAGCCCAGGTGGCTCAGCGGTTTAGCGCCGCCTTCAGCCTAGGCTATGGTCCTGGAGACATGGGATCAAGTCCCATGTCGGGCTCCCTGCATGGAGCCTGCTTCTCCCTCTGCCTGTGTCTCTGTCTCTCTGTCTCTCTCTCTCTCTCTCTGTCTCTCATTAATAAATAAATAAATAATCTTTTAAAAAAATACTTATTTCTTGCCTGTCTTCATAAATATCTCCAAGTTTTTAGAAAGATTACCAAAAATGGTTCTATCATAACATACACAGCATTTCAGTAATCTGTAATATCATTATTCTAGGATTGAAAACCTCACTGGGGCTTTCTTACTACCCCCTGACATCTTGAGATTTAATTCCCTCTCAACTATTGTTCTATCCTTCACAGTCTGAAGATCATTTTCCTCTTTTAATGGTAAATCTAATCATCATCATTTAGTGCATACTATATATCAGGCACTATTCTAAGTATCTAAGAATGTATAATACCTCACTAAATTCTCAAAACTAGTATCACCCATTGTTACAGATGAGAACACTACGACCAAATGAAGTTAAGTATCTTACCCAGGCTCCTGCAGTAATAAGTGGCAAAGCCACAATTTGACCCCAGGTGGTCTAACTCCAAGGTCCCTGCTCTTAACCACTATTCTATATTGCTCCTGTGAAACAGCCTATAAAATAAGAAGCTTGAATTCTGCTGCAAGAGATTAAGTAAAATATTAATAAGAAAGTTATAATAGCATGACTTATATTTTAAAAGGATACCAGGTAAAGTTTTGAAAACAATTTTAATGGCTTCCTAAATAAGACAGTATTTCATTTTCTTGAGCTATTTAAGTGTGAGGCTGCCTGAAGATAAGAATGGGGAAGACATTGTAAAGGTTCCTTCCTGCTCAGTCACTCTAATTTTTACAATTTCGAGTCAAAAGAGTTTTATGCAAATGATGGTCAATTCCCACACCTCTGTTTCTTCAACTCTAGCCCTTTGTAATTGTTGGAAATAAGTAAGTATGGTTACTATAACAGATTATAAAATATTATTATTATTCAAACATCATTTTGTGCAAGGGCAGGGGTGGCAATATAAGGCAATAAAATGGAGGAGGGACATTCTCAAGAGATAAAAACTCTTTTGAACATATTTTCTGCGACCAGAGAAAATACACCAGCACCCAAAGGAATATGGGAAACTTTACACTACATTTAAACACAAGCACATTTTCTACTTCTTAATTTAAAAAAGGAAAGGACGGCATTAAAATGCGCATACAAATAAACAGGCCATTTATTTACTTCTACTAATTAACATCTCTTGAGATCTCCAGGGTCTCTTAACATCTCTAGGGCCTCTCACAAAGGATGTTCTCATGGCAGGAGAACCAGCGATTCAAAAACTTGCTGAGTCCAGAGGGAGAAATGTCAGAAAAGAAAAGACACCCTAAAAACAAACATGTTAATTAAAAACATGAGATAAACACCAGCATCTTCCACCTTTACCCACTACCCCTGGGAGGCCAGGGAAAATAGTCTTCCTGCTTTAAACTTTTAAAGGGCCAAATTAGTATGAATTCTCCAGAAACAGTTAACATTTGCTCCATACACTCATTACCCTCAAGAAACACAACTCCTAAAATCAGAGCTAAAGAGCAGGAATAGAAATTTCCAATTGCTCAGATTTAAAATACATGAGACCCAAAGGGGCTCTGAAGTTCCCTTGGCTATTTCCAGGGGTCTCGACCAAAAAGAAATAAACTGAGACAGCTGGGATATCCAAGAGGGAATGTCAAAGTTGGGAGAAGACCAGTCAGGAACAGGAGGGGGAGACTGGGTGATTTGATTTTGCACCAAAATACAGTGTAGTTAGAAATATGATTCTTGCTGCCTGAAAATTGAAAGTGATGGGGTTTAAAATGCACTACCCCCATATATGGCACATTGGTATTTGAATATTTCAAGCTAAAAGAGAGAAAACAAAAGAAGCAGGAAGGTCTCTCTGACCTGACCCCCCACCTTCCCTTCTGCCCTGAAGCAGCCCTTAAGATCATCACATGAAGGTGCCCTTCCTTTGCCCAGAGAAAAGGAGCATCTTTATCTCCTAGATGCAGGAAACCAAGAAGGATGGGCACACATGGTCCTTAACCAAGTTTCTCCCAATTTATTACATTTACCTCATACTCTTTGTCCAAACATATCTTCCCATAAATATCTACTTTTTATCAAACCTAGCATAAAAACTCAGCTCTAAGCATTTCTCTGGGACTTCTCTTCCTTATGAAAGTCCTTATATCACATAAAACTGATAATAAATAAATGTGTGTGCTTTTCTCCTGGTTATCTTTGTCAGTCTAATTTTCAGGCCCAGCCAAGGACCCTAAGAGAGTTGAAGAAACCTTTTCCTCCCCCACAAAAGTATGGGGAAGGAGAAGAGAAGAGGAAAAGAAGAGAAAGGAAAGGGAAAAATTAATGAAGAACTATAGGGGCAGGATGAAGGTGGAAAGAAAATCAAAGTTGAACGAATTAACTCAAAGAATACCCATTTTTATGGATACTATTCTGGATTTTTCCTTAATTTCCCTTATAATCTATAAGTGTGTTTTAAATGTAAAAGCAGTATTACAAGTTTAGCAAAATGTTAAAGGCATGGCTTTGGAGGCAAACAACCCTGCCACCTGGTCCGCTCGGTCCGTGAGCAACCATGTGAACAGAACAAGCTTCTTCACTGCACTGAGCCTTGGTTTTCCCATCTGTGGCACTTTATCGTAAGAGTTATCAAATGAATACTATTTCTCCACAAATCTACTTTTAATGCATATTTAAAACCAAATACAACAGTAAGCTACCTACAATTTTAACTGCATAACATTAGTTTTCACCTTGCATCATATCCAAGCAGTTTCCATGCTGTTGAGGCTTCCTGACTTTCAATGTCTGCAACAATTCCGTCCAGTGCTTGCATCACATTCCTATGCTGCTGCCCTCAGTTTCTCTTTTTTGGAAACAAGGCAGTTATGAATATACCATCCTGCTGATGGTATTTCTTCATATTTTGGATGATTCCTTTACACGTAAGGAGCTTCCCTATAGAGGATTGCCGACACCATAAAGGGCCTGAACATTGTTCTTGTCTTTTAACACCAGAAGTAGAAATCTAGTTCTGCACTCACCAATGAAGAGTGTGTGTGGGTTACTCCAGTAGTACTAATTACCAGTAACTGTAGCCGGTGTTTCAGATTATGTCATTTTGTCATCTTCACAGAGGCTCTTGTGCTCCTCAAAGATCATCTTGAGTGAATTCCAGATTCTAGATCAATAGTTAATTCATGAACCTTTCCAGCACTCTCACCCCTGCTTCCCAGATAAACACACTTGCACATACACAGTATGGATGGAGTTTCTCTAGAGAGCGATTTTCAGCCCCCATCTGCAATCACTAGGCTGTCCAATCAATATGAAATGAAAAATCGCAGCCCAGTGTATTCAGCCAAAATTCAACTATGAGAAGTTTGTCCATGGCAGTTTGTATAATATTTAATCGAGACCTTTATGACAACTTTTTCCATTGTGGTTTGTGATAAATGCAATCAATCAGCAAATATACACAGATCGATCATCTAACTACTTTGAATTGTCTGTAAACTTGGTTGAAGTGCAAAGAAAACTAAGAACTATAATCAATATAATTGGTAATGCTGGAGGGAAATCAGACTTGGATGTTTTAAGTATACAGGTGTGAAACATGACTTCCTGTCTATTCTCTGCTGTCCCTGGAGGCCTGATGTATTAACTTTACATCAAAAGTTCACTTGATATTTTTAAGGAAATTGTCATTTTTCATATTAATATATGTTACTTCATATTACTAACATTTATCTGCAAAGACTACATCTATTTCCTGTCATCTCTAAATCTCATACTAATAGCTTCTGGGGCAAATAACATTAGAACTGTGTTATCCTGGGTTTAACCACAAACCTTTGAAAGGTCATGATATGCAAGACAGAACTCATAAATAAATAAATAAATAAACCTTTTCTAAATTCATAAAATAGTTGTGCTTATCTGGATTTTGCTGGAGATTATCTCTTCTAAAGCACTTCTAGTCACTCAGTGAGACAGAGAGGTATAATACAATCTTACAAATGGAAGAAGAAAACAAAATATAAAATTTGGTTCAACATATTTTAGAATCTTATCAAATCGTCTACCAAAGCATCTTGGAACAGGAAAAACAAGGATATGAAACAAATAATATGCAACTATTTCTGTAGATGATGTGAATGGAGGACATAAGTCAGAGTCCTACATAGGCTTAATGACACAAAAATCTGATATTCTGAAAAGAACGTGGTACACTGGAAGATTTGTGTAACTTGATCAAGTTCACTGTTATCTTAACTTCTCCAAAGGTTCCTCATCTGTAAAATGGGATTATAACTCTCTAGCTCGCTGAGTTTTGTGATAATTAATGTTTGTGAAAGCACTTAGTTAATTATAATCTATGGATTCTAATTATGAATCCTTTTTTTTTTTTTTTTTTTACTTCCTTCACATGTAATCAGTATTTCCACTTTAGAAACCATTTTTTTTTCCTGAATCTTGTTACTGTTCAGTTCTGCATGGATGGTTCACAAATATCAGACAATTTTTCTTTGTCTCCAACTCCTGCAATGTTAGCTGGAGACTTAAAAGAGACTAGATTGAATTGTGGATTTTTTTCCTATAGATTTGTTTTCCTGGTCAGCCCCGGTGGTTCAGCAGTTGAGTGCTGCCTTCAGCCTGGGGTGTGATCCTGGAGACCTGGGATCGAGTCCCATGTCGGGCCCCCTGCATGGAGCCTGCTTCTCCCTCTGTGTGTCTCTGCCTCTCTCTCTCTCTCTGAATAAATAAACTCTTAAAAAAAAAAATATTGTTTTCCTCATTTTCAGGGACACTGAACACAGAAACATAAGACAAAAACACCTTAAGTTGTTACCCCATCTGATGGAGTATTTAAATAAACATACATTTATTCAAACATCCACATTTACATAACAACCTCTTCTCTCTTAAAGGTTATAGGCCTTTAAGCTAAAATCTCCTAAAATCACACATTGTCACCTACATCCAGGACTTCCAGCAAAGAAGCAAACAGGCATTCGTAGTGATCAACATGCCTCTCCATAAAGAGACAAATTGGCATCTACTATAGCTGGGGCTTTAGAACCATACTGAGCCAGTCTGAACATTCTAACCTGCAGGTGGTAGTAGGATCTTGGAAATTTATGTTACCTCACTGAAGCTGGGTTTCCTCATTAGAAAATCAAGAAAGGAATGGTGCCTGGCGTACGACTGATTCTGTGTAAACAGCTGTACTTTTCTCCCAAGGCCACCTGAGCTCACCTCCACCAAAGCACTCACCACCAAATACTCTAACCACCTGACTCCTCCCTCCACTTACTCATCTTCGTATCCTAGTGCCTGGTGTTAGGTGCCATTGTTTGGAGATTAATACGTCATCAACACTTGAATAGGAATGGAATCGCTTTTTTCAAAAGAAATAGATACCGAGGTGGAGAATATGCAAAGCAATCTAGCAATATAATTAATGTTAATGTGACAACATGAAACTCATTTATTTATTCAACAATTTATTCAACAAGAGTATTTATTAGCAACTACTGCCTGCTAGGTACTTTTCCAAATGTGGGGCATACAGCAATAAACAAAATGGACAAAATGCCCTACCTTAATGGAGTCTACATCCTAATGCAGGAAATGGATAATAAATAAATGACATCAGCAAAATATGTAATATATGAGATCATTGTAAGTGGTATGGAAAACATGGAATAAGAAAGGGGGAGAAGAAAGGTCAAGATCTTGGAAAGCTTCACTGAGAAAATGACATTTGAGCAAAGACCTGATGAGGGAGGGAGCGGTATATATGTCTAGGGGAAAAACATCCTAGGCAGAAAGAATACATTCCGAAGCCGTGAGGCAAAATTCCTTGCAAGAGTGTGTAGAGGAGGGTAAACATGTTAGAGAGTTCAGAGAAATAGGCTGTGGGGAGCAGGTGGGTGCTTGATCACATAAGGCTTGGTGGGCCACAGTAAAGACACTGGCTTTTCTCTCAGTGAGGTGGGAGTCAAGAAAAGGTTTTGAGCATAGAATTAACATTATCTGACTTATATTTTAACAGATTCACTCCAGGGACACGGTGGAGAAAAAGGGCAAGGATATAAATAGGGCGTCCAGTTGGGAGGCTACATTAATAACTCAGCTAGGATATGATAATGGTTTGGACTAGGGTAACTACAGTGAAGGTGGCAAGTAGAGGTCAAAGTCTAGATACATTTCGAAGGTAGAGCTCACAGGTTTGGATCTAATGTGCAAACTAGAGAGGAGTCTATGCACTTTGAAAGGCAAAGAATGAGTTTAATGAAAAATGTGTTATACAGGGTTCTGAAATTAAAATGCAGGTGGCAACTTCTGAGGAATGAAGAATGACTACTGGCTAGGACCTAAATGGACAAAACATAGCAATCACTTTTGAAAAATAACCTTTTGCCCACAGCTTAAAAAAAAAAAAAAAACATGGAAGTATAAAGTGGAGGGTATATTCAATAGTGTGATGTCCCCACTTCCCTGAGACTGGATGTTAAGAAGATATTCATACTCAGATGAAGAACACGTATCAAAGGTGCTGAGGAGTGAAGGAGTCAAGGAATCAGGGTGTGAGGGGACAACTGGAAGAGGGGATGATCCCAATCAATCAAAGAAATAGAAATCCAGAGTTCCCTATGGTTGCTGGACACAATACCCTGCGGTAGTAAGGGCAGGAAGAAACAATAAGCAAATGCAAAATGTCCTCATTCTTGGAAGGAAACCAATGACAGGACTTTGGAAGCAAAAAGGATCTTATATTGTTTTTAAGAGAATCTCAGGGAAGCTGGTGTCCATACCTATTCGCCCGCTCCACCAACCCTAAACCCCAGCATACAGCATTCCAGAGTGGGAGATGGAAAGCAAAATTGTGTGTAATCAAATCTTCAAAAGTCCTCATAAGGTGACATACACACACACACACACACAGTGTATCTCTCCATTTATATATGCAGAAAAAGAGCAAAAGCAAGAGAGACACAGAGAACCTACTTATTCTGTGACCATGGGAAAACAGTTAACTTCTCATTAAAAGAAGAAAAAAAAAAAAAGGAAACTTTGAAAAGAGCTATAATCACATCAAAGGAACCTCCCTCTTCCCCAGCATTTTTGTTGCTTTGTGTCTAGGGGAATGAGATAGTGAAGACGCACTTTTAAATGTGAATGAATGAGTGAAACGTGCTACATCACACACTCACAACTCAAAAACAAAACAAAAAAAAAAAATCAAGTTTCACTTTATTTAATGACAGTAGATGAAAAAGACTATATTCCTTCCTTTCCCA
Organism: Canis aureus; assembly: GCF_053574225.1. Classification (NCBI taxonomy): domain Eukaryota; kingdom Metazoa; phylum Chordata; class Mammalia; order Carnivora; family Canidae; genus Canis; species Canis aureus. The sequence goes on along the minus strand of NC_135641.1, from coordinate 37,698,595 downwards.
AATGGAAGAAACACACACACACAGTGTTGTAATCTCCAGGGCCTAAAATATACTAATTTTCAAAATTTGATAACCCAGTTCCCATAGCAACCATAAATCAGTTGTTTGAAGGACACATAGGAAGGATATTCTGGCTGGAAACAACATTCTTTGACCACTGAGAAAAATGAAACCAGAGCCAAATCATAGTAACCCAAGATAGGCTTGTTTTAAAGGTCCCAAGCTTCTTCTCTCGGGCAGTATTAATGCTGAAGCAGACAGGACATCGCAGGCCCAGGAAACCTTGAATTGCGAGGGGAGAGCAGCAGGCGGGAGGCGCCCCCCCGCCGCGCCCCGGATTGCCCAGCGTCCTGGCCGCACCCGGGGTCAGCAGAGAACCCGCACCAGGCCTTGGCTGTGCTCTTTCGGGCAACCCCATTTCCTAACATCCAGCGCGCTGCATTTTCACGGAGTCTTTCATCTCTTTCAGAATTCAAACGTGTACCCACAGAACTACATTTCCGCGCACTTCTCTTGAAATTTATTGCCAGAAGCCTTTCAGGTAAGATTCAAGTCTCCCCTGATTTGCTGGGGAACTACTCTACTAAGGCACGTGAACGCCTCTTGCTATGTGACCTTAAGCAGAATAGGGGAAACGTGGAGCATCTGTTAGTATTCACAAACTGGTAATAAAATGAAATAGACTAAATCAGCTCTAAAGCTGCTAGAAAAACAGCCTCTATGACTTAGCAGGTATCCTTTGGCCAGCCACAAACACCACTCTGGAGTTCCTTCTGTGTAAGCCTAAAATGTACCCAATTAATTGGATTGAAAAGAACATTTATCCAAGGAAACTTAGAGTTCGATCTACTTTTTGTAAACACTCCCTTCTAACTAACAGCCCTTGACACAAAAGCATTGAGTTCTCCCTTAGGTGCTGTGTACCTCTTGGTGTCTCCTTCATTGACTTCCCCGCTCCTGTCCTCTAAAATTTCTCCCTTCGGTTGATGGAGGGAGCTAGGTGGGGGCTGAGCTCAATGGGTGATGGGCATTCAGGAGGGCACCTGTTATGCCGAGCCCTGGGTGTTCTTTGTAAGTGGTGAACCACTAAATTCTATTCTAAATTCTACCCCAATATTACACTATATGTTGACTAACTAGAATTTAAATGAAAATTTGGGGGGGAAAAAAAGAAAAATGACCTGATACATAAATATAAAAATGTATGAATAAAACAGATTAGAGATTTTTAAAAATTTAAAAAGTTAAAAGTAAAATTTCTCCCTTTGGGGGCACCTAGCTGGCTGGGTCGGTGGAGCATGCAACTGTTGATCTCGGGGTTGTAGGTTCCAGCCCCACTTTGGGTATAGAAATTACTTGACAAGGTAAAAATCTTTAAATAAATAAATAAATAAATAAATAAATAAATAAATAAATAGAATTTCTTCCTTTGTAAATTCAGTTTATTTTCATCACTTTATGGAGATCCTTCTCAAATGAGTACCCTTCCAGGACCTTCCAAGGAATTGTTCAGTCCAGCAGCTGTTCTTTAGCAAATGGGTCTCTTCTTCCACCCACTCATTTCTCCATTTCTGTTTCCAGGCCAGTGGTCTCAACAACACAACTTCCCAAAGGACTATCCTGATTCTAGTTCCTCTCCTGCCCTCCCTGTATCCAAATCCATCTTATTTATGGCCTCAGATCAGAGTTGTTTTCCTCATATCCCATTTTCATCCCCACCTAGTTGGAGGGACAGCACTCTCCATATTCCGGCCTAAGCAAACCTCTTTCAGGTCCTGGAAAGCACCAGACTCATAACTCTATAGCCTCCTCACATGCTGTTTCCTCTACTTAGGAAATTCTTCTGCCCTGTTTCCTGCACCTGGCTACTGCCAACCTATCTATCTTCCAGCTACGTCTTACCATCACTTCCCCCAGGAAGAGGCCCTGACCTCTCAGCAGAGTTGTGGACCTCTACTCGCCCGATGGAAGTATGACTGTTGAACTGCTGGTCTTTCTCTCTGAAACGAAAGTTCTTTTGGGCAGGCACCTTTCCTCTCCCGACTCCATCGTAATTCCAGCCTAGAGCATATTGTCTGGTAGGTGCTCAAGGAATATTTTTGAGTGAATGAAACAAATATGTTTTCCGTTATCTTACTTCCCTGTTCTTTCCAATACTCTCCTCTTTCTATGAAAGAACGGATTCAAATAAGAGGTGTCATCAACAGTCACAGGGAATAGCGTGGTCGGCACAACAGCAGAGTAGTCAACTTTGTAGGGGGTTCGCCTCACTCAGGAGGCTCGCTGACTCCGGTCTGACCTGCTGAAGACACTGAAACGTCCTCACATACTTCAGGCCAACACCATGCCTGGCCTCTCACCCAGGGGTCCTACCATCCCTAACTCAGACCAATATTCTCAGGAGAGTGGACTGGCCACAGGAGGCAATGTCCCTCCCAGTGCCTCACGTCACACTCAGCCAGAGTACAAGGATGGAAGAGTCGTGGCCACCTCCCTTTATCCACAGCCTCAGACTGTAGTTCCTTGAGAGTTCACTCAGCTCCTGGCTCAGTGCCACACACAGAATATCCTGAGGGAAATGTGATGAATAAATGAGGAGCTCCTTTTTTTTAATTTATTTATTCATGATAGACAGAGACAGAGAGGGAGAGACAGACAGACAGACAGAGGGAGAAGCAGGTGCCATGCCCGGAGCCCGACGCGGGACTCGATCCCAGGACTCCAGGATCACGCCCTGGGCCAAAGGCAGGTGCTGAACCGCTGAGCCACCCAGGGATCCCCTAGGAGCTCTTTTAATTCAAAGCTCAGCTGTCTGCCCTGCACTAGCTAGTCTTCCCGCACTAACATAAAATGCTTCAGACTCACCCCTCCTTCACAACAACCACAAACACTCCCTCAAACTGACCTCTCCCTCCAACCATTATCCTAACTCCGATTTCAACCAAGCTATCAAAGTAGTTTCCACCTGCTTACTCCACCCTAACCTGTTGGTCATCCCTCAGACCACTGGATGAGGATCTGAGTCCCACCCCACCAATGCCACCAGCAAAGTATTATAACAACAACAACAACAACAACAACAAAAGGACACTTCCCAGCACTTACTCAGCTTGTCTTTCCTATAATGTTTAATACAACTCACTTTCCATCTGGCACACTTTAATTCTTACGACTCCTCTCATAGACTTCTCCTCTGCCCTTTCGACAACACCTATTCGGCATTCTTCACTGTAAAAAAAAAAAAAAGTGAAATTTGTTTGGCCAAATTCCCTTTAATCGTTATAATATTATAGTAAAGCTAAATCCATTCCATTTTTACTAAGAACCAGTCCTATTATGTATACTTTAATATATTAACTCATTTTATGATTCACAATCTGTCTACAACTCAAATAAATATCATCTCTATAGCATGGGTGAGAAAATTGAGGGACAGAGAGAATAAGTAACTTGCCCCAGTACCTGAGAGAACTAGGATTTGAACCTAAACAGCAGAGCCCACACCCTTACTACTAGTCTGTGCTCATCCTTTAAATGGTGGCAGTCCTCAAGGAGCTCTCTGAATCTACAATTACTACCTGCATGATCCTACCCTTCCCTGGTTTCATACTTACACTCCCAGACAACCCCAATCTGTTGTACTAGTCCACAGCTCAAGATCTCTCAGCGCAAGATCCACACATCCAACTGCCAGCAAACACATCCAAACATCTCACCTTTGACCTTCCCTAGCAGTGTGCTTGATTTAGAGCATTCTTCACTTGCAGAAGACACCACCTAGCAGGCAGTCACCTAGCCTGAAGATAATGATGCCATTCTTTGCCATCCACTGCCTTGCCTCCCACACCTCCCAATCAGCAAGTTCATCAGTTTAACAACTTCGTCTCCAACACCTTAGTTCAGATGCTGATCATTCCCTGAGCACAACTTTCAGCCTCTTCACACAGCTGCCAGAGTGATTTCTCAAAACCACAGCTGCTCTCGTATCTCCACTGGTGATATTTCCAATGACTCCTCATCCCTTCAGGATAAAATTCCAACTCCTCAGCACAGCGCACAATACCTTCCTGATAGGTCATGGCTACTTTTTCAAGTAGCTTTCTGTCCTAACCTCTAGTCCTCAAATCTGTATACATGTGGTCCCTCATCTTGAAACATACTCCATCACCCTTCATCCCCTTGCCACTCACCTATCGTCTTTGGCTCACTTTCAGTCTGTTTCTCCACTCAAGTGACTATGCCCAAAATAGCCTTTCCTGCCCAATAGCCCCCTGCATCCATCCACTTGTCCCCTGTTACCCACCATACTGAATTAGAATCACCTTCATATTTGTTTTCTTATCATTAAACTGGACTTCTCTGAATACAGAGGGCACATCTTAGACCTCCATGTATTAAATAAGCATTTAACACAGGACTCACATGAAGTAGGTGCTCAATAAATCTTTGTCAGATGAAATAGCAAATGGAAACACAGCTTTTAGAAGCTGGTTTTGCCCCTCCTTCTGAATTAAGTAGGCAGATGGAGACAAAGCTAACAGCATTTGAAGTGAAAGAAGCAGATGGCTTTAAATCACATCAACTCCAGCCAGGGAATGTATACTCTTTTCCTTTCAAAACATCCTTAAATTATCACTTTCATTATTGATCCCTTCTACTTTACAAAAAAGATAAAAAAGAAAGAAAGACAGGTCACTTTAACGTGTTTAAATAGAGGAGTAATGACAGCTCTACGGAGTGAAGATAACTGAAGTAGAATATCTCCTCACTGATACAAGCAACATTAAGAAAGAAATTGATTCACATAACAAAATTTTCTAGGTAAATATGTATTTGTCCTTAAAGCACCAAATAAAGGGGTGTTTTTAATCGTTTCTGGAAGAAAATCATTCTCAAATATACACATCTCTACTTTTAGAATCAAAGAATATTTTAAAATACATTCATATCATAGTAAGTAAATACGATTTTTAAAAGTAAGCATAGTCCCATTTTGTTAAAACAGAAACATATATATTTACGTTTATATTTACATTTGTGTTTATGTTATTTAGCTCTTCCAAAATGTTAACAGTGGGTATCTCTGGTTGTGAAATTATGACAGATTTTTATTTTGTTGTTTCATCTGTATATTCTAATCTTTTCACAATAAAATGCATAAATTATATAACAGAAATAGAAATTTGCAAACAAAATAGTACTATATTAATTTAAGATTTTGTTGACAAGATAAATTATCACAATCAAGTTCCATATTTACCCATTGGTACAACATTTGGAAGCTCTTAAAGTTAACAAGAGCCTTAACAAACTAATTCAAAATCTAATGCTTTCAGAATTCTTGAGCATATAGTCTAGATTTTTCAGGCCTTCTCATTTAATCTACAGCCATACTTCTTTTTTGCTATCAGTTCCTGCTTCTAGAAGTTTCCTTTTCCTCTTTTCAAATATGTTATTTGTAAATTTGCTAAAGTCATTTGAAAAGCAGAGTGATTTCTTTCTTGAGACCCTGAAGTGTAAAGTCTGAGCTTTTTTGAACACAGACTTTGTGGCATCTGTTTGCACTTTGTATTTACTATAATAGTTAAGAGTATGTTTAGGCTTTGGAATGTACTTCGACTTCTAGCTTCACAGCAACTAGATATGAGACCCTGAACAAACTACTCAACTTTTCTGAGCCTCAGTTTTCTCATCTACAAGAAGGGAGACCAATAACAACTGTATATGTTTGTTATGAACACAAATAAGAATGAGGTAAAGTGCTCCACAGAGAGTTGAAAACAATAGCAAGTACTTGTGTTTAGGTACGTTATTTATTTTACTATTATTAGTGTTAGGTATATTATTTATGCTACTGTTATTGTTCACTTCCTAATTCTCAATTATTTTCCAGGTATATAAGCTTCCAGACTGAGCTCTAGGGAAGCAAAATATTTCTATGTATAAGCAACTGGTTACAGAAATGAGTCACCTAAAAGCCAAATCAGGCTACTCTCATCCTGAGAAGTAGGAAAAGAGGTGTTAAACCTGTTAAAGAGTTAGCAATTTACAGTACATATAATGTACAGTAAATAAAACACAAGACTAACTGAATCACTAACTTCAGATCTGAAGAAGCCATGTTTATGGCAACTTGTTCTTCAAAATGCTTATGTCAGTTGCTTCAGAGGTCACAAGACTGGAGCTCATGTGATAAGGTTAGCTCTTCCCCCCTATTCTGGAATGCTTCCAGAGCCTTTAAACAGAGGATATTGCCTTCATATATATTTTTTTGACCATCGCTGGGATAAATAATAGCAACCCAGATATAGAATACATGTTGACAAACTTTTACTAAAATACAAATGAACCAAAAAGGTTCTTATTAGAAATGAAGTTTGGTGGTACTGGTGGCCTCAATAATGGTCTTACAAAGTTGTTGTCAGGAAGCTCTGGTCAGTAATATATTACAGGTCAGAAAACTATTTCTAAAGCAAATAAAATTGTTTCAACCATTTTTCTAAGAAAAATAGTAGTAGACATACATTACAGAGAAGTTGGCAAAAACTAAGACTATAGATGAGAGAATAAAACTTACCCATAATTCACCACCAAGAGATAAACACTATTAAAACATTTTGATGTATTTTCCTCCTTTTGTGCTTATTATCTTTATACTTATACATTTATATATAAAATCATGCTGTTATAGGCATTTGTATCCTGCTTCTTTTTTGACTTATTATAATGTAAGCATTTTATAGAGCATTAAAATTCTTTGTAAACATCGTTTTTAATAGCTGCATAAATGCTCCACTGTAAAGATATGCCATAATTTACCTAAGTGTTTCCTCATTGTTGGACATTTAGACTATCCCCCCCCCCTTTTTTTTTTTTTTTTTGCTAACACAGAAATTTTAAAGATGATTTTCAAGAGAAAACAAGTTTTATTTCGTAGGCAAATGAAGTACACAATGAAACAGACAGTGATGCTATGTTAGTGTAATAGATTCACTGCTAGCCTCAGGTTCAATCAGAATAGGCATTTATCTTTCCTTCAAGCAATAATTCATTTTAATTCAAACTTTCCATTCCTAGCTGCTTTCTCACAAATATGTTTTCCATCTCACACAATTGCAAAGAGTCAGCCATAAAGCTCACTTTTTGACAGGTGGCATTTAATTTGTCTGTAGGTCAAAAGCCCTACTATCTCTTGTTGCCACGCTGAACAGAAGCAGGAAGCCTCACTTAACAATCCTGCCCATGTGTAACCCTCCTCCTTTGTGAGAATATTTACCTCCTCTTCAAGCTCAATTCTTGGCTCCTCTGTCAAATGTAAAAGTGTCTTCCTTGGGCTTCTGGGTACTTCAGAATTAACTTTTCTTCCCAGGCCCTTAGGCTACCTTGAAATGTGTGTCTCCATGGGGATCAGAACTCCATATCAAGAGACTCCATCCCACCTTTAGAGGATCCCAATTTCCTTTACAATAGGCCTCTTTCCTGCTATACCAGAAAGTCATGCCAGAAATCTAAATGCCCCACCTATGCCTCCAGATGAAGAGCTTAAACCTTGAGATAATTGAAGTAGTCACAGCAAGAAGCAAAGCCTTGGGGAGGCCATTAATAATGCAACATGTGGTCATGCAGATTGCAGGTACAAAAGAGAATATTATAAGCATATTTAATACGAAATACAAGAACTACAGCAGAGTGAGTTAGGAATTTCGGTTGATTCTCCTGAGAAACTAATCACTTACCAGTCTAAACAGCTACAGATTGATCACAAATGCAATCTAAAAAAGATAACAACTTGTTGGGGTCAAAATGCAGATTTCACAAAACAAAATAAAATGTATGAAAAATAGGAAATAGGAAAGTTTGTGAATCAGAAGAGAGCAAAAGACTTCAAAGTCTATTTCTATTAATATTGAATCTGGTACTGGGGGATCTAACAGACTGATCCTAACCAGACCACCTTACCCTTCAAAAGACTATATACCTTCAGGAATTAAACATCATAAAAAGTATGATGACCAAAGAAGTTTTATCCTTCCTGCACAGAGAATGGAATGGGAATGAATAAAATATCTAAACTGTAGAAAATGGGTTTTTCTTCCTTTATCACTATTCCTAAATAATGTTTTTTCAACATTGGAAGCACAGTACAATTGCACAACTGAACACAATTGGTGTTCAGATGAAATAATACAGAAAGCCCTTGCCATGTTGCCTGGCATGAAGTTCCTGTTCAATGGATGTCAACTGATTCTTTTCTTCTATAAAGAAGAAATGGGGTTAAGAGAATAACAACAGAACTTGTTTCATGTATTACCCAGTGACTCATCTAGTCCATATTTCTTGATTATTAGGATGGGAAGTTATATGTACATATATTATATTTTTGACAGGGTATGTCATAAAATGGTGGGATTTTAGATCTTAAAAAATCCACTTAATAATACAGCTTTTTTTTCTTTCTTTTTTTTTTTTTTTTTTTTTTTTTTTGGCAGGGGCATGGAGGACACAAGAAGCTAAATCTTCCTTACTTTACACCAGCCAACATCCAGAGTTTAAACAAACAAAAATCGGTAGGCACTCCGTTGCTTAAAAACAAAATTTGCCTTATTAAAAAAGAAATCCATACAAATAAGCAAACTTTTAGAAGTTTAAATAACCCTTTGAAATTCAGTATGTTCTTCAAATGTCATATTTGCAAATACAGGTTTGAAGTATTTGAATGCCGAGGGGCCAAATTGTTTTAGAGTTCAGAATTTTTCACATTTTAGAAAGGCAATATGATGCATACATGCCCAGAACTGTCTCAAGAGTCACATCCTAATCAAATACATGAATATTTCTTCAGGGAAACTTCAGGATTTTCATATTGAATAAAATAAATAAAGTCCATAATTAGACTCCTGTCTGCTCTGTGAGTTATGCCACCAAATTAGCCTGTGACAAGTAACAGCAACAAAAAAGTACCTGCCACTGTTTAGAGATTTTTTTAATTTCAGACTTATGAATAAGGAATTATGAAACTATTTTTGATATGAACACACACTATCAGATAAACCTGTCTACTGTGTAAATTTAAGAAGGATAAATAATTAGGTGATAAAAAGGACAGGTTATATGCTGATGTCATCTAGACAAAATACCGCCACGAATAGAAAGAACTTTTATGAAAATTACAAGACGAAAAAGAATTGGTGAAACCAAAGTATGCACCCCTTAAAACAAAAGGGTTTCAAGAGCCTCTCATATAGACCTGGCCTGTAAAAGCACTGCCTTGGCATAAGATGCCTTCAGATCTATTCTGATCATTATTTCCTGCCACTAACCAAAATCTGTCTATGACTCTAAAGCCACATTTTCGTGAAGGCAAAGAGAAAAGAGAGTACTTGGAAATCGAACACACGGGGAGGGCAAAGCCCAACAAAGGCACTTCCAGAAACTGACAACCACACAAATATAGTTCACCTCACTCTTCAAGTTTATAAATATACAGAAATCACATGGTAAAATGAATAAGTGAACACATGCTCCCAGTTATTACTGTTTTTGTATAACCTACATCCTATTACGACTGCCAAATCTCAGGATTAAGAATAGATCCTTAACACCCCAAATACCAATTTATAGTAACATGATCTTGAGAATTCCTGGCTTTTGTAAGTTTTTTTGAGTCGTTTTGATGTTCGTCTTTACCTTTTTCCAATCTCAAGTTTTCCCACAGAAAACCAAATATTTTCTACCAGCAAATGGGAGGGTTTATTATCAACCAGAAATATTATTTAGATTAAAAGGATCCTTTAACTGTATTTTATCAGGGAGAGCTTAGCAGAGACGAGAGCCAAACAGAAAACTGTTGTCTTGGGCAGAAAGTTCCCTACATTTAAATGCTGAATGTTAAATAATTGTATATAACAAGTCACATTAGGAACATATTTTAAGGCTGGTGGATCCTTGAAGCATATGTATCTTCTGAAACATATACCAAAGTTTTAACAAATGAGAAACTAGAGATCACAGAGATTACTCCCAGCTAATTTTTGGCACCAACAGAACAAGAACTCCCAATAGTTAGAAATAATTTAAGTTTGGATATGTTTTTTATTGGGGGCAGGAGTACAACATAGGGGGCAAACAAACATGGGTTGAAAGCAAGTTATCGGTGTCTAGTTTTATTTCAACAATCATTGGCTTCATACTTTGACCTCAATGAGAGTAAAAACTAGCTGTAGAATTAACACAACTAAATAAATGACGGCAGAAAATGTTCAACAGGACCTTGGGAGACCCTAGGATTCAGATGAGGGAAAAGAGGGGGAGAGTTTTCAGGGGGGATTGAAATGAGACAATGCAACAATATACCTGGGAGGACACTTAGCTGCTACAAAGAATCTCCCAACTGTTCCCTGAGCCAAAAATATATTTAGAGGCTTTACAACCATCACTAGGTCATTAGACTATGGACTCCCTGGTCCCTTAAATTTTAATGAACCTGAGCCCTTTAAAGGTGGCACCGAGATCAACTTGAGCTGTGAAACAATTAAAATGTTAATGGGGTTTCTACTGTAAATAGATTTATGAAAGAAGGAGAATGCTGACTGAGTTGTTTCCTGGCCCCGACTTGTTACTGTCGATTGAATTCAAGCAAGATGTGCTTTACAAGAGATGTAAGACATACCTTTTAATGGCTGCTACCCACTGTGTTTCCTATTTCAAAATTCATTTCAGTATTGCATATAACATGCCTAAAGCCCAATACAAATACTATTCTGTTATCACATAATTGGCCAGTGTGTATTGCTGTGTCTTGAGTTTCTACTTGTTTTATTTTACATGTGGTATACCAGTACATTGAAAGGAAACTCATGTTCATTTTTGCTCATCCCAATTCAGAGAGAGTTCAAAAGTTCAAAAGATAAGAAGTGGTTCTCAGCATGAGTAAACCGTGAAATGCATTGGAAAATAAATTTTTGATGTCAAGATACATTCGCAGTTTATTCATGCTGAGAATAGTATTTTTTTTAATCTTTTAGAGTTTATAAGCTGGGATAGCCAAAATTTAAATTCCACACTAAATAATGAAGCCGTATAATTTACTATTATTTTATTGTCACATACTTTTAACTATAAACAAAATCCTTTCCGCTATAACAAAAATTTGGAAGTACTGCAAAGGAACATTAGTACTCTGAGCTCTGCAAAGGAAAACCATTCAAAATTAGATTGCCTTTCTCCTGGTCACTACACTAAACCATAAAAATAGTTTTCTTAATAATTCAGAAAACCAAAAGTGTAAATCTCCTGGTGTTCCCTCTTCCTTCAAGAGCCAAATCCACGAAAGTCCAGAATCACTGTCAATTCTTGACTGTCCATGTCGGTGAGAAGAAACTTTAAACACCACTGAAAACTGTCCACTGAAGAATGACCAAAAAAACACTTCCCAAATCAAAAGTTGACAAGCCACATAATTTATAGCCAAGGACCTGACTTACTGATTGGAAATGCTTTTACTAATTCTGAACACGTCCCCATCATTATCATATGGTTATCAAATAGATTTCTTTAAAGAAACTAGAGATCTCCAGATACCTAAGTCAAACACAAATGTCAGTTAAGATTGCTGAGACTGACAGACATGCAATTAATTCTATCTGAGGGACCTAGAATTAATTGTGAAATAGATGACTTTTGTGCTGGGTCTTAGAGATTAGCCTGGAAGAAAAGAAGGAGGCAGAAAGTTCACTGAGAACAAAGGTCACATGGCAGGAATGTGTGGAGTGCATTTGGGGACCCTGGGATATCTCCTGGTGAAGTAGAGCTGCAGGTGCATGGATGCAAGGGTGGCAATACCAGTTAAGGGTAGTGAATAACATTTCCGGAAGGTACTGTCCCCTTCCAACAGCCTCCAAGGCCTTGCCTACTGTGCTCTATTCCTGCAATGAATGTTCTTCTGCTCCCGATCCTCACTTTCAAATGCCACCATGTTCATGAAGCTTTTCATGATTCCTTGTCATGAATTTGGCTTATTACTTTTTAATTATAGTAATATTTTGGTCTAAGTCCTTTACAACGCTTAATTATCCACAACAAAGAAGTACTTGATCATAAGCTCCTGGGAAGTGGAGGCTTTATTTTACCCATCTTTTCACTCCCTGCAGAAAACGCCTTGATGATTGTGAACTGATCTTAAATTGTGGCCCATCTGTGATCAACTCTGCTGGAGTAGTACTGTCCCCTGTCCTTTCTGGCCATAAGAATAATGAGGCTGAGGATGATGGCAGATACATAGTAAATGTCTAGTCATGCAAAAATGCAGACCTCCAATACACGTAACCACTCTAGACATCTCCACTTCTTGTCACTGTCACTTCTTGTCATTAAGAGTGATACCTGCTAGAGTTAACCTCTCAACTAGAACAAGGTTCTTTCATCAGGTAGATCTAGATAACTCTAAGTCAATTTTTTTTCAGTAATGACATCTTTCTACTTGCCAAGTTCCTGTTTAACTTTCGGGAAGCCTTCCATAGCATCTACCTCTCTCTCTCTCTCTCTCTCTCTCTCTCTCCTCTCAGGCAGTTTCTTAATCTCTTCCATGGGTCCTTCTTTATCTGTTCTCCTCTCATTAAAATTTGACAGGTTTCCGGGTAGCCCCGGTGGCTCAGTGATTTAGTGCCGCCTGCAGCCCGGGGTGTGATCCTGGAGACCGGGTATCGAGTCCCACATCGGGCTCCCTGCATGGAGCCTGCTTCTTCCTCTGCCTGTGTCTCTGCCCTTCTCTCTCTGAATAAATAATTTTTTAAAATAATAAGAAAAATAAAATTTGACAGGTTTCCTTCTTCAAAAGCTTGTCTCCTCACTTTTATACATACTTGTGTTTTTCTGCTTCAGCATCCAAGTATAGTTCTAACCCAGATGGCTCTTCTGGCCTCAGACCCTTGCATGGAGCTTCTCCAGAACATCTCCATCTGAGGTTCCACAAGCCCATAGGGCTTACGTGGTCACTGCTGAACTCATCCTCCTTCTTCTGCGTGTCTGATTTTCTCTATTACCCAGCCACCCTAGAGTCTTCTGTCCCCTTGACTTCCACTCATTCATCAGCTCTTCTTGCGATTAATCTTTCAAATCTGGGGGATCCCTGGGTGGCGCAGTGGTTTAGCGCCTGCCTTTGGCCCAGGGCACGATCCTGGAGACCCGGGATCGAATCCCATGTCAGGCTCCCGGTGCATGGAGCCTGCTTCTCCCTCTGCCTGTGTCTCTGCCTCTCTCTCTCTCTCTCTCTCTCTGTGCGACTATCATAAATAAAATTTTAAAAAATTATAAAAATCTTTCAAATCTGTTCCTTCTTTTTATTACCACCAGTATTTCCTTTGTTGAATAGTCTCATGTTACTTCTCCCTCTACTATTGAAAGAACCCTCTGGCCAGGCTCCCTGCCTCTGCCTCCTTCCCTCTTCAGCCCATTCCTCATTCAAAAATACAAATATGATGAGGTTACTTCCCCTGCTCTCAGTCAGTCACTTCCTGGCTCCCCGCTACTACAATGCAAAGTCCAAAATTCTCATCTTGATATGAAAGACCCTTCCTGAGCTATCCCCTCTCAACTCCCCTAAGCTCATCTTCTACTGAGACCCACTTTCATATTCTTTCCTCTGGATATATCATTAAGGAAATGGCTTATGATTTTCCTAAAGGAGAGATGGGGCTTCCTTCTGGCATATGCTCTTCTCATCAACTAGAACCCACCACCACCAGCACCACCCTTACCAACCATCTAACCTCTACCTAAAGAATCTGCCTAAGAAAATTAAAATCCTGAAAACTGACACTGAGGACCTAGATTCTTTCTTCCCTCGAGTTAAGTTACTTCTCCCATCTCGGCCAAGTTTGGTTTTTTGTTTATTTATTTATTTATGTAAGTAGGTAGGTAGGTAAGTAGGGGTTCTAGTCTGTCTTTTGGTTTCCCTACGAGGTGCTCAAAGATCTATCTTCTCTGCATCCCCAAAGCCAAGCAAAGTACTTGAGACTGAATAAGCATTTGTTGAATGGAAGTAACAAGAAAAGAATCCAGCTACATGTTAAGCAACTGGGTTAGTGATTTGATTTCAGCTTCAGTAGAAAAAAAGACACATATTTGGGATTTAAATATATCCCTTGGATCGGCTCACTAAACCTATGTGTTCATCTAGTTCCAGAGTCTTCCTACCTATGGAAAAAGAATGGGAAAATCAAGGGCTGGATTCGACAAAAGAGAACAAAACTAGATGCCTTAGCAAAGCTCACGCGCTGAAACTGGGAAGGAAAATGTTAGGAGCGTTGGGAGACAATTCTTCAAGGTCTCTTGCATTTCTACATATCTTGTGAAGCTTAGATGGCTTTTGTTCTGGAAGGATGTTTGTATAGCAAATAGCCTTGGAAGATTTAGAGTGTCTCCTGCCAGAGCTGAGCAAAGAGTTGTTTAATGAGCAGGATAATAAAGATGATGTCTCCCTCTAAGGGCAAAAATTGGCCAGGTTTGCTAATAGTCCCCTTATAAGACTAGACATTTTTTTAAAGCCTAGATTCTGCAGCTGTGACATAAATTCCACTGTGTGCACAGTATGCATTGGGGTCATTCTTCATTATCCCTGTGGAATTTGGGAGAAGGGGAAGTAGAAGCAAGGGAAACCAATTCAAACACGAAGCCCACGTCACCTGTTATGACGTGACTAATAAAGTCCTTTGTCTTTAACCCAGGGGTCTCACGTCTTCCTTTAGCAGCTATGAACTGTGGCACACTACCTTGTTACCTTGTAGGTGGAGTAAAATCTTAACTAACTACATAAACTCCCCTGAGCTTCACACTCTCTTCTATGCTATTTCTCCAGAAAACCTTAACTTCCCTTGAATCTCAATTTCCTTTTCATGAAATGTGGTTATTAATATTACCTTCCAGTAGGGCTGTTGTGAGGATTAAAGGAGTTAAAAAATGTAAAGTACGTAAATTGTTCCTGGCATATAAGAAATTCTATTTAATAATAATATTGTGATGCTTTGAATTTTATTTCATGGATAATCAAAGTTTTATGGAAGGAAATGATACACATTAGTAGGTTTTTGCTTGGGAAACCAACTTTGATGAAAATTAAATCATATTTATAATAAAAATAAGGAGCAAGAGAATATAAAAGAGAAGACCAACCAAGAGACAACTATAATAGTCTAAGGGTAAAAACAGTTTAGCTGGGCTTGAGTGTTGGCAAGAAGAAAGATAACTAATTCAAGAGATATTTCATTGCTTGTGTTTATAGGATTTGTCAATTGATGGGAATATTAATATTAACTTATAGTTATCCAGTCAACACATACAAAGGCCTTTTCACAATCCTCTCACCTAAAGCTCATCATCATTAAGTACAAAGTAAACTGGGAGAAAGGTGACAGATAAAAGATTTCAAACATGAAGGAAGGGGAAGATGAGCAATATTCCCAAGGAGGAGAAAATGCGAGGGAGGCAATGAAGACTAAAGATGATTTATGGATATTTTGAGTCTGAAGCCAATGGAGGTGGTAAATCTATAGCTGAAAATGCAAGTCTGTGATTCCAAAGAGACTGGAGCTACATGTATAGATCTGAGTCTCATCAGAATAGAGGATCTGATAAGAGCCAGTGGAAAGAAAGAGATAAATCAGGTAAAGAATAAAAAATGGGGAGAGGAATGAAGATAGAAGGTAAAAGAGTACAGGGGCCAATCGAGGAGAACCGCAGGTGATAACCAAAGTACAAATGAAAAAGCGTAAGTGAGGAAGTAGAGAAGTAGGAAATAGAAATAGCCAGTAATATCGTATACTACAGAAAAATGAGAGTAGGGTGAGTTTTGAAAAGAAGGCAGTCTCTGAGAAGAAATTTTGGCAGAGGAAGCCAGACTGCAGTGGGTTAACTGATCAACAATAAGAAAGAAGCAGCATCAAGAGCTGTTCTTGAGAAACTGAAGATGAAAGAGAGAAGCAAGGTCAAGACGGATCTGCAAACAGATACAGACATATGATAAACACGAAATAGAGAAATAGAGACGTAGAAAGGGACACTTGGATACATTGAGGAGAAAAGGGAAAAGCAAACAGAAAAGAAAGTGTTGGCAATAAAATAGAGAAATGATAGAAAAAAAATTTAAGGATGGGATCTGGAACATACAGGGAAGGTATCTTGAAAAAAAGAGTGGGAAACATATTCCTATGAGACATAGAAGAAAGAAGCAAAAATATAGGAAAAATATATTTTGAGACCAACAACAGGGAGCCTGACGAAATTCATAGAACATAATGTCAATTTAATCAATAAAAGGGTAGAACGAAGTTGACTGCTAAAACTCCAAGTTAGAGCTGAGGTTTTGGTCTGCTTGGAGAAGTAAGAGAAAGACTTAGCTACTGTTGAATATAGGTAAGCAGATTCAGACTAAAGTAGGAAGACCAGGGAGGCTGGTAAAGTGAGAGCCAAGGAATGAGAGGTCAAGGGCTAAGGGACCACCACAGAGAACAGCGATTAGGGACAGAGCTCTCGAGTGAGACAGAAAGGGTCCAAAGCCCATCCCACCATTTCCCAGCTATGAAACTTCAGGCAAGTTACTTAACCTCTCTCTACCTCAATTCCTCACCTGAAAAGTGGAGATGATAGTTATCTACATCATGACGGCTGTTAGGACTCGAGGCATTAATAAATACAAAATGCTGAAAATAATGCCTTGTCCATAGAGAGTACACACAGACTTCTCTGGTACACTTTATGCTCATTTGGCCTGGTTGATCTCACAAGAAAGAAAAATATTTTTGGACTGATTTACAGTAATGAGTAAGTGACAGACCACAGGCCATGCTTAAGTTCTTTGAAAATTTTAAAAGTGAACTGTTAATAGCCCCAGACAACTCTAGTTAGCTCAATTTCGGACGTTATCATGAGAAAATTAAAAAAATAAATATATAAACCAGAACCAAAACAAAATAAAGCAAATTCCATTATGTTGTGGTACATAGACGATTTTGTCAATTCCCCTTCATGATTTTGGATTATTATAGCTTCCTGCCTTTGTCTACTTCTAAATTTAGTGATTTCTCAAAAATCTAAATCTCTGCACTCTGACAAGTTTCTTTTTTTTCTTTTTTTTTTTTTTAAGATTTTATTTATTTATTCTTGAGAGAGAGAGAGAGAGAGGCAGAGACACAGGCAGAGGGAGAAGCAGGCTCCATGCAGGGAGCCCGACGTGGGACTTGATCCCGAGTCCCCAGGATCACACCCTGGGCCGAAGGCAGGCACCAAACCGCTGAGCCACCTGGGGCTGCCCAGACCACAAGTTTCTATATCAACTACAGAAGCCTGAGGTAAAATATAGTTCCCCATAGGTGTGTTGGGGGTGGGAGGAAGATGGATAAACAGTATCATAGAAGGCATATTTTGGATTTGTGTGTCAAACTGCCCACGTCAGATACTGGTATTAGGAAATGATCACAAGATGTCCTAAACAATTAGGAGACTGCTGAGTCACAAAGTGGCCACACCTTTTTTGAAATTTCCCCCAAATGCCAGAGGAATTCAAGTATCTCTAGTTCCAGGAGCTTAAGCTACTGGATCTGCCCTTATGCACTTCTGCTTGCTTGGTACCTACAATACTTACTTCCAAGTTCACTACTTTTAATCACGTTGCATACAATAATTATGCAAGTGTTTACAAGACAGCATCACAAAGGATAAATTTTAATGGAGTGTCTTACTGCCAGTCATTTTCCTTTGATGTCTCAAAGATCTGGAGTAGAGTTTATTTCCTCCTATTTAATCCTTTAGAAAACATTTGCAGAGTCCCATTAACATAAGTAAACTCTTCAATATCCCTTTATCAAAATGCCATCACCAGACAACTCTCCAATTCATAATGCACTTGCCAAGGATTTCTCCATTCCACAATTCCCAGTTTAAGCCCTGCCCATCATTTAATACTTAAACACCAGACAGCCATGCGAGAGCAGCATTTCTTATGAAAAGTCTCAGTGAGGAAAGAAATCAGATCTTCTTTGTGAGGACCTATCTTACCCATTTTTCGACACTTAACACCCCAGGCCCTCTCCATACCCAGCACCAAAGTACCAATGGAACCTTGTAGTTTTTACAACAATAAAAATAGTCCCACTTTGGCAGGGGGGGGCGGGTTAAAGTTTCTCAATACTCATGAGCCCCACTCCCGCTGAAAACCCCTGGCAGTGATAAAAAGAACTTCAAAAAAATTCAGATACTGGGCCTGGGTGCTCTGAAATGGAGCATATCTACTAAGAACTCCAACGCTGGAATTCAAACTACCTTGACCCAAATCTTGTGAATTTTCGGAGTGTGAATTTAACCTGTGTCTCTTTCTTCATCGTAAAATGGAGGTGACAATAGTGCCTACCTTGTAGGCACTACCTACTTTATTTCCAGAATAAAGTGAAATCATACATGTAAAGTACCTAAAAATAATTGTCGGACATTTAAATAAGAATTCAAACAGATTAATTATAACCTGTGATTCTCAACGTTTCTTTACATGGTAGGTCCTTAGGGACCTCTCTGTGGAATACCGACTTTATAAACCTGCCTATCTTTACTTCTCCAAGGTTTCCTACATATGATAATACAAGGTCATCAATCGGTTCAGATATCCTTAGAGTTGGGGCATCCCCTTGTCATACATCTTTTGTTCCAATAACAAAGTTTCCTTTGGAAATGAGCTCACCTGTGGAAGCATGTACCATAAATACAATGCATTAAGTTTAGGCTGGCCATTATTTAGCTGCACAATCATTTCCCCTTTTCAGCTGTCACCCCAGCTCCAAAATCTGCTCAAGTACAAGATCAGCTACATAAAAGTTTTGCCTGTGTTAATGACCTATAAGTGCCAGTCAGTAAGATGATGCATTCTCATTAGTGGTCCTCTCCTCATTAGAAGCCTGTTCTCACTGATAATGGACCTCAGAGGTCAATAAAAAAATCTCAGGAAGATTTCTCCTTAATTTAATAGATGGACAGGTACATGGAAGCCATGTGCTATACACGACTGCCTTCCACATGCCCGTAACAATCGCAAAGGCCTCTGCAGAACCCTACTTCTAAATCCCAACATGGTTCCTCCTGAAGAAACCCCCAACTCTAATACCAGGGAAGACTAAAGTACAAATTTGATGGGTCTTTCCCATCTAGATTTCAGAAGATACTAAGTCAGCAGAGTAATCTCAAAAATCCACAGAAAGAGCATCTCTATTAAACACCCCAAAATTCATCTTGGTTTTAATATCTTATCTCATGTCACCTACTAAATAAATGAGCTTCAATAGCAGTGTCCTTTAAAAAAAAAATGCAATGTCATCCTTCCAGCCTCTTCCACAAAAGTGTCAATATTGAAACATGGAGTAAAACATAAAACAGTTAAGCAATGTAAAAAGTTACATAGCATTTCTATTGTTTCTCGGGCCCTACAAAGGGATCATTCGGTCTCCTGTCACATGGATGACTCTGCGGCTACCTAATATGCTAACCTGGAACTTTAATAACGGCAAATAAAGGGAAAAGCATAGCTGGCTGGCAAGCTTGTTACATAGAAAGCAGTCCCCAAGAAGTGAAGCCTTGTGGAGTCACAAAGGTATCCAAAGAAAGATGTGTTTTCTGGGATACCCTGGAGAGGCCGAGTCTAAATCATAAATCAGCCTTCTCTTCAAAATAAACAAGTCCCATTTCATCCAGGCAGGAGGAATCACCTCCCCAGAAACTCCTTGCACTTCTGCCCAATACGGACTTACAAACTAGAAAACAAGGTGTTCAGCAAAGCCACCCACACCTTGCCCATGTCTCGAGATTCACAGTCAGTGGCATCTGCAGTAACCAGGTAGCAAATTTAATCTCAAGTGAGAAGCAAGACACATGGGAATGCAAAGCGACCCCCACCCCCCGCCAAAATCGGATTTTTCTTACACGAGACCGTAAAGCCCCCAGAAAAACGGAGACGTGGCTCTACGCCCTTATCTACATCATTTTGCTCTTGTAAAATAGTCCCGTTTCGGAAAATCACAGATGAAGCAAAGAAGCAGCGGAGCAGCCAAGATGGCAAAATGTTCAAAATACCCTGGTGTCCGCGCACGACGGCTCCAGGGCGCAGGGAGGCGCGGGGTCGGGTCCGGCTTCTCCCTCCCCCTCTCTCCGGGCGCCTGGGCGATGCTCCTTGCGGGGCCGCACAAGACCGCGGGAACTTCTCCAGCCCGAGAAGCCTCAGGGCCCGGCGGCGCGCACGGCCTGCGGCTGCCCCGCGCCCCCCGCCCCGCGCCCCCCGCCCCGCGCCCCGCGCCCCGCGCCGCCCTCTCCGCCCGCCCGCGGCCCCCGCCCCGCCCCTCCGCGAACCTGTGGCACCGCGCGCTCCGCCCGCCTCGCACCCGCTGCTCCAAAAAAAAAAAAAAGAAAAAAAAAATGTACGCGAAGTCACTGGTCTCCGAAAGAACGTGTCGAAAACTAGCTGCTCGACAGGATTTCGCTGAAACCGCTTCCCAAAGTGGAAAGTTGTCCTGAGCCAATTACTCGGAAATTACCTGAAAGCGCACGCACGCACGCGCACCGCCGAGGCCGGGCGGGGGCGGGGGCACACCTGTCCGGAGGTGCGAGGCGGGGGGCGGCCCCCCGCAGCCCCTGCCCCCCTCCGTCCCTCCCTCCCTCCCTCCCTCCATCCCCCCCCCCCCCGGCCGTCCCTCCCCGAGGGAGCGGGCTGTGCCGGCGCATCCCGCACCCGGTGGCCCGCAGCCCCGGCCCCCCTCCCTCCGTCCCCTCCCCTCCCTCCCTCTGTCCCCTCCGTCCCTCCCTCCCTCCGTCCCTCCGTCCCCCAGTCCCTTCCCTCCCTCCCCTCCCCTCCCTCTCCTCCGTCCCTCCGTCCCCTCCCCTCCCCTCCGTCCGTCCCTCCCCTCCCTCCCCGCCGTCCCCTCCATCCCTCCGTCCGTCCCCTCCCCTCCATCCCTCTGTCCCTCGCCCCCGTCCCTCCGTCCCACCGTCCCTCCGTCCGTCCGTCCCCGAGGGAGCGGGCCGGGCCGGGCCGAGGCCGGGCGGGGCGGGGCGCGGGGCCCCGGCTCCCCCTCCGCGTCCCGGGCGCGGGCGCCACTCACCCGGCCGAGCGGAGCTGCAGGGCGCTGCGGGCGGCGGCAGGAGCGCGCAGGCGGCGCAGCCCGAGTGGCCGGGGACCCCGGCGGCGCGCCCCGCGCACAAGTTGGGCTCGCGGGGCAGAAGTTGGCGCGCGGGGCCGGCGGGGCGCGGGGCGCGGGGCGCCGAGGGGGGCGCGGCGGCGGCGAGCGCGGGGGCGGCGTCCGAGCCCCGGAGGCGCCGCGGCCGCCGAGCTGCGCCCCTGCTCCGCCGGGAGCCCCGGAGCCCGGCGAGCCGCGCGGCCCCGCAGCCCCCGCAGCCTCGGTGCCATGGAAACGCGCTCGCCGCCCGCCCGCCCCGGCCCCTGCCGAGCGCTTAAAGCGACAGCCGCGCCGCCAGCGCCCGCCGGGCCAGCCGCGGGGACCCCCGCCCCCGCCCCCGTCCCCGCCCCCGCCCCCGTCCCCACCCCCGCCCCCGAGCCGGAGCCCGAGCCCGAGCCCGCGGGCGGGGGCTGCATGCCCCGGGGCGGAGGGGGCGACACCCAGGGGGCGAGCCCCGCGCCGCCCCCGCGCACCCCAGCGCCTCCCCGCGCCTCGCGCCTCCCCGCGCCCTCGCCCTCGCCCGACCCCGCCGCGCGGACCAGGCCCCTCGGCTCCCGGCGCCCGACCTGCTCGCGCCCCGCCCGCCGCCGCGCCTCCTCTCCGGCTCCGCCCGCTCCCGCCCGGGCCCCGGGCAGCCGCGCCGCAAGTGGGACCCCCGGCCGGGGACCGGGGCCCAGCTCCTGCACCCCGACAGCCCGAGACCCGCCG
The DNA here is from genome assembly GCF_053574225.1 of Canis aureus. Taxonomy (NCBI): domain Eukaryota; kingdom Metazoa; phylum Chordata; class Mammalia; order Carnivora; family Canidae; genus Canis; species Canis aureus. The sequence continues at coordinate 37,676,684 of NC_135641.1, read as the reverse complement.
CACCCCCGCTCCTTGCTCCCAGTGGGGTGACCCCCGCTCCTCCGGGCCCGGAGGTGCAAGGAGGAACCGGCCCCCTTACTCACCCCCCCGCCCCCCCCGCCCCGGGTGTCCGCGGAGCAGCGTGCGGCCGCCCTCGGCCCCTGGGGAGCTGCGCCCCCGCCCCCGCCCCCGCCCCCGCCCGGGACGCCCCGCGAGCTCCGCCGCGGCTGGGCCCGCGCCCCACGGCCACCAACCTCCGGAGTCGGCCTCGCGGAAATCAAACCCGACGGTGCCTCGTGCCCTCCCACAAGGGCAGCCCGGGATCCGAGGCCGCGGTCCGCAGCTCCGCCCCTGTAGGACGCCGATCGATCTGCAGCCGGACAACTTTTTTTTTTTTTTTTCCTTCCGTCCCTTAACTTACCCAAAGTGGCTCTCCAAGGACTCATTCATAGTCCGAAACTTAAAGTGGTAACATCTGATTTCCTCAGTCCGAGGAGCCCTAAAACGATCCCCCAAATGGTCTTTTGGGCTCCCTTTTGCCCTTCATATTTGAATTAACCATCTGGCTTCGTTTCAGTATTCTGAGCCTTTGTTCTCTCTTTTCTTTCTGCTTTTTCTGCAACTAAAGAAGCAATTGGGCATTCTGAAGGAGGGACTGAGGAGCAAACTTTTGGAGTTTCTCTGAAAAGAGAGGGGGAAAAAATGAGGGTGAGATGGATCCATCCCACTGCTGAAATATTTACCCTTCTACGATTCTGTCTTCCTTGAATTGGAATTCATACCCACCTGCAGCGTCTCCTATTGCTCTCAGACATAGCTACATATTTTGGGTTTTTTACCGAGGCCTAACAAAGTGAAAAATCATAAATGTAAAACAGAACAAGATACTATCTTTTTCAACAAATGTCTTGAAGAACAGAATTTTAGTCATTTGTGTGGAAATCATTCTTGGAAATTCCTTACTTCATCAAAGAGGGATTCGTTCTTCATTTTCTAAACACCAGTTATGAACCAGGCCTTCTCCAATCCCAGAGGGAGTGGACTTGGGGACAGTGCTGATACCTGTCATAGAGTTACATTGTCACTTGGCTAACTTTTAACTAGTTCTGATAATGGCAGGCCTCGTCTGTGTTGCTAAAACACATTGATAATTTTTAAATCTATTGTTAACTCCCATAATTTCCTCTAAATCTCTTTGCCACCCTTGTTAACAAGTAACAAAGTGCAGTACTTAATTTCACTTCCCCTTCTTTTTTTCCTCTCCCTCTTCTGGTAAGGTGCTTATAAACAGTAAAATGACCAAAGGCAGGCAGGGAACTGTGTGGGGAAAGGAAAAAAAAAAAAAAGGAAACTGGATAATTCACAATGATGGTGGCTCCTGAACCAAGTGTAAAGACTGTATAAGGTGGGGCCGTTTTTCTCTCCTTCTGGGTTTGAGTATCCGTGAAAAGATTAATCCTCTCCATTGATTCAATTTCTAGTTTATCTTGTGCATGAAACCTAAAGACTCTAGGTTATTTCAATACAGTTTGATCCTAATTGTTTCAATGAAAATTTATAGCGCACCTAAAGATGACAGTATCGATTAATCTGTACCCTGAAATTTCCCAGGACTCGATAAGCCTTTCTTTGCTTCTGGACTAGCTTTAACTCTGCAGGGCTCTATCTGAAACTAATCTCATTCCTTCCTGGAGTGTGAAAAGTTTCTACTCATTTTCTTCCTTTGTAATACAGAAACCCTTGCATAAATAATAGACCACCTTTATTACAAGGCTAAATTTTCTATCAGCCACAGCTGAAACTCAGAACTATTTTAAGAACTGAAGAATGATGGGGAAATGCTGGAACATGTGTAAAGTATCTGATTGCATGGTTGTTTAGTAAAGGTCAGCTTAGGCACATGAGAAGTGAATCGGTAAATTGAAAATCACCAATTAGGAGAATTTCCTTTTAAATGTACATCAGTTTAAAAACATGTTTATTATAGATGAAGATTTTTAAGCACTTTGTAACAGGCTAAATATGATTAATGTATAGTCTGTGACGTGAGGTTGATTTCAGATTATTCTAGCACGGATAATAATATGAACACAATGTCATTTAAGCAATTATCATTAAATAAAACGTACTCTTCCAGCGTTAGGATTTAAAATTTTGCCATGACCTAGGAAACTCTCATTTTAATTCAGCTCTCCTTCTGCAGTCTATTCATACAATTTAAGAATACCTGGTGATTTGGTTTGATTGGTTGCCTATGCTTTATCTCTAAAACAGGGGAATATCAGGAAACCTGTTAGTTACAGGCTTATATATTAAAAGAGCAACACCACTTGGTGGCTTGGGGATGCTATGAGCACATAAAGTGAAGCCAGATACAGACAAAACAATTCACTCGGCCCTTATTGCCTAAAGTGCAAGAAATTTTAAAATTAGCAAAGCAAAAGAATGAGCCAAATACACAAAGAGACAATTTTTTTAAATCAAGAGAAAAGTTTTGTGTTGATGGAATCCCTTGCTCAGACATAAATTTCATTGGGGGGGAAAAATAGAAACATCATGAATTGCGTTTTATTCTTGTGAATGATTTTTTTTTTTTTTACACTGTCAACCTGGACAAGCTCTTAAAAATGGATTTGATCTAGCAGACAAATGTTCTCTCTGAGAGGAGTCCAAAAGATTTGGGGGGACCTCCACTGGGAATGCCACATGCCACCCCACTCTCTCCAGACCTGCATCAAAGGAGTAATAAATCTAACCAGCTTTTCCCTTGTTAGGAGGAGGCGGGGTAAGCCAATTTCATGCTTTATGTATGCTGGTTGTAAAAAGGAATGCTTACCTAAAAAGAAATAGATTCTGACCAGATGTTCTCAAAATCTTCCTCAGCTGCTGCTTGAAGCTTTACAGTCACCGCATACTTTATCTTCTCGTCTATCTCCTTCTAATTGAGAAATTGTTGATCCATGCAGTTCGACAGGCAGGCTGCTGCAAAAGCCTTCCTGCCAAAGCTTTTCAGCCCTGCTCTCCTTTTGCACACAAAAACTTCCAGTGTCTGTATAGGGACAGGAAAAGAGAGCAGGCCACTTCATTCGGCAGGTGTTGTGGGTTGAAAGAGGAGGAGGTCAAAAAGTAATTCTTCAAAGGACAGCTTCTGTCACCTGAAAGTGTAATAAATTGCCATTATAGAAATGCCTACAAGCACTAATGAGCCATGTACATTGAAATCTTGATGTCAGGCAAAATAGAATGAAATTCACCCAGGAACCAACTGGGATTGTCACACCAAGATGTGAATAATCGTTCTCACTTTGGTTTCATCTGCTACTAAATTTTGTCCCTATAAACCAATAGTTCTCTCTCTTTTTAAGGAAAATGGTAAATTCAACATAAAATTCCTAGGATATCTGTCTAGTGATTTACACGTAATTTCTCAGTGCTGTGCTACCCACCGACCATAAAGACTTGGCCAATAAGATGTAAGATAAAATTACCAACATCAGAATTGTATATTTTTATGAGAACATACTTAGAAGATTAGCCCAGATATACGTTGACTTGTACTTTTTGGAAACTACACCTTGCACAGCTAATTCTTTTGTGTATGTGTGTGTGTGATTAAAATAAAATATGTAACATTAATATTAGCATCTTAATCATTTTAGGCAATTCAGTAGTGTTATATATACTCACATTGTTGTGCAACAGATCTTTCATGTAGCAGAACTGAAACTCTATTCCTATTCAACACTAATTCTTCCTCCTATTCTCTATCTAGACCTTCACAAATACCTCTCTATTTTCTGTTTCTATGATTTTGATTAGTTAGATTCTTCATAAGTAGAATCACTGGCTTATTTTGCTTACCATAAAGTCCTCAGGGTTCATCTAGGTTGTAGCATAGGATTTCCTTTTTTAAGGCTATGTAATATTCCATCGTATTATACACATTTTGTTTACCCATTCATCTGTTGATAGATATTTGGATTGCTTCCTCCTCTTGCCTTTTGTGCACAACATTGCAATGAACCCGGATGTGCATGTATCTCTTTGGGATCCTGCTATGAATTCTTTTGGATATATACTCAGAAGTGAGATTGCTGGATCATATGGTAATTCCAATTTTTTTTTTTAATTTTCAGAGGAATCTCCCTACTGATTTCCATAAAGGCTGTACCATTTTATATTCCTATCAGCAGTGCACAAAAGTTCCATTGTCTCTTCATCCTTCCCAACACTTCATATTTTCTGTTCTGTTCTTATTTTCTGTATATTTTCTGTTCTTGGCCATTCTAATGGGTGTTAGACATCTCATTGTGATTTTAATCGAATGTCTCTTATAAGTTGAGATGTTGAGCATCTTTTCATATATTTGCTGGCCATCTGTATATCTTCTTTATTTTTTTAAAGATTTTATTTATTCATGAGACACAGAGAGAAAGAGAGAGAGAGAGAATGGCAGAGACACAGGCAGAGGAAGAAGCAGACTCCATGCAGGGAGCCTGACGTGGCACTTGATCCCGGGTCTCCAGGATCAGGCCCTGGGCTGAAGGCAGCGCTAAACCACTGAGCCACCTGGGCTGCTCCTATATATCTTCTTTAGAGAATTATCCATCCTTTGCCCATATTTTTGATTGAGTTATTTGTTGTTTTTTGTTGTTTTATTTTGTTTTTTGGCGTAGAAATCAACCCCTTATCAAATACATGATTTACAAATATTTTTTCCCATTCCATAGGTTCTCTTTCACTCTGTTGATTGTTTCCTTTGATACCCAGGAGTTCTTGAGTTCTATGTAATTATTTTGTCTATTTTTGTCTCTTTTGTCTATTTTTATTTTTGTTGCCTTTGTTTTGCAGTCTTATTTTAGGGCTTATGTTTAGGTCTTCCATCTACTTTGAATTAATTTTTACATATGGTGTAAGGTAAGGGTATAACTTTAATTGTTTGTATGTGGATATACAGTTATCCCACCACCATTTCTTGAAGAAACTGTCCTTTCTCTATTGTATAGTCATGGCACCCTTGTCAAAATTATTTGGCCATATATACAAGGTTTATTTCTGGGCCCTCTATTCTATTCATCTGTAAAAAACATACATCCACACAAAAGGATATTCATCCTTTTGCCAGCACCACATAATCTTTTTTTTTTAAGATTTTATTTATTTATTCATGAGAGATGAGAGAGAGGCAGAGACACAGGCAGAGGGAGAAGCAGGCTCCCTGCAGGCTCCCTGCAGGATCCCTTAAAGCTAATTTGCGTATGCAGAGATGCTCCTTATTGTTATTTGAGTAAGGCACAATTTTTCTACATCTTTTCTGTCGGAGGAAAAAAATGAACATCAAAATATCTCCCCTGGCAACTCTTATTCTGAATTCCTATTTTTTTGTGTGTCTAAATGCCTTGAGTAACTGATCAAATCCAAACAGTCATTATCAATGCCATTCATATCCAGGAAAGATCAAAAACAGTCCTTGAGAGTAGAGTTTTCCATTCCTTTTCCAACCCAATATGGTTAAGGCAGAAGAAGATTTCACAAAAGTGGGTAAGTGAACAAAATAGTAGCTGATGAAACTCTGTAAATAAGGAAAAATATCTACCTAAGGAAAAGTGATCAAACCCAATACAGTCTCAAGCCTATCTGTTTCAACTCCATGTAAGAAGATGTGAAGCATTGTCAGCTGTTATCTGGAAGGTTAAGCCCAAATTGTGGCTAAGGCCCCAAATCAGCAGCCTAAAGCCACTATACTTAGAAACTCATTATTCTATACTTACACACAAACATAGTGCACATTTGCACCTGGAATATTTTTTATAGTTTTGGCTGTGTGTTTTATGTGGCATATGAGTAGGCATGATTACTATGTAGCTATGGAGTATCAGTATCCGAAGTCCCATCAGTATATTATTCAAAAAGTGAACAACCCACAGAATGGGAGAAAATATTTGTAAATCATACATCATCTGAGAAGGGACTAGTATCCAGCATATATAAAGCTTACAGTTCAACAGTAAAAAGAAATAAAGGGGGAAGTAATTAGAATAGACATTTCTCCAAGAAGATACATAAATAGCCAATAAGCACATGAAAAGATGCTAAGTATCTTTAGTCACTAGAGAATTGCAACCTGAAACCACAATGGGATCCACCTCCCACCTCCTAGGATGGTTATAATCAAAGAGACTCTAACAAGTGTTGACAGTGGTGGGGAGAAATTAGAACTCTCATACATTGCTGGTGGGAATGGAAAACAGTGCAGCCACTTTGGAAAATGATTGGCAGCTCTTCCAAATGCTGGATGACCACATGACCCAGCAATTCTGCGAGACAACAGAAAACATACATCCACACAAAAGCTTGTACAAGAATATTCATAAGAGCATTATTTATAAGAGCCCAAAAGTGGAAACTATCCACTTGATGCATTGATATAAATAACTATCAATTGATAAATACACAAGCAAAATATGGTATATCCACAAAATATATTATTCACCCATAAAAAGGAATGAAGTACTGACACATGCTACAACATAGATGAACTCTTAAAAACTACATGCCAAGTGAAAGAAGTCAGACAAAAGAGGCCACCTATTGTTTTAGGATTCCGCTTAAGTAAAAGGTACAGAACAGAGAAATCCATAGAGATAGAAAGTAAATTAGTGGCTACCAGGAGCTAGGAGAGAGGGGGAAGTAGGGTATGGAGTTTCTTTCTGAGGTAATAAAATTACCTCTTTTTGAGGTAATAAAAATGTTCTGGGTTAAGTAGTGGTGATAGTTGTACAACATTGTGAAGATCCTAAAAGGCACTGAATTATATACTTTAAAAGGATGAATTTTCTGACATGTGTATTATATCCCTTTTTTTTTAAGTTGAGTTTATAGACCAGTACCAAACTGCAGTGTTTTCATATCAGTCCTTGACAAGATGAGAAGTCTATGCCACAATGGAAGCAGACTACATCACTAAGCACTCTGCTTAGCTCAGATGACTTTTTTTTTCATGGCAAGACTTTCTCAATGAAGTAAGCAGCCCATTGATTCTCCTTCAGAGGTAAGCTCCTTATCATCCGTGGGGCCAGGTAATGAGGAGTTCACAGATCAGCTGCTTTAGGCAAAGCCGCTGTAATCTGCATGCCTGACTTGGAAACGTGACACACCGATAAATGAATTAAGACATTCACAATTTCAGAGAGAAACCATTCCAAACTTATGTCTTACATTTTATTGTACATGGTAACATAACTTCAATTTAGTTCATCATGCCTCTATATATCTTGCAGTGGGTCAGGTAATAGAAGTTAAGGAGGAGGAGGGCAAGAGGAAGAGCTGGAGGAGGAGGAGGAGGAGGAGAAGTGGAGAAGAAAGGAAAGTGGAGGAAAAGGGAAAAGGAGCTGAAATAATAACACACAGGTGCTACATGTTTAAACAATTTATTCTGGGAGTTAAATATGTGACTTGTCCAAGGTGATGAGTGTAACAAGAGAAATAGGAATAAAATAAAGAGTAGGAAGAAGTTATTTGAGACAGAGTGTTTTGTATGTGGTCAGAAAAATCTAGAATATGCATATGAGGTGTGTCATAAAGGATGAGTAGGTGTTTAACAGGCACATATCTTGGAATATGGAGGAATAGAACCAGAGTTAATTAAACTAACTAAGGCCATACATGCAAACCAGTGCTTGTCAAGGTGTGGTTCCCGAACCAGCAGCAGCAGCATTGCCTGGGAACTTGTTAGAAATAATTCTTAGGCTAATACCTTTAAATAAGGAATCATATAGTCTGGAGGTGAGGCACTGCAATCTGTTTTAACAAGCCTCTTGAGTGATTATTTTTAAAGATTTTATTTGTTTTTTCATGAGAGACAGAGAGAGAGAGAGAGAGAGGCAGAGACACAGGCAGAGGGAGAAGCAGGCTCCATGCAGGGAGCCTGACGTGGGACTCGATCCCAGGTCTCCAGGATCACGCCCTGGGTTGAAGGCAGCACTAAACCGCTGAGCCCCCCGGCTGCCCAAGTGATTCTGATACACATTAAAGTTTGAAAACCACTATTTTAGATAAATACAGAAAATAGTTTTAAAATATATATACTGAGTCTTGGGGAAAAAAGCCAAGAGAGTGTTCTACTTTAACAGTCTTTTACCTCTTCTCGCTCAGAAAACCTCACTAAATGAAGAATAAAGAAATGTTTTAAGATATTTTCCACCAAGACGAGTGGGAGAGGAGACAACAACTAGCCAACTATATCCAGAAGAGTTGGGAAAGTAGAAACCTGATGAATCCTTTCCTAATTGCCTTGGTAGAGAAAAGTCATAACTGTCACAAGCCAGGTGCCTGCAGAAGGCAATGCCCAGAAGAGAAGTGAGCCACTGCCCCAGAAAGAATGCAAAGGAACTTGATACTTGAAGGCACCTGGAAGGAGTAGGTGATGTGTGAGCCTAAAATGAGGAATCTGGTTCTGAAGTATGGAGAGTAGTTGACTCTCTGATGTTACCTTCCCCTCACCTGTCCCTCAAGAGACAGGAGATGTATTTCCTGGAGAAACTAAACTGCAAGGGTCTATCCGTGACACAGTGCTGAACAGGGGCGAGGCAAAGAGCACACGAATGTTAAGTAAAAGTCTACGAGATGAACAGGCGGTCCTTCATGGCCCTTGTCACCTGTCGTCCCCAGAAAACCTGTATTCAAGTGTATATCATGCACTATGTGGAGGTTGGAAGATTGTCCCCTGCAAAGCGCAATGGCAAGGCCAGTGATTGATAACCTTCCAGTGAAGTCTACCACTTATATACTCCTACCTACAAAAACAGAGCTTTATTTCAATAATATTTATATGTTTGTGCTTTAACATCATCAGCTGAGAATTACCAGATGCAAAGAGAGCTTCCAGCATGTAGAGAGCTATAGGAAAAGAACAGATAAAAGGAAACTTAAAAAAAAAAAGGAAAAAATGTCCCCTCCCCCTGAAATTATACTTAGTAACTTCAGAAGGAGACTATTTGACATTCGCATACACCAAAAAATGTTTTGCTATAAAAAAGAAAAACTCAGAAAGATGAGAAATTGTTCTTTACAATGATTTTCAATTGCAATACAGTTGACATACAATATTAGTTTCAGGTGTACAACATAGTGATTTGCCAATTATAACATTATGAAATGTTTTCAACCTAGAATTCCATGCTCAATCAAACTATCAATCTAGTATAAAAGAAAGACAATTTCAGACATAAAAATACTCAAAAAGTGGACCCATTCCTCTACCATTTCTTAGGAAACTATTAGAGGAAATATCTCAGCAAAATGAGGACATGAGACAAAGAGAATCTCGAGGAAGTTGGCAAAGGAATTTTTTAAAAAGATTTTTTATTTATTTGAGAGAAAGCACATAAGAGTGGAGGGAGAGGGAGAGAGAGAGAGAGAGATCCCAAGCAGACTCCCCACTGAGCATGGAGCCTAACACAGGACTCAGTCTAAGGACCCTTAGGCCATGACCTGAACCAAAATCAAGAGTCAGACGTTTAACTGACTTGAGCCATCCCGGCACCCCAACAAAGGGAATTTTTACAACATAAGCTGTGAGCCAGAACTAAAAAAGCATCCTACCAGCTGGGGATAAGCAGGGGGAATAAGGTGAAAATCTCTGGAAAATGAAAGGCAAGGGTCATTTAACATGTTTGGGGGATATAGCAATTATTTCTAGGTATTAGAGCATTTGGGAAGAAAATTAACTACCAACAAATGAGAAAAAAATACACAAGAAAATGATTAACTATGGGATCCCTGGGTGGCGCAGCGGTTTGGCGCCTGCCTTTGGCCCAGGGCGTGATCCTGGAGACCCGGGATTGAATCCCACATCGGGCTCCCGGTGCATGGAGCCTGCTTCTCCCTCTGACTATGTCTCTGCCTCTCTCTCTCTCTCTCTCTCTCTCTCTGTGACTATCATAAATAAATAAAAATTAAAAAAAAATAAAAGAAAATGATTAACTATAAAACAACAACAAAAACCAAAGCTCAAATGAGAAAGGAAATATCTTAAGACATTATTTGGTGTAGCTGCAAACAATATGCTACATATAAAATAACATAAATATTCATGCATATTTGTGATAAACTACTGAGAGCAGAAAGGAAGGTTGTGGAAGTAGGGGCTTAACAGATGCCAAATGAAAAGGAAGTCGGGGTACCTGGGTGACTCAGTTAAGCATTTGCCTTCAGCTCAGGTCATGATCTCAGGGTCCTCCAATGGAGCCCTGGGTGGGGCTCCCAGCTAAGTGGGGAGTCTGCTTCTCCCTCTGCCCTGCCCCCTCCTTCTGTGCATGTGAGCTCACTCTCTCACTCTCTCTCTAATAGATAAATAAAATCTTTAAAATAAATAAAAATAAAAAGGAAGTCAATAAACACAGCTTGATAGGACAAATTAAGAAATAACAGAATCGGGGCACTTGGGTGGCTTAGTCGGTTAAGCATCCAACTCTTGACTTCAGCTCAGGTCATGATCTCAGGGTCATGGGATCAAGCTTCTTGTTCAATGGGGAGTCTGCCTGAGATTCTCTGCCTCTGCCCCTCCCACCCTAAAATAAATAAACCTTTAAAAAAAATAAAAGAAAGAAAGAAAGAATAGGCTAGTCTATCAGATGGTGGTATATGTATGGAAAAATAAAAGAATGTCCTAGGATGGAAAGAAAGGAGAGGCAGGCTTTTCTGAAGAGTATCTGAACTCTTAGAAGGAGCCAATCATGCCAAATCTCGAGGACCAATCCTCCAGGCAAAAGTAATAGCAAGAGTTAAGATTTTGAGGTAATGCTAAACTTGGTGTGTTCTAGAAAGGCAAGAAGACCAGTAAGCATTGGGCAAAATCAGCATATGGGAACAGTAGAAGAGACATAGCTAAATGAGAGAAAACCATTTGCACTTCAAAAGTGTGCTGTATCTAAGAAGATTATGTGGTTCAAAGAAAAACAAAGCAATACCACATCTGTTTATTTTATTTCATGGATTTATCCTGCCCTGCACAATTCTGTCCTGCCTTCTTCACCACTTTAGTACCATCAACCACTAACACCACAGGGCCCAGTACTGTAGTAAACACTCAGAGAAAAGTTCTTCTGGCTAACATATCTGGGTCTTTTGCATGTCTGGGATTTAGTCTATTACCACATAAATCATGCCCCCTCTGTTTCTCTCTCCTCTGCTCCATTTTGGATTTCTCCATGTGATCATCATCCCAGTTTCCTATTCACATTTTCAAGAGTAGTAACCTACGAGATTTCACATTTTCTGAAAATACAAGAGTCTTGTGTGGAAATTATAATTAGGCTGGCTGGGCAATGTTCTATTATTAGTAAGAATTGTGATTTTTAGAGTTGTGGGTTAATTGCTAATAACTGTATGCAGTGTTTTCCCTCAAGATGTTTTCTATTACAGTAATTAACTGAGCAGCTGGGAGAGCAGACATTAACCATTTGTCTTCACAGTAGCCCTCACTGGGGACTCTCCCCAAACCTTCGCACATGGCTTTATTTGCTGTTTGATGGGTAATGTAAGACAGAGGCATAAAAGATACGGGGTGTTTGCACTTTGGAATGGATATCCAATTTAAAATGATTTTTTTTTTTTCTTGTCGAAAGGATTCTTTCTCACACATGTGATGAATAGATGATGAGAAATGTAGAATGCCTTTTAGATATATGGACTTATTTGACTAGTTTTTCTGTGCATATTTCTCTTAGTATCTTCACATAATGAAATTTTGTCGCAGTGATTGTGTCAGAAGCGCGAGCTACCCTGAAGACACCACTGGTTTATCTGTTTACAAATTAGATTGGACCAGTAAAAGCTGGCCGGTACTGAAAAAAATCTGTTCAGTAAAACTTTGGGAACCACTGCCTGATAGCTCTATTCCTTTTCATGATACCTGAATTCCCATGTGGTCGTTAACTCAGCTCTGGCCCTTGATTTTAGTATCCTGAACCTCCCTCTGGGACGCTTGGTGCTTGCTCGTAAGGTTTTCTACTCACTGTCTCACGTGGCCCCTCTCTCAAGACTATATGCGAAATCAGATATTTTGACCCCAGATTCTACTAACCGACTCTGCTGTTGCCTGGACTCCACTCCATCTCTGCCAAGTTCTGTTCTACAGCATGCCTTTTGTTAGTGCAAAGGCGTTCGTCTTCTTTTTTTAAACAGGGAACATTTTATTTAACATATTTTTTAAAACAAAATGTCTCAAACCACAAGTCGAGACTAAGTACATTTTTTTTTATTAAAAAAGCTAGGCTTTGGGGAAATTTTTAGGTATATAAGAATTCTTTATCTTCCCTCTTGTTGAATAAAATAATAAATTCACTACTGTTCAGATCTCCTTGCTTTTTCTTTCTTTTTTTTTTTTTTTGTCCTGCTTTTCCAGAGGTGAGAATTTTCTTTCTTCTTAAAATTACTCCCTTTTCTTTAAATCCAGAAAAGCTCTGGATTTGTCAGAGTGTGTGGTTGTGAGAACCTCAATGGGAAGAATGCTATCTGATTTCAATTTATGCCACAGAAGCTACACAAAGAAGAGCACTCCAGGCCCTCTGGTGAATGAGGCACACCACAGCTTTCCCTCCCCCTCCGATAAGATACAAGACCCTGACCCACTCTGCCTTGGTTAGCGGTGGGTAGCTCAGCACGGCTCACTGGGGCCAGCCCCTTAGTGTCACTGCTCAAAAGGGAGACTCACCCATTAGAGATCATGCTCCTGAGTCTAAACTCTGCAAGTCTCAAAGGTCTCCCTTGTATTTTGAAGAGTGTAATTTATCAAGGGTTTGAAGGCAAACAAGGCTATGGTGTACTGTAAAGAAAACTTTTCATTCAGAAATTTCTATTATGGAAATCCCACTGGGAGCCTGGACCATGAACTGGAAGAGGTCAACAAGACACTAGAGCCTGGTGTAGATGCATTCAAGAAGACAAGCCTCAAAGCAGTTGGAGGTAAGGCATCAGGCAGAGAAGTGTTAGCCTGTGATCCTCAGGGTCAATGAAAGCTTCCAGAAAGAGCAAGGCCATAACCAGGATGCCCTCATAGGAGAGAAGTTGCTCTAACCACTTGGCTGTGGACAAAGAAGCCCTGAGTTATCCTGCCTCTTCCTCTAGAAAACCTTGACTCCATGGGTTCATTCTCTCTGTATAGCATTCAAATCTAAATGATGCTATCTGCTTAATTTTTTATAAACAGTGCCTTGCAGGGAAATGCTTTAATGAATCCTTTTTGATTTACTGGTTGGTTGAACCAATTTTGGAAAAGCCCTGCAAAGCATGAATTAAAATAAAAATTGAGTTTAGAAAATATCAGCTTGCATATTCCAAAGGAGATAAGCTCTTCTTAACTTGCCCTCACAATTCTCCCTTACAGAAAACCCTTCTCAATATACTCCTGGCAATAACTAGCAGGGGAAGGCTATGCAAAAATAATATCTATATTTCCTGTCCACTTAAAATGGAGAGAGAAAATGGATTTTAAAATGGATTTTCTCTATTTTCATAGAGAAAATCCGAGTTGATCATTTCAAATTAGTATCCAAGTATTTTGATTTAACTGTCCCCTTTGCCCATCCAAATTTATTTTGAGCTCCTTAAGCTGGGAAACATGTTTTATACTTATTTATATTATTCAAGTGACCCAATTGTATTGGGTGAGGTCTGTTGAATGATTGAAGTGTCTTAGTTTAAACTAAGGTTTTGGGACACCTGGGTGGCTCAACGGTTGAGCTTTTGCCTTTGGCTCAGGGCATGATCTTGAGGTCCTGGGATCAAGTCTTGCATTGGGCTCCCCGCTAGGGGCCTGCTTCTCCCTCTGCTTATGTTTCTTCCTCTCTCTGTGTGTGTCTCATGAATAAATAAATAAAATATTTTTTAAAAAAAATAAGAAAAAGTAACTAAAGTTTCTTTTAAGGCCAACCTAGAACACTTTGGAACAAAAGAGCTGACTTGGATTGTCATTATGACCTCAGTTAACAGAGGGGAAGCAAAGGGAAGCATAGATAACAGCAGTGCTTCTTTGGCTAAAATACAAATACTACACTACTTCAGAAATAAGAACCAAGGACAAAAGTCTTGGCATTTTGGTGAGTCCTTCATAAGCAAGAAAACACATGAGGTTTTGGTATAATCCAAGAGCCATTCCATCAGTGCTTTAAAGAGGGTAGAAATTAAGCTATATTAAAGCTTGTCTTGGCCCAATTATGGAGTGAAAGTGAGGCATCCATGGAATGGTTCCAAGATAGGTTTCAAATCAGTTTGAATCCAGCTATTTGGTCCTTATTAGGACTTGAGGGGACAGCCAAGAATTACATTTAATTCATTATCTTGTTCTGAAAGCACTACAGTGGCTGCTACACAAATTGAAAGCAGCATTTACACAAGCTAATACCCATGGTATCTTTCCAATTTATCTTTTGGGCATTATCACCTCCCATTGCACCTCCTTGAAAGTTGGACATGCAGCCTGAATTCTTATTTTGTAGGATGATAGCTATTCACCCCGAAGAGAACATTGAAGAAAATGGCCCCACATTAAAGTGCTAAGAATGCTACCTGAAATACATTTTAAAAGATTTGAAAATAGCTACAGTCTTATGGCAGAAATTGTGCTATATATAAACTTGCCTTTTAGGCAATCCATTCTTTCTGGATTGAAGCTGCAGTATTATTATTGACTTAATTCATTGCTGTTCGACTCATGTCTAGCAATCTGCTGTAGATTCACAATAGAATTACTGCCCTCCTTTGTGACACATTCAAGACCACTGATGTTATTTGTTCATTTATTTGTCATTGTTCTTCAAAAGCGAGAAAATTTAAGGAGCACGTTTATCTTTGTGATGTGAAAGTAAATATAACCTGTTGAAATTCAAGATAGGGATACATTCCTTTAGGAAACTGGTAGGAGTGATACAGGAAGTAATGTTGCCCGCATATAGAGTGATTTCTAACAGTTCATTGATCTGACTGTTTAGTGTCGCCTTTGAGTTGTGCATTAACAAAACCCTGCACAGCTATTAAATTGACAGCATAATCCTAGAGTGTTTTATGTAACGAGACACTAGCAATAGAGAATACAGTATGAACTCCCAGATATCAGGCAATGGCACTCCAAGCCAACTTGTATTAATGCTTTATATTGATGCAAAACCTTTCTTCCAAAAAGTAAAAAGCACTTTCTTGAAATTGTCTTATTGGGTTTTGTAACAACTCAGCAATGCACAGTGTCTGAGACCACAATGTGTTGGGCTGAGATAATACCAGTTTCCCGATTCCTAATCTAGTATTTCAAATGTTTAATCATTAGTCATCCTTCCAGTTTCCAAAAATGCCAAAAATTATTCATTCTGTACAAGGCTTGAAAAAGGTTATATTTCAGAGAAGTTTCTTTTAGAGTCTCTAAACCATTAAGTAAAAGTTTAAAAATCAATTGTATAAGAATTCAAGTGACTTTCTTTTAGCTAAGGATTTAAGTCTATTATTTCATCCTTTTATAGAAGAATAAAGTGAATGTTAAGAAAAGATCAATAAAATAGATATTTTCCAGTAACTACACAAAATATTCCGAAAGTTAAGCATAATCATTACTAATTCAAAATGGTTGGCTAATCTTTTAACTGTAAAAATGTTCACCAATCTTTTAAAAAGCTAAGGATTAGCCATCTTAGGAAATGTTTAGGATCATTTTGATACAGATATCAAATGGATGAATAGTTTCTTTCTTTTGGAGGGTAATTTTGGCTTACTTTCTTATAAGCACTTACCAGGCTCCAGTGCCTAAATTACAAAATTTTCCTCCAGATGTACAGAATGCGCCCAGAAGTGAACACTAAAAAATAAAACTATACAGATGCTTTTGGTGGTCCAAAAGCAAGGTATACAAACAAATCAAGGCTCTCACCACTAATGTACCTTCCTGCTTTATTAAGTTTAATACAGTAACTTAAGGCCTAGCTCAATATAGTGCCTTTTTCTGTTCTTTCAGAACACATCTTCTCTTACTTCTCTCTTAATCAGTTGGCTTTTGAAGATATTTCTATCAATGGGGAGGAAAAATCCCTTCCTAAAGCTAGCAACTGATAGTAGCTCATTGAAATTTCATAAGAAGGAGCAATGAGCATGTTCATTTTCCTTCAGTTTTGCTAAGATGCATGATAGATTTACCAACACCTGCTGTTACGATTTTGTTTGCTCTTTGAATTAAAATATAGCAAAAGAAAAAATGTACACATTTCATTTAGGTTGAAACGACCTTACGCTAGCAAAACCATGTGCCATCTTTGCCTTTTCTAGATTCCATATACTTTCTCTTTCATTTAGAGCAACAGTGTGTTTGGTTAATAACCTTACTGTTTTCTGCTGTTAAGGGAACTGAAGTGCCATTAACACATATTAAAGTACCATTGATTCCATTAGTGCCGACAAGCACTAAATCCCAATTTCTTTTTAAATAAGCATTAAAACAAATGCAGATGTCCTTTATTAACAAGTAACATGCTGAGCAACCCTTATTGCAATAGTTTAATATATGAGAGCTATCTTAAGGACCAAGTTAGAATCTTAAGGAGCTGAAATGCTAGAACGTGGGTACAATGAAGGACAAGTGAAGGAATAAATTTGAATTTTCTATATGCAAAGGCCGTTATCTGAAGGGTCATGTTTCATGTCCCTTATTAGAATCATGATCACTTTTCACCTTTATATGTCTCTGCATTTGTATAACACACATAATGCCATACCAGTGAAGAGACACAAGCTGTAGATTTATAATAAAGCAATTTATCGGGGCACTTGGATGGCTCAGTCAGTTAAGTTTCTGCCTTCAGGCTCAGGTCATGATCCCTGGCAGTTGCGCTTCCTGCTGGGCAGGGAGCCTGCTTGTCCCTCTTCTCCCAGCTAATGCTTTCTCTTGCTCTCACTCTCTCTCTCTCTCTTTCTGTTTCTCTTTCATATCTCTCTCAGATAAATAAATAAAATCTTTAAAAAAAAAAAAAACAAAGCAGTTTCTGAATGAGGAACTAAAGCTCAGAAATGGACATGGCTTAAGTAGGCTCCTACTCTGTGATTTCTAGATGTGGTCCTTATGATTAGATGTTCCCATAAAATAGTAAAGTACTTTCAATTGTGAAGCAATCTCAAGGGAAAATATTTATGTGCCTCGGCATTGGGCCTTCTTAAAATATATGACCATTCTAGGGACCTTTTTCATACCAATAGAACTTAGAAGATTTCAGCATAGACCTTAGAGTCAAATTTGCAGCAAAAACAAAATGTTTTCTCTTTTAGTATTAATCTCATCTCTAAGCACTATTTTATTTCTTTACCCTTTCCCTCCTTGTATTTCATCTCTTCTTTACTTTTTTTTTTTTTTTTAATTTTTATTTATTTATGATAGAGAGAGAGAGAGAGAGGCAGAGACACAGGCAGAGGGAGAAGCAGGCTCCATGCACCGGGAGCCCGACGTGGGATTCGATCCCGGGTCTCCAGGATCGCGCCCTGGGCCAAAGGCAGGCGCCAAACCGCTGCGCCACCCAGGGATCCCTCTTCTTTACTTATTTCTGATAGGATTATGCTAGTTGTATGTATTCCTCGAACTCTGCTTCTATTACTTTTCAAATAAAGATATAGACAGAAGAGAGAAATTGGCTTGTTTTTGTTTGTTTGCTACTGCATTTGCAGAACCAAGAAGAGTGCCTGAAATAGAGAAGATGCTCAATATTTGTTGAATAAATGAAAAAATGGTAGATGATAGATAAGTAGATAGAAATTGATGGATGAGAGATAGATAGATGATAGATTGATAGATAGATGATAGATAGATAATACTGGTAGGAAACTAAGAAGAAAGGAAAGAAGGCATGGAGGAAAGAAAGGCATTATTAGGCAAATGTACAGGCTCACAACTGTGGAGAATTTTACTCTACCTACTTAAAGAGTTTGACAGAGTGGACAATAGTCAGAAGCCCTAGAACACCAAACTATACAATCTAATAAGTAGCCTTCCACAGTTCCATGGATGCTAACAAATGACACAAGACACTTCAGACACAAAGTGCTTTATTACTTTTACAACAAAAGCAATAGCAGGAGCATCAACATATTTGTGCCAGTTCTCTGAGCTTCAGGTTCCACAGGGCGATAAGTAAAGCCAGATAGAACCTGAGCATGGAACAGAGGGTGCCATAGGAAAGGAACCACAAGCTTAAGGACTCTGCTACTTTTATAGCAAGCACTTTTATATGCTCGGGAGAGAGAGCAGATGTGTCATAGGACCTGTGATTCATTACCCTGCTTTCCAGGATTGCCACTTCAAGGATTCCCAGTCCAGGAAAAATGAGTAAAAAGAGCAAAAATTTAATAGAGGATAAATCTGCTTTAGTACATAGTTTCAGGGATTAAACTGGTGAGCTACGATGTATGAGTAAGAGATAAGCTGATGATGTGCCATGGGAGCTTAGAAGACATACTGAGAGGTGACTGGCCAAATAGAATAATAGCAGAAAGTTATCAGCTCATTCATCACATGAAATACACTGAGACAACTTGGAGTCCATAGCAACATCCCCACCCTAAAACAGCATGTATCACGGATGGTCTACACATACACAGGCATGTATAGGAGTCATTGGAGTGTCATACGTTGCGACCAAAGGTATTAGACTGGAGTTACAGGGGGTAGAGGGAGTGGCTGAGTGTAGAACTGATAGGCTACTTCACTGAAAAACACTGGAGCTTAGGCTGAGTGTATGTGGTTGCCCAAAGCAAGTTTCCCATTGCAAGAGGATGGGGGAGTAGGGGTAAAGGCTTGGCATCTATATTCACAATGTAATGTCCTCTAACCAAACATCTTGGGTGGCTCATGTGGGTGTCGTGTAGGAGGTTCTCTGCTAAACCCATCCCTGAACTCTCGCTGCAAGCCATCAAGGTTGTCACGATCTGTCTCTCTTCTTTGAAAACCTTAACAAATATTTTTAGTATATTTGCTTTAGGAAAAAGTGTGGTGCATTATGTTTGGTTTTTACATGCAGCTACTTTCTCAAGGATTTTGTTGTAGTTGGACAGCAGGGAGGTCGGAAACGGAGGGGCACTAATGACATTTAAAAAGAACATCTTTTTATCTTTTGGGGTTTTATAGCAGCTTTGGTTACTTGTTTATCTCCTGAAATTATAGCTTTTTTTTTTTTTTATGATAGTCACAGAGAGAGAGAGAGAGAGAGAGAGAGAGAGGCAGAGACACAGGCAGAGGGAGAAGCAGGCTCCATGCACCGGGAGCCCGATGTGGGATTCGATCCCAGGTCTCCAGGATCACGCCCTGGGCCAAAGGCAGGCGCCAAACTGCTGCGCCACCTAGGGATCCCCTATAGCTTCTTTTTTATATAGAAATCTTAATTTCAATTCCCTGCAATATCAAAAGCAAAACAGAGACCATACTCCTTCAGATGAGCAATAAGCAGCAGGCTAAATGAACTCTGCATACTTCCTTGATGTTTTCGTGGTCTGTAGTTAGTTAATAAGTTGTTATTCATTTTAAGGAAAAAAAAAAAGACTACAACAGAAATTCAGGTGATATAACCAAAAAGGAAAAAAGAATGCTACAAGTCTCTCAGATTTGTTTTCCTGCAGTTATTTCCAGGTCTAGGATGTTTCTGTCAGTGCATTTTTTCTATGGAGATACATGTGTCATTCTCATAATTTTGTACATACAGGGTGACATCCTAAATGAGTTTTAAGGGTCTCCTCTAGACTGGGCCTTCTGTACAATGCTGCCACCAGTTTATTAGAAAAGCATGAACGGAGTAGTTGTTTTGGTTTGAGTCTCAAGATAAAATAATTACGAGTCTCCAAGACATTCCACAGATACAATTTGATAAATATGTCCATATTTGTTTACAGTATGTTAGATGACTTTGTTCATATACTGAAAAAAATAAATCTGATACTAAGAATTCCAAAAAGAAGCAAAGAAGCTAAATATCAGAACCATGAAATAAGATTTCTTAACTCCTAAGTATGCTTTTATCTTGATTCTCACTCAAAAGAGCCTTGAACATGTTAACATTGTCCCAGTCATAGATAATTCTATCTGGCATGCTTTACTACTTATCCAAAAGCCACAAGGTCTTGAAATACCTTAATTTGCTTAAGTTTCAGAGCATCTTCTTTCAAGTCTTCCTCGAATTGAATATCTTAAAGTGGAATGTCTTGTACAATAGGATGAACACCTTCAAAAAAAACCGCATTGCATAAGAAAGGAGTAAGCATTGCAAATATTTTCCATTTGTATTTTTCGTTAAGTATTGTTAAATAACAAGTTTGGACAATAATTGTAATAAACTATATTCAAGACCATCCATACTTGTTCAAAGGCAAAAAACTTCTGTAAGAAGGAAAAAGAAACATCTAATTTTCTTATGCACTGGTTAGAGGCCAGAGTGGCAAAAATTTGCATAGGAAAGTCTTTCCTTTTTGCCCAGGACAGAGAGAAGTAGATGAATCTGCCTATACATAAGATAGACAAGTTGATCTCAAGTGACCTTGGAGGACCATGTAAGACTATAGAGAAAACACATATGTATTAGAGAAGATGGCTGTGACATAATTTGTTCTTTCAATTTCATATTTGAGGAGACTGACTCACATTTATGATCAAGCTTTACCTACCAGTATCTGTCACCTTAATCTGCAAAGAAATTTGCAAGTTGCAATCATAGAAATTGCTATGTCTTGGGTCTACCTCTCTAGTTTAAGATAATTTCAAGGTCTCTCTCCCTTTCCTAAATTGTCAATATTGGAAGGGATCCAAGGTTTTGATGAGAGTAAAATTTGAAGAGAGAGACTCTTACTTGGGCCAAAGAACATTCGGTTTAAAATAGCTCATCCAACAGGTATCAGTATTGCATTTAGCACATCTGAATCTCCACAAGGTGACTCATATCCACCTGAAAGAATCAAATTGTAAGTTTTGTCGCAATACGTTAGAAATAGGCCTTTCTAAGTCTCAAAAGCTCACTTGTCTTCAGACAGAGTTCAAGAAATCTCAGCTTTAAGGGATAGCCCTGCAAATGCAGATGACATTGAATACTGTCACACAAGAGGTGACGGAGGAAGATGCAGAAGGCAAGAGAAATGAAAGATAACTAATCGTTTAATTCTCTTTACAGTTTTTCTAAGAGTGGAGCCTGCTTCCATTCCTTGTCATTTTTACCTAGAGACTCAGTACTAAACAACTAATGAAAGATCATATCAGGAATGTTTTCTCCCTAGGAGATGAACCAAAGCTGGCTATTAAGCTTTAACTATAAAAGATTCTAAAGGAAGCTAATATCAGCATCAGCAGTCTGTGGTGACCAAGACAAACAAAATTATTCTAAGGGCAAAAAGAAATATGAACCTTGCTGCATAAAGTGGGCAGTGCATCTCTGTGGCCACCGCTATAATTAGTTTACACAGGCATGCATTCTAATTGATTAGCAATATAAAGCCTAATTTAATGGCATACATATCCTGATGCTAATCAAGCTTGCTGATACATGTCTCAAGCATTATCAGCATGAAGAGAGATATTTTGCCAAATGTTCAAGGGTGAGGAAATAGGGCTGTTGTAAACTCAGGGTAAGAGAGTTGGAAAGGCATCTGCATCTGGCCTCTTGCTAGCCTCATACCTCCTTTGCCACAGTTTTGCAAATGTGATGCCCCTACCCTATTCGTCCGTGGTGCCTTGCACAAAGTAGGCGCTCACCTTCGTGCAGTTGAATGTAATGGTGAATAGAATGGAGTCAGAACTAAAAATTAGGAATCTCTGATTTCTTAACCTACCTTTTGCCAGCAGATTTGTGAGTTTCGAAAAACCCAGCTAACTTCTTTACCTCTTAGTTGTCTCATCTGTGTAATAACAGGTTAGACTCTATAAGCCCCGAGGGCCTCTCTTACCCTAAACTGTGATGAGCTATCCTTAGGAAAGATACCCGTTCAAGTGCACCTCTGCTGTACTTGTCTCCAAGCTTCCATGCCATGTGAATTTTTCCTTCCTTCCTCTCTCTCTTCTATGTGTTTTTTGATGGAGTTGACTCCCCTTCTTGTTCCCGGGTTAGCATATGGTCAGCCCTTGCCAATCCAGGCTTCAAATACCTCCAGCCATTGTCATGTGTTCCAGTCAAAGCCAATAGATACAGTGATACTTAGGACTGTTGGGACAATTCTTGGGATGTAAGAGACAGGAACTGCTAGAATTAGATTATAAAGCCAACAGGCAGAAGGCTGAGCAAACAAAAAGGGATAAACTGAGTATTGACAGCACCATTTGATCCCCTGACTCCAACTTCACCCAAAGCCAAAACAACCTGTAAACTTTTCTATTATGTCAACCCATGAGTTTCTTTTACACTTATGTCTGCTATAGGTGAATTTCTGGTCAGTAGAAATGGAAAAAGTGCTTACCAGTAATACTTATGCATGCCCTATAGAGTCTTCCTAACCCTTTGTAATCCATGAATATTTGGCAATAACAGAATGGACTAAATGGATCACCTGTCCCATTCATCTGTCACTACAAAAAACAAGGTCTCTATTAATGGGAAGAGAAGTCTGCCTCAAGTGTGTGTTTTACTAATGAAAGTAAGCTATTAATCCCTATCTCTAACTAAGGAAGATAAAACTCATGATGAATCTTTCTCCAATAGGCTTGGTCTCCAACCCCCTGATAGGTTTCCAAAGACCACAAAGAACAGTTCAATAATGGCTGACTTAAGGGAAAGACTCCACTATTTATTGTGTATTTTTGGTATTCTGTGCAGTTATTGAAATATATAGTTGCATGTTATTTCATGTTTCCTTACTATTGTCCTTCTCTGTCCTCTCTTTCAGACATGTTTTAGCATATTTTTCATTTGATTCCCAGGTGTATCCTCTACCCTTCTTCACCTTATACCATGTTCTATGTGGTTGGCATTTATGGTCTTATGATCCATGAAGTTCCTTGCTTTCTAGCTTCAGGTTGGGTTTGCCCAATGAGAGCCACTGAGATATGGGCAGGTAGGATGGAGGGAAAGATACCTCTTGCCCCAACCCTCTCCCTTTGAGTTATACACAAAGACCACATTCTCAGAGCCCAGTTTTCACAATGCTTTCTCTAGTAAAGGGGTTCTCAACATTAACACCACTGACATCTTGGGCCAGATATAACACTTTGTTGCCTGCATCTGTTTAACAGCATCCCTGGCCTCTATCCACTAGATGCCAATAGCATCCCCTCAGTCATGGCAATCCAAAATGTTTCCAGATGTTGCCAAATGTCCCCCAGGAGAAAAAAATGCCCTCCCTTCACTCACCCCTACCATTAAGAACAACTGGAAGCTACTCTTCTCAGGTTTTATTAACAGTTCCCTCCCTTTGCCCCTTCAGGCCTAGAAGTAATAACATACCCCTCACTGCTAACACTACAGTGGGTCTGTCTCTATTCTGGTTCCTTTGCTTTTGTAAACAGCTCTTTTACTAAAATTGTCCTCAGTTGTCTCGGTTCAGTGTGTTAAGTGTTTGCTATTGGGACACTAACGGATATTCTTCCCCGATCCTACCAAACTATTTACTGTCCACCTCTTAAAACCTGCTTACTTTCTTTGCATCTTTGTACAAGTTCTGCTTAGAAGAGAAATAGAGGTGGCATTGATTGCAAGCTTACCACATGTCAAATATGGTGAATGTGGCTTACATAATTGTGGTAAATATTAATGATTGGCTGTCTCATCACCATCCATTTTCTCTTTTCTAAAAGCACTTTAATTTGGGTTCAAGTATCCACCCCTCCTAGACATAACCCATGTGCTTCAGGCAGAGCTGACCCTACTGCTAGCTTCAGATTGTTTGAGGGTTGTTAGGACTCACCATTGTAAGAATAATCCATTAAGCCTTCAGTGATAAGCATTAATTAAGACTTTGGCTCACAAATAAGCATGTGCCACAATTTGGCCAAATGAGACCTGAAGAGCAATTTGATGGCAGTTCTGGGAGCAATATTTCCTCACACCAGAGAGTTGCCTATAATGGCCTTTTTTTCTCTGAATTTTCCTTATGCATTATAAGGTCTAGAACTCTTGCAACCATCTCAATAGTGGTATGAGGAAGAAGTCATCACAGGCAGGAAGGTAAAATTAAAGAATTACAAAGAAATGAGGCCATCGATTCAATCCTACCTGACCGTTGCCAATCTTCTGGACTTTCTCAATTATGTTATCCAGTATATTTGTTCATTTTGAAGGGACTTTGGGTTAGGATTTCTGCTGCTTGTAGCTAAAATCTTCCTATCACTCTAAGAGTGAGATGTATGTGTCTGACGCTGACAAGAATTCTCAGCTGAGAGATGTTAAGCAACTTGTTTAAAGAGACCAAACTAGGAAGTGTTCGAGCTGGACTAGATCTGCTGGATCACACGGTCTTTCTATTCCACGCCTCTCTATTTGACCCAGCCATCTTAAATTATTCAGCTTCCAGTGCTCACACAGAAAAGACACAATTAGGTAAGTTTTGATGAGGGGGAGGGGGAGCAGTTATATAATCCAGGAGTCTGCAGTAGTTTCCATGAGTTTAAAGGACAACTAAACTAAATATAGAGTTGCCCTCCCCTGGTGACTTGGCCCTTTGAGGCACTTGCTGGTTCTGCAGGGCTCTCTGTGTCTTATCTACCATCTCCACCACATTGCCTTAGAACAGGCCAATGGCTCTCAACCTTGTGCTTCCCTGTGGGGGCCAAGAGAACATCTACATTTTTTCCGTGTCACGTGAAACTTTGCATAATTATGTCTTGCTTCCACTTTTATTCCATCCCTATATTTCAGTGGGAGGCCAGTGTACAGATCTGCTTTTAGATTTCCTCTCAAAATGACTACCACTCTCCCAGATGCCCTCTTGGGTTTCCAACACAGAGAAGGGAAGGTATGTAATCATGTCTGACCAGTTGCTTTGCCGCATTTCTTAGCCTTTCCTCCTCACTCCCACATGGAGTGGAAGGGCAGGATTTACACTTCCTTTTGTTTGTGTATTCACATCTCTGACTTTGACCTCTTCCTGGGACCCTAGAGTGGATTGGGTATGGAGAGAAAAGCTACTTTTTTGAGCATATTTCTCATGAAGCATTACAGAAATAATTCTCCCATCCCATTACAAATGTCAGCACATTGACCGTATGGAATTGTTTTGAGAATAAAATGAGATTGGATAAAAGCTGTTGATAAAATGGAAATTACAATAAAAAGTAAGATGTCATAGTATTATTATTAAGTCACAAAGGAAACAATCCATGTAGCCCCATATTTCAATTGCAATATACATCTGTACTGAAAACAAATTATGGAGTTAAAAGATGCCAACTGTGTACTACTACAGTATGGAGCAAGAAACCAATCAATAAATTATATTAGTAGATTCTTAGTAAGTCTTTGACTCATGAAGTAGCATTTTAGAGTGAGACAATCTCACAGATTTTTAGTCAATGGTTCTCTGCCTTTGCTGTACAACAGAATCATCTGGGGAGGACAGAACTAATGCAGATGCCCTGGGCCTACGTTCAAATCCACTACATTAGATTAAATGTTCCTTCTTGAGAAGAATGACATTACATGAAAAAAAAATGAAAGAAGCTAAAAATTGTTAATATAAAATTTTTGGTATTAAAAGTTAGAGCCCTTCTGGAAAATCAGGACTTCCACATGGATAGGTTAACTAATGTAAAAACCTGAGATCACTTGCCCACCTGGCAATCTTATTTTCAGGGCCAGGGAAATCAGAAGTGATTCTATTTAGACCGTTTCATTTTTTGATGTGAAACAGGAAGACTTTGCCAGATTTGTCCAAAGTTGTCCTCCAGAGCCCACATTTTAAGTGCCCTGAACTCCAGGAGAATTCTCAAAGACAGCAGTCGTGTCTCCCCCAAATTCCCTGCCCCGTGACTCTGGCATTTCAGTATCAGTATACACTTCTCTGCCCTTCACTCAAATGAAAGCACGACTTCAGAGAAATGTGAAGTAGTTCCAGTTCCTCCTCACACTTCAATTGGCCTAAAACACCAGCTGATCAGAAACACAGATGCCAAAGATAGAAATAGTCCTGTCTTCCTGGCTCCCAGGGCCAGAAGACAAATGGGTGGGGGCCAGAGCCGCGAGGGAGGTGCTGCTGGAGCCAGCCTCCTAGCAGCAAAGTGAATCACCGCTGCCATTCAAAACGTGTCCAAAAGAAACCAGGGTTTAGGGGGAGAGGAAGCAGGTTTTTTTATCCCGCGACTCTGTAGAGATGGTGGTGACAGCAGCTGTGCTTCCTCCCTTAGAAAGTCATTTTAGCGTTAGATTTTCCCTAAGGAGGAAGCAGATGGAGAGAAGCTTGACTTACACATATGTGACTGCTGCTGGCTTTCCTACTGCTGCTACTGACCCTGGATTATACAGAGAAACAGGGCTTTGGAGGGGGGGCGGGGATCATTATTTAAGGGGCTCTTTTTGGACCTGCAGATCTAAAAGCCCCAAGAGTGCATCAGTACTAAGGGGTTAACTGTGTGCTCTTTGAAATTCTAAAGCTGTGGCAATAGGCTATCATTTTACGTAAGATGATGATGTCTCCTGATTCCCTAGTAAACAAGAACAGCACAGACAGCTGTGACAGGCGAGATGACCATGAGGGTGAACAGCACAGAGTTCCTGGCCACAGAGTGGTTGTAGTCGAGCCCTCTAGCAGCACGATAAATTAAATCATAGGCTCTGTTCCAGCATAGTAACCAACATATTTCCTTTTTGCAGACACAGTACTTCTCACCCTCATGTCATCCTACAGAGAAGCACTGGGCGTATTACTTAGGAAAGCGACATAATTGGGTGAAAAAAGCAAAGAAGAAAAAAGTCTTTCTTCTTCCTGACTTTGCTTCCAAAGATTTAAGCCTAGAGGACACAGTGAACTCCTATAATGGATAAAACATTTGCTTCCTTTCTGAAGATGCAGAGACAGATTCTCTTTTTCTGAAGCAGGGAGGAGAGATGAAAGGGGAAAGGATGAGAGCAGAGAGTTTAATGAGAAAAAGAAGAGAACACCAACTCCATGAAAGCCATGTAAACTGAAAAGTATTCTTAGCGAAAGACAACCATGACATTGTTCAGGCATCCAAGAGATGAATGGGGGCTGACTTTACATCCTCAAACTACCAGGCCTGCAAAACACTGCATGCTCCCGAGATCACACTAGTACTTCCTGCCACTGGCACCTGCATCTGTGAAGGGCCTCCCTTCACAGGCAACTAGCACTTTGTCAAGTGGATACCCAGCATTTGACATCTGTCCCAACCCAGAGACTTTGCTTTCACCCTTTGATGTGCCTCACATAGACACCCCTTTGCTACATCCCGAAGAATGAGATGGGCACTGGTACCTAGCAGGGTGATAATGGGCCATAAAAAGTCTTCACATCTGTTGTTTAGCAATCCTTAGGAGGACAAAACAAAACTTGGTCAAAATTCTCCCTGAGCAAGGAGACTAGTCAATATATCCCATAGAAATGTTAGAGAAGAATGATATAAGCACAAGTAGAGTAGAATGGGAATGGGGCGGGGATTTCATTCATGTTCCTGGGACAAGAAAAGTAACTGCTTCTTTGAGGAAATGACACTGAACTCTAGTCTAGGATGACAGGAGGCTTCCACATGGGGAGTGCAGCAAGGAAACCATGGTATCAAACTGTGGAAGAAGCCACGATGTCCTTCGACAGATGAATGGATAAAGAAGATGTGGTATATTACTCAGCCATCAGAAAGGATGAATACCTATCATTTACATCAATGTGGATGGAACTGGAGGGTATTGCTGAATAAAATAAGTCAACTGGAGAAAGACAATTATCATATGGTTTCACTCATATGTGGAATATAAGAAATAGAGAAAGGGACCTTGAGGGAAGGGGGGAAACTGAGTGGGGAAAAATTAGAGAGGAAGACAAACTGTGACTCTGGGAAACAAAGGGTTGCAAAAGGGGAGGTGGGTGGGGATAAAGGGTGACTGGGTAACTAGCATTAAGGAGGGCACATGATAAGATGAGCATTGGATATTATATTAGATGTTGGCAAATTGAATTTAGATAAATTTTTTTTTTAAAAAAGGCATGGCATCCAGAGAAGTAGAAGAACCAGAGAGTTGTATGACATAAAATTCAAAGAGGGAATATAGAAGGAGTAGTCACATCAAAAGAAATCAGAAATTCTCTCTAGGAATTTGATGGACAGTAAAAAGTGATTTTTAGATTTTGCCATTGAATTTAGCCATAGGAGAACATAGGTCAGAGCACTGCCAGTGGACAGTAATACTGGAAGATGGATTGTGCCATACTGAAGAGTGGACTAGAGGAGAGGGAGTGAGAGAAAGTGAGCCATCCACATGGAGAGCTATGGTTCTTACAGTGTAGACCAGCAGCATTAGCATGACCTGGGAATTTGTTAGAAATGCAAATTCTCACACATACACACGCATCCCCCAGCCATCAGTCTGGGTTTTCATGAACCCTCCAAATGACTCTGATGCTTGCTAGAGTTTGAGAACTATTGGTTCTTGTGATGAACTTGAAGTATTTATTTAATTATAATGAGGAGGAATTTATATTGCATTTACTTAAGAATATGGGGAGTGATTACATTAAAAGTATCTTGGTAACCAGTGAAATATCCATTAATGATTTCTGATAATGGTTAAGGAAGCTTATGCAATAAGCAAGATTAATAATAGGTATATAAACCCAGAAAATTCCTGAAAACAGGTGACTGAGGAGTTGAGAAGCCCGTCCCAAATCCAGGCAAGGTGACTCAGGGGAATTTCAAGATTGCAGACTTATAATTTGTTTGGTTCAGCTTACTCATTTTTGCCTTTTCTAGAAACAAAATGTGACTGTATATGCCAAGACTTCTAGGCAGAGTGAAGGGGCAGGGAGAGTGTGGGAAGCTGGGAATACTGGCAGGAAGGTGAAGGGGAGGCAGCAGTCAGGACTGGGGAGGGAGAAAGTAAGTGGTGATGAAGCCAAACTAGCAAGGGCTGAAACAAAGACAGAGCAGCTGAAAACTCTAATTAGTGTCAGGAGGAGTCCCACGTTGTGATCTCAGGCCAGGTCACAAGTGTAAAGAACCTGAGCCAACTGAAATCTCTTCTGGGCAATGGGGCTAGCTGTAGCATCACATTCTCGGTGCCCAAGACCCTAGAGTTACCTGCCCAAATGGCTCCAACTTCAAGAGTCTATACGGTTCTCCCTGGGGTCTCACCCCCTTAGGACAGGCAGAGGAATGGCCAATGAGTGAGTGACTGTTGGTGGGATGGACTGAACGCTGTGTCAGCAGAAGTCTTTCCCAACATGGATGTGAGACCCTTAACAAGTAAGAGAAAGAATCAGGGATGAGGACCATAGGATGGAGGCTGGGAGCCATGAAGCTGATTCCTTCCCAGAAGGAAAGTGAAAAATTCTAATCCTGTACTGGCCCTCTAGGTCATAATG
Source organism: Canis aureus (assembly GCF_053574225.1). Lineage (NCBI taxonomy): Eukaryota > Metazoa > Chordata > Mammalia > Carnivora > Canidae > Canis > Canis aureus. Next base: position 37,647,188 of record NC_135641.1, on the reverse strand, counting down.
AAGGTATATCTGTCAAAGTAGGAAGACAGGACATGTTTTAATTAATGATATGCTAATTAGTCATTTATAAACACTTAGATGGAATGTAGGCCTTGGTTTGTACTCTTGCCCTAGGCTCCATACAAGTTAGAGGTGAGCCCGCTAATACTAGGAATGGTTTAGTCATAAATATTCTGGTCATGATAATAAATATTGTCTATTGTAAGTTAGTATAGTGGCCTTCTTATTTATAAATAAATTTGTGGTGGGTTTCCTGATTGTAAACCACTTCCCCATCATGCAATCTCATGAGTTCCCTAGTCCTGTGTCCTTGAGAACTAGATCCAAACCATAGGGACCACATGAAGACAATGGCACCCACCCGATTTGCCTCAGTGCTATGTGGCATCTTGGACAATATTGATCTTGTCTCTAAGGAGGGTGAGAAAGAATAGCAGAAAAGAAGGATAAGCTAAAGGAGAGCTGAAGCCAGACATAAAGAATTCATCTTTCTAATACATAAAAAGGAAAAATGTCAGCTATTACTCAGTCTCATTTCAAAGGTTTAGTATTAATGGCAAAAAAGCAAAAGTTCTGATGCATCAATTTGGAAAAAGATGTTATCAAGTACTAAGTGTCCCCTAAGTGAAATTATGGAAAATTGGAATAGAAATTCAATATATTGCGCAAATAGAAAATTATGTAGGAGGCATAAAAGAAACGTGTTGGAATCTACCTAGGCTCTAAAAATTAAGAATATCCTACTGAAACCATTTCTTTACTACTTACCAGAGACCACTCAAAGTGACTACAGCTGACAATCTATGTGGGAACCGTGGTGTCTTTAAGGCCAACTGCATTTGAAATTGCCCCAGGGCCTGAGGCTGGTGGTAATGCAGATCGTGACAACTCTTACAATCACAGGCAGATAATCTGCCCTATTCTCCTCTGGGGACTCTCCAAGCTGAGATTGTTTTTAATGGGAATTGTTTATTATAAAGATAGACAATTTTAATACTTTTCAAAGCTGAAAGGAAGCAATCTGAAGTTGTAACATGTCAGAATAATATGTTGGTCTCTGGCACACACACAGCTTGAAAACACAATTTTTCCACTTGAGCTAAAAATCACAAGGAATATTTTAGACCATGGCTCAGTTTTTTATGGATAAATATTCAAGCACGAGTAGCCACAGACTGAAGGAATACCGTCCATACTTGTCAACTCTAATTTTTAGAGAGATCCCAAATATCATCTACTCCACCCTGTGCCAGTTTCATCCGAGAGAGTAAGTAGAAGGTAGGGAAGAAGAGACGTAACAAATAGAAGAGGGGGCGGGTGGGAAGTACAGACAATATGGTGACACTAATAATATCTCCCACTTGGCTATAACACTTCCCTATTTAAAGGATTTTTACATAATTCTGTTATTTGCTTGTTACAGGCAGCCCACGAGGTTGGTGTTACTTCATTGATTTTGCTGGTGGAAAAAAATCTGGGCCCAGGGACACATCACTTGTCCAAGATCAGCCAGAACAGCTGTATGAAGATTAGGCCAGAATCAATGAAATAATTCCCATCCTACAGTCATAACATTAATGATGATGATATTTAACATACTTTGATAGACTGCTAGATATTGGGCATTATAACACTGAATCTTCCAAACCAGTGGATAGGAATTGTCATTGGCTCAGCTTCACAGACGCAGGGATGAAAGCGTAGCAACTTGGCTACACCACCCAGGTAGCAAAGAGTCAAGGAGCCAGAATTGGGGGCTGGAACTTGCCTTTGCTCTTCATCCTCACAGTCCCATATGCAGTGTAGACAGGTAAAATTCCTCTGCCCATCTTGATTTTTCAAACATGATGGAGGAACAAAATGGTTACATTTTTCTATTCCTTCACTTCAGTATTCTTTCCTGCTTCGTTCTACACGAGTCAACTTCAAATCCTTAAAAAAAAAAAAAAAAAAAAAAAAAGGTTTCTTGATGTACTTGGGCCAAGCACACCTCTTTATGTCCCCAACTAAGATTTCCAACCATGCTTCCATCGGCCTACGTTTCCATCCAATATATTTTCTCTATCCCCCAAGCAATTAAATGCGGGATCTTTCAAAAAATGCAGTCTTCTATTCCACTCTAGACACACTCTGAGTGTGGGATCAAGTCTACCAGTTACCTACCAGTATCCAGCCTCTCCTTCTTCTAAAAAAAAAAAAAAAAAAAAAAAAAAAAAGAACATTGGTTTTGTGCCCCACTCAAATACTCTATTTGCAAGCATTCTCAGAGTAGGGGTGGTCATCAGGCCGAGATCTGACTAACAAGATGTATGTAAGGTGACTGGGACTAATTGGGAGAGTTTTGCTTTCCTGATAAGGAGAAACACTACTCTTTCTCCTTGTAGATTTCTTTTTCTTCCACCTGCAATTCTCAGGGAAGGCCAGAGATCAAACATGTGGGATTCATGAGGTGACCATGTGGGTAAGTCAAGGGCCAAAGTGGAGGAGCAGACTGGGAAAGCACCTAGACTTTGATGTCACCAAGAGCCGCTGCAATGGTCCTGGATGACTGAACCCCAGTCTGTTCTCTGTGAAAGAAAAAGAAAGCCTTATTTGGATAATTGACTATGATTTGTTTTATGTGGGTGAAAACAATCTTATCTGACACAGTGCGCTAATGCCGACATAATAGTGTAACCGCACTGGTACAAAAACAAGAAAAGCAAATCTCATAGCAACAAAATCAACAGCAATTATATCAGAAGAGTACACACTGTGGTTTCAAAGGTGTGAGTTTATGCTCCAAAAATGAGAAATCAAAGCTGGTTCCTATGGGCTTGTGGGGGAAAAAAAAAGAGACATTTATTGACAAGAGATACAATCAATAGAGAAAACAAAGAGACGTTAAATGAAAACACAAGTGTAAAAAGTGATGTACAATGTACAACTAACATGTTTATTTTACTCATGTGAAATTTTTCTACACGTTTAACCCTACATACCACTAAAGCAAAAATCAATAGACTAAATTATCTGGCCAGAATTCTGTAAAGGCAAAATTATGAATTTCAGAAATGCTTTCACTGGTGTCCCTAATTTCTTGCTACTTCTCTACCAATTTCTAATAGTCTCAGCCCCAAACCTCATGACTTTTCTTTTTTTTTTTTTTTAAGATTTCTGTATTTATTTGAGAGAGAGTCATATGCACAAGGAGGGGTGGGGCACAGATGGAGAGACTCTCAAGCAGAAGCTCCATGAGCCTGGAGCCTGTCACGGGGCTCGATCCCATGAGCCATGAGATGGTAACCTGAGCCAAAATCGCAAGCCGGAGGCTTACCCGACTGAGCCACTCAAGCACCCATCATGACTTCTAACTTAGTGCCTTTTATGTTTGCCCTGTCAGGCAAGGACAGCACTCAAAACTCATCTTTCAGAGCTGCCCCATTTTTCAAAACCCCAGGACCCTGCACTTTGCTAGAAAGGGCATGGATGTGCCAAAGTACCCTAATGGGTTAATTGGAAAATATGCCCTTCTCCCTACTTACATAAAGTATCCATAAACACTTAACAGCTGCTTCTGGTGGGTCATCAGGACACAGCTGACACCCTGACACCCCCATGAGCCTTCCAGCTCCCCTTATACGACCCTCTGTAGGGATCTGCTTATTCCTATTTGCAGGGCCAGCCCTGTCGCCAGAGGAACAGGCCATCACACAGATGATAGCTTGGCAAAACAGCAGTCATCACTGACCCCTGTGCCACAGACAGACTCCTTCGGCGTACCCCAAAGGTGCCCTTTCCTGAACTTTCCCTAGTGAGCTCTGCATGGTTCTCCGGTGGGCACTGTGTGACTCTAACAGTACCTTGCTTTGTATTTTTAGCACCTGGTCTCAAGCCTGGAAACTCAGCGGCTTCTATCATTCAACGCACCATTTTCCTTCACTAACTTTTGCATCGTGTTATTACACTTGTTTGCGGAGTCCCTTAGGATATCTGGATTAAAATGGCTATGAGAGAAACTTTCATTTCTATTTAATTGAGAGTTACTGGTCAGACAAGTGTTCTATGTAATTGTTCACATGGGATGCTGAAACAATCTGTACTGTGTTTTCCCAAACCTAAGCAGATCTGTATGATTTTCTTTAACTTTGATATGCCTGTCTTTTCCAAACCAACTCTGAACTAAGTGACCCCACCAGTCCAGTTAGAAGCTCTAACTGGGAAGAGAGTGTTTGCTCTTGAGGTCTTTTTGTGACTTCAGGCTTTTGCAGTTGATTAGTAGTAGAGAAATTTGAGCACTCTTTTAAAGTCTCTAAAGGATGGATGCTTTTTTAAAATCGAATAATTCTAATTCCATATGGTTCTTAATGACTTTTTACAACAGCAGCTATTTTATCCATTGTTCCCACTTGCTCCTCACTTTAGAGAATGAAATTCAGCATTTGCTCAAACGAAGTAGCCGACGAACAATTACACGTAATGTGTATTTTGTCTTTTTCTGTCTCACAGCATATTGAAGTTATGGATTCAGAAGGAATCTCTTTGCAAATGTGGACAGCAGACTGCACTCTGTCTTTTCGTGCTGTCATATTCCTTTGTTGATATCTCTGTTTTAAGATGAGTTTGCCCCATGCATCACCAATTGTCTTTTGTTTTCACGCTGCAGGGAAGACTGGGCTAATCCATATGTCACTATGAAGCTTCAGGCCTCTCTGTTTGACAGGTAGCGAGCCTGACAGCAATCTATTGAAAATGCATTTTAGACTATCATTTTTCCAGTCTAATTTACTCTTAATAAAATGACTTTGAAGACAAGGGGTCCACTCTGTGTTGGTTTGCTTCTTGCAGATAATTGCATTTTGAGAAAGACACATTGACAGTTTTCACAAATACAAAAATGATGAAATTCCCTTGGGAATAAAATAAGATAGCTTCACAGTAAATAGCATCTTTTAGCCTAAGTGATCCCAAAGCACTTTGGGACCTGTGGACATTCAGATGACTCCTCGGGGTAGGGAAACAGTCAAACACTCATCCAAGATCTAGAGTGAGACACGTGTCTTTCTGTGCAGTGGGAAAAACACAGCACCCACCCCCGTGCACCCACACCTTTGTCAAACAACGGATATTTATATACTTTGTGTATATGTATGTGTATGTTACAATCGGTGGCAAAATTTTACAAAAGAGTACACATATAAAATATTATAAAAGTACCTCCGTAAAACTAATAACATTAAATCTATTTTTAGCATGCCTTCCTTTTTAAAATTCACTTCATGATGCTCACTTATTCATTTCTCCCCCTTCTAAGGAAGAAGAAAAATAATAAAAAATTAATACCTATTGCCCCTTTATCCATTTTCAGTCACCCTAGCAAAATCATTCCTTACTTAGTACCCCCATCTCCAAATCTGAAAAACAAAAACAAACAAACAAAAAAACTGCTTATAGCTACTTCCTCACATGAAACTTTGTCAAATGGATACTTGATCGCCCAATAAAAAACTTTCATTTATAAAGCGTGGGGGTGTTTTCTAAGCCATTGAAATAATAATAAAGAAAAATAATAAATAATAATAATAAAATAATAAAAAACCCTCAAAGTTTCTTAAACCGCACATATCATCAGCAACAGAATTGTTAATGATGTTGCTTTAAGAAACAACTATCCTGCACTCAGAACATGATATGAGACGGTATATTCTAACTTTATAGTCTTAATAATTTAGGCGGCTCCCCATACTATTTTTGCTACATCAATGATAACTAAATTTTTGAAATTGAAGAAAAATGACACTAACATTTTAAAATAGGAGAAAATGGTTTTACTCTTCTGTTTAGGATGCCACCGGATGCATAGATTGGTTTTCACTTTTCTCAATTGTTATTTTGATAGGAGGGAGGTATTGCGTTTCTATTCTTCGAGATGCTTGGTTCTGTAACAAGTGGAGCTCTAGCGCTCATGAAAGAACAGGGAAGCAAGCACCGAGTGCAAATGACAGGGTCCCTGGGAATGTGATGTCCATCACAGCCTGTTGTTGGCCACAATATAAAGAGGAAAAACTCAAAAAATAATGATCTTTTCCTGAGAAGGTCTCATTCTCTCTCTCCGTCTCCTGAGAGAATCCAACACCAAATATTTCAAGAAGTTGGAGTGGGAATTTTAAATTCTGTTGAACTTGCACGTAGAGTCATCATCTAAGCATTTATTTCTCCACGGTCTGGGTTCTTTTCCTGGAAGGTGTGGAGAAGGCCTCTTACTTGGAATGTAATGTTTTGGTGCCATCTGGTGGATAATTGACAGTTTAGCAGCTTCACTTAAGAACCTAAAGAAATGTGTCCGAAGAAAGGGAATATAAAAAATAGTGAAAGGGAATAAAGGGGAAAGGAGAAAAAACAAGTGGAAATATCAGAAAGGGAGACAGAACATGAGAGACTCCTAACTTTGGGAAACGAACTAGGGGTGGTGGACGGGGAGGAGGGCGGGGGGTAGGGGTGAATGGGTGACGGGCACTGAGGGGGGCACTTGATGGGATGAGCACTGGGTGTTATTCTGTATGTTGGCAAATTGAACACCAATAAAAAATAAATTTATTAAAAAATAATAAATAAATAAATAAATTTAAATAAAATATAAAATAAAATAAAATAAAAATAAAATAAAATAAAAAAGAGGAAAGGACAAGAAGGAAGGGCCGCAGAAAGGCGCAGGAGGGAAGAATGAAGAAATAAATGGTCAGTCTCCGCAAGTCATCACTGAGTGCCCACATCTGCAAATCTCAAAGAATAACTCCTTTTTTTAAATAAATTTATTTTTTATTGGTGTTCAATTTGCCAACATATAGAATAACACCCAGTGCTCATCCCATCAAGTGCCCCCCCCGTCACCCCCACCCCCCGCCCACCTCCTCTTCCACCCCCCCTAGTTCGTTTTCCAGAGTTAGGAGTCTCTCATGTTCTGTCTCCCTTTTTGATATTTCCCACTCATTTTTCCTCCTGAAAGAATAACTCCTGATAGCTACTTCCTCAGGTAAAGTTTTGCCAGATGGATACTTGATTGCCCAGGAAAAAGTGTTACTTTATAAAGTGCGGGGTGTGTTTTTTAAAAGTCATTGAAATAATGCTTGGTGGGGGGGAGAAAAAAACCCCCAAACTCCAATTTTTAAAACTGCACATGTCATCAGCACCATGAGTGTTCATTAGGCGTGGGGTCTGCGGGAGAGAGAAGTCGTGGCCAAGGGGCGGAAGGGCACCAGGCAGGAGCCCTTGATGCTCAGTCTGTGAAGACCGAGTTACCCCAAGTGACAAGGACTGAACCGTGAGTGGGAAGATCAGAGGTCACGGTGTTGGCAGGAGCTGAGTTGAAAAGTCAAAGCTAGAACTGCATCACCAAAGATCTTTGAGGTCTCAAAGGTGCCTTCACTCAAAATTCATGCTCTTCCCTGCCACTCTCAACCTAATCCTTAAAAAAATAAAAACAAAACAGAAACCTATTTCTAGTTTCCCCTTTTCAATGACGGCAAAACCATCCAGGTCAGCTTGATGCCACCCCCATATTTCGTCCCGCAAGTTGTGCTGATTTCACCCCCCTGTGTATCTCTTGAACCTGGTCTCTTCCTCGTTGCCACCTCCCGGTTCAAGCAACGACTCCTTCACCTGGTTGACTACCTCTTCACCCTTCCACCTCCTTTCACTTCTCTCACTTCCAATCTACTCTCAGTCCCGTATTTTCAAAATGCAAATTGACCATGATTCCACCCCAGCTGAAAATACTATTATCAGGACCCTTTCCCTTTAGGGTAAAGATCAAATTTTAACCTGAACTGCAAGACTCCATGTGACCAGACTCCCACTGTACCATCTTACTCTGCACGCTGTCTCCCTTACTCTGCAGGTGTGTCTCCCACACACACCGAGTGGTGTACTCGGCTCTGACCACTCAGGCTGTCTTTACTGCCCATTCTTCTTCCTACCACAGGACCTTTGCATATACTACTCCTGCCACTTGGGCACTCCTCTCTTCCGGCCTCATCTAGTTAACTCCTATGTTTCAGAACTCAGTTCTAGGTCACTGATCCGCCCCTGGCTTTTCCAATCAAAGCCCTTCATGTTAAGCTCTAGGAGCTCCAAATTCCTCTTATTGGATAAAAATCATACCTGTAATTTTACTCTTAGAAATAATTTGAATATCTATCTCCACCATTAGAATATAATTCCCAGGAAGGCAAAGACTGCATATGTTTTGCTTTACCGTTGTATATCCTGGGACTAACACAGTCTCTGGCTTAACATATATGCGATAAAGGAAGAAAGAAGGGAGGGAGGAAGGAAAGGAAGAGGAATGGCTGGAAATTATAAATGTGATTACTATCATAAAAAACTAAAGGTTTTTCTAAGATTTAAGTATGTAATTAATTTTTTTTTTTCTTAAGAAGGCCATCCTGACCCTTCTTTATGATCCAGTATGTATTGTGTGTGAATGCCCTCTGTGGTCCCTAACTACTAAGAGTCCTGGGTAATGTAGTAGTTAGTCGTGGTGCTGCTCAGATCAGACAGCCAGAGGTCCAAGCCCAGCTGGGAGATCTGAGGCAACTACCTCCACCTCACTGTGGCTCCATTTCCTTACGCCTAAGAGGAAGATAATAATAGTACTTGCCTCACAGAGTTGAGAGGAAATCGGGTCTCTTTGGGCTCAAATGGAGCATTCAGTAAACCCGTCACCAATACTAGCTTTTATCATCCCCCATAATTGAACTGTGCTGTAACACATTGTCACCCATGGACATCAGTCTAGACGCGTTACACTTGCTTCTGCTTCCGCCCCTTCCCCCTCCCAGCTATCTGGGCCTATCCTGGCAAAACTCTCCTCATCCTCAAAGGCCCAATTCAAATGCTGCTCCTTTCAGGAAGTCTCCTATGCCCCTTTCATGAAAATCCACATATATTTAGTTAAGGTATCCTGTGTTAGCCCAGTCACACTTTGTAAACTCACACGTGGCACTTATGACAGATCCATGGGAAAAACACCACAAATTGTGAAACTTTTATTTGAAAAATCCTTAAAGTGTACCTATAATACAAGATGCCTAGTTTGGAACTAGATAAATATGCCGTTTTTGTATAGTTCTTTTAAGCTATTATTTCCAACTCTAGTAATAATGCTTCACCTGTATCAACATGGGACTATTTGAAAACCTACCTTTAGAGGATTGTCTGGGGGAAGTAATAGGACAGCAAGAAGTACAGTCCGCACTGTGGGCCACCAGAAGAAAAAAGAAAAAAGAAACCAAGGACAGTGAGAGGATGTAGCTGGCGGAGGACAGTGTGTTGCCTGCATCTCTAGAAGATTCTCTCAGTGGAGGCCGCTAAGGGACCTATGAAAATGGCCAAGAAACAGTCCATATATAGCTGCCTGCAGGCCCAATGGGCACAATGCCATCTTACAGTGGGACCAAATGACAGACAGTTTTCCTTTCCCCTTCCCATCCTCCAGATGACAGAGGAAAAGATCCAATTTCAAATCAAATTTGGAGCTTTTATTTCTATATGGGATCAGACCATTTTCAGAATTGAAATAGTATTTGAGGGCAGCCTGGGTGGCTCAGTGGTTTAGCGCCACCTTCGGCCTAGGGTGTGATCCTGGAGACCCGGGATCAAGTCCCATGTCGGGCTCCCTGCATGGAGCCTGCTTCTCCCTCTGCCTGTGTCTCTGCCTCTCTGCCTCTCTCTCTCTCTCTCGCTCTCTCTGTGTGTGTGTCTCTCATGAATAAATAAATAAAATCTTTAAAAAAAATAGGGAAAAAAAGAAATAGTATTTGAATAACTGAAAAACTTAATTTCTAAAATGAAGCAGAGAATTCATTGAGCAACCTCTATTTTTAACCAGCAGGCAAGCAAGGACTTGCCTGTCAAATAAATTTGAAAAGGACGACGGGAGATTAAAATAAAGATGATTTCTGAGTATATCTCGAGTCCTGCTTGTTTAATGTACCAGATATACACTAATATTTACCTTAATTCTCATAATACTGTGAGGTAGGCCTAGTATTATTATGCATCATTTCCATTTTAAAGATGAGGAAACTGAGGGGCACCTGGCTGGCTCAGTTGGTTAAGCTATAATCCAATCCTTGTTTCTTTTTTTAAAATTTTATTATTAATTTTTTTTATAAATTTATTTTTTATTGGTATTCAGTTTGCCAACATATAGAATAACACCCAGTGCTCATCCCGTCAGGTGCCCACCTCAGTGCCCGTCACCCAGTCACCCCCACCCCCCATCCACCTCCCCTTCCACCACCCCTAGTTCGTTTCCCAGAGTTAGGAGTCTCTCATGTTCTGTCCCAATGCTTGTTTCAACTCAGGTCATGATCTTAAGGGTGTGAGAGCAAGTCCCATGTTGGGCTCTGTGTTCAGCAAGGAGTCTGCTTGGGATTCTCTCTCCCTCTCCCTCTGCCCCTCTCACTCATTCTCTTTCTCTCTCTCTCTTAAATAATTTTTTTTTTAAAAAGATGAGGAAACTGATACATTGAGAGTTTACATAAGTTTCCTCAATACCTGAAACCAGGTTAGGTTAAACTGCTCTGCTGTAAGTAGTTGAACTTACAATAATAATATTATTGTATACAATCACATTAAGCATTTTAAGTTAATTTTTTATACTCATGGTTTCTTTTCTTTCCTTAACATGGGATTCCATACCAAAAAGTCATTTTATTGGTTGGCTGAAATTTTTGGAGTCTTCCCCGGAAATCCCAAAGCCTGAGATCCCTCCTCCATAGAGAACCATGAAGCTGCTTTTCCCTTCTCAATCCAAAGTGGGGCTGCCATGGGGCTCTGGCTAAAGATCTCTATTTCTATGGAAGTCACAAAGTTATATATCTGAGTCTAGGAAAATTAATATTTAGTCTTGGAGAACCTATCTCTTTGTCTAATTCTCTTCTCCCAAGAGGGCTGGCGCTGGAATTTCTTTGTATTAAAAAAGCTGGATTTCCAGTTTCCCTTTAAAAAATTGGAAGTCTGGCCTTTCTGGGCTCACATCCCACAGAACAAAAGTTGGGACAGTGCAACAGCTGCCTTCTTTATCCAAACCACATGCCCTCCAGCTCACCACAGACCCTTCCAGCTCACTCCTCCCATCATTTTATCTGCCAGACCCTTCTAAGCGTTTGGATTTGTTAACCTTGGCTTAGGCTTTTGGAAACAAAATCCAGGAAGGTTTGCTGTGACTTCTTCTTTGGAAAGTGTCATAATCCTCCCTGGAAGGGATGAAGCAAAACAAACTACCTTTCTGGATGACAGGAGGAAAAAATTCAGGGTGAGGAGGGAAAAAAAAATCCCTCAAAATTTGGTCTGCTACTTCTCCCTAGTAAAGAAAGTTCATTTCCATTCTTGTACACCCTAACTGGGTATCTGAAATGCACACCTGCTCCCACTGAGATATAAGGGCTATATTCAACATTCCGCAACGAACAAAGTAGGCCTTCAATAAATATTTACTGAATCAAGTTGTTCTGCTGTTCCTGAGTAGATTAGCACAAAAATATTAAAGATCAGCATCCATGCCTACACACAAACAAGGATTTGTTCTAGGAATTTTAATTGTATTCTAGATTCACACGCACTAACAAACGTGCCAACTGTTATCCTTTGGAGTTGCAAAGCACACAAGTGAAAACGACATCTTTGATTGCTGGCAAAGTAATTAGTTCTCTGGGCCCTAGAACATTATTTAAAAAAGAAGTCTTTAGAAAGCTGTCACTTTATCCCAGATGTGCCATCTGTATGGGATCAAATCTAGACAAAGTCACAAAGGATTCTGAAAAGGGACCTGGAGAAATTCAGTAACCTGGGATTTCCTCTGGGTATCAATGCTCCTGACTTGTCAGTAAAAGGAGCGTCCATGCTCTTTGGCTAAATTTTCAAAGTAATTCGATGTATGTATATCTGGACCCACGAAAGAGAAAAGGATAGCAGGGAAGTGTCGAAAACAAGAACACTCTATAAAATGAAGATGTTTGAAAGGATTCGTTGCCCTCACAGTTAATTATAGGCTGCTTATCCAAGAATTCTCTCTACTGCTGGCTTTTGCTACTAGTGCAGCTCAGCAAAAGCAACCTACTGCCAGCTTTCCAAACCACCTTCCTTCATCCTTTTTTACTTTTTCCACAGGACAAAATACTTCAAGGATTGAATCATAGGTGGCTTATAAGAACTAATACGGGAGTCTATATTTTCAGATCGCACTTGCTGTTTGGAAGCCCAGATCCCTTAGCAGACATAGAAGTTGTAACTGGCTCGTCAGCTGGACTCAGCAAATACAATGGTATCTACCCCACCGATTAGCCACCAATCGCTAAATATTTTGCATGTGTTTTAAATATCGTCTCATCAATTCTTAACGACTCATGTTTAATAAAGGTGGGATCAAAACTTAAAAACGTGAAGTGACTCGTTCCAAGTCACACAGTCATTGAATAGAGTTAAAAGCATCTCATCGGCTTTTAACTTCTAGTTCAATTCAGAATGTATCCCTAAACCCAAGACCTTGCTGGTGTCTTTAAAACACTCTAGGGAGGCCTAGAGATAGGTAACGGCATTAAGACTTTTGAACAAGAGATAGGAAGATGCTTTGTTCTGGTGTTTGTTCGATGGATGAAATGAAATTTGAAATGTAAGATCCTGGGACGCCCGGGTGGCTCAGTGGTTGAGTGTCTGCCTTCGGCTCAGGGTGTGGTCCTGGGATCCAGGATCAGGTCCCTCATCAGGCTCCCTGTGGGGAGCCTGCTTCTCCCTCTGCCTGTGTGTGCCTCTCTCTGTGTGTCTCTCATGAATAAATAAGTAAATCTTTAAAAAAAAAAAGTAAGATCCTGAGGATTCATCACACACACACACACGCAATACTTTGACCCATTAGGCTCAAGCCACAGCCTTGGCTGTGGCTGTGTTGTGGAGGGCTGGAAGTGCACACGGGCCTTTTTGTCAAATCATCGTAAAGTAATTAATTAGCATCACCTAATCACACACGACAACCCTTTGAGACAGATTTCATTATTGGTCCCATTTTACAGGTAAAGAAGCTAGGAATTAGACAAGTGACATCACTTATAGGAAACACACAGCCTGGGTAGCGCGGTGGCTCAGCAGTTTAGCACCTGCCTTTGGCCCAGGGCCTGATGCTGGAGGCCCGGGATCGAGTCCTTCATCCAGCTCCCTGCCTGGAGCCTGCTTCTCCCTCTGCCTGTCTCTCTTTCTCTGTGTGTCTCTGATAAATAAATAAAATAAATAAATAAAATCTTAAAACACACACACAGCCTAAGGGATTGTACAGCCCTGGGTTCAAATTGAGTTCCGACTTTTCTGGCCCAAAGGCGAACTCCCTCCAAAAAGGATGTGTCCTTCTCCATACCCCATTCCTCCCGCTCAGCCCCATATCACTACTGAATCCCACCATCCAGAATTAGTTTCTGTGGGGAGGGCGATTGCTAACCAAGCATCCTCGTTCCCACCTGCATTAGAGCCCTGACGCGGGCGGCTAGGGCCCCGCCCTCCAAACTGAAGAGTTACCCGTGGAACCTGTGCCACCTGCCGAACTGATGAAAGCAAAGCGCCTGAGAGGCCGAGGACGGAGGCAAGCGCGGCACAGGCCCCCCCTGGCTCCCACCGGGTGTTCGAAGCCCCGAGCCCCGGGGCCGAGCGCGGGCCACACCCCCAGTCCTAAGGGAACCGCTGCGGTCGCCTGCACTGGGCCGCTTGCACCAGGTGCTCTACTTTCAAACACAGGCTTTAAGAACTTGGGCCTTTCGTGGGCGCCGGGGAGAGCGGAGCGCGCTGTGGAGGCCTCCGCACGCTGCCCCCCCTCCCCGGGCCTGTGGCCACCCCGCTACCTGCAAAGGCAGCCCCCTCCCCCCCCCCCGCCTACCTCCAGCCCGCTCACCTACCCCCACCCACCCTGCTCACCTACCCCCACACCCACCTACCCCCACCCCACTCACCTACCCCCACCCACCCTGCTCACCTACTCCCCACCCACCTTGCTCACCTACCCCCACCCACCCTGCTCACCTACCCCCACCCACCCTGCTCACCTACCCCCACCCCACTCACCTACCCCCACCCCACTCACCTACCCCCACCCACCTTGCTCACCTACCCCCACCCCACTCACCTACTCCCCACCCACCTTGCTCACCTACCCCCACCCCACTCACCTACCCCCCACCCACCCTGCTCACCTATTCCCAGCCCACTCACCTACCCCCTCACCCCCACCCACCTTGCTCACCTATCCCCACCCTGCTCACCTACCCTCAGCCCACTCACCTCCCCCCACCCACCCTGCTCACCCCCCACCAACCCCCTCACCTACCCCCCAGCCGCTCACCTCCCCCAACCATCACATGCAAATCTTTGCATCGCGTCACGTGGTCGCCCCCGCTGAAGACCACGACGAAGTCTTCCGAGGTGTTACCCACCACGGACAGGTGTGCGGGACCCGGGCCCAGGTGGAGACCCCGCTGGGGCTCGGGCCGCGGAAGCCACAGGTGCAGCCTTCCCCCCGCCCCCCCCCTGCGACCACCGTCACGAGGCGCGGCCCAGACCTGGCCCTGCGGGGCGCGGGGCGGGGGGGGGCGCGGTCCGGGTCAGGACGCGGAGGGGCCGCCCGGCCGTCCCTGCTGGGCCCCGCTGCCCCCGGGCCTGGGTCGCCCCCAGCGGCCCCGCCGGCTCGCGGCTCCCGAGTCCTTACAGGGCTTATTCGTGAGTTTATCTGAGAGGGAGACGCGGAGGGAGGCCCCGCGGGACGGGGGTGGGGGGAGCCGGCGCCCCGCGGAGCCACGAGCCTGTGCAGGGTCCGTCCAGGCCCGGCTGAGCCCCCGCACCCCCCCGCCGTGTAGGAGCAGGGCCTCCCGTCCCAAGTCGGCCCAGACAAACCCCTCGGTAAAACCAAACTGGGGAAGGTAGTTTTATTTTTATAAAAATAAAAAAATGTGGGCAGCCCGGGTGGCCCAGCAGTTAGCGCCGCCTTCAGCCCAGGGCGTGACCCTGGAGACCCGGGTTCGAGTCCCGCGTCGGGCTCCCTGCGTGGAGCCTGCTGCTCCCTCTGCCTGGGTCTCTGCCTCTCTCTGTGTCGCTCATGAGTAAATAAATACAATCTTGAATGAATGAAAAAACCTGAGGCTTGAGGCTTGCCTCCGCCCCGTTCCAAGTGGGTCAAGTTGGCCAAATCTGTCCCTGCTGCTGGAACCCGTGCGTAGTGGTCAGGCTTAAGGTCAGGAGCTGTGGTCAACAGTCTTAGGAGAGCACATGGCCCCATGACACCTAAGGGGAGCAAGCTGGCCCTACCTTAAGGCCGACTCATAAAAGGAGAATTTCACTAAAATTTAATTGATGAGAACTCACCCACTTTTTCGATGTTCTCTCCTGTAGCTCCCTAATCTCTCTCGCGCGTCTCTGCCAGTTGTCATCGCCAAAGTGAACACCAGTGACTAGAAGCTTCTGTGGCTTTTCAGAGCCTCGTCTCTCCAAACTCCACAGTATATAATGTTATTGAAAACAAAACAAAGTTGAGAAAAAAAAAAAAAAAAACAATAGCCTACAACCAACCTTAGATCTTTTTAAGTTATTTAATTTTTATATAAGATGTAGGAAACTTAGTTCCCTACAAGGGCCATAAAATGATGCAGCTAAGGAAAATATAGAATATAATATTATATAGTATAATTCTAAAGAATTAGTAAAGAGCATAGAACAGCTTGGGATTTAGAATCAGCTGACCCCGGGTTGAACCCTGTTTAACCATTTACAGGATGTATAATCTTGGGTAAATCAGTATCTCCAAACCTACACAGTTTCTGCGTCTCTATGAACCTACCACTCAAGTATCCTGATGACTAAAGTGTTAATGTCCATCAAATGCTTTTTATACAGCCGGCCATAGAGTGAGCACTCAGTAGATGGTGTCCCATATTCTTAAGAAAAGTAAGTCAAATGACAAACAGCAATATTTCTCCTATCCCACCCACAGTTATGTATCTTTATCCACTTACCAGGAAGAATTATGGAATATTCATCATAGTCTCATTTCTCCACAATGTCTTTTTATGAGGCTTTGGGTAATAAAGTGATTCACCTCAAAAAAATGAGAACATATGAAGAAAATTATCCTAGCAATCTGATCTGACCTTTCTCAATTTGCTCATCTGTAAAAAGGAGCAAGAACACCTATCAGTGTTTATCAGCAGATAAACTTACTTCATTATGTGAAAATACTCCCTAAATTACATGATGCAGGGACACCGGGGGGGCTCACTGTGTTAGGAATCTGACTCTTGATTTTGGTTCGGGTCATAATATCAGGGTGATGAGATCAAGCCCTGTGTGGGGCTCCTCGCTGGATGTGGAACCTGCTTAAGATTCTCTTTCTTCTTCCTCTGCCCCTCCCTCCTACTTACACTCTCCCCCCACCAAATAAATAAATAAATCTTTTTAAAAAATTACATGATATTTGGGGCACCTGGGTGGTTCAGTGTTTGAGCGTCTGCCTTTGGTTGAGGTTGTGATGCTGGGGTCCTGGGATCGAGTCCCACATTGGGCTCCCCACAGGGAGCCTGCTTCTCCCTCTGCCTCTTTCTGTGTGTCTCTCATGAATAAACAAATAAAATCTTTTTTAAAAAATTACATGATATTTTTATTTCTTATTTGGGACAGAAGGGATGGATTGAAGGTATAAGAAGCAATTTTAACTAAAGAACACTGAATAGCTGCCTCATCAAAAAGTGGCACTTTCTAATTTTATCCCCCTTATTACTCAAGGTCAACCTACACCACTTTTTTTTTTAACTTATCACTGGCAATGACAAATTATGAGATTAAAAATATATTAACTACTGGGAAAGAACGAACTATTATCATTACAGTGTCTCCTATCTTTATCATTTGGCTTCCTAGGTAAGTTTGATGAGAAAAATCACCTAAACCACCATATGATCTTACCTGCCAGACCCTATATTTAGCATTCCGGAACAGACCGACCAAAATCCTTCCTTCAAAAGAGACTGAAATATATACTACAATTAATATTTTAAATGGATTTTGCTTAGCTTTTTATATTGATGGAATGACTTCTCTCTGCAGGTATTTTATTAGCATTGATTTGAAATTATATTTATGTAGAGATGCCTGGGCGGCTCAGTGGTTGAGCATCTGCCTTTGGCTCAGGTTGTGATCCTAGGGTCCTGGGATCGAGTCCTGCATGAGGCTCACCACAGGGAGCCTGCTGCTCTCTCTGCCTATGTCTCGCCTCTCTCTGTGTCTCTCAGGAATAAATAAAATCTTTATTTAAGTATGCTTTGTATATATATATTGAAACCCAGCAAAGTGAGCATTTCTACAGACAAATGAACTTTTATCCTATGTTTTTACCAAAAAAAAAAAAAAAAAAAAAAACCCCACAAAAAACAAAAACCCTATGCTTCCTTCCAAAAAGGCTATTTTGATTTCGTACGTAGAACTCACATGGTTTCCTTGAGTAGGTCTTGGGTAGGACTTGCTTTGCCAGGCTGATGAGACTATTATAGCCCGTATGTAAGACTTGAATATTTATATATCACAGTTTATTTATTGAAATGGGTGAAATATTTTTAACTCCCACTCTGCTTTATAGAGGGAACAATTTCCCTTAGAAAGAATATTATTAGCATGGAAATTAAAAGGTATGATGATTTAAAAATAGCAGAGGAGTGAAAAGAGTAAGTTCTAGGGTCAGACTGCCTGGGTCTGTGGCAGACTCTGCTTGTGGTGGCTGTGTGACTTTAGGCAAGATTTCTTTTTTTTCTTGAAAAACAGCTTTATTGAGATATAATTCACATACCACACAAGTCTCTCACTTTAAGTGTACAATTCAGTGGTATTTATTTATTTTTATTTGTTTTTTATTGGTGTTCAATTTACCAACATACAGAATAACCCCCAGTGCCCGTCACCCATTCACTCCCACCCTCCGCCCTCCTCCCCTTCCACCACCCCTAGTTCGTTTCCCAGAGTTAGCAGTCTTTACGTTCTGTCTCCCTTTCTGATATTTCCCACACATTTCTTCTCCCTTCCCTTATATTCCCTTTCACTATTATTTATATTCCCCAAATGAATGAGAACATATAATGTTTGTCCTTTTCCGATTGACTTATTTCATTCAGCACAATACCCTCCAGGTCCCTCCACGTTGAAGCAAATACTGGGTATTTGTCATTTCTAATGGCTGAGGAATATTCCATTGTATACATAAACCACATCTTCTTTATCCATTCATCTGTCGATGGATACCGAGGCTCCTTCCACAGTTTGGCTATTGTGGACATTGCTGCTAGAAACATCGGGGTGCAGGTGTCCCAGCGTTTCACTGCATCTGTATCTTTGGGGTAAATCCCCAACAGTTAGGCAAGATTTTTAATAACTCTGTGCCTCAGTCTTCTCGTCTTTAAACTCTGTGGCCTGTATGTGCAAACTCGTGCAATGCTGCCGATTTAATCCTTAAGCTGAGTGATTAAAAATAAAGGATGTAAAGGACAATAATGAGGCCCAGCAGAAGAATTTATATATGTGCACAAACTCTTGGTACAACCAATCTGACATATTTTTCCTTTCTAGTAAGAAGGTAATACTTTATTCAACTTGGCTCAAGGTAGGCTTTTCAGTTGGTGTCTAAATTTAGCCCTAGAGTTCTTTTTTTCCTGGTGGTTTCAGGAACATTCATACTCCATGAAATATGAGTATTTATATATTGTCTTCTGGGTGCCCTTCACTACCCGGGTTTATGTTTTACATTTCACCTATAATTCTTCCTTCAAGGTGATAATGGTCTAGCCCAGAGGTAGGTAAACTCCTACCAAATTGAGCTCACCACCAGTTTTTTATATGGCCTCTGAGCTGAGAATGGTTTTGATTAAATGGGTAGAAAAATCTAAAGAAGAATTATATTTTGTGACATGCGAAAATGATGTGAAATTAAAATTTCAGTATCCATTTAAAAACGTGTTACTGGAACACAGCCATACTCATCCACTTACATATTGTCTATTTTCTTGGCTACCTTTGTGCTACCACAGCAGAGTTGAATAATTAGTATAGAAATCATATGGTCCACAAAGCCTAAAATATTTATTTTTTTTAATTCATTAATTTATTTATGATAGTCACACAGAGAGAGAGAGAGAGAGAGGCAGAGACATAGGCAGAGGGAGAAGCAGGCTCCATGCACTGGGAGCCCGACGTGGGATTTGATCCCAGGTCTCCAGGATCGCGCCCTGGGCCAAAGGCAGGCGCCAAACCGCTGCGCCACCCAGGGATCCCAAAGCCTAAAATATTTAGTATCTAGCCCTTTAAGAAAATGTTGCTGACACCCCCACCCCCAGCCTAAATCTGTCCCAGAAAGAATGGAGATTGGCACACTAACAGGATTATAGGCAAAGTTCTATTAGGCAGAGGACAAGCTGGTGTTTATCTGATGACTGTAGAATAATCTTCTGCTTCAAGACAAGAGAGAAAAAGAAGAAAGACCAGTTATTTGCCGACTAAGAAACTCCACGTTAGGATTGCTCATCATAAGAACTTTTCCAAATTTTCTATAGTGATAGATGGATCCTAATTATATTAAATGGGTTATTCCATTATGATATTACACAGAAGATGAGTCAGAAATTCAGGCAGTTGAGACCAAACACAGGCCCACCCCACATCCCAGGCAGTTGGTGACATGTTAAATACCCACCAGGTTCACAGCTCTTCTGGGAAAGTGATGTAAAGCATTCCTCCCCCAGGAGGAACTGCCACATTTGGTACCTCAACATTCATCTCTTCACTTCCTGCTCTGTTGCAGGCATTTCCGTCAGTTCTGAGGATACAGGGATGATCAGGAAAGCACTCCCGGTGCTCTCACGGAAACTAAGATGCAATGCAGGTGACAAACAATAAGCAAATGAATAAAGGAAGAAATGCGGAAAAGTGCTCTAAAAAAGCAAGATATAAAAAACCATGATTCCACTCATATGAAGTACTTAGAGCAGTCAGATTCACAAAGACAGAAAGAGAATGGTGGTTGCTAGGAATTGAGGAGAGGTGGGAAGAGTATGTCATTACTTAGTGGCTACAGAGTATAAATTTCAGCAAATGGAAAGAGTTCTGGAGGTGAATGGTGGTGATGGGTACACAATATGCATGTACTTGATGCCACTGAACTGCAACTTAAAAGTGGCTAACATGGCAAATGTCATGCTATTTGTATTTTACCATGATGTTTTAAATTGGGGAAAAAAAACAATAGAAAGTAAAGAAATGGTTCTAAAAGTTTCCCTAAAGAGGAGAAAAAAAAAAAACAAGAAACAAAAAACAAAAGACAAGTCACCCACAAAAAAAAAAAAAAAAAGAAAAAAAAGAATATTCAATTTCTAATCAGAAACTGGATACTAGATAATAGGGAAGAAAAGTGTATTCAAAATTCTGTGCTTGGAAAAAAAAATTCTGTGCTGAAATTATCTTCAACTTAGCCTTCTATACTCAGACACATTAATTACCTGTGAAAATGGAAAAAGTCATTTTCAGAAAAACACACACATATGCACAGGTATAGTCATGGTAGCTAAGGGGGCAGATGTTCATGTTAATGTATTTGCAGTTTTAAAAAAATATTTTGAATAGATAATTCACATGGTTCAAAAATCAGAATACATAAAAAGATATATATGGTAAAACTCCCCCTCCAATGCTCACTCCCATATTCCCAAATTGTTCTTACTGCTTATTTCCAGAAGTAACCACTGCTGTTAGACTCTCACGTAACTTTCAGAGTATCACTCTGCATACATAAGCAAATTTGAATATGGATTCTTTCTCTTCCCATCCTTTAAAAGATTTAAGTGGGGTCATTAGGTAAGTAAGGCATGAGTAGTAGGAAGACAGCCTTGTGCAGACCCAGGAGGAAAATGTTCCAGGGAGAGGAAAGAGAGACCAGAGGCTTCAAGGCAGGAACTGGTGTCATGTGTTTAAGGATCAGAAGTAAAGTCAAAGCAAGGAAGAATGTCAAAGTGAGGCTCAAAGTGAAGGTCAAAGGAAAATCAGACTGCATGAAGGAGAGTGTGGCAGGAAAACAAGGCAGAAAGGAAGGGAAAGGCCAGGGACCTCGCCTAGAATAATAGTTGATCGCTGGCCAACCCTAACTCATTGAGGAATTGCCTGCCACGGTCACCATCCCTATCTATCACCAAAGGACCATTATGATAGTTTGACATCAAAAGAAAAAAAAAAAAAAAAAGGATTCCATGGGTCCCCACCTGTTCCAGGAAATGGTCAGCTGTGGTATAGCCTCACCCCTTAACACTGAACAATTCACCTCTTTTGAGATGTCCCCAGCTGGCTCACCTGCCCCTAAGGCCAACCAAAGAATGCGGAGTATTCCTAAAGTTCAAATAGAAAGTCTCCCCTACTTCCAAAAAATCCCACCAGAATAGAATGTTTGTCAATTAGAGACTGTTTCCTCTTTTTATGCCATAAACTAACTCTACTTTTTGCCACCTTAGAACTCCTGCTAAACAAAAGTGATGACAGCTGGGTTCCCTTGTCCAGTTTAGGAAGAAGCAGACTTTGCTCATTTATCTCTGACACAGTTTGGTCTTCGACATCATGAGACATTTACACCTTTGGCCTAAGTAGGGGATCCTACCTTTCCCCAGCTCCTGAAATGGAGAGGGAAGAGGGGGAGAAATCAGCAGATTCTTATTTATTTATTATTTTATTTTTGTATTCTCTATGCTTCTTAAAGTCTGTTATCCTTCAGTACTAAATCCAAATACTTATTTCATTTTACCCCCAATTTGACTCTTAGAGGAGTTCTTTTTTTTTTTCCCCAACTGATCTTTATTTTGCACAATACATGCCTAGACATAAACTCATGAAACTTTCCAAGTTTTATTAAAAAGGTATTAAAAATCTCTTTGATGTAGTTCCCATAAAGCAATATTATGACTCAGGGTGCATTTTTAGAGAAATTACGATGAATTCTTTTAAAATTCTAATTATAGTTTAAATAACTTAATTGCTATTCAATATCAACACATCATACATCCAATTCAATATACTTCTTGAAAATATTGCAAAGGATTAAAATAAATTATCGTGTATACTGTGTAATTTCACCTTAATTATGTATTTCTGTGATTGGTTTTCAGTTTCATTATTTCTGTTTTCTTTGTAAATCATCTTTCTTCTCCACGGTATTTCTTGCTTGATAAAAGGATGATGTCAAAAGATGAGATTCTAAGTTTTTTAAATGTTTCTATTTTAAAAGTAGACTTAGAAAAATTTAAAGCAGCAGAAAGTGGATAAAATGGGTGAAGTTTGTCTCTGTCCCCTTGAATTCTACACCCATGAAGTAATTAAAATATGAAGTGTGTGTATGTGTGTGTGCACATGCATGTGTGTTAAAAAAAAAAAGTCAAGAATGGGACTCTGTGAAGAGTTTTAGCCAACTACAAAACTAGAGGACACATAGTCCACACAAGACTGCTCTCACTTCTGACACCAACCTTAAGTTTGTGGGTATCCCAAAGCCACCTTCAGATTTGAAAATTTTCTAGGACTTAGAGCTCACTGAAAGCCATTATACTCATAGTTTATTTCAGGGCGAGGATACAAATAAAAATCACCCAATGGAGGAAGCACATAGGGGGGAGTCTGGGGAAGTACCAGATGCAGAGCTCCCATTGCCCTCCCCCTAGAATGTCAGGTCACTTTACTTTCCTGGCATCAAGGTGAGACAATATACATGGAGTTTTGCCAACAAGGGAAATTCACCCAAGCCTCAGTGTTCAAAGTTTTTACTGGAGTTCTATCATGTAGGTATGATGGATAGGCTCCTTGCCCGCATAGTTGAGCTCAGCCTCCAGGTGGCCTGACACAGCATGACCCTAGGTAACGTTGCTGGGTTGTCTGGTGTGGCCAGCTCCTGGGCACAGCCAGCCTCCACCACACATCGTATTGTTAGACCATCTGGTGAACGAAGGTTCAGGAAAACAAAGGCACTCCTTTCTGACCTGTCATTCCAAAGGCTTAGTGATTAATCCCCACGAAGCCAAAGTTAAAGGCCAGAATTTGTGGGGGAGGGGGCAAGGTTAAATTCTTTACTACATAGGCCTCTAAGTGAAAAACTATTAGAGTATGAGCACCCAGGCTTATTTTTTCTTTCAGCTGATTTCAGACATTATTCCATTATATATACGGTATTATATATATACAATATATGTAATATTTCATAATATTACATATATATATTTTAGAAGAGGGAACAGTAATTGTCTTTTTTTGCCATCATAGAATAGTAGGGGCAGTGGGAGAAATGGGATACTATTCATTTTATGCTTTTGCTGTTTGTCTTTTTTTTTTTTTTTTTTCCTTTCTGTCCCTTGGCTTCCTCCAATCCACTGCAGTTAGTTTCCATTACTAAAATGTCACTCTGAGTTAGGGATTGCCTATACAATGTCCACAGAGGTAGATAAAGGAGTAAATCTCCCATTTGAGGTTGGCTCAACATTGATATACTTTGTTCACGTATTACACATAAAAAAATATACATTTTTTCCAGAAAGGAAATCTGTTTCCTTCCTTCCCCACTGAACCTCCCCTTTTTTTTCTTGAAAGGGATAGATCTTTCAGCAAATCTTTTCTTTTTCTTCTTTTGTGGCACATGCAGAGAAATAGTTCTCTGCTATAATAAAATTTACAGCTGGGATGAGTAGAAACTTGTCCCTGACTCTTACTCTAAGGTGTAAGTCAACAATAGAACCTGGTGATGGTGGTCCTTAAAACACATCTTCTCATCTAAAGGAGTAGTGTCCACTCAGCTCTAGCTAATGGTTACATGGTAAGTATAAGAAAAAGGTAGAAAATCTGAAATAATTCTGTTCATTCATTCATTCATTTGTGTAAAAGTCACACAGCATAAAATTAACCATTTTCAGGTGAAAAATTCAGTAACATTTAGTATATTCACAATGTTGTGCAATCACCACCTCTATCTAGTTCCAAAAATTTCCATCGTTCCAAAATAAAACCTTGTGCCCATTACACAGCTCTCTATTCCCCCTTCCTTCTAGCAACTGGCAGTCACCCATCAAATAGGTAAATAGGTGGATTTACCTATTCTGGGTAGTTTCTACGAATGGAATTATACAATATGTGATCTTTTGTATCTGGCTTCTGAAATAACTCCATTTTAAATATGGTATCAATGCTAAAAAACAATAAACAACAATATTGGGTTAGATAAACGTGTCAGGGTGGGTATGGCCCGCCCATCACCAGTTAATAGGCTCTATTCTGATGTGAAGAGAGAGAAGAGGCATAGATAGAAGTTTGATTAAAAGAAGGGGCCTATCAAGATGTTTTCTAGGAAGACAAGGAATTGAACTAGGTCATCAAATTCATAAACCCAGTCAAGGACATAGAATCCTGTGGAGAGAGCCTGTTAGAATCATGGTTTTGACAGGAAAACTAAGCCCGATGTTCTAGAAAATCCTAGAAAGTAGAGAATAGAGAAAAGAACTTCAAAGGTGGAAATCAAGTAGTCTGTAGACCTAAAAAAACACGGAGGATTTAAAAAAAGAAAAAGAAAGAAAGATATAGGGTAAAATAGGATGATGTCAGAGATGATGCCAATTGGAACTCAGCTTGAAGCTCAATACTTAATGTTTTCGTCTCAGATTCTTCCCTAAGAAAATCAATAGAATTACTCATTGTGCTTGATTCTTGTTAGAATTGTAGAATTGTAGATATTATTTCTATAATACCTGGCACAACATAAAAATTATTAACTATGAATTATTATAATAATGAGACTGGTATCGACAGTTATTTTTTTGTTTTCAACAGAGTTTAAGTCAATACTCCTAGGATAGACATTTGCTTTCCGGACTGCCTTTCTATTCCCTGCTGGGTGCAGGTAGGACACCATAAAGTGGCATGGCACATCCTCAAGGGGTTTAGTAGACCCTCAATAGAAGGAGAGAGGTGTTCTTACAAACGTCTATGAAGCACTTTACCACTAGTTGAGAGGAATGGTCATGGTTTTTTAAATTAAATCTAAATAATTTTACTCATTGGAAAGGATGACAGATGGACAGTGTGACCCCCTGTAATCCCTTTTCGTTGTGGAAATGGCAGTTAGTGGAGGGATTAAGCCTGTCAGTGTCACACTGCCAACTGGATAGATCTCAAATTGAGAAGGACAACTTCTGTGTCAGACTAAGTAGGTCAAATTTTTGTACCTTTTCCATAAAGTCCTCTGCCAAGCAGAGAGTGAAAATTCAGGGGCACTTGTTGATTTGACAAAGTTTAGATTTCACTTTTTCAAATATCTTTAATAATCATCTAAAAATTTAAGACCAACAGAGAATTATACCAACACCTCCATAATACAAACAATGTTTTTGGTCTACTTAAAATGAATTTTGCATCATAAAGAAAGATTTAAAGATATGACCCCAAGTCTTAGCTGTTATATAATCTTAAATAATCTCCATGTTTTTGAAAAGGAACGTGCTCTGTTTAATGTGAAATGGGGGAAAGGGCCATCTTTTACTCCTTAAAATTCTATTTTCTGATTAGCTCTGTGTACATTAATGATAAAAATCTAACATCGTTTCCAGAAATTAAATGTCTCTCTATTTAAATAATTGACTTGAATTAGTTAAGGGGAAAAAAATCTGATTTTTAGAACACAATATACCAAAGGGAAAAACAATCAAGTCTGAAACTGTTATTTCTCTTATTAAGTCTTTTCCTTAGGGTTTTCAGTGAGCCTTGACTTGCATGGAAGTAGGTGTAATGTTGACAAGAAGGATGTGATTCCTACAG
Organism: Canis aureus; assembly: GCF_053574225.1. Lineage (NCBI taxonomy): Eukaryota > Metazoa > Chordata > Mammalia > Carnivora > Canidae > Canis > Canis aureus. The sequence goes on along the minus strand of NC_135641.1, from coordinate 37,621,310 downwards.
AACAGTTCTGGACTCGGTTCCCTTAAGCAGGGAACTTGAGTTGAGCTAGTTTCTATTAGATCTTGAGTGTCAAGAAATTAATAAGGGTATTGATTCCATAGGTGTAAGAACAAAATTGTGGGGAGTGAGGTCCTAGTTTCTGATTGATTGCTTGACTAGGCAATGATTTAGCAGGGGAGCAGGAGGCAGGAATCATTTAAACCAATATTTCCAGAATTATAGCACTTATTAAACAGATGAATTAAGGTCACCTATATATGATATACTAATATTTTTAATTACCTTTTTATGACAAGTGATACTGACCTTCTACTTATATTGATGACATGCGCTTTCGTTTTAGATTTATCTGACCAAATGAAAAAAGTTTTAATTTAAAAAAACAAAATGGTAAAGTTTTATGAAACGTGCCAAACATTGCAAAGGTTGTGTATGAAGGACCGGTTTGTGAAACATTCATTTCAATTACGAAGGCAGGTAGTTTTTTAAATTGAAGTACATCTAACCCTGTGAGGTCCTAGGCATATGAATTGACATTCTAAACCTGTCAGAACCACTGGATTTGGCGGGGAGGGGTGTCTGGATTTTAATTTTTATCTTTGTGCATCTAAATTCTTAAGTTCCTATAAAGTAGTCTGATAATAAACAGAAAAAGATATCATCTCTCCAATGTCTAGAATGAAAATGAATAAAGACAATCAAAATTCATCAGTCCAGGTGTGACAACTTTAAATATTAGCTAGAAACAGATATAATGAATCAGCAACCCATGCGAAATACAGACGTCTTGGTATTTGCTTGACACATTTACACCTTACAAATTGAGAATTACATCTACAGTAATACAAAATCAATTCCCAATTAAAAGCGAGGTTTAATTCTATTTAATTATATTAGTCTTCTTTCGAAAATAAATTCACATGATGGTTTCAGACACAAACAACACAATACCATTTTTTAAATGCAATTAAGCACATTGGCATAAAGGAAAGACATCATGGATATCATGGTATATAGTCTGCAGACCGCGTGGTCCATGCTGGCAGTAGACTGCAAAGTTGTGGATAAGCTTCCTAACAGCCAAAATAAACACAAATGTGTAATTAGTTACAACGGGGGTGGCAAACTATGGCCCTTGGGCCAAATCCCATCTGCCGCCTGGTTTTGTAAATAGTTTCACTGGCACACAGCCATGCTCATTTGTTTCTATATTGTCTATAGCTGTTTGTCCACGATGGGGGAAGGATTGAGTGGCTGCAACAGAGACAGTATGACCCGTAAGAAAAAGTTTGCCAAGTCCTGAGTTACAACATCACAGCAATTAAAAGATTTTCAAAACTCTACTGGCTTGGTGAGTTTTTTATTTTTTTAAAGATTTTATTTATTTATTTATTTATTTATTTATTTATTTATTTATTTATTTATTTATGAGAGACAGAGAGAGAGAGAGAGAGAGAGAGGCAGAGACACAAGCAGAGGGAGAAGCAGGCTCCATGCAGGGAACCTGATGTGGGACTTGATCCCAGGACTCCAGGATCACACCCTGGGCCAAAGGCAGGCAGGCGCTAAACTGCTGAGCCACCCAGGGATCCCCTTGGTGAGTTTTTTAAAAACACAACCATTTTTGTTATTAAAAGGCATTGATATTAACATGTTTATCTTTCTCAAAATGGATGTGATATTTTTGCATAAAATTTGTGTCTATATTTCCATATAACAGATTAGCTGCGTTAAGCTGCGTTGCCAACTTTAGCTAGCTAAAGCTCATCTCTTGTATAAATTAAGTACTACATACTCATACTCCCTAAAATATGAGTCTAAAAAGGAACTGCCAGCAAGGCCCAGATCTAAAATAAATCCATTCCCTAACAGCCATCTTTTTACACAAGGATTTGTAAACACTGTCTCCTACCTTTTACGGTGCATCACATTAATCATTAACTTCAAAGGAAAAGCAATCTCTCGATAAAGAACATTTCCTTCTGCTCAGTCTTTAAGTCCAGATCAGCAGCAACTATCATGTAATGGATTTAGGACAATGCACCATAAGCAAAGGATGAGAATGTCAACAAAGCTTCTTTAAAAACCTTTCCAACTGCTTGGACTTCAGAGAAGGCAGCAAATGAAAGCAAAGGGAGCCAATCCCAGCTGTGACTATGTGAAGAGTGTCCATTCCCAGGTTTGACTCCTAGGAGCCTAAATTTGAGGCTGACTTTACTATCGGGCCATACTTGCTTGATCCAAGAGTGGACCTGGTATGGGTTGGCTATCAGATTCAGTCTCCAGAGAATTGGGAATACCCTGGAATGTTGGTTCTCAGACTCACAAATGGAACCCCCAGGAAAAGGAGGCTTGAGCTGTGCTGCTGAGTGAAAAACCAGAGCTGCCCCGATTCCTGCCTCACTGAAACATCGTTGTCCAGAACTTCCTTAGCTCCTGTGAATTCTCCATCTTTTCCTAATTTCTATTGCTTGTATCCAAAGGAACTTAATAACTTGTCCAGATGGTACCTTTTCAAACACTTAAGGATAGTTATTGTAGCCCTCTAAACTTTCTTTCTCCCACATGAAGGGTACTTATTTTATTAATTCTTTCCTCAAAATAATTTTGCTGGGGAAGAAAAATCCCAGCTATCTAAACAGATACATTTTAAAAAAATATAATCTAATCCTAACCTCTAACCTCAGCCTCTCCAAATTCTTGTGTCAAGAATTGAACGCAATGCTCAGGCATGGTATGATCAGCACAGAGTAAGACAGTACTATCACCTCCCCTATTGTAAGTATTATATTTCTTCGTCTCCTCTAGGATTTTGATGGATTCTTATCTCACATTTACATCTTTCATTTGAATTTATTTCTGTGTATGGTATAAGAAAAGCGGTCCAGTTTAATTCTTCTGCATGTTACTGTCCAGTTTGCCCAACACCATTTGTTGAAGAGACTGTCTTTTTTTTTTTTCCATTGGGTATTCTTGCTTGCTTTGTCGAAGATTAATTGCCCATAGAGTTGGTGGGTTTATTTCTAGGTTTTCTATTCTGTTCCATTGATTCATGTGTCTATTTTTGTGCAGGTACCATAGTGTCTGGAAAACAATATGAATGTTCTTCACAAAGTTAAAAATAGAAATACCACACAATCCAACAATTGCACTACTAGGTATTTACCCAGAGGATACAAAAATACTGATTCAAAGGAATACATACACCTTGATGCTTATAGCAGCATTATCAACAATAGCCAAATTATGGAAAAAGCCCAAATGTCCATCAATTAATGAGTAGATAAAGAAGCTATAGTATACATACATCTAGATATATATACATACATACTTACAATGGAATTTTAGCCATAAAAAGAATGAAATCTTGCCATTTGCAATGACATGGATGGAGCTACAGAGTCCTATGCTAAGCTAAATAGGGCAGTCGGAGAAATGCAAGTACTACATGATTTCACTTACATGTGGAATTTAAGAAACAAAGCAAATTAACATAGGAGAGAAAAAAAAACAATAGACAAACCAAGAAATTCTTAGCTCTTAATTATAGAGAATAAACTGTTGGTTACCAGGGGAGAAATGTGGGGGGGGGGTGGGGGGGGGGAAGGATAAATAGGTGATGGGTATTAAGAAGGGCACTTGTGATGAGCACTAGGTGTTGTATGTGGGTGATGAATCACTCGATTTAACATATGAAGCAAGTGTTGTGCTGTATGTTAACCAATTGGAATTTAAATAAAAACTTGAATAAAAAAAGGTTGATATCTTTATTTTAATCAGTACCCATGGGTGCATTAAATCCACTTTATTGAATCCAGTAATATTGAAATAGTATCTACTCTGCATTTCTAAGCTTTTCCATAAGAATGAAATAAGTCTTTTCCAAATCCTTGTTCAAGTCCACTTACATTGTGCCTACAATTTTCCCCTGATAGAACAGTCAAATTACTCTGTCAAAAAAGTTGTATAACCTTTCCAGAAAACAATTCAGAAGTACATGCCAAGGCTCACAAAAATGCTCTTATTTCAACCATCTCATAAAATTTCCCTTCAGAAATATGTGCCAAGGAAATAATTCAGTTTTTGTACATAAGTCTTTTTTCTAGATTTCAGATTCTTTTATAATATTTCTATTTTTTGTATTCTGTGTTATTTAGAAAGGTAAAACAGCAAGCATAGTAAAAGCAGAATTACAAGTCATGTTGCAGCACATAATGAATTGCTACACAGACTTTTAAATATTGATTTTGAAAATATACATTGACATGGGCAAAATGCTCATAACACAAGTGAAAAGTAAAGATGCAAATGCATAAAGTTTGATCTAATTTCTAATGTATATTTAATATGTATAAATGATGTGTATTATGTACATACACTAAATAACTAGACTTTCCTATGTTTCATTAGTCTGTAGCTCTAATGAATATATATATTCATATACATTTTTTACTGGATTATCCAACCTCCTGCAAAGCTGTCCTCAAGTATTTCCAAAATACTAAAAGTATTTCCAAAATATATATCTATATATTTCTGAATTCAAGTAATTTAAATATATTTCTGAAATAAACAGTTGACCCTTGAGCAACACAGGTTTGACTGCTCAGGTCCACTAAGCATGTGGATTTGTTTTCAATAAATACTGCATAGTATTGTAAATATATTTTCTTTTCCTTATGCTTTTCTTAATAACATTTTCTTTATTATAAGAATACAGTTTATAATACATTTAACATACAAAAGATGTGTTAATTGACTTTATATCATCAGTAAGGCTTCTGGTTAATAGTGGACTATCAGTAGTTAAGTTTTAGGGGAGTCAAAGTTATATATGGATTTTCAACTATGCAAAGAGTCAGTACTTTTAACCCCTACATTGTCCAAGGGTCATCTGTATATTCAAGTACTTATACCTATTCAGGAAATTCAAGTATTTCTGAAATATATATATATATATATATATATATATATATATATATATATATGGTATTATCTAGCCCCCTGCAAAACTTTCCACAAGTATTTCTGAAAGTTGTATGGAAGTACACAGGAATATGCTACTTTTACCACCATGCTACTACATCCACTATGTTTTCTCTAGGGCTGCCCTACTAAGCATTTCAGTCTTCTGCCAGAAACTGCCACCACTACCTTTCATCAGACACTATTCTCAAGTGACTACGTAATGCTCAAAATAGAAAAAGAAAGCTTGCAATCTTCCAACAGCTCCAATGGATAATAAGTTCTAATTCCCTAAAGTAGTCTAGTTGCCTGTTTTCAGATATTATTTTCATGATGGTTTGTTGATTGTCTGGAACCTATAGTTCAAGCTACTGAAAGCCCTAGCAAATCACTAACTCTCAAAAATGTTTTGAACTCTCAGACATTTGTTATAGGGCATGGCAGCAAGATTATGAGCTCTATTTTCTTAGGATTTGTGCTTACCACCTATTTGGACACTGACCATCTTACATATTTTATGGCATCATTCAAGGAGCAACACTGAGGTTATATCACCAAGATGTTTATTCACATGCTGGCAAGATACTGCTAATATAATTATATTATCTATTTAAACTTATTCTTCCCATTAATTCACAACACTAATATTTTCTCCATGAACTACTGGGAGGTAGCAGGAGTCATTAAGATTTCTTAGAGCATCTTTTAAATTTTGGTAGAGCCCCATAGGCATGATGAATAACATCTTGACTATTTCTGTCTTAGCCAGTAGGATATGAAATATTATTCTGCTGTTGTATAGGTTGTGCACTGCTTGACAAAAGATAGCGTGATATCTAAGGGAGTGCCATTTATATCCTAGTCACTAGATTTGTGTAACATGTTTCATTATAAATAATAATTACAAGTTGAAATTATTATACCTTGTTTTAGGAAGTAGAATGCCTCATGTAAGGGAGTGACTTTGTCTAATTTACAAAAAGACATCGTGTGAACTTCTAGCAGCCCTAGGACTAACCACGGTCACTTATAAATTCAACTTTGAAATGCCCTAGCAAATACTTCGATAACTAAGAGAGGGTGTGTTGATATAGAATGATGTCACTAACTGAGAAAGAGAGGGAAAGGAAGAAAAGGATAAGTTATACTTCACAATTGGAAATATGAGACTGGAACTCAGAAAAAAAAATAGGGGTTGAAATTCTAGAGGGGTGAATTTGTGAGAGTAAATGAGACCAATAAAATAGATGATGTACATGTGAACAAAAATATACTTGGAAATAAGGAAATCAATAACCTAGCCCCGAAGAGGCAGAAGGAGGGGAAATGTAGTCAGAAACACAAATAGAAGATGGTCAAAGTATTAGGAGGACAGAAGAAATAAGATCATGGAAACACCAACAAAAAAAAACTCTTACAAGGAATAGACAATCCATACTGTCAAGAGGAAAGACAGGTCAAGGAGAATGAGGATTGAAAAGAGTAAACTCTATGGAGGAATTGGTGTGGGAATTAAATTGCAATGAGTTGCAGAGGGAATGGAAAGTGAATATCTAATAATAATAAATATAGATTGGATTCTTAAGAAATCTGGTTTTGAATCAAGAGAGACTATTGTTGCAAATGCAAGTTTTCATCGGGAAAAAAATGCTACAGTAGAAGTCAGCCTCCAGCACTTATTTAGTCCATTAATGAAATGCTGAAAGTGCAGATTTAGAATTAATGCTAGAGGAGAGAGATGCTGTTGCAACTCTTGCAATAAAACAAAACAAAAAATAATATATGTTAATAACCAATTACTTTTTATGTGTCTTGAACGCTGGTCACTTGGGAAGAGAGGTTTTATTTAAGGATTTTGAGTTGGCAGATAGTTTATATAAAAACTCTGATATGAACTTCCAGCAACTTCTAAGGCCTTAAGTTTATTTTTTCATTGTGTTTAATTTCACTTCTCAACAAATGACTGTGCTTTACTTTGATTTATCTCCGTCACTGGCATTAGTCCATAGTTTCCAGCTTTATTTGGAGTTGTTTAGGTATTTATGGGTATGAAAGAGGAAGAGAAAAAAAGATGTGGTAGTGAAAATGTATATAAAGAACACAGCTCAAGGTCGGTGTAGAGAAAAGTTTCTGTGATTCAAAGACATTTATTTTTTTTAAGTACGTGTATAGCCAAGGTGATCACGTCTTGAAACAGTCTATGTTCTAATTTTTACTTAAAAGTAAAATGGCAGAAAAAGTAAATGGTGAAAGAGTAAGTTGCAAAGAGTCAACAGTGAAGGAAGAGTGAGAAGAAAAAGGTCAGCATTCTGTGATTCAAAGACATTTATTTTCTTTAAGTACCTGTATAGCCAAGGTGATCACATCTTGAAACAGTCTATGTTCTAATTTTTACTTAAAAGTAAAATGGCAGAAAAAGTAAATGGTGAAAGAGTAAGTTGCAAAGGGTCAACAGTGAAGGAAGAGTGAGAAGAAAAAGGTCAGCATTCAACTGACCAAGAAGTTAAATTCATTTTTCAGAATAGATGAGTCTCGTAAGCTCTTATCTTGCTGCTGCAATAAAATACTTCAACTTCCCAGTGGGTAAAATGAAAGGTGATGAAGGCTAGTCACCCACATTGTCATGGAGAGAAAAGTCAACCGTCAAGGGGAACTTCTTCTTGGATCTTAACGGTTTCCCAGCCACAGGAAAACCAGACTTATTTAAAGACAAAATTGAGTGTGGTAGTATTTGGAAGACCATAAATATGAGGCATTACAAAGAAAAAGAAAAAAAGAAAAGCTGACCAAAGCAAATTGCTTAATGTCTACAAATACTGTACTGTTGTAAAGGTCTCAACCTCAAAGAATTTAATGGGGCTGAAAATGTTAACGCTAATGATTGTTGCAAAATATAACAGGAAATATTAAGGTAACAATTAAAAAGAATCTTCCTTATTACCCCTACCTCTCTCCTCCCATGATCCCCCCCAAACCCTCTAGGCTCAGATTCCTTCACAGAGGCATTCTACCTAATATTTAAGGAATAGATAAAACTAGTTCTGTACAAACTCTCAGAATATAAGGTAGGAGGAAATACTTCTCAACTCATTTTATAAGGCCAGAATTATCCTAATCTTAAAACCAAACACACAGATGATAAGAATAGAAAATTACACACCAATATCCTTCATGAAAATAGATGTAAAAATCTTTAATAAAATATTAGCAAATAAAAATCATCAATATATAAAAAGATAATATAGTTTGACAGCTGGCATCTATCCCAGGAATGTACAATATTAACAAACCTAAAAAGATCAGGTGATCATCCTAATAGATACAGAAAAAGCATTTTTAAAAATGTAAACCTAGGGGATCCCTGGGTGGCTCAGTGTGTTTAGCGTCGCCTTCAGCCCAGGGCGTTGATCCTGGAGATCCGGGATCGGGTCCCACATGGACTCCCTGCATGGAGCCTGCTTATCCCTCTGCCTGTGTCTCTGCCTCTTTGTGTGTGTGTGTGTCTCTCATGAATAAATAAATACAATCTTTAAAAAAAGAATCCTCACCAAAGTAAAAAGCAAAGGGAAATTTCTTTATTTAACATAATATTCAATGGTGGAAAATTGAATACTTCACCCCTAAAATTCCAACAAGGCAAGCATATGAACTTCCACTCTTTTTTTTAAAGATTTTTTTTTTAATTTTTAAAAAATGTTTTTTTAATGATAGTTACACAGAGAGAGAGAGAGAGAGGCAGAGACATAGGCAGAGGGAGAAGCAGGCTCCATGCACCGGGAGCCCAACGTGGGACTCGATCCCGGGTCTCCAGGATCGCACCCTGAGCCAAAGGCAGGCGCTAAACCACTGCACCACCCAGGGATCCCTTTTAAAGATTTTTTAAGTTTATTCATTCATGAGAGACAGAGAGAGGCAGAGACAAATTGTCTCTGTCTCTAAAAAAATCTTAAATCCTCTGCAAAAGAGGTGTTAGAACTAATGAATTTAGCAAGGTTGCAGGACACAAGGTTAATAAAGAAATAAATTATAATCTATACACTAGAAACCACTGGAAATTAAAATTTAATTTTAATAACATATGCAATAGCATCGAAAACCATAAAAATTTAGGAGTGAATTTAATAATAATGTGCAAGACATGTCACATGAAAATTACAAACCATTGCTAATAGAAATAAAAGAATTTCTAAGTAAATGGGGAGATATACTATATTCATGCATCAGAAAGTTCAATTTTGTTAAGGTGTCAATTCCTCCTATATTGATCTGTGGATTTAATCTCAAAATCCTAGCAGGCTTTTGTTGTTGAAGTCGGCAAGATGATTTTATAACTAATATGGAAATACAATGAAGTATAAAGTTGGAGGACTTTTGCTGGCGTAAAGGTAAAAATATAGATCAATAGAACAGATAGAATCCATTGGTATATATATATATATATATATACAATTGATTTTTGACAAATATTTGGAGGCAACTCAATGAATAAGGAAAAATCTCCAACAAATGGATAGCCACATGCAAAAAAATGAACCTTGATCGCTACCTCACAGCATATACAAAAATGATTGTGAAATATATCATGAACTAAAATATAAGAGCTAAAACTATCAAATTTCTAAAAGAAAACATAAGAGAAAATCCATGTAGCATTGGTTTAGGCAAAGATTTCCTACTTAAGATTCAAAAAGCACAAACCATAAAAGACAAAAAATCTATAATTTGAACTTCATCAAAAGTTTTTAAAATGTTTGCTTTTTATTTATTTTTTAAATATTTTAAAAATATTTTATTTACTTACTCATGAGAAACACAGAGAGGTATCCCAAATGTTTGCTTTTTAAAAGACACTGGTGAGGGGATGCCTGAGTGGCTCAGTGGTTGAGCGTCTGCCTTTGGCTCCAGGCCTGATCCCAGAGCTCTGGGATCGAGTCTTGCATCGGGCTCCCTGCTAGGAGCCTGCTTCTCCTGTGCCTACGTCTCTGCCTCTCTCTCTGTGTTTCTCATGAACAGATAAATGAAATCTTTAAAAAGAAGAAGAAGAAGACGACGACAACAACGACAACACTGGTGGGTGGCTGTGTGGCTCAGTCAGATAGGCATCTGACCCTTGGTTTTAGCTCAGGTCATGATCTCAGGATCATGAGATGGAGCCCTGCTTCGGGCCAGTGCAGAGTCTGTTTAAGATTCTCTCTTTCTCCCTCTGCCCCTCCCCTACTCTCTCTCATAAATAAATAAATAAATAAATAAATAAATAAATAAATAAATAAATAAAATATTTTAAAAATAAAAATAAAAAGACACTTGTACACTTCTTGTCCAGACAAGATGACATAGACTCATTTCTCACTGCTCCTCAACCATATACACTACAACTATAAACACTGAAATAATACAAGAGGCAACCAAAGGAGAAATCTGGAAGATAGTAAGGGAAACTAGTTTGAGATCATAGTACTGGAGAATGACACAGGGAAAGGACATCTCACCTCTCTTCCTACCCAACAAAGAAGGTAATCAAGATCTGGTGTTTCCCAACTCCTAACCTAGCAATGGGAGGCAGCCCAGATAAGCCTATTCCAAACCTGGATTGAAATGAAGTCTGGATGAGCCTGGCACCATTGGAGAGGAGGTTAGATCTCAGAGCCCTATTCACAATAATTGGCCAAGGAAGCACGTTTCCTCCCCTCCAGGCCTGAGACTTCCCTCCTACAACTCGGTAAGATAGAGTAGCAGGGAGCTTCAGCAAGAAGGATCTGCCACAACAAACTGTCCAAGCCTGGAAGCCTCTTTGCCTTGCAGCCCTGAGATGCTTGCTCTCTTCCCACCAGGAGACACCAGCCTGCCCAGCCTGGGGAAGCACTTTTACCCCCTCAGCACCAGCAGAGACCAGTGGGAGCCCCAGATAAACAGAAAGAACAAAAAAACACCACAGAGTGCCTGAAACTTGAATTGTCATTGGAACCACAGCCCACAAAAGTAGCCTGTGACCTGGATTCTAAACTAAAGCCTGCTGAAAGAAAAATCTCAAAGGAAATTTTAAAAATACGGAGAGTTGAATGAAAATACAGCATATCGAAAATGTAGAATGAGGCTAAAGCAACGCTGAGAGGAAAATTTATTACACTCAATGTTTACCTTAAAAATAGGAAAAGGTCTCAAGTTAATCATCTGATTTCTTACCTAAACAAACTAGAAAAATGAAAGCAAAATAAAGGCAAAAAGATGGAAATATTAAAGCATGACTAGAAATCAATAGAATTGGTAAAAGGAAATGGGTAGAGAAAACTCAACGAAATAAAGCCTAGTTCTTTTAAAAAATTCGATGACATTGATAAACTTCTAGCAAGTCTGACAAGAATCAAAGGAGAGAATACAAATCACAGTCTCCATCTAAAGAATGAAACAAGCATATCCATGACAGGTCTTAAAGCTATTACAAAGCATAATAAGGGAATACTGCAAGCAACTCCTCTATTCAAATATTCATATATTCATTAAAAGAAATGGACCAATTTTTCAAAACTCACAAACTACCAAAACTTAACCTAGATGAAATAGCTTAATTTATTTTTTAATTATTAAGTTAATGTATTAGTAATTAAAAGTCTCTCAAGAAAAAAAAAAAATCTCCAGGCTCAGATACTTTACTAGAGAATCCTACTAAACATTTAAAGAATTTTTTTTCATTTAAAGAATTAACACCAATTTTACACAGTTTCTTCCTGAACAGAGAACAGGAAACATTTCCCAGCCTATTTTATGGGGTCGATATTACCCTGATACCAAAACCAGACAAAGAGAGTACAAAAAAAGAAAACTACTATGAACTTCAATGAAAAAGAAATCCTCACCAAAAAATCAGCAAACCCAAATACACCAATGTATGAAAAAGAATCATACACCATGACTAAATGAAATTTATTTCAGATATTCAAGCCTGGTTCAGTATTCAAATTTCAATAGATGAAATTCATACCAATAGTAAGTATCCTTACTTACTATCCTTCCTTAATCATCAAATTATAGATAAAGGAGAATTGTCTCAACCTGATTAAAAGCATCTACAAAAAATCTACAGCTAGGGGTACCTTGGTGGCTCAGTCAGTTGAGCTTCGTTCTCTTGATTTCAGCTCAGGTCATGATCTCACCATCATGAGATCAAGTCCCATGTCGGGCTCCGCACTGGGTGGGAAGTCGGCTTGAGATTCTCTCTCCCTCTCTGAAAATTGCAAAATGCTGATGACAGAAGTCAAAGACCTAAATAAATAATATCCTGTGTTCATGAATTGGAAGTCTCAATATAGGTATAGTTTCAGTTCTCCTCAAATTGATCTATAGATCTCATGCGATTCCTATTAAGATACTAGCACATTTTTCTGTAGACGTAGACAAGCTTATTCTAAAACTTATAAGGAAAGGCACCCAGGTGCCCTGGAAGGATAACCTTTTCAACAATTAAGCATCCATAGGCAAAAGAAAAAAAAAATCTCAAACTGAGCCACATAACTATACAAAAATTAACTCAAAATGGATCATTGATTTAAATGTAAAACATAAAACTATAAAACCTCTAGAAAATAGGGTCAAAATGGATCATTGATTTAAATGTAAAACATAAAACTATAAAACTTCTAGAAAATAGGGATGCCTTGGGTGGCTCAGTCGGTTAAGTGTCTGCCTCTGGCTCAAGTCATGATCCCAAAGTTGTGGGATCGAGTCCCACATTGGGCTCCCTGCTCCCGAGGGAGCCTGCTTCTCCCTCTGCCTGCCATTCCCCCTGCTTGTGCTCTCTCTCTGACAAATAAATAAATAAAATCTTAAAAAAAAAATCTTTTAGAAAATAAAGAGAAAATCTTTGGGCTCTAGCATGAGGCAAAGAGTTCTTAGGCTTGACATCAAGAACATAATCCATAAAAGGAAAAATCCATAAATTAAACCTCAACAAAACTAAAAACTTTTGCTTTCCGAAAGACTGTGTGAAGAGAAAGAAAAGACGAGCTACACCACAGGAAAAACATTTTGCCCATCGCTTATCTCACAAGTGCCTGGTATCTAGAGTACATAAAAAAACTACAAAACTTAGCAATAAATCAATAATCCAACTAGAAAATGAGCAAATGGCATGAACAGACATTTTATTGAAGAGAATGTACAGATGACAATTAACACCCGAAAAGGTGTTCAACATCACTAGGTCCCGGGAAAGTACCAATTAAAACTCTGATATCACTATGCACCCAGCAGGATGACAGAAATAAAACACAGTGACAAAACCCCAGGCTGGTGAGAACGTGGAGAGCGCATCACCCATGCACTGCTGGCAAGTGGTGCACCCATCCTGGAAGGCAGCTTGACAGTTTCCTATAGGGCGAAACATGCAATCACCGCATGACTCAGCAATTATGCTGTTGGCGTTTATCCCAAAGAAATGAAAACTGGATCAACACAAAAATCTGCACACGAATGTTCATATCAGCTTTACTCCTTTTCTTTTTTTAAGATCTCATTTATTCATGAGAGACACAGAGAGAGAGGCAGAGACACAGGCAGGGGGAAAAGGAGGTTCCCTGCAGAGAGCCTGATGCAAGACTTGATCCTGGGACCCCAGGGTCACGCCCTGAGCTGAAGGCAGACGCTCAACCCCTGAGCCACCCAGGTGGCCCCATATCAGCTTTACTCCTAATCACCACAAACTGAAAACAACTCAGGTGTCCTTCAATGAGTGACTGGTTCAAGTAACTACAGTACCAGCATATTGTGTAAAAAACCCTCAGCATTTAAAAGAAGCAAAACTAGTGATACATAACAATCTTTAGAGAATTATGATGAATGAAAAAAAAATCTCAAAAGTTTCCCTACTGAAAAAAAAAAAAAGTTTCCCTACTGTATCAGAAGGGGAGACAGAGCATGGAAGACTCCTAACTCTGGGAAACGAACTAGGGGTGGGGGAAAGGGAGGAGGGCGGGGGGTGGGGGTGACTGGGTGGTGGACACTGAGGGGGGCACTTGGCGGGATGAGCACTGGGTGTTATTCTGTATATTGACAAACTGAACACCAATAAAAAATAAATTTATTTTAAAAAAAAGTTTCCCTACTGTATGGATCTATTTATGTAACGTTTGAAATGACAAACTTAATGATTGTCTGGGGCCAGGCGGGGTGGGTAAGGACGGGGGTGTCCGTGGATATGGTTTTAAAAGAGCCACACCTGGAGTCTCTGGTGACCGCAGTGCTCTGACTGGTGGTGGATACCCGAAGCTAGACACATGTAGAGCTGAACATTACAGAGTCAAGCCACACACACACACACACACACACACACGGAAATATGTACAAAAAATAAAAATAAAAGAAAGGAGAAAAGGGTGAGAGACAGATTTCAAGTTCTAGTTTGGAATAAGGTTTGGAGTAGGGCCATCTCTGTAGGTTAAACGAGAAAGAGAGAGAAAATGCTGGGGAAGGAAAACAGAAAAGCAAGTCACGGAGAGTGAGAGGATATTTATGAAGCCCGTATGTGATAAGAGACGTATCTAAAATATATCTCAAAGTATGATTTAATAATGGGCGACAATAAACTCCATAATATACATTTTAAAGCTTTCTGCTTAAAACTGCCTGAATTTCGGACCAAAACATCAGAAAACGGCTATGAGAGATGCTAGAGACTGAAATAGTCTTCTGATTGCAATGCACTTACACAAATTCTCTAGCATAACAGATAAGATCTGTTACCACCTGGCCTCAGTTTACCCCGTTGGTCCTACCTGCCTTTGCTGTCCAACACGCGGACGGTGATTTAGCCTCACAGGGATATTTGAACGTAAGCAGCCCTTCCGTGCTTCTAGAACATGGGGCAGAAGAAGCCCAAGGGACATCTGGAGACTCTGAGGTCAAAGGGACCGGTGACTCAGTTCCTAGGTAAAACCCAGGGAAGCATCAAGACGCCGGCACGGAAGCGAAGGTTCCATGTGCCTAATCGCACAGCGCAGTCGAGAGGCTTCTAGAAGCAGCAGAAGGTCTGGGAAGGCAATGGACTGGCTGAGACAGAGGCAGACGTGGAGAAACCCTGAGAGGGGAACAAGAGCAGATTCAGCGATGACCTGTGGGCCGAGGCCAAAGGGCAGACAGAAACCAGGGCAGGTCAGCACAGAGCCCTGCCGGGACACCTGTCACCAGCTAACGCCCAGCCTTCAGGCCTAACCAGGCACGAGTGTAGGGGCGCTCAAGGGGCTGAGATGACTCTTCATCACCGAACAAAGTGGAGGGTTTGTGGGGTTTTTAAAGATTTTATTTATTTACTCCTGAGAGACACACAGAGAGAGGCGGAGAAGCAGGCTCCACCCAGGGAGCCCACGGGGGACTCGATCCCAGGACCCGGGGATCACCACCTGAGCCCCAGGCAGATGCTCAACCACTGAGCCCCCCAGGCGTCCCCAGAATGGAGGCTTAATCTAGACATTAATCATGTCACAGGAAAGCAAGCTTAGAATTCTTGGTTATTAGCTGTGTAGACTCAACTACAAATAATTCCTATAACTTAGAGCTTCCTAACGTTCTCAGTGCACAGCAAGTCCTCGATGGGTGTTTATTGTGAGAATGAATAAAAGGCATAATAATGATTTTAAGCCATCCCCCAGTTCTGAAATCCAGGCATTTATTTTGTTTTTTTTTGTTTTTTTTTCCAAAAACCTCCAGGTCCCCACCAGGTGGCGTCCAGCATCTGGAATTCTTCACTTCCCGGGTTGCTCCCGGATTTTTCTCCCCTGTGATCCGTGCTTCCTTGTTCACAGTTGGCAGAGATGTTTCCTACTATTTCACTAGAGACTTAAACTTGCTCTTCTCATGCAAAACTGCTGGGATTTCCCCTCCAATCTTTCCCAGCTTGCTTCTGCAACTGCAGAGGGAGGGAAAAAAAAAAAAAAGAAAAAAGAAAAAAGAAAAAAGACAAAAGAACTATCTAGTTGCAGCTCACCTAAGCACCAGAGCAGCTGCTGAGGACAGGTCCATGGCACTTTCTGGAACATGTTCTTCGGACACAGACTTTAGGGCATTGTCCTCCCTTCTGCATACGTCTCTCGGGCCCATCTCAGTTTTGTGCTCTCCGCCCCCATTACTCCGTGAGAAGTAACATTCTATTTTGACTTAAATACGTATTTTAAAGCTTTCTGTTTAAAACTGTTGGCATTCCGGACAAAAACATCAGAAAACGGCTACGAGAGATGCTAGAGCAGCTTAGAAAACCTTCCTTGGGAAACAAAGCTTCTCAAAAAAAAAAAAATGACTTAAATTTTTCGAACATTGAAAAATATCCCTCTCTGAGAAATAAAACAAAGACGGATCTCAGGGACTTGAAGATGAGGAGAAGGATCCTGGGAAGAGGAGAGTGGGAGACGAGAGCCTGCACAGGTTTACTTTCCTGGCCTCTACTTGGGAGACACTAAATGGTTGTCCGTGAACCTCGTGGACTGTCACCGTTCCTGGGGCTCCTGGGCTCTTTCTAGGCATCATCCCAGGCAGATCAATCACCCCAGATTCCAGTACCTGCAGGCTGTTCCTGGGTGACTGCCAGTCATCCTTCTAGAATAGCTCTTACTCACCAGCTACAGGCAACCTACTGCCCACCTCCACCTCCCGGGGAACTAAAATTCCCCAAGCCCAGCGCTGGACCCTGCCACTACCACCACTGCCCCCTTGTCCTTGGTGGACAACGACACCGCCACCCACTCAAGACAGGGACATGGGAATTCATCGCCAATGTGCCTTCTCCCTGCCTCCTACCTAATCGGTCACCTGGCCCTGGCACGGGGATCTACTCTGCAATTCCCACTCCCATCCTTTCCACTCGAGTCCTAATATCCTCGTCTTGGTTTAAGCCCTGGTCTCTTCTACTCTGAGTAATGCTGCAAGCTCTAAACGCGCTTCCCTGCCTCACCACCCTCCACTCCTCACCCACGGCCTCCAGACTGGTGCCAACACAGGTGTGATGGTGCAACCAACTCCTAGAAGTCCAAACTCCTCCTTCCGGAGTCAGCCCTCACCTCCTGTAACATCATCCACCCCTCCTCCTGACCTGAACCCTGCATTCCAATCTTCTAAACTACTGACGTCCACCAAGGGGCCCCCTTCCTCCATGCCCCACGCTTTAATTAGTGCTCAGGCTACATCCCCTCTCCACAATGTCCTTTATCTCCTCCCTCCTTCATCTAGAAAACTCCTTATCATTCTCCGAGACCCAGATCATCCTCCCAGTTGACCATTCTTTTCTCTGTCCTGTGTTGGTACCTTGTATATAAACCAATCCGAGTGCCATTGTCCTCTCATGCCAACACTATGAGTCCCCTAACAGCTCCTTATTTTTGTGTTTAGTGACGAGCACGGTGCCTGGCCCTACTCAGGGCTCTGAATACCTTGAACAGGGAATAAATGAAGAAGGCAGGATATTAATGATCAAAATTTAGTGACTGCTTAATGAGACAAGCACTTTGCGAAACCTTCGGAAGCTTTATCTCATCGAATTCAACAGTCCAACAGTCACAGGTTCTGTAATTACTCTGTTTGGCAGCTGATACATTTCAGGAAGTTAAGAAATTACATGCAAAATCAATACATGCAAATTAAGGGCTCAATTCTTTGTTTAGTTTGCCTCGCCAGAACTGAATCTCTTCACTCAGACCTATGCTGCTTCTCCAAGAACCCGGATAGAAGGAAATACTATTCTGACACCCAAAACAATTTTTTTAAGAAGAAGGTCATGGCTTCTGTTAAGCTAACCACTTGAGAGCTTGACCCTGATTCTAGAAAAAAGGCAAGAGTGACTTTTAAGCCTGGCTTGTGAACATTTAGTGAGGGGATCTCACTACCCTTGGGCCCAATACCCTTGGGCATTGCCAGGAAGCAGCATGGTTTCTCTAGAAATAAGCAATTCCCAACCAGCTTCCTTCTGTTCTGGGAGGCAGGATTCCTTGAACCTAAATCTAGGGAAGTAGAGTGACTCACCCCCATCCTCCCCAACCCTGCCCCATGGCACAGCAGCCATGCCACTTTGGATGTTGAAGCCAACTATAGGGTTGTGTACTGTCTAAACTAGACGAAACTAGTGTTTCTCCAAGGACTGGTTTATAGGATTATCTGCATGCTTGATAAAAATTCGTTTCTTGGGGCGCCTGGCTGGCTCAGTTGGAGGAGCATGCGACTGTTGATCTCAGGGTCATGAGTTCAAGCCCCATGTTGGGTGCAGACATCGCTTAAATAAATCAAACTTAAAAAAACTAATTTCTTATTTCGGTGCTTAGAGATTCTGAGTCAGTAAGTCCAGGTGCCCGGGAATCTTCTCCCAGAGGAACTGACAAAGGTAGGCGAGAACTACACTTCAGAAACGTGTCTCGAAACCAATCACGAGAACACAACCCCTTGCTGGGACCCTCAGTTTAAGCCAATCAGAATCTGGTTTTATCCTGGTAATGGTTCCTGGTCTAGGCCTAAGTGCTAGGGTGACTCACTTCCATGTTTGCTCCAGATTTCCTTGGTTTTGGTGCTGCAAGCCCACATCCCAGGACACTCCTCACTCCCAAGCAACTCGGGATTATTGGTCACTTCAGAGGTGATCTAGGAGGTTGTCCAACTGGAAAAATACTCTTCTATTCACACTTTCTTCCCTTCTCACCCTCCTCTGGGCACAAACAAGGCAGCATGTTGTCCCCCACTGCTGTTGGCAGCCATCATACAACCGCAAGGGAAGCTGGCCCGAGGACAACACACGGGAGAAGCTAGAACAAACTACAAACAGCAGAACAGAGTTGCAGGCCTGGTGGTACGTGCCCGGGGCCCTCCCTACCTCTGTGCGCTAATAAAGGTCCTTATTGTTTATTCCAGGTTGATTTAGGGTTCCACCCTTGCGTGCAAAAACATTCTAACCAGTGCAGTTTGGCAAATCGAGGTGTTCGGAAGCACCATGACAAAGTCGCTTTCAGACAAAATGAAGGTGTGGGCTGAGAAACAGGATAGCAGGGCAAATCCGTCACTTTCCAATGTGCCTAAGTTCTTCCGGGTTCTGTTTTACCGGAAGTGATGGGGGAAAACGTATGAAAACCTGAAGGAATATGTCAAATATTCTATGAAAGCTGGCATAAGGACCTAAAGGTAACAAGATGAAATTTAATGCCAATAAATGTAAAGCCCTACATTTAGGCCCAAAACAGTCATTACTTTCACAAGTGCAAGATGGCGGAAACATGGCTTAAGAGCCGCACGTGTGAAAGATTTAGGGATTTTGGTTGACTGTAAACTCAATACAAGCCAACGGTGTGATGTGGTTGCCAAAAATGCTAATGCTATTGTAGGCTGCCTTACTAGAAGTGTAACAAAGATCTCCCTCAGGCCACACCAGCCATAATAACCTTTTACAAAACAGGATTTTTCTACTTTTATAACCACCTGTGTTCTCCTGTTTAGCCCATGGAAATTCTAGACGACCTCCCCCACCATCTCTTTCTGAGAATCTTTTGGAATCTTATTGTGAGCCTGTCCCTCTACTTTCTTTTAGAAACTATTTCCACCATGGATGAAGCTAGCTGGCTGGCTGCTATTTCACATTTTCATACTCAAGCTACTAAATAAACACTAAAGAAAATAAATGATAGCACTACAAAGTCACCACCGTTACCTCCAGCTAGACCCCTCCATACTATTCAACAGCCTTTCATTATCCCAAGACAGGGCTCTGTCCTCTTGCTCATTACCTTTCCCTCCTTTTCTCGAGACCCACACCTCCCTTCTCTCTGTGGACCTAACCTCTTTCTTCATGAAAATATAATCTGAATTAACATAGAGCCCTTGTCTTCATCTCTCTCAGGAACCCGGCTACCTGATTTTCTGGACATCCCCATGGGGTTTCCATCCCAAACTGAGAGATATTGAGACCTGTGGAAGCCAACAAGCATCTCCAACTGGGCATCCTTGGAGGACCTCCATGTTTTTCATGAATCCCTTTGGTTCCAATACCTCTGTCATTGCAGAATAAACAACCAAAGTGCCAGGGTCCTCTGGGTTACAGGCACAGCTGTGTTCCAACCAAACTGTTACCTGGTGCCAGCTAGTGCCTCCCTATCTCAAGAAAAACCAATCCTTCAGCTTTCACTGGTGGAATCCCTTCAGAGAGGCTGGACGTTAATGTATCTTCTCTTTTTTACCATCCCACCTTCATTGCCACTGATCCCACACTCACCTTGGGCAACCAAAACCTTCTTCATCATTTCACCAAATGATAGAGCTTTCCCAGAAACTGGCTTATATAACTGATCATGCCATAGGGTCTATTTCCCTATTTCTGCATCATGCCTAGGCATGCCTCGCCCCTAGCCGCAAACACAACTTAGGCCCAAGGTGAATCTCTTCCACCTGGAAAACTAGGAGCTAATGAATAAGAAGTCAAATTCCTGGCCAAGCACATCTGAGCCTCTCCTCCCTGCTCTTCCAACTCCTCAGGAGGCATCTCTCCCTATCTTCACCACTGTTCTGTGCCCGACACCTCCTACCTGTTCAGAGCCCATTTCTCTCCAGAACCTTCATCCTCTTGGGGGATAGGGAGGGATTTTTCTCTTTGTGCATATATGCATACTCGAATCTTGCCAATGCCCCTAAGAAATAATAGAACAAGATTTTGTTTTTAAATTTCTTGACCCAGTGGCATAAACTAATAAAAATGTGCCCTGGAGTAGAATCTAATGTAAATCCTCCTCCATAAATAAGCTCATATCTCTCTTTTTCCTTTGAGTATTAAAAGTAGAATTGGCTATGCAACAGCAATCTTTTTTTTTTTTATTTTTTAAGTGTTTGATGTGAGGAGTATAGTAAAGTGAACAGAGATAGAAGCCAACCGCATATTTTCCATCTTCTCCTCATCCTTCTACAGTATTGGAGTGGGATTACAAAAGACAAGAATATAGGGTCTTCCAGCCTAAGTGCTCTCGGACTGCAGCACGGGGTGGGCTTTCAGCTGGCCAAGATTGGCCAGCCCTTTCTGTCTGTTCCAGGGGGGCTCAGCATGGACAGAACCTTGTCCTCTTTCATTCCAGCTCCTGGGCCTCCCCAGAAGGGCCACACTCATCCCAGCAGGCCCCCAATTCACAGCTGCTCTACTGTCAGTTGGTTTTGCCAATGTTGCCACGGTGTGGCCCTCATCAGCTTCCCAATGCCCTCACCTCTTCTCTCCTCAGCCAATTTCACATTCCACCCCCTGCCCTGTTCCATGGGAATCTCCATCACTGAGGTTCCCCAATGACCACATTATTGCAAATTCAATTAACATTCTCCAAGCCCTTTCTTACTTGAATTCTCTACAATATCTGTTGCTGGGTTTTATTGGTCGTCTCTTGAACGTTTTCTTCCTTACTTCCCATGAAATCACTGGGTTTAGTCACTCTTTCTGCCCCCAGGCCATTTAGTCTCAGTGTCCCTAGTTGTCATCTCTTATTTCCTCAAGTATTAGTGTTCCCCAAGACTCTGGTCTTTTCCCTTTCCTCTTCTATCTTTGTCCCACTTTTGAGTGATTCAACCCCCCTCCATGATCTCAATTAGCCCCTACAGATTGCCAACTTCCAAAGCCATACCTTTAGTGCCCATCTCTCTTCTCGGGTCCTAACCCAGCCCCCTACCCCAAATAAACATTGGATATCCAGTAAGAGACTTCAACCCCAACATGATAAAAATTGAACTCCAAATAACACTCACCCACCCCAACTCTAGGCCTTCTTCCCCTGTGATCTTTATCTCAGTTAATGCTACTATGTTCACATACCTGAGGGCATCTGAACTTCTCCCTTTCCCTTACTGACCCCCATTTCTTCTATGGGTTAAAACCCTATGCCTTCTCTAAAGGCCCAGTGTCTACTGATCTAGTTCAGGTTTTTATTATTGTCTGGGTGGTGGCAACACCCCCCCCAAAGGGTCTCCTTCACCTCAGTCTAGTGTCCCACTCCCTTCCTACTGCCTGTCTATTCTCCTATTTCCAGATAACTGTTTTTTCTAGTGATATGATAATCTCATCTCCTTGCTTAAGATTCTTCAGTAGTGCCTTCTCACAGACTTCAAGACAAATGCCAAATTCCTTACCCTGAACTATAAGGCCATTATTATCTGCTCCTGCTTTGCTTTCTAGGCTCTTTACCAGTACCCTCCAACTCAGTCCTCAGGCTATAACTACAGGAGTTATAGCCTCAGTCCCATGAGAATATTCTGCAGCAGGAAAGAATATATATATATATATCAAGAAAAAGCAGAGAACAAAGCCTTCCTTCCCTTAAAAACCATCAGTTTAATTCCAAACATCATTGTTCATTGTGTGGTCCCTGAAGGCAGTGGAGGAATTTTTGTTCATATTTTTATCTCGAATGTTTAGCATGGTGCCTGGCCTATTGCAATGTTTCATAAATGCCATGGAAGCCAAAACCAAACAAAGGGGGATAGAAATGAGAGAAAATAAAAGGAAATGGTGCAAGAGAAAGAAAGAAAAAAGAAAAAGAAACTGAGAGAGAATAAAAAAAGAAAGAAAGAAAGGAAAGGAAGAGGGGAGGGAGAACGACAGTGGGAGCAGAGGAAAGGAAGGAAGAAAGGCAGGAAGGAAGGAAGGAAGGAGGGAAGGGCTGTCTTTAATTGCACTATTTTATACTGTTTCAAACCACATTCTGCTCTTGGCCTGTCTCTGTCTGTCTTACAAAAACATGCGGCACCCAAAACTTACCACATAATTTTTTAATTAAAAAAAAAAAAACTAATAAAAGAATTTTTGTTTGAGAAATAGAATATTTGTCCTAAAGCATCAAAGAATCTTGTTGGAAAGCAAGCATCTAAGCATCTGCAGACAGCTGAGGATTTTTTGAAGAAAAGGAGAAATGTTAGGAATTGAACAGAATTATTAACTTTGTGTCTCATTAATGTTTAATCCTAGGTATATCTTAAGAAAACAGAAGAGAGAATATTAAAGTTCCCTGTCCTTTAATTGAATATTCTAAGTATCCTAGACTCTCGACTTAGATAAAATAAGGAGCCTGGAGTAATAAATGTCCCAAGATTAAATAACATTAAATCCCTTTCTTCCTGTTTTCTAATCTATGCTGACACCGTGCTCTAACCCTTTCCCTTTGTCTTAAGTGCTATCCCTCTCTCCCAGCAAATATGTGAGACCTAGGATATCTCGGATAATGTCCCCATGGGGTGAGGCTGGTCATGGGGGAGGGTATTTGTGCTAAGGTAGCTAAGAAAAGTCCCCCCACTGCTAAAAACACTGTTTTTAGCCACATTTGCAGCTCATACAAAGATCAGAGGGACTACCCAGGACAAATTCACAAATCCAAGGTGAAAAGCCTTGGAATCAAGATAAAGTGTACTCTCTCTTCCAATAGCAGTCATATAATTTGGGAGCTCATGAACTGATGTTAAGAGGAAAAATATTACATTTTTAACCTTTAAAGCCTTGGCCAGAAATGCATACTTTTGAGGGATTTGATTTGCTGCATTGCCTATCTCTAGTCAATGAGGCAGAAATAGAGCGATGAAATGTCATGAATGGCTGCGTGTACTGGTGTAGTGGAAGGAGGCTTCCGGATGCATGTAAGAGAGCCAGTGACTGGAGTCAGGAGAGGAAGGGTCGGCAGGAGCCAGGGTATCTTCCCTGGATGGACACGATTTTGGACTTGACTCTGTACAGGCAACTCGAAAGCATTCATTGGGGATCCCTGGGTGGTCCGGTGGTTTAGCGCCTGCCTTCATGCCCAGGGTGTGATCCTGGAGTCCCGGGATCGAGTCCCACACAGGGCTCCCTGCATGGAGCCTGCTTCTCTGGCTGTGTCTCTGCCTCTGTGTGTGTGTGTGTCTCATGAATAAATAAAATCTTAAAAAAAAAAAAAGAAACCATGCATTGAAAGGGTTAAGCTCAATAGTGAAACAGATCTGGTTTTAGGGAGGGGACATGGGCAGCAGATAGAGAGAATAAAGACCAGGAGAACAGTTGGGATGTTTTGGCAAAAATCCAGAGTAGATATTCTAGAGTCCAAATTCAGGCAGCAGGAAGGAACAGTTTGGTGGTGAAAAGATCAACGAGAGAAAGGGAAAAACTAGATAAGAGGAATGGTAATGGTAGTAGGAGATCTTTCTTCCCTAACTCCAACCAGGTGGTCTAATTTCACTTAGCTTCCCCAAAACCTAACAAGCTTACAGGGTAGGACTTCTTTTACGGGCTCTACAGATCCAGCCATTTAAAGCAGAGCTTCTTACCAGTGTCATCTGTCAGCATCACCTACGGAGCTTTCTAGCATTTAACGCTTCCCGGGTACTGCGCCACGCTCTTCTCGTTGCCAATTCTGTTGGGTGCTCTTGGTCAACAAAATTGCTGCTTTGAGATGAAACCACACTGTCAAGCACACGCTCCAGACATTAGAAAGATAAATTTTCCTTAACTCTTCAAAGGCCTTGCTAAACCACGCATTTTTAAAATGTCCAACATAAAAATGAGCAGCATATTTTCCTGTTCAAATATTTGAAATGTACTCCTTGTTTTATGGCTATTTATAGTGTTCCACTGACTGCTTATGACATGTTTTCTTGGGGATATAATTAAAAGGAGAATTCGCAAAGAATAATGAAAAACATAAACTTGTCAGATGAATAAAACGATTTCAGATAAAATAGCGTACTGGTTCCGTCACCCTCCCATCTGATGTCCATCAGAATTACAGCTGGTAGATGCTGAACACTCACCTTCTGGAGTCTGTTCTCAAATTCTTAGTAAAATTAGAGAAGGAGCTGGAAACTGAATTGCATTTAGCTTCCTCAGGTACTTATGTGAGTAGCCCATAAGCCATGCTTTGGGAAACCTTCTTTTGCACTTGGTTACTAGCGCCTCCAGCCAAATGTTTCTGACCTCTGTGTCATCGACATCGATTTTTCATTCCCTCCTCCCTGAATCCATTTGGAAATCATGCTCATCAAAACTGCAAAGGAAAATCTTTTGATGTTTTATTTATTTTGGGGAGAAAATTGTGACCTCAAATACCATGGGTAGGGCTACAGAAAATTAATTATGACCTCAAATACCGTGAGTAGGGCTGCAGACTATTAGACGCCAGGAGGCCCCTCTCTCAGGCTGCTATGTAGCTAACTTCCCTGACTGTGGGCTGGCTCTGGCCCCGGCATGGAGGGATTTGCACGAAGAGCCCTCCATGCTCACGGAGGTTACAAGAATATGACATTTATCATCAGATTTAAGTTCAGGTTCTAACAGATAACAAGGTTAAGATTAATGCAAAGAGTGGCTCTCAAGTCTGGAGCAGAAAGCTACGTCAGGAACCAGAAGTAACAGTCAGAAGATACAGACAAGAGGGAAACCAGGTAGGCACATGAGAGCTAGACTGGTGTTAAGTGGACACTAGGGTCACCTGCAGAATTTAACAGCAACAACAGCAACAACAACAAAATAATAATACTAGTGCCCAGGTGCCAGGTGCACTACATCAGTAACCCCGGAAGTGGACCCAAGGATAGGTAGTCTCAAAGTGCTCCAGGTGATTCTACGTGAAGCCAACGTTGAGATCCACTCCTCTAAATACCTCCTTTCTCTGAATAGCCTGTTGCCCTGACTGATGACATTCATTGGCCCAACTGCAAATGAAAAGGCTCAAATTCCAGTACCTTTGGTCAGGACTTACTGGTCTTTCAAGACACAGCTCCAATATCATGCTTGTAATGATGTCTTTCCTGATCCCCACTCCAATCTCTTTCTTCCCGTGTGCTGATATGTAGATATGGTGTCATCACGGCACCTGTTAACTCTATGCACTTACCTGTCTCCTTCACTGGGATCCCCAAGGGCATGACTCATATGGTTTCATATCCTGGTCCCACTTGGCATATTGTCTGGAAGGTAACAGACCCTCAATAAAAGTTTATTGAATTCTTAAGAACCCAGTAAATACTTATTTATTCTTAAATACATATTTAACCACTATGCAGCTTATTTTCTTTTTTTTTTTAAAGATTTATTGATTTATTTATTTATGATAGACATAGAGAGAGGGAGAGGCAGAGACACAGGAGGAGGGAAAAGCAGGTTCTACGCTGGGAGCCCGACATGGGACTCGATCCCGGGACTCCAGGATCGCGCCCTGGGCCAAAGGCAGGCGCCAAACCGCTGATTCACCCAGGGATCTCTATGTAGCTCATTCTCAACATTTATTAAAGTAAAAAATCAGGGCACCTGGATGGCTCAGTCGGTTAAGTGTCTGCCTTCGGTTCAGGTCATGATCTCAGGGTCCTAGGAGGGAGCCCCCCAACTCAGTCTCCCTACTCAGTGGAGAGTCTGCTTCTCCTTCTCCTTTTCCCTCTGCTGCTTCCTCTGCTTGTGTTCTCTTTCTGTCAAATAAATAAATAAAATCCAAAAAGCAAAAAAAAAAAAAAAAAAAGATTGAACTGTGTTGTCTCTAAATCTTAATCCCTTTGAGATCTGAAACTCAGTGATTTTTTTTCTCTTTATATCACATAAAATATATACATATGATTCCAGAAATAATGCATTAGGCTTGGACTCCTTTGCATTTCCCAAACTTTCATATGTACTCTATCTGCCTAGCATCTTGTTAAAATGCAAATTATAATTGGACAGGTCTGTGGTGAGGCCTGAGGTTCTGTACTTTGACTAAGCTCTCAAGTTGTTGTATCTGGTCAGCGATGACACTTTGGGTAGCATAATTTTAGGGGATGGAGGCAGATCCTAGCCTTCCCTGAGTTCCCATCATACATTATAAGGCAGAGAAGGTAATCCTTAGCACCAGACTGCCTGGGTCAGATCCTGGCCCTGACACTCCCATTAAGACCATGAGTCATCCTAACATATTTGTGCCTCAACTTCTTCATCAGTAGCAGAGGGATAACAATAGAGTTTTTTGGTGAAATTAATGAGTTAATTCATGTGCAATCCTTACAATGGTGCCTCACATGTAATAAGCCAATACATATTAACACTATATATATATATATATATACACACACACACATATATATATACTTCTTTTCAGTTAATTAGTTTCAGAAGGGATCAGTTCTATTTGTCAGGAGCACTGATTTTTCTTTTTTTTTTAATCTTGAAAACAGTGAAGAGAAGATATTTTTTCTTCCTTTGACTGAAAAACAAATACTAGATCCATAGGCAAAGAAAAGATCAGAAGAGAGAAAAAAATTCAGCTTGCCACTCTTCAGTCCCATCATTCTCTGCTTTTTCGTCACTGCCCCCATTGCAACATTGAAAATACAGAATGTTACCGTGTCAGAAAAAGTGACTTGCAAGGATTAAAACCCACTTCTGGCCAGAAGATACAAATGGACACTCGGTACAGCTTAACTCTCAGCACAAAATCACACTATTCTTTGAATAATAAGGTTCAAAGCTTATTTCCTGACACTAAGATAGCAGTTCTTCAGCAAGACAATTGGGTTTTCAAAGAGGAGTGTGAAAGTTTTGGGGAGTCGTCAGAATGCAAGAAGGAATCGCCCCAACCTGAAACACTCTCAGAGCAAGCATAGGGCTCAGTTCCAAAGAAGAAGGAAGAGAAGCATCAGAGAGTAGAAGAAAACAACAAAAACAAACAAACAGGCAAACAGAAAATCTGACATTATTAGGAGCCTTGTGTTACCTTAAATAGGAGAAGGAGAGGGGCGCCTGGCTGCATCAGTCTGTAGAGCGTGCAACTCTTGATCTCAGGGTCGTGAGTTCGAGCCCCGTGATGGGTGTAGAGAATTACCTAAACAAATAAATATTTATAAAAAGAAAGGGAAAGGGGGATAAGGAAAAAAAAAGAGGTTCAAAAACAATCATTATTGAGTCCTTACTATGTGCCAATGGCTTCAAATATATTCAAGTTGTAAACGTCCCGTAACACTCTCTGCGGAAGGCATGGTGAAGCTCACTTTACAGTTGAGGAAGCTGAGAGGAGGGTCGTCCTTGTCAGACTCTGATTTGGCAGAGCTGGGATCCGAATCTCCTGCCAGTGTACATTCTGTTACTAGTTAGTCCCGTCTCCTGAAACAGACTTCGAAAGAGCCTCCAGATCTGAGCTTTCTCAACTTAAAATCAAGCTTAAGGTCACATAATAACTAACAAGCCAGGGCAAAGCGAAGCAGGAATGAACATATAAAACAGCTGAAATTGTGCCAAAGACACATTCCCCCTCTTAGTTTTATGGAGAGGGTAAGTCCTGGGACGTGACCAAGGTAGTCGACCTTACCTGCCAGCCTTGTAGGCTTGATGCCAGCCAGGTGTGCAACGTCCCTTCTTTTGTTTTAAGGCATGTTTGGAGAAGAATGTCTGCCCTGCAGAGCAAGTCAAGGTGAAAACTCAACCAATAGCTTGAATTCCGCCCCTGGCTTCGTCCTGTACTAGAACAGAGGTTGCTGGAGTTGCCAACACTGCTCTCATGAGTGTAAATCCCATCGGGCCACTGAGCTCCTGTTAGGTGAAGGAGGTTCACCCAGTGGGAAAGATGAATCCAGGGCCTTGAAAGACGGTTGATGTAACACTCAGAGTTTAGTGAATCTAAAGTTGGATCTATTTACTTACTCATGTCTGAGCAGAACAGAATAGTCTGAGCAGAACCCCTGGACTGTGGGTTTAATCTCTGTCTCTTTAGGCCATGAGACCCTTTGCATATCCCGACTTATGTAATTCACTGATTACATTTCCTACTTTTAATGTTGAACCTAACACGTTCCTCTTGGTTTGGCTACAAGAAAGAAAAAGAACTTTACCCCTAGTTAAAATTTTCAGAAAATCTAGTTTTCACACTTGGAAAAGTCCAATTATTTCTTATTCAGTTAGAAGTCCCTGTGTTAGAAGAAAGAAAATCACTGATAATGATACTCTTAAGAGAACCAAGTCACTCAATAGTGTTTCATCACTTGGGGTTTTCCTAAACAGAAAACTATTGAAACCTTTTTATTTTAACTGTATGCTTTTCACAGAATATATGAATAGAATAAAAGGAAAAAACATAGTCCTATTCGTTAATTAGTATGTTAGGAATTTACAAAATGCTGTGAAGAAGTACTTAAAATGGAAAATGACTGCGAATTCCAAGGTATTTTTTTTAACATGGCCTAAGAATAAGGTATTTTTGATAAACAGATTATTGTCTATACTGTATATGAATTAAATACTTCTGAAGAATTAGAATTTTCTGAACACTGAGGTGACTTAGAAAATATGATTTAATCTTTCTTTGGTGATCAGAAGATATTTTAAAACTTTTTAAAAAAGATTTTTTATTTATTTCTCTAAGAGAGAGAGAGAGAAAGCAGGAGCAGAGGGGAGGAACAGAGAGTGAGGGAGAAGCAGATTTTCTGCTAAGCGGGGATCCTGACCCAGAGCTCTATCCAGGACCCTGAGATCATGACCCAAGCTGAGGGCAGACGCTTAACTGACAGCCATCCGGGAGCCCCAGTATTCTAAAATTTTATGCATTTTCAAGGTCACCAAAATAAACACCAATTAACACAATTTAACTTGTTACTTCCAAAACACAAGCGTCATTATTAAGAGAAATGCAAAGTTAATAGAGTGACCAATAAACCGTATTTCACTGTAACCCATAATGTTTTGAAAGATATGTCCACTGTATGTTTTTATTAAAGTATATTATTGAGAAATAACTATTTTAATGGTTGTGAACCTCCACACTCTACAGCTAATTAAAATGCAATTGCGTAGGATTTTTTTTTGTCGCCTGCATACGGTCATTACAAAAGTGGCCAAATCTGCCACGACAAACATTGCCTCACTGAAATCCCACGTGACATGAAGAGCCAAACAAGAGCAGTGTCTCAAGTATACAAAAGCAAATCTGAGAATTTAATATTTTCTCATACATGGATTCTCAATCTAAGTAGAGGAAACTTCCCATTCAACATAAAATTGGTAAAGAATCGTCCAACTGTTCTATATAAGCTGGAAACAAAAAACAAAACTGTTTGAAGTCATCATGAGTCTTGAGAGAAATGTGTTTCTGCAGTATCACAAAAGAAAGCTCAACTTTCTCATTTGGGGGTTTGGAGGATTTATTTGGGAACTAATATAGCTATACTGACTAGAAAGTGCAGTTATGTTTTAAGTGGAGCACATTAATGCAATCAGTAGCATTCATCAGGTGCATTAAACATCCACCAGAAAAAAAAAAAAAAACATCCACCAGGCTTTAAAACAGAAATATTGACTAGAACATGTGCATTCATCACGTTCATTATAAAAACAGACATATTCTTAACATTTCTGTCATAGAGAAATTTCTAAAATGTTAAATTCCTTAATACTAAAAAAATAATCAGATGGAAAACTGACTGGAGGGTGAAGAATAATAAGGACAGAATGGATCAAAATGGATCAAGGGGAAAAACTCACAAAACCCCCACAGCTTTTGGGGCACCTGGCTGGCTCAGTCAGTATTGCATGTGACTCTTGATCTCAGGGTTCTGAGTTCCAGCCCCACATTGGGCATAGAGATTATTAGAAAGCAAAACAAAACACAAAAAACACAGCTTTTTTAGTATAGAACAATGATGACAAAAATCAGAATTGCCACAGAATCATGGAAGGAGGGACGCCTGGGTGGCTCAGCGTTTTAGCGTCTGCCTTCAGCCCAGGGCGTGATCCTGGAGACCCGGGATCGAGTCCTGCATCGGGCTCCCTGCATGGAGCCTGCTTCTCCCCCTGCCTGTGTCTTTGCCTCTCTCTCTCTCTGTGTCTCTCATGAATAAATAAGTAAATAAAATCTTAAAAAAAAAAGAATCATGGAAGGACTTCATGAAACTGGATCTGGGAAGAAGTTCTGTAACTGTGCTTTTAGCAAGTCTTCATAATTCATTTGTGTACTAGTTATCGATCAATTATCCCTTTTGTCATATAAGCTACGTATTTCTACCTGGGTTTCCCAAAGCTCACCTTCAAAATATACCTTTGTTAAAATACGTTTATAACCTCAAAAAATCCTTGAAGAATATAATAATGTGTGTATAATCCACCTGAAGAGATGTATTGGTTAATCAAAAGTTAAAACATACAAATGTTACCATTTTTCTTTTTTTTTTTTTGCTCTTCACTTTATTTTTGCATAGCTAATTCATTCACATACTATGAAATTCAGAAGCTAATAATATTTTACAAACTTTTATCTATCATTGAGAGACATGACTATGCCCCAAGCAAGTCCTAAAAATAGCAAGCATCCTTATAATATCATGTCTTATCTCTTCCATATCTTGTTATAATATTTCAGTCTCTAGTTTTTACTCTGTGTGTATAACTTTGATATTCGGAGGCATAATTTCAACCAATATGCAGAATGTCATTATGACATGCTTTACAAACTCTGTAGCACTTAAATTTATATTTATAGACTTTTACCATCTCTATTCTAACGTGTCATCCCTTTTAGGCACCAAATGACTACTAAAGCAGGTTGCTTTTCCCTCTCATTTGGAGACCATGGGTAAGGGGTGTAACACGAATAGGTAGGTGGTGGTTTATAGGAGAAGGTGTGATAATATTGAGGAACATGCCCAGTTTTAAAATTCTTACGCTAAAAAAAATGTATGCCTTTAAAATTTTATAACCAGAAACAGTACCCTGAAGAAACAAATTAAAGACAAATTTAGAAAGCACCTAATTGAGCATGTCGTCTAAGCCCACCTGGTTATAGATGAGGAGATTTAGGCCCGGAGAAATGAAGCAGCTTGCTCAGTTTCACAGAACTTATGAATCCAAGATCTGAGACTGGAACCTAGTTTCTGGACTCCCAATCCTGATCTCATTTTGCCGTCCAAATCACTTCCTTTCATGCACTTTGCCTTGGAATGACCTACAAAGATGGTCTATTTTCAAGTTATGAATAGACAGAGGTTCCCTTGTATCTTTGTGAGAAGAGATGAATTGGTTAATGAAGGAATTAGATAAATTCGTGGATGATATAATAACTTCCCAAAGAAATTAGAGATGTTTGCAGGCTATCATCAAATTTGCCACCCAGTTACCGGCCCTCTCTACTCTGTTAAATTGGAGCTCTCTTGGGGATGGCCATACCTTACAGTCCACTCAGGGGGGGCCGGCCCTCAAAGCTGACCATCTCCACTCCCTGCTCTCTGTACACTGTCTTGTCTGGGCCATCTTTTTTGACTCTTTTCTTGACTTCTCTCCCTCTCTGCTTCCATGTTTATAGCTTTTCACTTAGGCCATCTGCTACTCAAACTTTCTTTCATTAGGATTCATGCATGTTTACTATATTTTTCCCTATAGATGTTGTTCAAATTTCCCCTTCCTGCCCTTTTGTTGACCTTCATCCCGGCTTATACTTCCAACTGCCCATGGATAGCCTCCGTCTGAATGTCCTGCAAGTACCTCAAATCCAACTTGTTTAAAGTGATTTTTTTTTCTCCCTTATAAAAGGTCTCCTAACTTCCTTGCTTCTTTTGTCCTTCCAATAAATCAGGTTCAAAACCTTGGAGTCTTCTTTTATTCTTTTTTTATTAATTAATTTATGTTTTTATTTTTATTATTTTTTATTTTGAGAGAGACTGCAAGGGCCATTGCAGGGGAGGGGCAGAGGAAGAGAGAGGGAATCTTAAGCAGGACCCATGCTCTGTGCGGAGCCTAACATGGGATTCAATTCCATGACCTTGAAGCCATGACCTGAGCCAAAATCAAGAGTCGGATGCTTAACCAACTGAGCCACCCAGGCACCCCTCTTTGATTCTTTATCTACATTTCCAAAACATATTTCAAACCTAACCTTTATAGACCTTCTCCATAAGTTATCTTTATCTCATTGTCCTCTTTTTTCTCCCAGCCCAGTTGTCTAATACTTTTCTCCCAGCCCATTTAATACTTTGAATATTATATGAAACTCTGAAATTGTTGTCTTCCACTTTTTACCCCCACCCTTGGTTAATAGACCCATTCACATTACCTCCAGGTGCACCTTTGTGTACATTACTTTCAATCGCTTGATATTCTCTTACTCAAACCCTTCAAATTCCCTCACTCTACATCCAAAGCATTTAATCTGGCATCGAAGGCCATGCACATCCCAGTGGTTTCATCTTCCATGTAACCTTTGAGCC
This sequence comes from Canis aureus, assembly GCF_053574225.1. Lineage (NCBI taxonomy): Eukaryota > Metazoa > Chordata > Mammalia > Carnivora > Canidae > Canis > Canis aureus. Next base: position 37,588,193 of record NC_135641.1, on the reverse strand, counting down.
TTTTTTTAAAAAAGATTTATTTATCTATTTATGATAGAGAGAGAGAGAGAGAGAGAGACGCAGAGACACAGGAGGAGGGAAAAGCAGGCTCCACACTGGGTGCCCGACACGGGACTTGATCCCGGGACTCCAGGATCATGCCCTGGGCCAAAGGCAGGCGCCAAACCGCTGAGCCATCCAGGGATCCCCAACCTTTGAGCTTTTTGAGGTCTGCTCCATACCACATAGCTAATATTCAATAACAGTGAACCTACAAGACACTTAGTCCTGAACCACTTTATCTGACCCATCCCAGCTGATTCACTCTGGCGTGCTGTGGTCCTTACAACACTTGCCCTTGCAATTAAATTTCCCTAGAACTGATACTTTTTGCCATTCCTGTTCTTTCAACTCTCCAACCACCTCTCCTCAAGTTTTTGGCTTTGACTGCTAAATTTAGCCACACAAGATAAACATTCTTCTTTATCCTGGAGCAACAATCTAGCCACTGTACTGTCATATTCTTTCTCTCCTATCTACTCTTGACTTTGTCCTGTCTACTCACAAACTTTACACACTACTACTTCTAGTAGCCATGAGCCCTCACTCCTGGATGTGTAGGCAATGCGATGTCCCCTATGTTGGCTCAAACATCTCTAGTTTTGATTTTAGTTAACACAGCCTGGGAATGTCCTCCCTAACTCTCTTCATTGAGCACACTTTTTTTTTTTTCACTTCAGTGCCCATCAAAATTACCTGAATATTACCCATAAAGAATACTTTCTTTGAAATATATAACTGCTTCAAATAGAAATAGGATGTGTGTCACAAATATAAACCATGTATCTAATTTAAAAATTGTAGTAGCCAGGGTAGCCTGGGTGGCTCAGTCCGTTGAGTGCCCAAGTCTTGACTTCAGCTCAGGTCTTGATCTCAGAGTCATGAGTTCAAGCCCCACACTGGGCTCTATGCTGGAGCCTACCTAAAAAAGAAAAAAAATGTAGTAGCCATATTATAAAAGTAAAAAGAAATAGCTGAAATGAATTTTAGATTTTATTTTATCCAATGTATCCAAAATACCACTTAAACATGAAATATTAAAATGATTAATGAGATGTTTCTACATTCCTTTTGTTTTCATTCTAAGCCTTTGAAATCCACTGTGTATTTTATAGGCCCAACATATCCCAGTTCATATTAGCCACACTTCTAATGCTCAAGAGCAACACATGACGAGAGGCCACAATAATGGGTACCACCAGCTTATCACCTTTATTGATTTGTTCAGTATTTGGCATATGCTGGCTTGAAAAATTAACCATATTTCATGAGTAGATAACTAGGTTGTCAGTTCCTGAGGTATGGGAATAGCCACTCCTGGAAGGATTTGAATACAAGAGTAAGTACTCAGGGCTAGAACACAAAGACCCTGACAGTAAACAAGCATCATGCACAGAGGTTATTACAATATAGCATTCTCAGGGTTAAAGTAGAAATGGAAGCATGATACTCCATGGCTCTCTACAGCCCCCCTGCATTTCCCAGGTCTGCCCCCATTAAGTTGCAACCAAAGAAGAAATTCAGGTAGTAGCCAAATAATTCAAAGGGAGTAATGATAAATAGGGTAAGTACAAAGAAGAAGGGTATTAGGGAGCTCATCACTGGGAAAAACTCACCAGCTCACAAATGAAATGTAAAATGAGACCTGAGGCCCAGGTGGTGTGGACACAGCTGCTGCGGGTATCATCCTTGATGTCTCCAATGCACAGCACCCGGCTTCTCGGGGGTGGAGCTGGTACAGATGGTGGTGGACGGTGTGAAGCTGCTCATCGAGATGGAGCAGCGGCTGGAGCAGGGCCAGGCCACTGATGACCTCTTGCCTGCCCAGAAGTGAGGCCCGAGCCCGCACCTGCCACCACCACCAGCCCTGCGGCTTCCTAACTCATGGCCTGGGCAGTGCCCGCCCACCGTGCACCCCTCTGATGTTCGCCACTTGTTGGCTGAGCCCTTAGCCTCGCTGGAGAGACTTCTGGTGGCCTAAGTAGAGTTTATTTTTGTGATGGCTAAGACGGTGCTGATGCTGAAATAAGCTAAGTTTTCGGCCTGAAAAGAAAAGAGGAAAGGGATATAGGACAAGAGGAAATAGGAGAGAGAAGAGTGTTCTAGGCAAAAAGAACAGCCTGTGCAAAGGCCCGCAGGCAGGAGTAAGCAGAGAAAGGGCCTTGGGAAATCCCTTAGGAGCCTAAAGTCTGAGCACGTCGCCTGCACAATACACAGGGCTTTATTGAGAACCTGAAGAAGTAAAAAGCAGTGAAGATGTACCCTTGTGTCTATCAGGGAATTCCTGAGAATGACCATAGTTAGGGGCTGAGGTTTCACCCAGCATCCGGATCCTGCTGAATGAGTTTTCTGGAGGTCTTATATTCTTTTCCATCTCATAATCTTTGGGAGATGTGACAGAGGTAAAAGCTTCTTCATTCTCTCCCTAAAATAAGGTTTCATGAGCTGACATCTGAGAGGGAATGAGGTCGGCCCCACTTGATTCATGTCTGAGAAGTCAGAGGTGCCATAGCATCATCTTCAATCATGAGCCATCCCTCAATTACTTGCCTTGATACTAAGATTTAAAAGAAGAAAAAAAAAAAAAAACCCTGAAGGGCAGCTAGTTCTGTATCTCAGAAATCCACCTCCTAAATATGAATAGGAAGCTTAAAAATATAATGAAAGACAAATAAAGCAGCTATAGCAAAGTCGTAAGGTTTTCAAACTTCTAAGTAATTAAATGTGACCAAAAAAGTCACAGCAATGCTGCTACAGTTGCCTATTTTTAACTTGCGTCTCCTATGCTCCCCCAAATCAATGGAAAAATCTCTGACAGCTACACAGTGGGGTCACAGCAGAAAGCAGTTTCTATTTTTGAGTTCCTGCTTTCAATTATGCAGACACACTTTGGAATTTTTCCTCCATGATTTAAATATTGGTTGCTGCCCCGTTACTTTGCCAGCATCGCATGATTTTCATCGAGCGTGGCTGTATCTAAGAGGGAAAGGGCACCGACTTTGTAAAGCAAATCATCATAGCAGCATGGCTCAAGTCTTGCTAGTTGTTTTTCTGGCTTTCTGAAGAATTCTACAGATGTTAGAAACTGAATCATTATGGCATCAAAGTTCCCAGGAAAATGCTCTGTTTATGATGCCAAGTCAATAAGATGCAGCAAGTTAATGCTGATTCCCAAAGCAGGGAATCAATGGAATATTTTAAAGTCACATATTTAATTCCTTGTTCAGTTGTATTGTGAGTTTATCAAAATATTGCATAATCACTCAATCAGCCTACTATTCTGGGTCCAGAGCTCCTGGGACACTCTCCAGCACATTCTTCTCTCTCATCAAGACAGTTTATTACTAATAGGTTATGTAACCTAACAGCCTAAGTGATTACTGAAACAAATGTCTTCTTCATAGAATCTTAAATCTGGCAATATTTAACTAAAACAAACAAACAAACAAAAAAACTTCCTTTCCTTAATAAAAACCATAGTCCAGCCGTAGCCAGCCACAAGCCCAATACAGTTAACAATGACAATAGTGACAAACATATATTGCACATGATTCAAGACCCTGCTACTCAAAAGACTTTCGTTCTTTTTTATCAATAAGATTCCATTTTTTTGGTTTGTTCATTTGTTTTTGGCTTGACAATGAGCCTAAAGGTACATACCTTCTTAGACCCTCTTGCATTTGGGGGGAGACCATGTGACCTGGTGCTAGACAATAGAATATATAGGCTGTAATTCTTGGTATGGCTTCTAGGAAAGCCATTGTTTTCCCGAGTGCTGGAAAGAAAAGAAAGAAAGAAAGAAAGAAAGAAAGAAAGAAAGAAAGAAAGAAAGAAAAAGAAAAGGAGGGAGAAAGGGAAGGAAGGAAGGAAGGAAAGAAGGGAGGGAGGGAGGGAGGGAAGGAAGAGGGAAGAAGAAAGGAAGGAGAGAAGGAAGGGTGAGAGGAAGGGAAGAAGGGAGGGAGGGGCCCTGGTTGGTTCAGTCAGTGGAGCATATATGACTCTTGATCTCCTGGTTGTGGTTTTAAGCCCCATATTGGGTGCAGAGATTATTTTAAAAAGAAAAATCGAAAAGAAAAGAAAAGAAAAGAAAGGGAAGGGAAGGGAAAAGAAAAGGAAAGGAAAGGAAAGGAAAGGAAAGGAAAGGAAAGGAAAGGAAAGGAAAGGAAAGGAAAGGAAAAAAAGAAAAGAAAAAGAAAAGAAAAGAAAGAAAAGAAAAGATTAGAAAGAAAAGAAAAGAAAAGAAAAGAAAAGAAAAGAAAAGAAAGAAAAGAAAAGAAAGAAAAAGAAAGAGCAAACGAACTTTCCCTTCCTGCCTGCAGTCCAGACATGGTGGCTGGTGGTGCAGCAACCATTGTGCAACATTGAGATGAAAACCTCCTAATTGCAGAAAGTGGAGAAAGAAACAAGATAATCTGTGGCCTTCATGATTCCTTTTGAGCAACTATGCCTCCTCCTCCCAGATTTCTTATTATGTGAGAAAAAGAAACTCTCTGTGTTCAAGGGAGAGTCTAGGCTTTATGACATGGGGCCGAAAGAGATCCTAATTGATCAAACACCCTGCGGGGTGTGTGGGGCCAGGGCCACTGCACCACACTAGCCCAGGGAGTGTCATTTCCTTGTATCCTGTACAACCACGTGGTCCCAGAGCTGCCAGGTAGTAAGCAAGTTCTGGGGATCCAAGAATTAGTGAAATACGGTTTCTGCCGATCAGGAGCTTACAACCTAACGAGACAAATTTGTAAAGGGAGAGTTACAGCGTAATGTTATCTGGGATGTCAGGGTTTCATAAAGAATGTGCCTTAGAATAACACTCAAGTTAGAAAATGATTTGCTGTCTTAGAAGCTCAGGAAACTTAATCTACCTCCAAATGCACTCTGGCACGTTAAAGACTCCAAGGAGCCTTGTAACTAGAAGGCTACTAACTTTCTCTGACCCACTGTTTCTTAAAACTAATAATTAAACCCTTTTTTTCTCCCTAGCCAGTATCTCTTAAAATCCTTCAGACTAATGTTCAAAAAACACACTTGAGGAAATGCTGTAGCAAATGATTTAACAAAGCTATAACCTTAGTACTATGGCAAGTGTTAACCAGTGGAAATAAATCAGCCATACTTAAATTATTTATATATGAGTCTCTTTTAAAAAAAAAAATCTGTGTGGGTTGAATTAGGTCCCCCTAAAAGATACGTGGATGTCCTAACAATAAAAGCTGTGCGTGTGCCCTCATTTGGAAGTAGGGTCTTCGTAGATGTAATTAAGATGTAAATTAAGACGAGGCCATACTAGATTAGGGTGAACTCTAAATGAAATCACTGGTGTCCTGATAAGATGAACAAAGGAGATATATGGATACAAAAAGCAGAAAGCCAAGTGAAGACAGAGGTAGAGATGGGAGGGACACAGCTACAAAGGAAAGAATGCCAGGGATTGCCAGTCACCACCATGAGCAAGGAGAAGCCCATAGGACAGGTTCTCCCCTGAGCCTCCAGGAAAGAATCAACCCTGCAAACACCATGATTTTTGACTTAATAGCCTCCAGAACTCTGGGAGAAAAAAAAATCTGTTTTTTTAAGCCTAGTTTGTGGCACTTTATTACCTCAACCCAAGGGAATGAGTACACCATCATACTTCCTATTTGGCTTCCATCGACTCTGTTTGTACTCAAAATTTTTCTTAGTACTTTGTCTCCAGCCTAGCAGCTGTGGGATGGAAAGGAAGGGCTCCAAGTCCAGAAGAGCTAAAGCCCTGGCTCAGCCTATTTTTAACTCTTTAAATTTAGGCAAGTCATTCAGATGTCCTGAGTCTCAATTCTCAACTCTAAAATTAGGACAGAAACTTATATTCATTCATCAATTCATCTATTTGACAAGGACTGATTGGCCAGTAACTGTGTGCCAAGCACTGTGCAAGGCACACGGATAGATATTACATAAGCCATTACTAAATCCTGCAAAGGAAAGGCGGGTGTTAAGAGAAGGCATAACTTGACCCTATAAGCTACTGTAGGAGGTGGTGGTGAGGATTTTATGAGAAGTATGTGAATGTCCCTTACGATCTGTACCTTACAATACAAACAAAGGTATTATTTCAAACAGGATCAGATGGATTGATGAGAAGGAATGTCCCTGTTCCCTCTGGTCAAACTGGTAAATATTAGGTAAAAATAAATAAATAAAAACTCTTGGTAGGGTTTCAGAGGAGGGGTAGGAAAAAATTTTTCAGGATCATTAGAGGGAATAGGAAGCCCTAAGAGGTTTATAAATTTATTCATCACTTCATTCAAAAGCAGACCTGGTCATGATCCTCTCAGAGTTTAGCCCAAACTCACCTATCATATATTGTAATTAAGTGAGAATGATTGATTGATAATTGTTCCTTTTTTTCTCCAAAGGTGGTAAAACAAACAATTGTGTTAACTCATTAACTGGTTCACTTAAGAAATATCAGTATTTTGGGGTGCTTGGGTGGCCCAGTCGATCAAGCAACCCATTTGATTCGGGTCAGGTCATGATCTCAGGGTCCTGGGATCCAACCCTGCATAGGGTTCCACACTCAGTATGGAGTCTCTTCGCGCCTCTCCTCCTTTGGAGCCACCTAGCCATTTGAAAGACCTCTTCCTTGGTGTTCAGAAGACTTGACCTTTTCCAGTCTCATAAAATAAGCAGCCATGAGTTTTCCATGCAAGGATTAAGTACTTTCCTATAAAACTTTATGAAGTGACATAGAGCCCTCTTCTTTCAGAAACCAATTCATGGACTCTATGTGAAACCAGTCTATATTGAAATTCCCAGCACAAAGGTTTATTCTCTAAATAGGCTACACCGGAGTGCAGAAAGAGTCAGAGATGCAACTCTGCATACGTGCAAGGAGCAGCCCGGCCTCCTGACCCAACCCGAATTTCCCCGGTCTCAGGGCTCACTTTTTCTTCCCAAAAGTTAAGAAAAAAAAGGACACAAGAATAAACACAGAAATAATGATAATATGTGTTTGTATAAATAAACGCACAAAAGCATATATTCTTGCCTATTTTCAAAAAAGGGTTTGGGGCTGCTTTTAAAAATATTGCTTATAAGAAAAGAATTCTGTTATTACAGGGCTTATAAGCCTATATTTAATAAAACCTATACTTTTTTTTTTAAAAACCTATACTTAATATATAAAACTTAATGATACCTAATAAAACCTATAGGTTTTACTGTCACATATTAAGGTTTTAATATCACAACTAGCATTTCTCATGGTATAAATTTCATTTAAAAGAAAAACACCTTAAATTGGATTTCTTAAGTCCATTCAAGATTCAAAGAAAAGTAATCATAGCTCCAAATCTTGCCAGGAGTAATTTGGAAAAAAAACAAAAACAAAAACAAAAACAAAAAACTACCTCATCAGCAAAAGGAGATGTATTTCATGGACGCTGAGGGAATTCTGGCAACGTTCATGTTTAACAAGCATCCAAAAATGATAAGGAAAATATAGTGGCATGAGCAATATTTGAGTTCTAGCTACCTAAGCCACGTCAATTATATTCATTAATCGTCCTAAGATCATCCATGCTTCCAAAGCTTTCCTGCTGTCATACCCTGATCACTAGATCCTTTTCTTGAACATCTTCATGGCAGCTCTCATAGGGTTGACTAGTCCAGCTGAAATTAAAGTGGACTAATGTGGTTTGAATATGGGAAAGACATAATTGAACAATAAATCAGTTTGAGGGCCAATACATTCTACTTAGACATGGAGGGATATATAGGAGAATATGGACATTTAGAGAAATCATGAGGAATCACAACAGGATCTAGAATGATCTAGAGACACACACACACATATTATCCAGCTAAGAAGAGATGTAAACATGATATCCAATTATTTACTTCAAAACGTCAATGTCAATGATAAAATGTTAGTGTTGAAAACAGCAGGGAAGATTACCGCATTTTTCTCATATTTTACAGTCATCTTGGTCATTTTGGGATGCTATCATCAGTGGTTTGTAGACTTCCGTGTCCTCATGTGGCAGAGAGAGAGAGGGGGCTCTCAGGTTCTTCCTCTTCTAAGGTCACTAGTGCTCTAAGAGTAGGGCCCCTGCTCCTATAACCTCATTTAGCCTCCTCTCAGGCCCTACCTCCAAACACAGCCATGGGGGGTGGGGCACGGGAAGGGCTTCACCATAGAGAATCGGGGGGACACAAACATTCAGTTCATAACCACAGGTGTGTAACCAAGGACAGGAGAGGCCAAGTTGCTTGTTCAAAGTCATGGAGTGTGCAGAGTTGGTGAGAGATGGGCAAGCCCAAAGCTGAAGAGCCCGTGGTTAGGACAAGAGCTGGCCGTGGGTGAGCTTGGGGAGGAAACTGACTTGGGAAGACTGAACTCCTGGAGACAGTCCTCCCCTCCCTCTCCCTTTCCTCCTCCCCCTGTGGCCCAGGTGCCCATCACCCTGCCCGTCATCACCCTGAGGTGCTCTTAGGGATCGCCCAAGGGTTCATGTTCGCCTTTTTACTGGCAGCCAGCTCATCAGCTACGAGCAAATCCCAGCAATTCTTCACTCATCTGTGTACATCCAGCAATTACAAAGACACCCTCATTTTATTTCTTGATTGCCTGATGAGAACAAAGACTTTTCCTTCACTTCCCCCCTCCCCTTGAACATTAAAATTCCACATTCTTCAACAGGAAACGTAATTGAAAATGTAGATGAGCAAACTAAGTTTTTGATTTAAATGCCACCATGAAGGCTCTACCCATCCACTACCCTTTTTTTTTTTTAAGTGAGTACTTTTTGAATTTCCTATTATCCATATAATAAAATAAAAGCACAGGGCCGGCTTGTGCTGTGGCCCCCCTGGCCTGTGAGGTGTCCCGTCTTCTTTTTCTCCTGAGGCTCGGGCTTTGAAGAGAACAAAGTAGTTCTGGAGTTTTCCCTTCCTTCCCCAGAGTCGTTATTATCTGAAGAGCAAAGAAAATAAAGCCGAATGTTGCTTCACCGCAGCACGTCTCAATCTTGCGTGCCTGTTTCATCTTGTGGTAGTGGGAGCGTTGTTCCCAGCCGTGGGGAGAATAGGCCCCTACCTGGAGTGCTTAGGCAAAGACTAATTTATTAATACTCACACAGAGGAGTCCATAGGAACAAAAAGAAATAAACAAAAGGAAGAAGCCCTTTAGGCACAGCGAGCAACAATAAAGCCACTATTCCTTGTAAGTGCGGCCCAGAGAAACAATCTTCTCCTGGGCACCTGGGTGGCTCAGTGGTTGGGCATCTGCCTTTGACCCAGGGCATGATCCCGGGGTCCTGGGATCAAATCCCACATCAGGATCCCCGCAGGGAGCCTGCTTCTCCCTCTGCCTATGTCTCTGCCTCTTTCTGTGTCTCTCATGAATAAACAAATAAAATCTTAAAGAAAGAAAGAAAAGAAACAGCCTTCTCCCTCAAGCCCCCCTGCTTCTAAAATTTCACACCTTCTACTGCTCCCCCTCCCCTCCCCAGTTCCGGGTTATTCCAGGGTGAACTAGCCTGCCTCTGGTCACTCACACAGAAGACTAGGATCAGAAGCATAGCATATGTCATCTGCTAACTGAAATCAAATAACACGGCTCCCTGATGATGATCAAATGTGAAGCTGGTTGAGATTTTCTGCTTGCAGGATAAATTCAGTAGAGAAATGCCTATCTGGTGGTTTGTATCTGGTCACCTGCCAAGGAACTATTTTTTTTTTCTTTCAGATATCAGACAATTATTCTTTCCAAGAGAATGTTTTAGTTGGACACATTTTAAGTGGAAATCTTTTGAAAATGCATAACGAGTTTTTATGACTCTACCAGTAGGGTAAACACAACGTAATTTAATTCATTACCAATCTCAAAAGTATGAGAGTGCAGTGTGGTCTTTGGGATTAGGACATTTCTTCACCGAAGAGGCACACGGCCTCTCCTAAGTGCCTTGTGGCGAGCCAGGCAGCTGCCAGGTGGGAAGGACTTGTGAGTTGAAGGCCAGTGGTCGTCAGATACTTGGCATCAGGACCTTTACCTGGGGCCCCGACGTGACTGTTCTCAGAAGTTCTGGGAAAGAGTCCTATTTAACTCCTCCAGAGCAAAGAATTGGCACTCGACTGTAGCTACACCCAGAATTACAGATGGGGCTCTCTCGTGATTCTGGGGGAAGTTTGCTTCTTTACTTGGCTTGCACTGCACAGTATGTCATTTTCTGCCCACAACTTGGTGAAAGAGAACTTTTCGGAGCTCCTCTCCAAGCATGTGTGTGCAATGCGAAGACAGCCTTGTGTAACTAGATAAAGGACAAAGGAATAGGATGATCTATTCTTCAAGAATACCTTGAGCAATACAACCCAAAGAATGCTCTCTATCTTCAAGTCTATGCCTATTTCAAGTAAATGTAATCCTCACCACTCTTGAATTAAGTGGGTAATAGAAAGGTTCTAAAGATGCTTTAAAGTACCGAAAAATAATTTAAACTCAGTCAGAGTAATGATTGTTGTATAATTCGGGCAAAGAGTTAATCTTTGAAGAATACAGATACTATGAATAATTAAAATATCTGGGAGAGACATACTAATTAAAACTTGTCCGTGTGCTTGGAGACAGTGTGCTAGAAATACGTTTTGTTGCTAGATGCTGATAATGATATTTGAGAAACCATTGTGAACAAAAAGAGATTTGCAAAGCTTACCATTCATTCCATCAAAGCCTCCTTTCCTGACTTCCTGCATTGTAGACGGACTTCGTGTTTCTTTTTTGAATACTTGGTGTATTTTACAATACTTTGAGCCTGTTCAAAATCCAGTCATGGCTCCCCTTTTCCTATTGAAGCTCATATTCATTGCCTCAGCATTTTTAAATTTGTCCACTCCTTGACCCCAATTTGTCTTTCCAATTTAGTTTCTTACCCTCGCTATACAAACCTATACTCTCACATTATTAGACATTTCATCATTCCTTAAGAAAGCCTTGCAGTGATCTTGGGCCATTTCTAATGCCATCTTCTCTGTGAAGCCTCTGTGATCCTTCCAAATAAGAGATTGGTCCTTTATCTGAACTTCTGGAGTCCTTTGTACTTCCCATGTGCCATCCGTCACATACGGTGTTGTATTGTTATCTGTATCCATCTTATCTCTCTTACTATATTGTAAAGTACCTTAAAGGCAGAACAGGAGTTAATTTCTTATAGGAGTGTCACTCACAATACCTAACACGGTGCTTTACATATACACAATAATCAGATGATACTACATATATATGCAGCAGGTCACTTTCAGTGGCAAAATAACAGAAACCTAATTCACACTGGGTTAGTTTCTAAAAGGGGAATGTATTGACTCCTATAAATGGCCAATCCAGGGATGCAGCTGACTTCAAGTATAAAAGGATTGAGGGGCTCAAAGAATGTCATTACTGTTATCTCTCCTCAACTCTCTGCTTTTTCTATATCTCTTTGTCTTCATTTTTCAAGGAGATATTTTCCACGTGGTTTTCGAGAAAGGCACATACAACCTCGGGTCACATACCCCAGGGAAGAGAACTATTGGCTCTTCCTGGGTTTCATAAAGTTACACCAGATAAAGCATGAAAGCATCGTTTCCTAATGGAACTCAAAGACAAATGATAAGAAAGCACGCTGGACAGGAGAAAAAAAAAAACGCTATAAGATTACACTAAAAAATTACAAATCAACTTGCAAAGAATATACAGACTAGCATAAGGGCTAGCCTTACCATTTTTAAATTTTAGTGAAAATATCAAGTCAACAAGCACATAGTATATAACTGTATTATGCTCAATGGACGCAAATGATATAGAAGCCAAACTCAACCATTGAGGAAATCCAGTCTGGCTAGTGGTTAAAAAAAATCTGATGCATGACAAATAAGTGAATATAAGACATCATATTAACCAAGTGTTAAAATAGCAGTGCAAATGATAACTTTAGTAATAACTCAGAGGGGCACCCGGGTGGCTCATTCGACTAAGCATCCGACTCTGGTTTCAGCTCAGGTCATGATATTGGGGTTGTGAGATTGAGCCCTATGAGGGCTCCACACTGAGCATTGAGTCTGCTTGAAGATTCTCTCTCTCCCTCTGATTCTCACTCTCCCCCATTCATGCATCCACTCTCAGTCTCTCTCTCTAGAAAGAGAATAAATCAAATAAATAAAATCTTAATAATAAAAATAACAACTCAGGAAAGACAGGATGATTGTGGAATAGAGTAATCTTTGAAGGTTTTACAGATTGTGAAAACTGTTTTGTTCAACGAAAAATGGATTGTCTTTGAATTGTTGGAAGAGGGTGGGAAGAAATTAGGGTGGAAGGAAAGAAAATTAAATGGTCTGGAGGTAGACAATCTATTTATAGAGACATAATTGTAGACAACACCTCACTTATAATGGATAATTCATGTCTAGAATGAGGTAAAAATGGTTATACTTAAGTCAACTTAAAGCAGATTTTGAATACTGGGTCTCTAAGTTTGAGTTTTATCTAGTTCTAGTTTCCACTATATGTAGGTTGAAAGAAGAATTGAAAGGGAAATCAAACTGCAGGTCAGGATAAAATTAGGTTCAATTCCATAAAGTTGGAATAATATTTCAACTGTGAAATAGGGGCCAACATCTCCATTTATGCAGGTTGTGGGCTGCACAGCCCTAGACCGATGACATTGCAGCCTCTTGAGGTTGTGCAGTGCACAACCCTTATAACACTGGCTATTAAAAAGAAACCCACAAACCTGAGGTGAAGTCATTTGCCCCCCGGACTGTGAACGAGGACTTAATTGCAATTTCAACTTCTCTAGGAGTAGAATTTTAAACCAGTCAATTTAGAATTTTGTGGTCAGCACCAATGAGGTAATCGGCTACATGGGCCCTCTCTATCCCCCAAAGGAAGATGAGGTAATCCACCTAGTAAATCCCCTTGCCCTTCTCTGTAAGGGAAGGTGACCTTGCCTGGAACAACCCTTTCTTTTCTTTTGCTAATAACTTCTTGCCCCACCCTCCTTCCTATAAAAACCTTCCAATTTGTACAATTCCTCAGAGTAACTCTACTTGCTAGATGGAATGACTCCTGATACATGAATCAATTAATAAAGTCAATTAGATCTTCAAATTGACTCTTTTTTTTTTTTTTTTTTAACATGGCCCATCTGGATGACTTTCAAGAAACAAAGAACACATCAATCTGACATTGGTAGAACATAGGTAGGTGTTAAGTAGAACTTAAAGAGAAGGTTGAAAACTGGGGACTAGATTATGGAGTGCCTCAAATTCCAGGCTAAGCAATATAGAGTTTGTTCTGTGTTTAATGCAAGGGAGAGATTAGGGAAGCCATTGAAGGATTTTGAATAGAATAGTGAAGTTGCAATCAGTGTTTTAAGTGAATGAAATTTAGGCTACAAATTGAGGAGCAGAAATTAGCAAATAGTGAACAATTAAAAGATCATTAGAGTAGGGCAGAGAAAGTGGACCGTATGCAAATGAGAGATTTGGGAGTTTGGTTTGGCTTTGGCTTGGTATTGGTTTTTAAGGAAAAAGAAGGAAAGGCAAGAAAGAGGGATTTTATGAATCTCTTATAAAAGAAATATGTGCCCTGGGACATTATTATTATTATTATTATTATTATTATTATTATTATTTAGGTAAAGAATAAAAGACAAAAATTACATTTCTTAAAAAAAATTACATTTCTTTCAGATCACTCCCATTGACTTTACTGCTGGCAGCTTTATAGCTTTTTACAGTAATTTCAAATACAATTCTTGAAATAATGAAATTAAACAATGTCCTGAGCTTACATAAAAAATCACGTCTAACATATAGAAATTGCGATGCATTGCCTATGACAGAGCGCAGTGTAATATTCTAGTGACAACTCCCCCTTTATTTACTTGGACTAGAAAAGCATAAATGGGCGGTGACACCAGCGGGACAAAATCAGACTTTTCATGTGCTTTGGATCCCATTCTTTTCTGGATCCCATTCTTCAAGGACCTTATTCCCTATCTCTGCTTTTCCCATCACCGAGTTTCCTTCAGCATTTAGAAAAACATTCCTTAACCATCCTGGGTCATCTCACTTTCCATCAGTCCAGGCTGCCAGTGGAGCAAGTGTACACTTCATGTCTCTGCCTCCTTTGCACTCGGTCACTTCTCAGTCCATCCCACTTCCGCAACTTTTCTCCCTGAAGATAACACAAACTTCCTATTTGTGATTTCTATCGGGTAGTTTTCAGTATTTACCATCTTTGACCTCTCTACAGTGGATAATAGTTTTCCTTTCCTCCATTCTTGAATCTCCTGACTTAGATTTCTGATTTCATTGTGTCTGAAATATGCTGCCTTTCTGCCTTTGACTTTTTCTTGTCCTTTCATGTTAATAGTCCTCCCGGGTTCCATCCTTCACACTCTACTCTTTCTCGGTATACACATTTTATCTGAGAAAGTTCATTCATTCCTTCTAAAGCTTATATACTGATGGCTGTCAGGTCTACATCTCCAATCCAGACCGAAAGCCATATGGTTACAATTGGATGTTCCAAAGATGTTCCACAAAACAGGTCCAGCACTGAACTTCTTACCAGTACCTCAGGTCCATTCTTCCTTCCATATTCTCTTTTGATTTTATGGAACCACCACTCAGGCAAGGTACTATGACAGAACATAGAGGTGTCCTTGATTCTTCTCCAACCTGTACGTGACAGTTAATTTTATGTGTCAACATGATTGGGCCACAGGGTATGCAGATATTTGACTAAACATTTCTGGTTGTGTCTGTGAGGGTGTTTCTGGATGAGGTTAACATCTAACTTGGTGGACTTAATAAAACAGATTGCCGTCCCCATATCTAATCCATGAAAGGCCTAAATAGAATAAAAGGCTGAGTAAGAAAGAAGTCTTAAAAAAATAAAAAAAGTATTCTTACACTTCATGTCTTCAAGCTGAAACCTCAGTCTTCTACCTTGGACTCAAACTCAGCTTGAGACGTACATCAACTTCTCTCCTGCTTCTCAGGCCTTTGGCCTAAGACTGGAAATTTACCATCAGTTCTTCTGGGTCTTGAGCTTGCCGACTGCAGATCTTGAACTTCTGTCTCCCTAATCGCATGAGACAATTCTTTGTAGTACATCTCTTAATACAGAAAAATATACAAATATACTTTTGGTTTCACTTCTCTGGAGAACCCTGACTGGTTCAGATTTTGGTACCAACAGTGGATCTAGAGGACCACAATTTTAAGGATGAGTTTCCTCAATTAGTTCAGAGGTTTCTAACATTGGCTCTCTAATCTCATTAGATTGAAAGATGGAAATGACCCTATTTCCAGTAGTGAAGAGAGTACTGATAGTCCCTGGCAAGATCTAGCAACAGAGATATGCAAGATATCTTCATTAGATATTCTAATCAACAACTCGTAAGAAGTAAAGAGCTTCGTAACTGCATATATGATAATTTCAGACATTTTTGGAAATCTAGAGAATTTAATGAGGTTGGTTGGTTGCTCCTCATGTTGGTGGACAAAGTGATAAAAGAAAGGATGAGCTCGGGGTTATGAAATCTCAGTTCAAGTGTCACATAAATGACCTAAACATTTTTGTGTGTGCCCTAAAGGAGACCCTTATCTCCTGTAGCCTCAGGGCTGAGATTGTTGAAAACCAAACACAGAATTTCATCCTGCTGTGGCTGAATTACCACACTAGCTGAACTCCCAGCTCTACAGGGTGTCTACTATCCAAATGATGGCATTGCTTGGCAAAGAATAGAATCTTGTCAATTGGAATGGGGACCTGTTGGAATTGCCTGATGAGACTGGGGACATTGAACCTCTAAATTCTGGCTAGTTTTCTTTCCTGGTGGAAGTGGCCTCCTTACCCCCAGTGGTATTGGCCTCTTCAACTCCCCCTTAATCTCCGTTGGAGGGATTTAACTCTGCATTGCCTGAGGAAACCCTAACACTATGCAGTACAAAACTGATTCTCCTTAGGACCCAACTCTACTACCCCTCTTTGCTTCTGGGCCTACACCTAGACTCAAATTCCAGAAGGCTCCTAAGGGTGAGGTTCAAAATGTGACCTATGAGGTGGTGTGCTACACTTCCAAAGAAGGAAATGACTTTTCTAACTTATACAGACTAAAATGTGGAAAATATGTATGGGAATGGATACTGAGGGCATGGGGTAATGATGGAAGAAGCAAAATTGGATCAGGTCGTTATTATCAATATGGGGTTAACTAAGCAGAGATCTGGATTTAACGTTGGAGCTCAGGGAGTTGGAAAAGGTTTCTAACAGTTTTGGTTGATGGGATGAAACCTGGACCAGAAGGTGGCCTACTATGAGCAAACTAGAAACACTTGACCTCCTTTGCTTAAATGCAGAGGAAGAGATTTAAATGCTTAGGAATTTGGAATGTAGATTTGTCAAATTAGTGGATTTGACACTCTTCTCTGTAGGCCAGTCCTTACAGTGCGGACTATAGACACTGAATCAGGAAACTGAAATGCAATCAGAGTGATTGGATCCTGGGTAGTAAGGGCCAAGTGGTAGCACTCAACCACCAAAGGCAAGGTGGGCCTGGTTACCATAATGGATAGCACTTAAGCAGCCATCAGAATGGTCTGACTTGCACAAAACCATGGCATTGGCTGGTCGATCATGGTGTTCCAAGAAGTGAGATAGATAGGAAGCCTGCTAAACTCTTACTTGATCTATCACAACAGAAATGTTTTAGGTCAAGTGGACAGAAGTCTAAGCTAAATCATAAAAAATAGAGTCATGGCTTCTCAGCCAATCCCTGGACTTGACTGGCTTTTAGACCCAGAACCCCTTGAAGAGAGAAGACACTGAGTCCCCTTGAGACAGAGCCCCTGTACACTGCCAAAAACTGATAATCTTCCCAAGCCTTCACCCAAAGGACATACAGCTCTGCAATGAGGAAAGAAAATAATGAAAACTTTTAGCACTACTGAACACTGGCTCTGAACTGACATACTAATTCTAGAAGCCCCGAAATATCACTGTGATCCACCATTGGAAGAAGGGCTTATGGACGTCATGTAGTCTGGGGATTTTGGCCTAGGTAACCTCTCACAGTGGGCCTGCAGGTCCTTGAACCCATCCTGTGGCTATTTTTCCAGTTCTGGGATGCATAATTGGAATAGATATAATTATAGCAGGTGGACTCCCCATATTGGCTTCTTGACCTGTGGAGGGAGAACTATTATGGTGGGAAGGGCCAAGTGGGAGCCCCTGGAACTGCCTGTAACTAGGAAAATAGTAAAACAAAGCAAAATTGCGTTCATGAAGGGACTGCAGAGATTTGTGCCAATACCGAGGACTTAAAGGATGCAGGCATGGCAATCCCATGACAATCCCATTCAACTCACCTACTTGGTCTCTGCTAGAGACGGATAGGTATTGGAGCATAGTGGTAGATTTTGTAAGCTTTATCCAGGTGGTAACTAACTGTAGCTGCTGTACCAACTATGGGTTCCAATTGCTTGAGCAAATTAACACATCACCTGATATCAGATATACGGCTATTGATTTGGCAGATGCTTTTTCTCCCCACCTGTTAGCAGGAACCAGCAGAAGCTACCCATGATGCACTGGATGTTATCTGACCCACCAACAGCACTCCACAACAAAAAGAAATGTGTGTGGGGTGGCATAAATGCACTGAGACTCATTTATATCTCAGAATGTGGTCCATATTGGTAAATGGTCCATAAGCACTTAAAAAGGATGTGATTCTGTTGTCGAGTGGAATGTTCTATAAATGTCAATTAGGTCTTGTTAGTCAATAACATTGTTCTGGTCTTTTAAATCCTTACCGATTTTCTAGCTACTCCTTTTATCAAGTCCCAGAAGAAAAGAGTTGAAGACTCCAACTGTACTTGTGGACTGGTCTACTTCTCTTTGTTCTATTACTTTTTGCTTCGTGCATTTAGAAGGCCTACCATTAGGCACATAATCATTCAGGATTATTAGGTCGTCTTGATAAATGGACTCCTTTATCATTCTGAAATGATCAACTTTATTCTTTTTTTTTAACTTTCTTCTTGATCATATTTTTTCTCGAAAATCTACTTTCTCTAAAAAAATTAAAAAGTAAAATAAAATCTACTTTCTCTATTATTAATATAGCCACCCCATCTTTATTTTGATTAGCATTCTCATGGTTTGTTTTTTCCCTTTTTTGGATTTTTAAGACTTTTTATTTTGAAGTAATTTTAGACCTACAGAAAAATTGCACAAATTGTCGTGTACCTTCTACCAACTTTCCCTAACACAAAACGTCTCTTTAGTCTCCTGGGGTTGTCTTCTGTTGGGGCGATGGCCATGCTCCATTGGGCTCCTCCTTCTCTGTATGGCAGCCTTCTCGTCAGGCAGTAGTTAGAGCAGTCATTCTTAGGTTGACCTCTTTTGTTTCCTCTCTTTCTAGGATCACTCTTGCCCCATGTCTTCTGTCTGAACCACTGTGTCATATATTTTGTTCATTTTTTAGTTATTTCAGGCTGCGGTGCAAATCTGGATCCCTTATGCAGTATTTTCTACCTTGTTTTTATTTTTTTTCATAATTTAGCATTCATCATATCTTGGGTACTCTTTACAAATACCCCTCTTTTAGCAGATATGTTTAGCAGATATGTCAGCGCCGCATGCATATCTGGGGGGAACTTTTGCCATTTTCCTGCATCTAAGCTTCTAGTGTGATTTCACTCCTGTGGTAGCCAGTATCTGGGACTCGGGCTGCTGTGGCCACTTTGCTGTTTGCACAGAGGATGGGGAAATATCTGGGATTTTATACCCCTAAACCAAACCCTTAGTTAATGAATCCATGGAGCAGAAATACAGATATGCCAGCTCTCTTGCTCCTTATGGGATCAACTCTGAGGTATGATCTACACTTTTTCCAGAGCTCTTCTGAGTGAGCAAAAGTTACTTTGGGACCTCTCATTTGCCATCCCTTCCTGCTATCCTGATTTTTCATGGGAATTCTTCCTAATAACCTTCCTAATAACCTAAAAACCTTACATGAAAGTTTTATTTGGGGTCCTTTTCTGAGGATTCTAAGCTAAACAGCTGGTTTTAATGTCTAATATTTCTATTAGAGAATCTGGACCCAATTCCAACATGGGGTTGTGTTTCTCTCACCCACAATGCCAATGAATTCTTGCACACCAGCAGGCAGTTGGAGAATTCAACTCAAGTCTGATCCTATCTACCTGGAGAGAGCATCAGATTCCACAGGTTGAAGGGCTCAGCTCTACAAGACTGCACCCCCACTCCTAACCCCTTCGGACACTTGTCTCAAGCCCCAGGCTGTTACTTACGCTTCTGACCAACCTATTACAAATTGGAGGTTCCAACAACCTCCCCTTTAAATTGGATGACTTTGCTAGAGCAGCTCACAGAACTCAGGAAAACACCTGTTTACCAGTTTATTAAGGGATATGATAAAAGATACAAATCAACAGCTAAAGGAAGAGATCCATAGGGCAGGGAGCTTCCATGCCCATTCTAGGCACGTCACTCTCCACAGAGCTTCACCTGTTCACCAACCAGGAAGATCTCTGAAATAAAGGACCAAAAAGCTGCGTTCTTACGTTTTTCCTGGCAGCTTCCTTTACAAAGTCATAATCGCCTAAGTCATTGCTCATAGCCTGACTTAATCTCCAGCCCCTCTCCCTGACACTGGGGGATGGGACTGAGTTTCAGTCCTTTATTCACATGTTTGGTCCTCCTGGCACCTAGTCCTTGACTTTGACCTTGGGTGGGGTCCAAAAGTCACCTTCATTCTTAACAAGACATCTATTTCACCTTTATGGCTCTGAAGCATTTTCAGGGAATGTGGATGGGGACCAAATATATCTGAGAAATGTATTTTGGTCATCAGAATGATCAAATGTATATTTCTTATAAATTATTATATCACAATATTCTATTCTTTATATATCATTTATACTATAGTTTATTTAACTATTTCCCAATAGTTCAGCATTTAGGTTGTTTCTACTTTTTTTTTTATAATAACAGATTTTGTGATAATTATCTGTTTTGTTGTTGTTTTAAGCTTATTTATTTAAGTAATCTCTATATCCAACATGGGGCTTAAACCCACAACCCTGAGGTCCGAGTTGCATGATCTACCATCTGAGCCAGCCAGGCACTCCTTGTGATAATTATCTTTGCATGTAAAAATGTATTCTTGAGTTCTAGACTACTTTCTATGGTTAGATTCCTAGAAGACAGATTATTGAAAAAAGGTATGAATATTTTATGGTCCTTGATCTGAATCGCCGTTTTGCCTTCCAGAAAATGTATCAATTCACAGCTTCCTTTGCAGCATATTTTTGTTTGAAATATTTTTGATCACATGAAGCCAATCTTAAACTTTAAAAAAAAAATCTTGCTTTTTGTTTTTTTAGTTATGAGATTATTAGTATTGTTTTCATTTCTTTGATTACTGAGATTGAATACTTTCTCACATATTTACTGTCTGTTTACCTGTTTACGAACTGTTTATGGACTATTATATGCTTATGAACTTTGCAATTTTTTAATTATCTTAGTGTTTTAACAATATGTATACAATTATATGAAGTTGAATCTATGTAATTTATGCAATCTATTCAATCTATGCAAATAATATTCTGTAAATGTCTGCTTTTTAACCTTTTTAGTATTGTTTGAGATGCAACAATTTTGAATTTCAAGTAATCCAATGTATTTAATTATTTTCATTTCTGATTTCTTGCAACACTTCCCTACTTAGAAATTGCACTACTTTTAAAATCAGATAAATTTTATTCTATATTTTTCCCCAGAATTTTTTCTTTTCTATCTCTTTCATTTATCTTGTAAATTCCCTTGTTATTTCTTTTGATTTTCACCAGAGAATAGAAATAGATTCCATTGTATGCTAAGTTTATTCGCTCACTCCATTAAAATGTGTTCAGTGTTTACTAGATACTAGGCGTAGTGCTGTACACTGTTGGCACGGGCTGATGTTGAGAGGGACACTGAAGTCACATCTGAGGTTGATACAGGCTGGCTAGGTCCGAGGACCTACAGGGGTCCCACTGGACAAGCCAAGAGGATCCTTGACTTCAGGTGCAGGACAGAAATCAAATGTGGGCTGAGAGGAAGTGAGAACAGAGTTTATCATAGATTCAGAGAGAGAGTATAGATACAGACAGAGCATCTGGGAACCTCAGAAAGGAAGAAAGAGTGAATTTTGACTTTGTGTGGGGCGTGGGGTTTTTATTGAGAATTGTGGTCCAGTGTAGTGTCTTCTCAGGATCCAGGAACAAAGCCAAGTGTTTAGGTGCTCTTCATAATAGTCACTTATGCCCCGGAGCCAAGGGTCCTGATGAGTCAGCGGTCTTAGAAAACTTTCATGAAGACCCCACCTAGTCACAACTTAGGTGTTATTGATTGTGCTGGAAGACTCCAAAAAATCATTACCTTCTTGACCTTTAAAAAGAGGACATACACTATCTGTTTTATAAGGCTTATATAAGGTGGGGGTGTAGGTCCCAGCAAGAATAGAAGCAGGAAAAGGAGCAAAAAACCAGTTTTTCATGGTTTTGCTTTTACTTTAGTTTCTCTGTCCCAAAGTCACGCAGTGACAGCTGACTTAATTCATTACTGATGGTGGAAGAGAGAGAGAGGGAAGACGTGGAAAATGGTCTCTCAGGGCTGGGTATTTTACTCTCCTTTTTCATGGTGTGATATCAACTCACTCCTATGGAAAAACAGATCTTATGATCAGGGATATGTTCAACAATGTTAAAACCAGCAAATGAGCGGAAAGCATCATTATCCTGAAGAGAATAGATTTTCATGAGTTATTGAAAATATCCACCTTTTTTTCCCTTTCCATCTAATTCCTTAAAAGTAGTAATATATAACAAATTATTTTTGTAAGTAATTTAACAGGATTACAGTAATATTATTTATACAATTTCACATTCTCCTGTTTGCACTTAATGTTATGAAACATTTGTAAATGTAATAAACTGCTTAGTAAACATATATAACAGTTGTACATAAAAGGTTTTAAATGGACCAATTATTGTTATTCAAAGCAGAGTTTGTTTTTCTTCTTAAATAGATACATACTGTTTAACAGATTCTCTATTTGGGATATTATCATACGATTGTGCCCATTTTGGGGGGACATTCACATTTAATCAGAGTAAATTAACACAAGTACATACCACCTGAGGCCCTCAAACAAATTTCTTTTTCAATTAGCCAGGCAATCTTTTCAATTTTCTTCCTCTTAGTGACTCTGAAGACCATTCATTCCATAATTTATTGAGCCTCTAAAATGAAAAATGAACTATAATAGGGCATTGCCTTAAGAAATAACGTTCCATACATTCCAATATATTTAATGTGGCATTTCAAATCTTTGACCTATCCCTCTCTACTAGCTCCTTGAAAAAATTCTTGTGTGTACTAACCCCAAAACAAAAGGCCCCATAGCAAACTTTCTCTCAACCGCATTGTTTCCTCAAGCTCCACCCAATCTATCTTCCTTTGTGGGCAAACCATCAAAAGCAGAGTGCACCCTACCACTCCTCTTCCCTTATTTATCTGTCACCAATTTATCCCCAACCCACTGTCATCTTCTACCCCAACCCACCCCACAACAGTTCCATCCTCCTTGTAGGCTTCATCTCAACATCCTCTTGGTAGTTCTACCAACAATGCTCAAAGTTCTCTTCTTAACACCACTGGTGGCCCTATTATTTCTCTCACATACCTTTTCTTGATCACCAATTTCTCCTTTTACCTCACTAGTCACCTCAATGTATGGGAGAAGCCCTAGACTTCACTTCGCCAACTCACTGGATGATGGGAGGCTTTCCACTCTGTTAGTTGGTCTCTCCCCTGTGCACTTCTGGGCTGAAGACTCCTGGCACATCCCTTAATCTCTGCTTGGCTTGTCTGTCTACTGAACAGAATGCCTCCTACAGACTAGTGGTTTGTTCTAAAAGCTGTTTATGCAATTCCACTTGCTATTTTAATTATGTAATTTAATCAACTGTTACGTAAACTAATGAAATATGAGAGTGAAAAAATAAAAGAGTTGTTTCTATGAAAATTAAGATGAGTGATTTGGAAAAGCTCCATGGTGGCTGGTATCTGAAAGAAAAATTGCAGTCAGGTTAGATGAAAAACAAAACCAAGATAAAACCGCCTTCAAATCTAGACATATTTACATTGAATGACCTTACCAAACAAACATCCTGAAGGTCTTGCCCCACTCAGTGAAGCCGAAACTGGAATCTGAACGATGTTGTTTGGCTTAAGAGACTAAGCAGAGCTCCAACCAACAACAGGCCCGCACACAGAGCAAAGGCCTTGTCCTTCATCAAAAGAGAATAAAAATGAAGTAACGTTTATATGTTTTAAGGAGTCTGGGCATCGCTTTCCTTTTTCCCAGCTTGAGCTCACTCTACTGATTAACCTATCCCATTGTCTTGTCCAACAGGCCTCCTTCTCTAGAACTATCATGATTACATCATGACGTCTCTTGCTCTCTTGCTCTGATCTCTCCTTGGGTTATTTAATTTCCAACCAGAACTTCAATTTAGCCATTTCTTAAAAAAATATTTAATTAATTAATTTAGTTGAGAGAGTGAGAGAGAGAGAGAGCAAGAACAGGGGGAGAAGCAGACACCCCGCTGAGTGGGGAACCCAATAGGTGCTTGATCCCAGGACCCTGGGATCATGACTGAGCCGAAGGCAGATGCTTTACCGACTGAGCCACCCAGGTGCCCCTGATTTACCCTTTAAATCAACAAGGGCCATACTCGTAAACTGTTCACAGAAAGGGTCTATGGTTCACTCAGCATTATATCCTCCACCCCCCACTTCCCTCCCCGCATTGTGCCTTGCACACAATAACTACTTAAGAGAATTGTTGAGATAAAGCATAATGAAAACATTAGTCTGTAAATTATAACCCAAGAATTAGAAATCTGGCTTGAATAAGTGGATTACAAGGAAAGACCTTTGTTTTAAGGTCATAATTCATTCCTTCTCGACTATGAAAGAAGCTCAGTTAATAATTGTGATTGGAAAATTATCATTTTAAACTGGGTAGCTGATGTCTTTTGTTTTTGTTTTTAATCAACTGTAGTTTTTCCACAAGTGTACAAATTTAGGTTGACAAGTATCACTACAACGTTCAATTTTATCTAAATTGAAGTCTAAAGTTTATCTTCTTTTTTTGAAATGATGGGTTTATTCTCTCTGAAGCTAGGCAGCACAGATATGATCATCCCTCCCATTTTACAGATGAGAGAATTAAGGTCCTAACAGTGACTGACCTTATATCTCTGACTTCAGAGATAGTTTGTAACTTACGTGGGATTTGTAACCTGGCAGTAGGCATCTTGTGTCACCTTTTGTTCCTGAGCCCCTTTACAACTAGGCAGGAGAATCAGGAAGTAAGTAGCAAAAAGTGAAACTCTTTAACCCATAATTATGACTCATCTGCCCACCAGCCTGTCTAGGATTATGCCATTAGAGCTCAGTCCTTTGGTTTAATGTATTTTCTCACAAAATTCTTGAGAGCAATAAGGTAATCCATCCTTTAATATTGTCCTACTTGCTTTCCTTTGAGTGATTATATGAAGAACAGGAATAGGTGTTTTGAGGAAAATTATTTTAGATTCGTCCTCTGTCTTCAAGAAGGGAAGGACAATGTATGCGGGTGGGTGGTAGGGAGTGGAGGACACAGTAGTAGACAAAGATCCTGGGAAATGGGACGCCTAGTTGGCTCAGTGGTTGAGTACCTGCCTTTGGTTCTGGGAGTGATCCTGGAGTCCCGGGATCAAGTCCCATATCGGGCTCCCTATAGGGAGCTTGCGTCTCTCTCTGCCTGTCTCTGCCTCTCTCTCTGTGTCTCTCATGAATAAATAAATAAAATCTTAAAAAAAAAAAAAAAAGATCCTGGGAAACAATAGGGGATTACTAGGATGTTGGGTGCCAGGATGTGAAGAGTTGCACTACAGAACAGAATGAGAAGGAGCAGAGTGAGGAAAGATAACGTGTTTTTATTTCACAATTTTAACGTGAGCTGAACTTAATGCTGAGGTAACTTGACTCTCATAATCTTCTTTTTTTTTTAAGTTTGCTCTTCTTAATTTTTAAGTAAAACCATTGATTGTCCTTTTGTTTTGACTCAAAATATTCCTGAAACTAGAGCATAACACATATTTATGGAGCAGAATAGGATTTCCCTTCGGAAAAGTTCTGGAATTGAATGTTGAATTTCTGACCCAGAATTTAGCATTAGATACATCATAAATATGATCAGCCATGTCTCATGACAACTAAGAAATTACTACACGTACCTACCACATAACGCTAAATTTTAAAACCAATTCTATAAAATGGTCATGGATAAACCAAGCATGTCTTTTATGCAAAGGAATCCAACAACCTATACATTTGTGCGGGGCGGGGGGGCATTAAAAATGTAATGTTTCATTTGGCTATTGATCTTCCCACAGTCTGTCTGTCTGAAGTCTGAGTTGCCAAAGACAGTGAACTGGTGAAAAGTGGCCTGAAAGAGCCAATGGAAGATGTGGGAAATCCACTTCACTTGAGTCTCACATACAGTCTTTTTCCATTTATTCTAACATTCTGGGGAACTCTTTTCTAAAAGTGACATGTAGCAATGATAAGTATTAAGCAACACACGTAAATAATTTCTTGTGCCACCACCTTAGAATTTGGAAGTTTATGGTATGCAAAGTTGTGCTACTTAAGAAGGACGTTAAAGACCCTTGAAATGGTAGGTAGTTCTTGTTCAGCTACACACCTGCACATTTAGGGCCTCCTAAGTAATTTTCATAACTCTGTTAATCTGCTACCAATTACTACCAGGTCATTAGCAACATTTTGTGGAAAAGGAGTTTCAAAACATCTCTCACAGAGTCCTCAAAAAAGCAGAAAACCTTGAATGTAGCTCCCTTTATCTCTCAAAACAGAGTGGCCCTAAAGTGGCAAGCAGGAAGCCTGTGTGTTAATTAGGTGTAGCAAATGGTAAAGTGGTAAAGAGACAGAGATGGGGAGCATAGATTCCTACAGAGGAAAAAGGATAGTTGATTCCAGAAATATTTATTTATTTATTTATTTATTTAGTTAGTTTTTTAAATTTTTATTTATTTATGATAGTCACACAGGGAGAGAGAGAGAGAAAGGCAGAGACACAGGCAGAGGGAGAAGCAGGCTCCATGCACCGGGAGCCCGACGTGGGATTCGATCCCGGATCTCCAGGATCACGCCCTGGGCCAAAGACAGGCGCCAAACCGCTGTGCCACCCAGGGATCCCTGATTCCAGAAATATTTACATGAAAAGGCCAAAGCTGTGCTTTATTAATACTGAAACGCCATTTACAATTTTATTTTTTTATCGAGATATAATTGACATATAACACTGGATTAGTTTTTTTTTCATGGATTAGTTTAAGTGTATGACATTATGATTCAAAATAAATACTTACTGCAAAATGATCCCACAATAATTCTAGGTAACATCCATTACCACACAGGTTTAATAAAAGATTTTATTATTATTATTTTATTATTTATTATTTTATTTTTAAGATTTTATTTATTCACGAGAGACAGAGAGAGAGAAGCAGAGACAGAGGCAGAGGGAGAAGCAGGCTCCCTGCAGGGAGCCTGACGTGGGACTCGATCCCAGGACCCGGGGATCATGACCTATGCCAAAGGGAGACCTCAACCACTGAGCCACCCAGACGTCCCCATTACTACAGTTATAAAGTTTTTCAAAAAATTATTTAATGTTCATCACCTTTTCTTAGATGTTGATATCTCTTGCAAACTATTGAATTCAATTTATAGTAAAGAGATTTAACTGAAAAATTCCACTCACAACGGAAACTACTTAACTCTAGGAGGGATCATCTATTTTCACAAATTATATACAGGCTGTATCCCCCGACTATATTTTTCTCGCCTTCCCCTATTTTGAAAATGAACACATTTTATTAAAATGACAAATTTAATAAAACTGGAAAGAATGCTAAGGTTCCCAAATGTTACCTTAGTCCTTCTCAAATGTTAGACTTTGAATCTTTAAGTTAATTTCTCCCTGCCCCAGAAATAAAACATTAAACTGGTGAAATACCTCAGGATATATTATTCTTAAATTACATATATATATATTGCTAAATATATGACATATGGAAATATAATTATATAATACTATTTTAAAAATGATAAATAAAAATAAAATAGAACTAACAATGGACCTCGCAAGACCAGTAGAAATAGCTCATCTATTACAAGTTCTACCCAAAGGCAATGTTATGTAAATTCAATTTATAGGCCCTGGATAGCTTCCCCAATGTTGGCCTCTCAAAAGCTTTATACTGATATTTTTAAGAAACTAGCAGCATACTTCACCTTGGAAAGTAATTTTATAAAGACACTGCCATTAGTGATTTTATGTACTTCTACTTACCCTTCCTGAATTTGAAATAATGGATAAGTCCAGGTAATAATTTTTGTTCTCTTTCAAATTTTATGACTAAAATATTGAGTTGTGTTTTATGGCCTACATTTATTATATTCTGTAGTCAGCCAGCAGCTTTAGGCAAAGAATACTTTTGGAGTCTGAAATCAGATGCAAAGGAATCAGAGGTTTAAACAGAGTAATCATGTATTCCAGAAGCGTAAGAATTTTCCAAAGATTCTGAACTGCAACTAAATACTGCACACTATGTAACATGAGTAATAATTTCCCAATCCTCTGTACAATTTCTTTCTTCCTTCCTTTCTCTTTTCCCTTTGTCTTTCTTTCCCCACCCTCCCTTCCTTTCCTTCCTTCTTTTTTCAGTTAATTTTCTCCTCTAGTATTGGGCCAGGATGGTTGCTATAAAATTTCCATTTCCTCCAGAGTGGTTCTGCTAGTATTTTTGGAGAGTTTATTTAGCAGATTGTACACTGATGACGTTAGGGACTTTTTTTAGTTATGAGGAATTTTAACAAGAGTGCAGCAATTATCCAGTCTGGATTTCTAAGAGTAAAACTGAAAGAGGGAAATTTAAACAGTGGTAGACTGCATCACAAGTAAGGCTATAGACGATCTATACGACAGAACCAAATCTTACAACTTCCTTAAATCATTCTTTTTTTAAAGATTTTATTTATTTATTCATGAAAGACACAGACACACACACACACACAGGCAGAGACACAGGCAGAGGGAGAAGCAGGCTCCCTGCAGGGAGCCCAATGAGGGGACTTGATCCCAGGACTCCAGGATCACGCCCTGGGCTGAAGGCAGGCACTAAACCGCCGAGCCACCCAGGGATCCCCTAAATCATTCTCTTTTTAAGCTAGGGTCTCATTTTAACAGGCCAGATACAACAGTTTGTTAATGTCACTTGTTTAAAAAGAGTAAGAACTTGGCTTCCATTAGGAGAAGAGATAAAATCAGCAGGACTGTCACCTGGATCTAATCCTGCTGAACTCCTAAATTTCTGCACGTTGTAGGTCCTAGAGCTATCACAGCCCCTTCAAGAAACCTTCATTTCTTTACCAAAACGTAAAGCTAATACTTAACCTGGGTGTGATAAGTGAGAGAGCATATTTATAAACGAAAGCATCTTGAACAACAGGATTACGGTTATATAATCATTGTTATATTGTGAGTTATTACGTATTAGGGAAAAGCACACGCCAGGCAAACTTAAGTTTTCATGGCAGTATAAATGTCATAGGCTAGCTGGGCCAAGGTAATGGGGTTTATTTTACGGTTGGGGCATTCTCTAATTCCAGAGTCTCCCTAAAAAAGTTCTACACCAGGGACCATCTTTAAGTCTAACTTGGCCACGCAGGTCCACCCTCACTGTCCATTATTGACGGTGATAACTGAAACCTGGTTAGAGCCTCCTAAAAACCACGCGGTGCGAAACAAATCCCAAGGCGCCACCGAGCCATTTGAGAAAACAATTTACCTTCTTCGAAGTCAGCTCAAGAGCAGAAACAGAATCATCATCCACGCCGGCCTCCCCCCCCCCCCCCCCAGGGACGCGTGCAAGAACAAAAGCACGGTTTTCTTAGACTTTGATTTTCTTTGAAGAGGTTTGTGGTTCTCGCGTCTTACTTTGCCTCACGTAGGGAACCCCTCCCTGTGTGATCTAGCAACGTTACTCATGTATTTTTGCACCAAGCTGCCAGATGCATGAGACAAAACGTAGGCAATACTGATTTTGGAGATTAGTTTTCTAAGTTCTTCTGTTAGGAGCCCCCCCCCCCCCGCCCGCCCCCGGGGGAATGGGTGTGTGTGGGGGCACATGAGATCACTCCGTTCCCCTCGGCCAAAGGAAGCTGGTGTCCCCACGGTCTCCCCAGCCCCGCGGGCAGCCGAGCGGCAGCGCAGCGTGTCAGCGTGCCTCAGTCTCCCGACCCGCGCCCGCCGCGGGCAAGGACCCCGGGGAGCCCGGGAGGGCGCGGGCGGCTGCTCCCACCGCCCCCCTTCCCCTCCCACCTGCACCCACTGCCGGGTCCCCACGGGCGTCCCGGGTCCCGGACCCGCCCGCGCTTGCACCCGCGCACGTGCGCTCCCCGCACCTCTCCCAGCCGCAGGCCGGCCCGGGCGCCCCGACCTCCCCGCGTGGCCCCCCTGCCCCGTCCCCACGGGCGTCCCGGGGGGTCCTGCACCCCGCGCAGTGCGCTCCCCGCACCTCTCCCAGCCGCAGGCCGGCCCGGGCGCCCCGACCTCCCCGCGTGGCCCCCCTGCCCCGTCCCCACGGGCGTCCCGGGGGGGGGTCCTGCAGCCCACGCAGTGCGCTCCCCGCACCTCTCCCAGCCGCAGGCCGGCCCGGGCGCCCCGACCTCCCCGCGTGGCCCCCCTGCCCCGTCCCCACGGGCGTCCCGGGGGGGGGTCCTGCAGCCCACGCAGTGCGCTCCCCGCACCTCTCCCAGCCGCAGGCCGGCCCCGGGCGCCCCGACCTCCCCGCGTGGCCCCCCTGCCCCGTCCCCACGGGCGTCCCGGGGGGTCCTGCACCCCGCGCAGTGCGCTCCCCGCACCTCTCCCAGCCGCAGGCCGGCCCGGGCGCCCCGACCTCCCCGCGTGTCCCCCCCGCGCCCCTCGCGGGCCCCCGCGGACGGAGGGGAGGCGCGGCGCCGGGTCGGACGGACAAGGCGGGCGTCCAATGGGGCCCGAAGGGAGGGCGCGGCGGCTCGGGCGGGCCCAATGAGCGGGGAGCCCGAGGGGGACTTCCTCCCGGAGTCCCGGCGGCCGGGCTGGCGGGGCCGCGGGTGACACGTAAGTTGGGCGGGAGGCGGCGGCCGCCGTGGCCCCGGCCCCCGCCCCGCCCCGCCCCGCCCCGCCCA
Organism: Canis aureus; assembly: GCF_053574225.1. NCBI lineage: Eukaryota > Metazoa > Chordata > Mammalia > Carnivora > Canidae > Canis > Canis aureus. Next base: position 37,557,751 of record NC_135641.1, on the reverse strand, counting down.
TCCCCCGCCGCCCGGGCCGGGGCCTTTGTTGGGCGCGCCCCCTCCTCTGGGTGGCTGCAGAGGCGCGCGGCGGGAGCGGCCGGGGCGGGACTCCGAGCGCCGCCGGGGGCAGCCGAGCCGAAAAGTGGGGAGGAGGAGGAGGAAAAGGGGAAAAAAAAAAAAATACCCAAGCACACAAGGCAGGCGGCGCCTGGGGACCGGCGCGGCCGCGGCCCGCTCGGAAGTATGCGCAGGGCGGCCCCCCGCGCCCCCGCCCGCGCCCCCCGCGCCCCCGCCCGCGCCCCGGCCCGCGCCCCCGCCCGCAGCCCGCCCCGCGGAAGTTTGGCGGCCGCGGCCCGGGCGGCGTGGACGGGTGTGCGCTCCCCCCGGGCCCCGCTTTGTGTGTCGCGTCCCCTCCCCATGCCGCGTCCGGCCGCCTCCTCCCCCTCCTCCCCCTCCCCCTCCCCCTCCTCCTCCTCCTCCGGCGGCGGCGGCGGCTGCTGAGACGCTCGCTCGGGGCGCAGCGGGGGAAGGGGCGGCGGCGGGCGGCCGCGGGGCGGCGGCGGGACTATGGGGAACGGGATGTGCTCCCGCAAGCAGAAGCGGATCTTCCAGACGCTGCTGCTGCTCACGGTGGTGTTCGGCTTCCTCTACGGCGCGATGCTCTACTACGAGCTGCAGACGCAGCTGCGCAAAGCCGAGGCGGTGGCGCTCAAGTACCAGCAGCACCAGGAGTCCCTGTCCGCCCAGCTGCAAGGTACGGCCGGCGGGGCCCCGGGGTCCGGGGACGTGACACCCGCGCCTCCCACCTCCCCCGGCCGCGGCCTCCGAGGTCGGTCCCGCCGCGGGCGCCCGTCCTGCCGCGTCCGCCTGCGCGGCCCGGGGGCGCGCGGTCCCGGCGCGGGCGGTGCGCTCTGCACCCGGCTCGGCCCGGAGCTCGAGAAACGGGGCTGCTCGGCAGGGACCCCCCCAGCTGTGCTTTCTTTTTTCTTTTTTCTTTCTCTGAAGTGAGATTTAGCCAGGACCTGGCTGCCCAGACTAACGGCCCAGGCGCACGGAGCCCGGCGCTGCCAGTTTGCGTTAACTTAATAGGGTGGCTTTAGGGATGTTGGGAGAGTTGGAGAAGTGCACCCACGGCTACCGGGTCACCGTCCTGCAGTTTGCTTTGGGGGCTGGTGGGGGTGGCGGTGGGGGTGCAGAGTTTCTCTTCCTTGAGTAACTTTTCGTTTGTCACAGACGTAGGGGCGTGTGCGTGTGTGTGTTTTCCAGTGAGCCTGCAGAAGTCTAAGGGGAGAAACAGTTTTTTCATTTGGTGGGATGCAATGAACACAACTTGAGCAAGACCCTCGAGAAGATGCAAAGTTCCCATCCTTCTGTTCTAGAATCTCCCTGAATGTACATTTCGGAGACCTCAATGACGCTTGGACTGCAAAGCAAGCACCATGTGGTCTTAGGAGCGCAGTCATCCTATATACGTATTTTTCGAAAGCTTGTACTTGTGTCTGGTTTTCAACACTTAGGCGCCCCCACCCCCCCCCGCCCCGCAACCACAAATATAATGAACGAAAGCTGTGAGTAGTGAAATGTTGACAGTCTTTGCTGATAATGCAAATAAAGCGTATTTCCTATTACTGGGAAGAGACGAGCTGGATGGATGTTGGTGTCCGTGTATGCGTGTACAAATAGAAAACAGATGCCTTTTCGTTGCTTCGGCTATTTTGAGTGTTTTCTAGTAAAAAAAAAAAAAAAAATTAAAATGAGAGAAAATGACATGCGGCTGATTTGCTTGGTCTTATTTTCTCTTCCCAACTTAGAAGAAAGGGAAGTATTTTTAGCTTACTGAAGCTGCACAGCCACAGGCAGTGAAAATATGTGGAGCTGGGTTTGGTTCAAAAGGAAAACCTGTTTTGATACAGACTTAGGGGGAAAATTTTTTTTTCTTTAAACTTGTCGAAATTTACCCATGACTTCTTGTTGGGATGCGGAATCTGGATATTTATGTATTATTTACTTAGAAGACATGAGTGGTTTCCCTGTGAAGTTCAGTGCAGTTAGACAAAGGGGAAAATTTGCCTTCCGCTACTACAAGGGCAAGACTGGATTTTTACCCTGTGGCTGGAAGGGGTGTGTGTGGTGGATTATAGGAGGTTGGTGCTTTGGTCTCTTGGTTTAGGTGACCCATGCAAATAGACACCGTCAAGTTCACCGTCAAGTTCATACATCCTCAGCACTGCACAGTGCCTGACACTCAGGAGGGCATCAATATGTATTTGTTCAGTCAACAAACGGTTACCTGAACAGTGAAAATTAATTGATGTGAAAATTAATCTTACGCACTTTTGTCTGCTTCCTCAGGCTTTTTCCCTGTCTCTGCTTTTTGAAAAAACAAAAACAAAATAACAACAAAATATTCGGCCCGAGTAGAGCATTTCCTCAGCAGACAATGCTGGAACTGATTGATGAGGCCCTGATTTCTGAGTCATGGCCTGTATTTGCAGTATGTCATTTTGAAAATCAATCTCAATTTCTTTTCTCCTTTTATTTGCCTTCTTTTTGGTGGTGCTAAGTGGTAATACGAGGCCATTAAAATACACAACATTTGTTTTGTAGCAGGAGAGGAAAAGAAAATGTAGCTAGTTTGAGTGGCCTTAAAGTCTGTTTCTTAATGTATTTTGCCATTTCCTCTTGAATTTTGGTGCTGCAACAATATGGTCATGCATGAAGAGTGGTTCCCTAAGCAGGCTACAGTTTCTTCTTTCTCTCTTTCTTTCTTTCTTTCTTTCTTTCTTTCTTTCTTTCTTTCTTTCTTTCTTTCTTTCTTTCTCTCTCTCTCTCTCTCTCTCTCTCTCTTTCTTTCTTCTTTTCTTTCTTTCTTTCTTTTTCTTTTCTTTCTTTCTTCTTTCTTTCATGGATTCACGATTGACTCCTTTAGCTTTTATTTTGGATTTTACATCTGCAGGCCATTTAATGAAGATTTTCTGATGGCATGCAGCCTTTGCTTCCCTCTTCCAATGACAAATGACATTTGCCTCAGCAGTGCTGTGTTGTACCACCTGCATAGATTTGTTTTGAGGGCATTAGGCTCTCCATTCTTAGGACTTGTTTAGTTAAGTGAGATCTCTTGACCTGGCTTGGATTAAGATCAGAGTTAATTATGAGTGGCCCTCTTCAAAATATATATGTGTGTGTGTGTATATCTATGACTCTTGAAATGTTTTAAGTGGTTTAGCCCTTTCATCTGAAGGTATACATTTGTTAAGTGAGCATATTTAGGTCATCTTCAGTTTAAGAATGGGTTGTACTCCAGAAATTATTTTGAAAGTAGGTTATGTCTGACTCCAAATGCATTTTGCAGTAAAGACCCGATCCATAAATAGGAGACGGTGAGGGGTAACCTGGGGAAAGCTCCAAGGCTAGGCAACCTTTTCTCCAGTAAAAACAAACGTCTGTGTCTGCCAGCCAGGATATCTATTTACTTATCCAGCTCCCACTTCTACTGCACATTAATTATCCTGAGCCAGTGGGGGCAGAGGTTACATCTTGGTGGCAGAGGCAGTAGTTAACAACCTTTGACCGGCACAATGTTTACGTAACCTCTTAAATTTTTTAAAAACTGCTTTCAGGTGGGCCATGCCCCAGTCTCTGTGTCCATACGCGGTGGTTCTTAGCGCTGACTGCCCATTGGAATCCCACCGGCAGCTCCCAAACCAGTGAAGTCACAACCTGTGGGTGATGGTGTCCTCCCCAGGTGACTGCAATATGTGGCCAAGGTTGAGAACTACAGCCCTGTCACCCTAAAAACGAAGCCGTTTCACACATTTACTTGCTTGGCTGCAAAGACATCTGAGGGGTTTGTTGTTGTTGCTTTTACCCTGAGCATGTGATTCAAATTCTAGTCCTGCAACTTTCTGCGTGAACTTGGCCCTCATTTTTCTTAATTTATACAACGGAGATTAGAATGACCTATTTCATAGGGTTAACGTGAAGATAAAACGATGAATTCCTAATAAGCTCCCAGCGCATACCTGGCACATAGTAGATACCTCTCATGAAAGGTGACCTGTTGTTATCATCAGGGTCCCAGTTTGAGGTGAGATAATATTTCATGTCTTTCTCTTCCCAGGTTTGTCATGGGTGTAAGTTTTGAACTTCACAAGATTTGTTTTCCTAATCAGCTACCTCCTTTGGTTGTACCTGATTGAACATCAAAGGAAACAGGTGGACGACACAGACCCGAGTACTTTCCTCTGGAGAAGGGACCTTCACTGACAATTTAAACTTAAAAAATTAAAGTAGGGTTACCGATTAACTCTGATCTGTATCAGATCAGATAAGAGAAGGGTGTAACCCCTAGTGGTAGGCAATAACCTTGTGTAATAGGATCTGGAATCGAGATAGAACTGTTTATATTTTTTAAAACTAGGGGCAAATAACCCCTCATTCCGGAAGCACCGTATCACAGTATTGCAGTGCTGTTGGTCTTCCCAGTGATGGCCAGAAACCATTAAGAAAAGGTTTATATTACGTTTCCTGTGCTCCTGTTCCAGAGAAGGGTATTACAGGTATTCGAAGTAAAAAAAAAAAAAAAAAAAAGTGGGCGGTGGGGTGGCTCAGTCGGTTAAGCATCTGCCTTCAGCTCGTGATCCTGGGATCGAGCCCCATACAGAGCTCCCTGCTCAGTGGAGAGTCTGCTGCTCTCTCTGCTCCTCCCCTTGCCCTTGAGCGTGCATGTGTTTTGTCAAATAAATAAGATCTTTAAAAAAAAAAGTAAAAACTGTTTGGTGCTTCTGAGGTTCCTACTGTGACTTAAGTTAGTTGTCCCTTGCATTGTGTTCCCCTAACACAGGATGGCACGCTGGCCTGAGCATGACCATACACATTGGAACTGGTGACTTCTTTGTTTTCAGCCTACCCTGAATCTGCTTTAAAAAGAATAAAGGTCCCCTTCAGCTCAGGGCCCGGCTTTCTTTATTCCTTCATCTCCAGTGCCTGGCGCCTGGCATCGAGTAGGCCCTCCGGAGAGTGTAGGTCTATACCCGTGTGGTATTTCCATCTGCGTAGGAATGTGCTTACACACATACGGTGGGCAGTGAAGTGTAGTGGATACAGGCTGAGGAGTCAGAGCACTTGGGTTTCGAGTCTCGCTGTCTTATTTTTTATCAGCTGTGTGATCTTGGACACGTTACTTCCCTGTGATCCACTTTCATCATGTGTAACAATCAGAATAATAATGCTTCTAATAGGTTGTCATGAGGATCCATCGCATTAGCTGGCGTACAATGCTTAGGGGTATAAGCTTACATTTTGGACTGTTTGGACTTGATGTACAACTGGGTGGCTCCCCGGACACAGTGGTTTTAAGACCCACGAGTGTGGGCTGTCCGAGGGTAGGTACACTCACTTTCAAGCGCAAAGTTAGGCTTTATTTTATTTTATTTTTAAAATTTATTTATTTATGATAGTCACAGAGAGAGAGAGAGAAGGAGAGAGAGGCAGAGACACAGGCAGAGGGAGAAGCAGGCTCCATGCACCAGGAGCCCGATATGGGATTCGATCCTGGGTCTCCAGGATCGCGCCCTGGGCCAAAGGCAGGAGCCAAACCGCTGCGCCACCCAGGGATCCCAAAGGTAGGCTTTATACACATCGACTAGATACTGTCCATTGGATGAACACTTTCATTTAAAAAATAGAACAGAAGTAAATGCTCTTAAGTTCAGTAGTTTTTATTTATATGTAAAACCCTACCTTAAAAGGCATTCCCTGAATAGTATAGTAACGGAAGCTTCTAGGTACTTAGTGAAAATCTGACTCCATTAAGCCTTCTGTTAAATATATATGACTTGCACGTATTTATATGGTTCCACACACTGTGTCTGCCTTAGTCATCCCTGTAAATTGGAACAGGCCCATATCGGTTGACCACGTAAGAGAATTTCATTATTTGTGAGCCTTTGGTTTAAGTCCCAGGCAAATTGGAAGCCTTACATTGACTTCATCCTCTTCTGCCTCTCCAAGGACAGTGTCTTTTTTTTTTTTTTTTTTTTTCCAAGGACAGTGTCTTATAGGGCTGGGGCACAAGACAGGTTTCAGCCATCTAAGGGACGAGTGACTTGGAGTTGGGGAACTGATATGCAACAGATTTGAGAGAAACTAGAAGGGAGGGAGAGAGAACGGGGGACTGCTACTAGTTGCTGACTTTTCAAAAGCATCAAGGAATATTCTTTGCTCACACGTTTGTGTTGAAAAAAAGAGAAACAGGGACTAGTGAAGGGCGATTGGCTTTGGCATCAAGTACTGTTTGAACACAGCTCTGGTGCTCACAGGCAGAGACCTTGAACAGGCATGTAACACCTCTGGACTTGGGTTTCTTCAGGTCGAATTGGGGACAACACTGTCTGTTTTGCACACTTGTGTAGATTATAAATAATACCTCCAAAATGACTAGCACGGATCCTGGAGCGCACCACTACTGAACTTATTAGGTGGCCATGACCTCTGTTTGCTGCATGGGCATTGGGCTGCTTTTTATTTTGCTCACTGTTTACTGCATCAAAGCAGGGATTGGTGTTATTAGTTGTGGCCTAATTGTGGCTCTTTTCAGAGCTAAGCGCCCAACTTGGCTGAAACTTTTATTTGATTTAAGACACCCTCACTCTTTTCTATTGTATTAACGCTTCCTTGGGGGGAAAGAAAAGGCCTGAGTACACTTTACATGGTAGCGACTTAGAGTTGCTGCTTTTCCATTTTGACCAGTAAGTGTTTTTATTTATCATTGAGGACAAAATGTTTTTGCTACTTTTGCCAGTCAGTGCTTTGTGGATTTTGTAGCTTTGGAAGTAAAAGTTGTATAAAATATAACGTTATTATAAAAGAAAAGTGGCAAACTGTGTTTTCCTTTCAAGCCACTGTTATTTAAAGTGAATGTGTTTTGATAGACTTTTGAAAATTTATTTGAAGAAATTAAATGATTTTAAATACGTAACATTTGTTGAGTCTACCAAGTTCAGGTGCTGTGCTAAGCGCATTAATGCATTTTCTCTTTTAACAGTGACAAGAGCATGCTAATGTGAGTGAGCTATCTGAGGCTCAGAGGGGTTAATTAACTTGCTAGTGTCAAGGTCAAATCTAATGAAACTGAGCCTAGAACCGTAATGCAACTTCCCGGCCCTGTTCTTTCCACAGTGCTCCATCGCCCTCAAAATTATTTTAGAGTGTCTCAGGAGAATATTGATGGTTTTGAGAAAGTAGGTTAGGTGGGTTGTATGAAGAGTCAAGATAAAATTCAGAATCAGAAGTAATAGTAGTGATTATTTGATGCAGCATTTCCAGAGTGTAGGACATTTACTGCTATTACAAAAGGTAATTTTGGTTGATACGGAGTTGATTTTAGGTGGTGTCAGATGCTGTATTAAATAATGCTGAATCACATAATAAAAACCTTAAGCCCTTTTGAATTCTCTTTTGGTGTTTTCTTGACAAGTCAAGGCGAAACTCTCAGTTTGTTGCTCGAATCTCTCTTCTAGATTTAGTTACTCATTTGTTTTTCTCAGAGATGAATAAGGGCAGCCAACAGTTTGATTGCTAGAATTTAATAATTGATTGTTGTTTTATTGCATTTAAAATTTACGGTCACTATCCATTAATGCCATGTCAGTCATGTTTTTCATTTACAAGATAGTGGTGTACAGGTAGTTTTGATTTTTTTTTTTTTTTTTTGTTTTAGAAGTCTATGTTAGGGGAAAAAGTGAAATCTGGCAACCTGTGTAGGTTTTGCATGCATAAAGTAAGAACTGGTGTTTGAGTACCTGCATGTCTGGGTGCAGGAATGCATTAACTGATTGAATCCGATACAGATGTTGAATTTGACAGCCAAAGAAACAATCCTGAAGCAGGTGAATCATGTATTGTGTATCTCAAGCCCACATATCCTGACTTCCAGTACAACATAGCATTCCTCTGCTGTGCTCTGCTGTCCCTTGAGACCAGCACCCTCTTCTTAATTCCAGCAGCAATGGGTGTTGCTATTTTTAAACAATGCTGTGTATTTCTGAATGGCATATTTGTGTTCTTTGTTTTTATTGGCCAGCGAGTGCTTATTCAGAGGACATGCCAGTCATCACCCTTCACTAATAAACCTCACTAAATAGGCTCATGGCCTGGAGGGATGTGGGCATGAAATAAATTGCCCTTTAAAACAGTATGACATTTTAAAAAATATTGCCTTAACTATTTTTCATATATAAAATGTCACAAATATGATAGATTGTGAATGGAAAGTAAAAGATGGGCTGTCATTCTGAAAGATAAGGCATCATAGCACATTTGAATGACACTATTTCCTTTTCGTTGAGAGCGAGTTTAAGAAAAATATATAATCATTTCAGGAGAGTGGAACATTTTATTTCCTATTTCACATATCATTTAAACCCCTTCTTTAAGACCCCTTCTTTAAGGGGAATTTTTGTTATAAACAGCAACAAAAAATGCAAATCAAGATGTTTAAGAGAGCTTTTGCATGCCTTGTATGATCTCAACAATAGCTCTGATGCTTTATAATGGATATTCTAAACATTAAAGTTGGGCAGCTGCTAATTACTTTTTCACTTAACTTGGTTAGTGTAGAATAGTTCATTAAGTTTTACATTAGTGAGATTAAATCTGTAATCTTTCCACCTATTAACACATGTTGATTCTTAAAAGGATTTTTTATCCTTTTTTAAAGGTTTGATGCTATAAAACCTGTTAATTTGCACTGATGTCAAGCATCACTCTCATTAGAAGATGAAAAATAACATGTCTTTACTATGTAGGTGAGCATCAGCTCTAAATCCAGAGGTCATCAGGTTTCATCTGGCTGTGGGTGAGACTCCTTGAGTACAGTTCCTCATCATCCGTATATCTGTGAAACTAAAAAGGCAAGATATCTGACCTCAGTACAGCTAACATACAGCAATGAGACAGGCCTAAGATACCTACGTCTTCTTGTTCAAAAAAGGGTAAGATGCATGGTATGTAGGGGCCACTGGTCCATAGCAATTCTGAAATCCAACAAGGCAGACATTCTTTGACTAGGATTTCAGAGCTGGAGATAATTCTCCCTGGCTCTTGATTGTACTCCTTGGGTGATTGGCTCTACCCTCTGACTCATCTTTCCTTTTTCATGAAAGGTAGCATGTGTTTTGCAGCTGGGTTTTCTCAGCCTGCTTCCTGCCAGTAGAATTTGGGGGATGAATGGCTTTTCACTTATACAATCTCTGTTCCTTTCTTTCTAAACTGGCAGAGTTTCTGCTGATAAAATCTCAAAACTTTTGTCAGTCTCCTGTGAAACATGTTGGGGTTTATCTATTAGACAAAAACCACACCCACATATTTCTTGGAGCGAAATCCATCTCTTCCTGGGGCTTCTGCTGAGACAAGGGATATGCAGTGCTCTTTCACTTTCCAAAGGCCTGTTGACAGGATCTCTGTGTCATACCCTTAAACTTTTAGGAGACACGTTGGTCCCACAGCTCTTTAAGAGGCACATTTCTGGGGCACCTAGATGGCTCAGTCGGTTAAGCCTCCAACTCTTGATTTCAGCTCAGGTCATGATCTCAGGGTCCTGATATTGAGCCCCACGTCAGGCTCCATGTTGGGCATGCAGCCTGCTTGGGATTCTCTTTCTCCTTCTCCCTCTGCCCCTCCCCCTGCTTGCACATGTGCCCGTGCATGCATGCTCTCTCTCCCAAAAAAGAAAAAAAGAGCCACATTTCTAAGGTCTTAGCAAGGAGCCACATCCTCTGTCTCATCTTTAGGCCATGTTTTCTCTGACAGTTCCCTGAAATTGATGTTTCTTAATTGAAATTAAGAAACTGTTTCTTAATTTCAGCATCGTTTGCTATCCAGAAACGCTGAGAATTTTCAAAACCGTCAAGTCCCGGCTCCTTTTTGTTTAATAGTCCTTCCCTCAATTTACCTTCTCAGAGTTTACTATAATCAGCAAGAAGAAACTGGGTAGCATCTTCAGCACTTTGCTGGGAAATCTTCTCAGCTAAATTACCCAGTTCATTCAGCACATTTTTTACTTCTCATAGAACTCCAAGTGAGTGCAGGTCATGTAACTCCATGAAAGCGTGGGTATTGTTAAACCCCTGCCACTACATAATTTCCAGTTTCCAATAAAATTTTCCTCATTTTCATGCATGCCCTTCCTAGCAATCTCTCCAAAGTCCAAAATTCTGTCAACAATGTACATATTTGTTTGAAGCACTTTGCATGTTGACTCACACTCTTCTTCTTTTTTTTTTTTTTTAAGATTTTATTTATTGATTCATGATAGTCACACACACACAGAGAGAGAGAGAGAGAGAGAGAGAGACAGAGGCACAGGCAGAGGGAGAAGCAGGCTCCATGCAGGGAGCCTGACGTGGGATTCGATCCCGGGTCTCCAGGATCGCGCCCTGGGCCAAAGTCAGGTGCTAAACTGCTGCGCCACCCAGGGATCCCGACTCACACTCTTCTTAGGGTCCATTACTTACACAGTTCGAAAGCTGTTCACCTTTCACATTTTGGTGATGGCTACACCCTACTCCAAAATCTCTATTGGTTATCCTGTTGCATAGCAAATTATCCCCAAGCTGAATTGGTGTAGAACACAGACGTGATTTCACAGTTACTGTGGGAAAGGATTCTGGTTTTAGCTGGGTGATTTTTTTTCCCCCCAAGATCTCTCATGGTGTTGCAATCAAGCTACTGTCCAGGATTGTAGTGATCTCAAAACTTGCCTGGGATTGGATGATCTGCTTCAGAATTCACTAATGTGGTTGTTGGCAGGCCTCAGAAGATCTGCTTTTAATCTCATTCATCTGGGCCTTTCCCTAGGACTTCCTACAGTTCCACCCTGGGACTTTAAAAAAAAAAAAGATAGCTGGTATCTCTCAGGGCAAGAGATCCAAGGCACACCTAAAGAGAGAGTGTGCAAGAACCTAAGATGAAAGTGAAAGTATTTTAATAACCTCAGTCTTGAAAGTGATAACCCATCACATCTGCCATGTTCTGTTCATTAGAATTGAATCACCAGGGGATCCCTGGGTGGCGCAGTGGTTTGGCGCCTGCCTTTGGCCCAGGGCGCGGTCCTGGAGACCCGGGATCGAATCCCACGTCGGCCTCCCGGTGCATGGAGCCTGCTTCTCCCTCTGCCTGTGTCTCTGCCTCTCTCTCTCTCTCTCTCTCTCTGTGTGACTATCATAAAAAAAAAAAAAAAAAAAAAAAAAAAAAGAATTGAATCACCACGTTCAGTCCATGCTCAAGGGAAAGGGTTTGTGAGGATGTGAGTAACAGAAGGTGGGGGTCATTGGGGTCATCTTGGTAGCTGCCTGCCACCAAGTGGAGGTAATAATGTCATTATTGTCATTGTTGGCAGTATCATTACTAAGGTCATCACACACTGACGTTCGTTGAGCACTAGCTCTATAGCAGGTACTGTTCTAAATGATTTTCTTGGGTAATCCAACATAATACTTTTGTAAAACTGCATTACTACATATTTTAATGTGATTTATTATTTAATTTAAAGCAAATTAGCAAGAAGTGCCATTTGAAATCATGGCAGTTGAGAGAGAAATTATCTGGTATTTAAACCATTTGACCTGTGAGGATTGAAATGAAAAGAGTTCCAGGTAACTCTCTGAAATATAAACCCAACCACCACACCAACAAGGGAATTCCCACAGCGGAAAGTATCATGTCCTTGAGGAGTTTCAGAATCCGTTGACAATATGTGAAGAGCTCTCATTCATACAATTGACTGTATTTCTTTGGCAAGTCCATAGGAAGGCAGTGTAACGTATTTGTTCATATATATATATATATTTTTTTAAATTTTTATTTATTTATGATAGTCACACAGAGAGAGAGAGAGAGGCAGAGACCTAGGCAGAGGGAGAAGCAGGCTCCATGCACCGGGAGCCCGACGTGGGATTCGATCCTGGGTCTCCAGGATCGTGCCCTGGGCCAAAGGCAAGCGCCAAACCGCTGCACCACCCAGGGATCCCATATAATATTTTTACTTCTGATTATTCCTTCTGATTTTATAGACTGCTGTCCTTGATGAAGATCTTGTTAGAAGATAAATTTCGGGAGGATGGGTTTTGCTGGTTTTAGAAAGATAATATTCTTTCTTTGTATCGAGGATATTTAATTACGTGACTGGTGATTTCAACTTGTTCTTTGGTCTCTACTTTGAAAATCAAGTTTAAAAGTTTGCAATGTAAGAGGATTCTTTCATACTATTAATTAAAATAGATCATAAGAGCATATATTACGAACAAATCACTAAATATTTTCTAAACAATTATTATTCCAAATTCATGGTTTGACCTCCCCCTTCTTAATATACTGTAGTAATTAGAAATACGAGATAAATATTTCCTAGGACCCTGAGATCAATACCTGAGCTGTGATCAAGGGTCGGTTGCTTAACCAACGGAGCCACCCAAGCACCTCAAATATTTCTGTTTTCCATTTAACTTTGTTATACCTTCCTAAATGTAGTGCCATAAGAGATAGAATTGGGACGTGGATAGGGAATATCTTGTCAAAATGTGTTTGAGGCCATATTCCATTCAAGAATGAAGAAGAGGTCTCTTCTTTGTCAATGAAACGTTGCTGTTGAATTTCTGCAGTATCGGTGATTCTCTTCCTGCCCCACTGCTACCTATGTGGGTGCCAGATTGCTGCCGTGGTACTCGCTCATACTCTGGGTCGCTGTGGCCATCTCTTCCTTTGTGATATTCGCATTCATCCAGTTAAGTCCCTTGTGATATGTGGTCATTGTTACAGGATTTCTGTTCCTTTAGTGCCCGAAGTGCCTGGTCATGCCACTGTGAATAATGAAGAGGTAGACCAGAGAGAGTGATGGACACCAAAGCCACGTTTATTGAGTTTACTGAGTGATAGTACAAAGCTCCTGAAGAGGGTGGGGACCAAAGAGGGTTGCCATCAGAGTTTCTAAGTCTAGGGGCTTTTATGGGCTTGTTGATGGACTGTTTTAATCTGATTAAGTCTCCATGAACCTGTCACCCAATTGGGTTTTTGTCATCCATCTATCACATGCGAAAGGATGGAGGGCTCCTTCCAGGGTAGGATAAAATCCTTTTAAGGGTGGTTTCCTCTTAGAGAGGGAGTTGGGGGGGAGGAGCTTGTCCCTCCCTGCCTTTCTTCCAACTAACCTTCATCAGTCTTTGTTCATAGTCCCCCAAACCAAAATGTGACCTATTATCTACATGTTCTACGATGTACTATTAACATGTGCAGTGTGGTTCTGAGGGAGACTTAGAGGTTGCATACTGGTTTTTTTCCTCTGATTATTTTTTGCTCCATTGGTTGATTAGTATCCATTTGGATTAAGGTAGGGGATGCACTCCGTTGTTAAACTGTCCAAGGAAGCAGTAGCTACTAACCTATTTAGCTAGAATGATCCTTCTGGGAGTGCATACCCCAAGAAGTCTTCATCAGAGGGTCCCATGGTAGCAATACTTTGAGTAGAGGCTGAGCCTTTAAAGAAATACTACTTTGTTTTATTGTTGGCCTCCAGCTGTTCTCAAAACTGCCTCCTACGCAGCAACAACTCATTCCTAAGGCCACATTGTGCGTCTCATCTGTGACCTTCTCTTCTTTAAGGGTGGCATTTTCAATTTGGGGTCCATGGGGGTCCATGAACTTCCTGAAGATATATGTCAGTTCCTTATAGGTGCCTTTTTCCAAGACAGAAGCCTTAGCTTTTATCAGATCCTCAAAGCAGCAGTGACCTAAAAAAGGTTATGCTTTAGGGCACATTCCTTCCTCTGAGGTCTTTTTAAGTCCATCTTGGAATTTGACCTCCTTTGGTCCTACCCCATGAATCCTCTAGAAAGTGGCTGAATTTGTAATGGGGTAGTCTGTGCTCACTGCTATTTCCCAAAAGCCCTAACCTACCCCACCTTTCTCAAATTTGAGATTCCTGAATAGAGACTTAAAAGGCACTTCATAAACTACATTCCTAGAATCCACTAGTAATTGCTTAGTAAATAATAAAAAATGCCTTGTAATTACATGAGGAATTTATACCTTCCAAATTTACATTCATGATATCATTTGGTCCTAGAAGCAGGATATAGAGAAAAGCAATATGCTAAATTATTACCATTTTGAATTTGAGGAAGCAGAAGTCACACAGCAAGACGGCGACACACTTGGGATTAATGTTCAGATTGCTTGACTCTTAACTCAGGGCTCTTAGTTATCCAAGGTTTCCAAGGCCCCGTCATCCTGGAAACCAAAACGAGGCCTTAACAATATTCACAGAACAGAGTTTTTGACTTTCTCTCTTCAGAGGGAACTCTGTCCCTTTTAGATTCTAAGAAATTAAGAATATCCCCAGATGGTGACTCACCTGGACTTGAGGTGTCTACCTGCCACTGTAACCAAACCAATGAGCATTTGTCCACCTGCTACAGAGCAAACTGCTATGAACTGACATGGGGGTTTTTGCAGTGAAGAAAGATAGGCTGTTTATTGGGGTGGCAACACCCAGGGCATTCGGGAGCTAATGCTCAAAAGCCTGGAACTCCCTGATTGTTTGCATGTGAGGGATTTTAAGGACAAAATTGGGGACAGAGGTCTTCTGGGAGGTGGATGCTATTGATTGGAGGCCCATGAGGTCATGCTAGGAGATGTGACTTAATAACTTACGGCATCACTTCATCTGGTCCCCCCAATGTCTGTTCCATCTCAAGAGACTTGAAAGTTGAGAATTATCTTTGTTCTAGATGTGAGAGTTTTCAGTAGTGCTGATTAATTTCTTGTCCTACAGGTTCCTTTGAATGATAAGCAAGCATTCCTATGCCTTGAGCCTAGGCCTGTGTGTTCCTTGGTTGTCAGGTTCTTCCCAGGGTTCATTCTTACATCTGAACTCTTAAGGTCCAGCCTCACCCCCCACCCCCATCTTTTTGTCCACACAAGGTACCAATAGCTTGTGTAGCTCAACTTGTGTTGAGCAATAGCTGCTCAAACTGCTACTTCCCTGCTTCACCTCTGCAGCTTCTCATGGTCAGAGGCAAGTTTACCTTTTTCTGTTTTGAGACCTTACATGTCCTGGAGGATCTAAGCAGGCATCACAGGGACTGGGTCCCAGGGCAAGAAGAGTGATGAACTTGGCTTCATTATCCTTTCCATCTGTCCCTGGCACATTGCCAATGATTTAAATTTGGAGTCTTAGGCTGTCCCTTATCATCATCATCATCATCATCATCATCATCATCATAAATCTTTTTTTTTAAGACTCCTCTACATTCTGGGATATAGACAGAGCTTAAGCTTACACTGGGATCCTGCTGACTTTGACCAGAGGCTGTCACCTCCTGAAAGCATCTGTAGCTTCACCTTGACTTCACAGGAGGGCTTTGAATCTCACCATTCAACTGATTCTCCAGCTGTGCTTTTTAGCTTCCAGATGTAGATGTCAAGTCACTCCTAAATAAATCATAGATTGGTAGAGCAGGGAAGAATGTTTATAGAACCCAGGTTGCAAAGAGTAGCATATGGATATGTTTTGGTTTGGCCCACACCGTGCTCTGAAAAATTTCACGGTAGTTGTCTACATGGAAAAAGAAAGATATTTCATGTAAACATCCAGATTTCTGACTTTATTTGAAAAGTCCAAAGATTCCTTGACACTGGTCTACATTCCTGCATGGTGAATGACCCACATTTTTTTTTTTTTTTCATTTGTTTCTATTGAAGTTCGATTTGGGGATTGGCCCACATATTGATTGGAGCATGTGGGCTTCAGTTGGCAGAGATTCTCACTGGGAATTCTGTATCTCGAATAATAACTTCTTTAGTTTATCGATGAAAAAAGTGAAACTTCAAGAGATGGAATGACCTGACAACTGTACCTTCCAATATGGTAGCCCCTGGTCATGTGTGGCAGAAGCATTAAAATGCAGCTGGTAAAAAAATAAATAAATAATAAATAAAAGTAAATAAATAAAATAAAATGCAGCTGGTGTGACTAAGGAACTGAATTCCACATTTTAACTAATTTAAATTTAAAAGTTAAAACCAAAGCATTGTTGGGGAGCCGGTGGAGGTGGGGGTGCGGGGTGGCTCAGTCGGTTAAGCACTGGGCTCCTGATTTCTGCTCAGGTCATGATCTCAGGGTGGTGAATGGAGCCCTGAGTCAGGCTCTGTGCTCAGCAGGGAGTGTGCTTGAGATTCTCTTGCCTCTGCCCCTTCCCGTGCTCATGCTCACTTACTTTCTTTTTCTAAATTAGTAAGTAAGATTTAAAAAAAAGTCATAAAACAGAAGCGTTGTGAAATATTTTTCTGGAAAACGACTTTATTATTTTGGTGGCACTACATTTCAGTGAAGTGGTATGTTGCATTAAATATTATGGTATATTACAGTGCACATAAATACTTCTTTTTAAAATATGGTGACTAGAAATTTAAAAATTACAGATGTGACTCACAGTGTGTTTCTGTTGGACAGTGCTGATTTGACTGAGTTCACATAGATTGCTCGTGGCAGGTCTGGAATTTGTCAGTAGATATCCACCGTTCTAGTCCTATTTTT
Source organism: Canis aureus (assembly GCF_053574225.1). Taxonomy (NCBI): domain Eukaryota; kingdom Metazoa; phylum Chordata; class Mammalia; order Carnivora; family Canidae; genus Canis; species Canis aureus. Next base: position 37,541,178 of record NC_135641.1, on the reverse strand, counting down.
TCTCCTTTACTAAAGTAGTATCCTTTTTTTTTCTTCTAATTCTCAAAATCTTTTTCATTTCCTACAGAAATGTGTTTTTCATCATTTTTACATGGTACGTGATACAGAAGTTATTTTATGTGAAGGAAAATTCAGCTCTGTATATCATCAACAATTTTATAATAAAGCTAATCCAAAAGATAATAAAATTAATATTCATGACACATAAAGACTATTTTTAATTATTTTCTATTGTTAGTGACACTGACCATTCAACTTTTTCTGAATTATTGTGTTAGAAAAGGTTTTTTTTTTTTTTTTTTTTTTAAATGAGAACAATGTTTAATGCATTCAAAATAACATTGTATTTGATTTTGGCACAGATGTATATTAAAATGTAGTCTAAAATTAGTTACCTATTGTAACATTAAAATTAGCCAAAATTACTTGTAGACCTATTATATTGAGTTCTTATATTCAGCATGGTAAGAAAGAATCAAATACTCTGCACATAGAACATTGGGCTTGTGGATTGCTTAATCAAACCTAACACTTTTTTTTTTTTTGACATTTTAGTTATTGAATTATGAAGTGTCACTTATATACATAAAAGTGCGCATATTGTAAGCATACAGCTTCAGGAACATTCACAAGCATGCTTGTGTAACCAGCAACCAGATCAAGACACATGACAATATCAGCAGCCCCTAGTTTTGTTGAGCCCCTTTCAAGTCACTAACTGCCCCTCCCTCTGTGGATAATCCCCATGGATTAATTTGCCTGTTCTTGTACCATAAGTGAAACCAAACAATATGTTCTCTTGTGTCTGGCTTCTTTTGTTTAATGTTATTTGTGAGCTTCATCCAAGCAGTTACTTGTAGTTACAGATTGCTCATTTCTGTTACTATGCCATTAGAATTTATTCATTCTTCTGTTGATGGACAGTTGGGTAATACCAATTCCTGCTGCTGTGAAGGCTCTGGTTCTTTTGCCTTTTTAGGACTAGCAGCTTCTTGATGTGCTTGATGACTATTTTGAGTTAGATAATGCCACTTAAGGACAATTTTGAGTGCATTTGCAAAATCATGATTATTGCCCCTCTACTAGTGCTAATTTAATATTCTTAGGATCCTGTCTACAAGGGCTGGCCTATTATCGGTACAGACTTTAAAATATGACCCAAGTAAGAGCAACTATAATTTAATGTTCGAGACACAAGCAGTGGTATCATTGTTCAGCCAAGTATAAGCTGACCATAGGACTGCCTGGATGTGAATTGGCGTTATCTATTCTCATGTAAACCATCATTCATGCTCATTTTGGTACATTTTTTTTTTTCCCATTTGTGTTGTGTAAAGGGGTCATTTAGAAGTAATTTATTTAAAAAGTAGAAATTACAGCACGCCCAATTACTGCCTTTTGCTAAATTAATTTCCTGAAACATATTGGCAGTCCCACTAGTTTGGAAACACTGCCTCTCACTGCAATGGGCCAAGGTATAACTGAGCACTCTGGAGGAATGGTATGGAGTTAGCTCAGAGACCTGGTGGGTAGTTGAACTAGCCTTAGGATTCCTCTAAGCTAAAATTTTGTAATTTTTAAATTCTAAGATGATAGGTTAAGTGAATAATAATGAAAATAAGAATTACCTATAGTGACTCCTACTTACCACCTTTTAGTACATAGTTTTCACAGTATAGCTTTGCCTTACTAAATATAAATGACAGAAAGGGCAATGACATTCTTGGAATTGATCCATGAAAATCTCATTAATGTTACTTTTATAACATAACTGAACTTCTGTTAGATTATACTTTATCTTCATTCAAATTATGACAGAAAAAATTAATAAAATATCTGTGTAAAGAAAAATCTACCCCACTTTCTAAAACAATAGATTTCTAAATCATGTAGGAACATGAAAAGATATCCTCCTAACTCAAGAATTAACAAATGATTCCCTTCTAGTTTCAGGCAGGCCCTGATACTATTAGTACTCATAAGTAATAAAATTGCGCATATTAAAACTTTCTTGGAAACTGTTGCTAATTCGTCCTGGCTTCTCCTCCCAACACAAGTTAGTTCACACTTGTGAGGGTTTTTTTTTTTTTATTTATTTATATTTATTTATTTATTTATTTATTTATTTATTTATTTATTTATTTTTCTTGTGAGGTTTTGATGGGAAGCTTTTCAGAAATTGCTCAAACGAAGCAAAACAAAGCAAAAACAGACAAAAAGTTCTAGAGTATATCAGACATTCAGGGAAGCCCTTTATGTTCAGTTCACTTGGAAGACTGGTAAATTATAGAAACCTCTGAGATCACAAAATTATAACTTGGATGTGTTAAAATATTGTTTCTTCAGTATATTATAGTTTATTTCTGGAAATTATACTTTAGTTCTAGAACAGATGTCTTTGTATGACAATTTTTAAAAATTCCTTTATTTGAAAAATATCTGACTTTCTGAAATTGAAGGTAGCTGAAGAAAATGACTATTAGTTTAGGATAGGTAGATCAAGGAGGTGTGGTTCCATGCAACTAATGTTACACGAGTCACCATATAACGATACCGAGAGTCAGTACACTAGTTTTTGTTTTGTGTGGATTTCAAAATCTCAGTGACTTACAATAACAAACATATTCATGTTCAAGTTCTGCAATTTGGCTGTGGTTTGGCCATTGGGGACTGGGCTTGGCTGGGCCCGACATGCCTGAACCTAGGCCTGGGCAACAGGTTTTTGGTTTGTTTCAAGTAGACTCTGAATGCCTCCTTTCTACAACCTGTGCTGAAAAGATTCCATCTACCTGGGGGTTCCCTTCTCAGTGGATTACAAGAGCACAAGAGAGTGAGTGTTAACCCACAATGCCTCTCAAAGCCCGGGCTTGGAGCTGGTGCGCTGTTATTTTTGTGCAATTCCCATTGGCCAAACAAGTTACATGGTCAATCCCAACATTAGTGGGTTGGGGTGCAGGACATCCTCTCCCTGTAGCAGTGAGCAGTGGGGTGTGGTTATAGTGCAGTAATAAGGGATGAAGGATGTAGCATAATGGTTCCATCTACACCATAAGTCAGTTTCAAAATTGGTACAATGTGAGATAAAGGAAGAAAGCTGCTTTTATTTGAAGAATCATTTTGCAGTGATTTGATACAAACTTTTCAGAAGAGTAACATTAAATAACATATTGTTAGTTATTTTTGTGTATCTCTTGGACAGGTTTCTTAAGTTAATAACGAACAAGCACTTCCCATCAATTCTAAAAATGCAATAAGTAAGTATGTTCTTTTAAGCAGCAGACTTTTCCTGAAGCACTTACTGGCCACAGGCTTTCTTGGGGGACATAAATTTGATTATACAGGTGCTGCCATCAAGAGAGAGAATGTAAATGAAGTATCCAGTAAAGCTAAAGCCTTTTCTGTTGGATTTTTTTTATCACTCTGCTCTTTCACTGACAAAGTAGAACTTTTCTACCAAAGCATTTCAACACTTAATATAATGATTTTAGCAGCAAAAGCAGATGTAATAAAACATAGAATTATTTTTATATGTTAATTTATGTGGATTAAAAAAAAAAAAAAAACTAAAGCAATTTAGAACATGCACCCGTGAATAGAATTTAGGATTTTAAGTTTTTGTGCACTTCTTATGAACGTATATAGTACTTAAATTTTTTTTTTGCATATTTACTGAGATTCTTTTGTGAAAACAAAATTAAATGAAAAAAATATGCAATTAGTATTTATTTAAAAGGTCAAGCACCTACTATGGTAACTACATATGTTTATACCCAAAGCCTTGGGGGGAAAACTATGGAAAATTCATACATACAGATGTTCTTTTGGTCAGTTTGTCTTTCTGTTTTTTTAAAGAACTTACCTGATTTTAAACATTTCTTTTAAAAAGTTTCACATTTATGGGGCACCCAGGTGGCTCAAGTAGGTTAAGTATGCGACTCTTGATTTTGACTCAGATCATATCTCAGGGTCATGAGATGAAGCCTGGAGCCTTGTGTGGAGCCCCCTGAGGAGCCCTGTGTCAGGCTCTATGCTGCTTAAGATTCTCTTTCTCCCTCTGCTCTTCCCCTTCCTGACCCTCCCCACTCTGCTGGCTCTCTCAATTTCTCTTAAAAAAAAAAAAAGTTGCTCATTATTTCCATTTAATGTGAGATTGTGTGTGTATAAGATCGTATATATGTGTGTGTAATTACTTATTATATTGACATTCTTCAGTAAGCTAATCCCAAGAGCTATTTCTTTAAATAGCAATGTCTTTAGATTTTTTATTTTTCAAGCTTGATTTTTTAAAATTTATTTCAGCTTTAAGAACATCAGAATTCTGTAGTAAAAATGGGAAGCTGAAAGCTGGTCCCTAGGTATACAAATATGGTCTTGATTTGGAAATGGATATTTCCTGTGAGATGTCCTGACATGCTTTTTGTGCACATAGAAGCAGCAGGCAGCAGTAAGAGAGGCAAGGTTTTTTTTCCGACAAGTTCATTAATGTACTTTTTGTGAACATTGCCTGCTCAGAAAATTTGCAGAGTAGGAACATGTAGATTCTTGCTAAGCTTTAATAAGTGAAGCTCTAAAGCTCTGTGAAACCAGTGAGAAGTCTGCATGTTCCTAGTGTAAGTATTCTCTAACCTAAAGGAAATACGTTGGAAATACTTTGGAAATACGTTGATGTGGAAGGAAAATCTGGCTTTATTTTTGGTCTTCCTCGTCTCTGTTTTATTTTATTTTATTTTATTTTATTTTTTTTAACCTCACTAGTTGATTGCCTAAGCCTAAACAACCCTTTTTTTTTTTTTTAACAGTCTAATGGCACAAATCAGAATAGATGCTGAAAAGAACATTTTTATTGTCTGCTTAATTCTTTTTTTTTTTTTTAAGATTTTATGTATTTATTCATGAGAGACACAGAGAGAGAGAGAGAGAGAGAGAGAGAGGCCGAGACACAGGCAGAGGGAGAAGCAGGCTCCATGCAGGGAGCCCGATGTGGGACTCGATCCTGGGACTCCAGGTTCAGGCCCTGGGCCCAAGGCTGCGCTAAACCTCTGAGCCACCCGGGCTGCCCTGCTTATTAATTCTTTTATAAGGGAAAAATCTTTATTTCCATTCCTCATTGGATTTTAACTACAAAAGATTAGTTTTTAACTACCTCACCTAAAACTATTTCTTGAATTTTAAGTTATATTCAAGTAGGTCATATCTCATTTCCCTTCTTTCTAGGGCTGTTCTGGTTTTACCCAGGTGCCTCAGAAACCTACTGCGTGGTGTTATCTACATGGATACGTTTTTCATATAGTTGTGTTGATTGTGCGTTTCACAATACATATTCCAAATTTTGGGGTGTCTGGGTGGCTCAGTCAGTTGAGCATCCGACTCTTGGTTTCAGCTGAGGTCATGATCTCGGTGATGGTGGGATCCATCCCCGAGTTGGGCTCTGTGCACAGTGCGGAGTCTGCTGCAGATTCTTTCTCCCTCTCTGTTTGCCCCTCCCTGCTCTTGCTCTCTCTCAAATAATTTAGAAGCTTATTCATATAAAGGAGGGGGGAGGGGCAGAGGGAGAGGGAAAGAATGTCAAGCAGAGTCCCCACTAAGCACAGAGCCCTGGCAGGACTCGATCCTGTGACCCTGAGATCACTACCTGAGCCAAAACCAAGAGTCAGACACAATCAACTGGGCCACCCAGGTGACCCAAAACATCTGTTTCTTTTAAGTTAAAATTTTCTCCTCCCCCCCTTTTTTTTGAATGAAAAAAATGAATAAATAAAATGAATAAAATCTTTTAAATGGATAAATAAAATCTTTCTCTCTCTTTATATATAAAACTATTTCTTGAATTTTGAGTTATATTTCAAGTAGACTAACATCCTGGGCTGACCATCATCTCTTGACTGGACTAATTGTAGTAGGCCTCCACCTGGTTTTCTTGCCTCCACCCTTACCTCCCACATGGTGGTCCAGTAGTTTACAAAGGTTATTCTTTGTGAAATATAAATTGGGTAATGTTATCTTCTATTTCTCTCTGAAGGAAAATTCACCTCCTCTTTTACTACTTTATTTTACTTTACTAACAAGATTCCAGCCACATGGGCCTTCTAGCTATTTTAAGTGACACTGCAAGCACACATTCTAATTCTTAAGAGTCTTTATACTTGCTGCTTTCTGTCTGGAATATTCGTCTCTGAGATCTAGCCTTCACTAGCTCCTCTTTATTCAGGCCTCGGCTCAATTTGTACTACTAGAAGGGTAGCTGTGTTACCTATTGCTGTATAACAAATTACCTGCAAATTTAGCATCTTCAAGCGACAAGTCTATACACATTAACCATTTCACACTGTTCATGAATCTGGGAGCAGTTTTGCTGGATGGTTCTGGCTCCGCGTCTCTCATGAGCCTGTAACCAAGTGCTGGCTGGGCTTCAGTCATCTAAAATTCATCGAGGGGAGGGTCTGCTTCCAAGTTCATTTACATGGTTGTTGGTAGGCTTCAGTTCCTCACTGTGGAATACCCTTCCATATGGGAGTCCATAGATTGCCTGAATGACCTCGTGACCTGGCAGCTGGCATCCCACAGGGTGAGGGATCTAAGAGAGGAAGAGTCCAACATGGAAGGCGGAGGCTTTCATAAACTAATCTTGGAAGTGAAATAACATCTCTTGTGCTGGATGCGATTGGTCACACAGACCAACCTACTACAGTGTTAGAAGGGAGTACACAGGGTTAGAGCACCAGGAGGTGGGATCACAGGGAACAATCTGAAAGGCTGGCAACTACTGTAGCCCTGCCTCCCATTGAGATTTCACTGGTTACTTTCAAGAAGCCTGTACCTTTCATATATATATATATTTAACCTCTGAACAATCTCTAGACTTTGTAACTACATCTATTCCTTGATATAGGGTCATACCCCATATAAGCAGAAAAATGGTAATAGTTCTTCTAAGTACTGTATCCCATTATCCTCTATGATTTTTTTTCTTTTCTTTTCTTTTTTCTTTCTTTTTCTTTCTTTTTCTTTCTTTCTTTCTTTCTTTCTTTCTTTCTTTCTTTCTTTCTTTCTTTCTTTCTTTCTTTCTTTCTTTCTTTCTTTCTTCCTTCCTTCCTTCCTTCCTTCCTTCCTTCCTTCCTTCCCTTCCTTCCCTTCCTTCCCTTCCTTCCCTTCCTTCCCTTCCTTCCCTTCCTTCCCTTCCTTCCCTTCCTTTCCTTCCTTTCCTTCCTTTTCTTTCTTTCTTTCTTTTCTTGGTTTTATTTGAGAGAGAAAGATAACATGAACATGAGCTAGGGTAGGGGACACAGAGGGAGAGGGAGAAGCTGACTCTCCAATGAGCAGGGAGCCTGACACAGGCTTCAATCCTAGGACTTCAGAATCATGACCTGAGCTGAAGGCGGACACTTAACCGACTGAGCCACCCAGGTGCCTCACTCCATGATTTTCTTATTTGTACCGATGACTCGCTGAAATGTTGTATCTCGAAGTTATCTGTCTTCCTCTGTGAGATTATATAGGACCTTGAGTTCAGGAAACTGGTATTTCATGTCCACTGTTTTAATCCTTGAGCTTACAACAATGCCTGAAATGTAATAGTTATTTGATAAATGAAAAGTGGGTTTGCCTTTTCAAGCCCTAGAAGTTTTTTTTTTTTTTTTTTTTTTTTTAAGATTTATTCATTTATTAGAGAGCAAGGGCCACCCCAGTCAGGGGTGGGGCCGAGGGACAAGCAGATTCTCTGCTGAGCAGGGAGCCTGATACGGGGCTCTATCCTAGGACCCTGAGATCATGACCTGAGCCCAAGGCAGGTGCTTAACCTACTGAGCCACCTGGTTGCCCCCGAAGGCCTAGAAGTTTTATGGTGACCATTCTGTAAGAAACTTTCTATGTGCCTCTCTATATTCTAAAATTGAGTATATTGTGCATAAATTTCATTAGTTTAATATTCGCTGAGTTTACCTTATGTAGGAGGCACTCTGCTAGATAGTCTGAAGTTACACACACAGGTAAGACACAGTCCCTGCCCCCACAAGAGAAGGGCAGATGCAGTGTGGGTCACATGGCAACAGGTAAACCAGAAGAGAGGGGAGTACAGGGCCAGGGGGACGATGGCCCTTGGAGGAGGCTGCACAGCGGGGTGCCCTCTAGATGTCTTAGGGTCAGTACAGTGATTTTGTGCTGTAATACTGTGTTCCTCTTAGCACGCTCAGAATGTAAGAAGGAAAGAAACCGTATGTTCTAAACAACAAAATCAGGAAATAGAATTAAATAGAAATGGTGGATTAGTTATATATTTTTTAAAAAATCGCTTTGCTGAAATGACTGAAAACGTATGGAATTGTGTTTTATTATTATATGTGGTCATATGTGGAGCAGTGTACCAGTCCATCAAATAGCTCCAGGCCAATGTACTGTCGGAATTAGTTCTCGGAGTAGTGATGATTTTTTTATAGGTTTCTTCTTTCTTCTTAGCTTATTCACTGTAGCCCCTCTGCCTCCCTCATCTTCAGGTTGCTTCACCTAATTGCTGTGGACTTGAAAGCCCAATACCCAAGCTTGAAAGAATTATATGTAAGAAGAATAAAGAAGGCTCTTAAAAATTTGCTTTTCAAGTAATGAAGTTTTCGGGGAGGTTTTGTTTTTAGTTTAACCGTTTGTGGCCCATTTTTACATCTTTCTAGTTCTCACCTATTTGAGTACCCCCCTTTGATAGACAGGGGGTTATTTTACCTTGGGTTTCCCATTAAACTTTCTGTCTCACGCAGCATCATCAAAGTTGGCTTTAAAGTCAGACCGACACATAGGTCCACCACATTTTAGTTTTACATCCTTAAATAAGTGCTGGATCCTTCTGAGTCATGTAAGAAAAAGAAGAAAAGTCAGTTCTTCCTCACGGTGGGAGTTTGAAGAGTAAATGAATACAGCAAGGCCCTAGAATGTTACCTGGCCATCTGCTCCCTGCTTTCCTCCTTTGCTGGTTATTCCCCACCAGGTTGAAGGGGCTTCACACGACATCACCTAGTGCTTAGTGCCAGCATCACCCATAAGGCGTGAGCACTTTGACAGGGATGTCCCAGTGTATCTCTGGCAGTGGAGGCTGGGCCAGGAAGGAAGCCCAGTCCTGCAGCTCACCTCTGTTCCCTGAGGTTGGCAGCGTAACTCAGGGAGTGATCCAACGTTGAGTTTCACTGCAGAGTGGTACCTAGGACATGACCCTAGAGAAAACCCAGTCCCCAAGACTGGCCATAAAAGTGAACATGCTCTTTAGGTATCCACCAGAGATTTGTTACCTGCTATGTGGTATTTCACTCCCTCCCTGGGATTTACAGCAGTGGAACTCGGAGGCATCACAGCTTTTGAGAAGAATTAAGGACGTGGGGGTTTCATGGGAGGATGAATCACTCACTGTACACACACTCAAAGTTAACGGCACTTCCAGAGCAAGGAATTTTTTAATTAGAGTAAGTTCTGGGGCATCCTTGTAATTACTTACATTTTTCTACTCCCTCACATGTTTTCTCAGTTTACCCACCCTTGTGACTCATTCAGGAGCAAAATCAGTGAAATCAGCATTCTCTTCTAGTCGTCGAGCAAAAGTGGGTCATCTCCTTGGCCTACTGGATCGTCTGGTGTGTCCCAGAGAATCTCATTTCAACTGGGCCGCCTCTTGCTTCCATGTTTCCTTGCTTTCTCCTTAGACTGGCTTCCACCGACCATCAAGAACTTCTCACCATGGCCAGCTTCTTCACTTCAGGGTGTTCTTGCCTAGTGTTGCACTTTTTGTATTCATTTACCTCCAAGCCCTGAGAAAACTGCTGAGATTCACCCTTTTTCTTGTTTCAAAGGACCTCTTATGTGCCACACACTGAATTAGGTCCCTGTACCTACATTATGGATTAGAGGAATGAGGTTCAAAAAGGTTATGTGTCCAGAATGACAAAAGTAATCAGTGGTGGGAATTTGAATGCAAATCTGCTGATTCCAAATGCAGTTTTACTTCTGACTTAGCACAACCCCCCTTTCCTCCAGACCAATGCTGAGAAACACTGATGATGTGAGCTCTAAAGTTTCATTAGGTCATGCTTGGGTCTGTGCCACTGGCCATCACCTCTTCTCTAGCTCGGGTGTCTGCTGCAAGCAGCATGTGGCAGATGTGCAGGGGCCAGGCCTATAGGATGGAAGGAAAGATAGACTCACCATCGATTAAAAAAAAAAAATAGAAAAAGGGGTGCCTCGGTGGCTCAGTAGTTGAGCATCTGGTCATGGGTTCTGGGGTCCTGGGATTGAGCCCCACATCGGGCTACCTCAGGGAGTCTGCTTCTCCCTCTGCCTGTCTCTGCCTCTCACTCTGTGTCTCTCACGAATAAATAGATAAAATCTTAAAAAAAAGATTGGTCTTAAAAAATTGCTTAGAAAAAAAAAAAAAACCAAAAACAAAAAACAAAAAAAAAAATTGCTTAGGTTTAGCAATTCAGGATAGAAAACCTCCACTCACTAAGAAGAGTAAATTTTCTAAATGTAAAGAGGTTGAGGGAACTCCTTGATTTCAGTTTATTCAGGATATGGATTTAATCTTTAATCAGAAAAGTAGAAAGGTGCTACCTTATTACATTGAGGAAGCATTCGCTTTCAGGTTTTAAAGCTATATGCCTTCTCATTCTTTTTTTTTTTTTTTTTTTATATTTCTTAAATAACCTTAATGAAAATGAAGGTGGTTTCTGTGAGTTGAAAAATAGATAGTATGGATTAATTGTATTATTGGAGGATAATATTAAAAATAACTCATTTTGCATTTCATATTGTGATTTTAGAGTTTACATTAGAATCTGCATTTGATGACATTTGAAGACCACATCAGAGACTTTAATGAAGCCACAGTATTGAACACCCAACTCAGGAAGTTGAGGAAACTATGCACTTTCCCAAAATTTGGAGTGAATATAGACCTGGGTTCCAATTTGGACTCTGTAACTAAAGACTTGGATGACCTTTGGCAGGTTACCTAGCACTTGGCCTGTTTCATTGCCTATTCAGTAATAGGGACTACACTGCTTTTTTTCTGGAGCTAGCAGTCTGATGAAAGCATCTGTCTTGTGCCTAGTACGTGGTAGACATACTGCAAAAGTCCAGCATTTTGATTAGTTGATAAATTATAATTACTAGCAAAACAAAGTATTTGCCTTACCCATGATGAGTTGGTAGTGGCAGAGACTTCATAGTTCAAAATTTGCTACATTATATCAAAGGTTTTATGTAGCACCAACTTGAAAAGTGAAAACAGAGATGGCCTAAAGCTGTAATGACACCCTTTTAAGATTCCCATTAAGACATGATGCTTTTAACAGGCATTTTTAGTTTTCTCAGGAAGCATATTTTGGAATGATTTTGAAAGGCTGCTGTTTCAATCGTTAATTCATTTTACTCAGAGACTTTGAACATCAAAGCAGCAAAACTCAATTAAGTGAAATAGTCAGGAAATGGAATATTCTGGTGAATTTCGTTGTCAATGTTAAATAGAAAACTTCTTACATTCTCCACCCATATGGTTTCTGGTCTCTGTATTTGAAGCATTCTGTTCAATTTGAGTTCATATTGAAAGGTCTATGCCAAGTTTGTTTGTTTTTCTAGAAAAAAGAAGGGAAATCAATGAAAGGAGAGCCTTTTTGTTTCAAGTTACATTATAGAAAAGCATTCCAAACTATCCTGATTGCTTTACTTAATTGGTACAAATGATCATCATTGGAAACATCAATTTCCAACGTAGATTAGATATAAAGAAGATTCAATTTAAATGAGCGTAGCCATGAACTGACTTAATCAATGGATTTTGATCTTTCCCTTTTTTCTAGAACTTGAGTCCAGAAAAAAAAAAAAAATCCACTCAGTTATGGTGAAATGAGCATCAACAGAATTGATAGAATATGGACTTGAAAGAGTAGTTTATGTTTGTGTGGAAATTTGGAAAGTAAAGAAAATTTTTAAGAGGCAAAAGGAAAAAGTAATTGATAATCTCAATAACCAGAGCAATCTCATAAAACTTCAGTGTTTAGTCTTTATTTACAGAATCAAAAGCAAATGGATGTGCAATTCTTTTTTGTATTTTTATTTTTTATTTATTTTCTTTTTTTTAAATGCTTAAGTTCGTGTTTTGCTTTATGTATTCTTATTTCTATTTTAAGTTTTAGAGAAATAAGAAAAAATGGACAAAAGGAGCAGAAATAAAGCTTTCCTTTATGCTTTTAAAAAAATATGTCCTTAACATTGCTGTATCTTAATTGGCATACAGAAAAAGATAAATTATTTTTAAAAGTTTTTTGTTCTGGGATGCCTAGATGATGCAGTTGGTTAAGTGCCCACCTCTTGGTTTCAGCTCAGGGTCCTGAGATCAAGTCCCACGTGGGCTCCGCCCTCAGCGCAAGGCTGCTTCGGATTCTCTCTCCCTCTGCCCCTCCTGCTCTGCTCTCTCTCTTTCTCAAATAAATAAAAAAATCTAACCCCCCTCCCCCATGTTTTTGTTCTACAAGAAGTTGATATGTAAATAGTAAATCACATATCCCTTTCAGAATTCAGGGGGAAATTCAGGGGGAAAAATGCTCTAACAAATAGGACCATTCAGAAGCCAGATTTTAAGAGATTTTTTTTTTCTGCCTTATTTTTTTACTCAATGTTGAATGAGCAATTTCATTACAGTAATTTTTTGTTGGTTTACTTTCAAGTGTTTTGTATGACAGCAGGGAATTTAAGCCTCACCAGAAAAATGCATCCATAAGTTATCAATATATCTTAACATAGATTAATTCCTGATCATTGACTTTGTGAGGAAAATTTGGAGTAGAAATTTAGCTCATAGCATCCTTTATTTCTTAGCTCTATAGTTAAGGAATTACAAAATTATTTTTATATATCCCTGGTGAAATAGCAGGCCAGAAAATATTGACATGCCCGTCAAGATTTCATCTCTGTTTTTTTTTCAGATTCATGGAACTCTAGAGACAAGATGATGAAAATACTCATTTTCTGCACCTCATATAAATATCATGTACATTTCCATATTGATAATGTAAATTCATGTACATTTCCATATTGATAATGTAAATTGTCCTTTCTGCCTTAAAAGGCCTTTTTTTTTTTTTTTTTTGTGAGCCCTGGCCTTTTTCTTATTTCTTGAATGGCTGCATTATATCTCTAGTGTAGTTAGTCCGGGGATGATTTACTGAATATGGTCAGTACACTGGCCACTCCATTTAAGATCAGAGGTGGTTTTGTTTTGGTTTTGATTTTGCTGTGTCACGTGTGTGTCTGTGCGTTTGGTAGCCTTGGAGGAAAAGCTGATAACTATTTAATTCTATTTTTTTTTTGTTTGCCTGCACATACTACTAATTATGTATTTGCTTAGATAACAGCTCAATATGTGTATTCCTAGGTTCATTGCGTTGGATCAAGGACTAGAATTCTTAATTGGTAAATTTGTGGTGCCGAAGGGATTGGCTACTTGTAAGTACTGTAGTTTTTATACCACCACTGAGTAGGTAATAAAGTAGGCACACAATTATCTTCATTGAAAGTAGTGCTCAGAAGTGGATTCTTTAAAATGTCAAACAAAAAATTTACCGAGTGTGTTCTCAAGATTCTAAAGCAGAGACGAGAGAACCAAGCATGAATATTAACTAAAAATTGTCCTAATTTTTCTATGGTAATTCGTACTCAGTGGTAATTACAATTTTTTTTCTTTTATCTGTATACTTCTATTCACACAGCTTTATGGGGGGGGGGGGGCTATGTTGTATCAACAATTTTAAGGTAAATTTAAATAGTCTCTTTTCTTTCTCCCGGCCTCTTGAATGACGCTCACAAAATTGCCATAGTAAGTGGATTCCTTTTCTAATGAAGTAACTCTTAAGGAATCCTGAATAATGGAACAAGACCATACTAAATCACCAAAAAGTTCAATGCCTTTTAAGTAAATGCACTTTTAAATGCTACAAAATGTAAGATGAACCAATGGCTAAAGAAAGGTCACTGTATCTTCTAATGAATAGATGGAAGTAATTTCTAATTAGCACCTTGTTCCCTCACAAATTACACATGAATTGGTTGTAAAAGCTCTTTGTATATAAACTGTAAAGACTATAAAAACATAATTTATTATGATTGCTATGAAAGTAGGTTTCGAATGAATCCTTGATTAAGTGGACACTCACCTACAAATATTTTTAACCTCTTAGAGACAGGTTTATTTACAAGATTATAAAGAATAGAACTGAGATCTTTAGTGAAATAACTTTGCTTTTCCTGAGAAATTCTGATTTACACTTTGTCAATGGAGAAATAACATAAAAATCAGAGGCGATGTGTCTCATATGCTAATGGATCTTATTTTAAAGGCTATGGTTATAATTAGTTTTGTTCTCTGCTGCGTGAAAAAACTATGCAGTATAATAATAAATGTCAGTTACTTAGGTCCAAATTACTATAAATATTGAATTGGTTGAATCTGGAACTAGTGGGGTTATTCTATGCCTGAACTTCCTGTTTTCACCTACCTCCCAATTACTTGCAGCTGTCAAAATAATTTTAATCATTTTCAGATACTTTGCAAGAGAAAAGGGCCTTAAGCCCTTCAGCCAAAAAGGTGTTACCCCTTCTCATCTCCCTTTATTGCCCTGCTGGGTCCCTGTGTTGTAGTCAGGCCAGCATGCTTTCTGTACATCACCATTATGCTCTAAGATCTTAAACATTTATCCAGGTCATGCCACAGTTCTGATTCTGTGCCCTTGCCTGCTAAACCACATCAGAGCATCAGAATTTTAGATGTAGGAGAGGCTTTTAGTAATCAGTTGGTAAGCCCTCTCACTTTACAAATGATAAAATATATGGCATTAAATAAATACTTATCAGATTAAAAATTAAGCCCAAATCTCTGGACGTCTAGCCTTTGGCCCCTTCTACCATCACATGTTGCCTGCAGATACATGCAAGTAGGCATGAGCAGAAATCTGCTTCCTCCAAAGGAACACCTAGCACTTGCATCTCTCATCTCTGTGTCCAGGCTGTCCACCAGATATGCCTGATTATGTCCCAATGTGTATAAGAATTATGGGAATTTAAAAAGTTGGTATGGGGAGAGCAAATTGAAACATATGTTAGGCAGAGGAAAACTGAGCAAGCACACTTCACAGATCCATTTGCGATTAGGGTAGCAGTTATATTTTATGTACTTTGCTGCTTTTATTACTCATTCAGTGTCAAAAAAGGTTAACGTGTTGTATTTCTCAGAGCCAAACCTATAGAAAAGGAGAACCCCACTATAGGACAACCTTAAGGATGGCAAAGGGTCTTAGCTTGTATGAAAGTTTTCAACTTTTGAAAATCATGGGAGATAAATCTGAAATAATATCCTTCTGTCAAAAGCTTTTTCCTTAAAAAAAAAAAAAAAAATCAGGGGATCCCTGGGTGGTTCAGTGGTTTGGTGCCTGCCTTTGGCCCAGGGCGCAATCCTGGAGTCCCGGGATCAAGTCCCGCGTCGGGCTCCTGGCATGGAGCCTGCTTCTCCCTCTGCCTGTGTCTCTGCCTCTCTCTCTCTCTCTCTCTCTGTCTATCATAAATAAATAAATCTTAAAAAAAAAATCAGAGCCTTTCTCAGCATTCTGCTAAACTCTGGGTCCTTTCATTCTTAAATATCATATATTGAAAATACACAATACCAATTTGAAATGATTTATGTACTGTCAATGTCCCCACTCTTCTCCTAGTAATTACTGCAGATATGCATGGTTAGAATTTTAGCAATAACCACTCAACTGTCCAACTACATTTTATTGCTGAAGAAACAGACTTAGGTGAAGTATCTCGATCGTGAGCACAGAACTGGTTAGTGTCAGGCAGCATGGAACTCAGGAAACTTGGCTCAGGCTACTGTTATTTTCCCTAAATTATTTGAAAAATCCTTTTAAAACTATCTCTTGTCTCCATCTGATTCCATTTGTCAGCCTGTCTCTTTTTTCTTGCTTGCTTTTTTCTTTCAGGAGAATTCATCTCAGTCCTATTTAAGTTATTTTCAATGGATTTAATCTGAATTCAAACTATGGAATGAGTTTGAAAAGATTTTTTCTTTTCTTTTCTTTTCTTTTTCTTTTTTTTCTTTCAGCATCCAGTCATGCTCCTTTCTACAGATCAGGACTATTTATTGATTTTTCTGTGTTTTCAAAAGTCCCCGTGTACTTTGTTAATTTAAACAATATAGATATATCATCTCTGCTTTTGATAGAGAAGCTTTAGAGGGTGCCAATGAATTCCCAGGCTTCTTTTGGTGCAGGTCAGCTGTATCAAATTTAAAGTATCTAAAAATGAGACTCTTGGAAATCTACCTTGACATGTAATCATTAAAGCTTTACGTACATGCATTTTATAGAATAGTTGATGTGAAGGGTACATTATTAACATTACGTGCAACCTTTGATCCTGGCATTCATTTGTCTGCCTTAGTTCGGTCGCTTGATAAACATTCAGCAGGTGCCCACTTTGTACCAGACCAAGGCTAGTGTGCAAACAGCAAGGAGACCAACTTTCTCAGGAGGAATCCACGTGCAGGAGGAGTGGCAAGTCTGTATATAAAAAGATAAGAAGACTGTGGGTAGAGCTGTGCCTTGGGCCTCCAGGGATCACGGTGAAGGCAGATGCTGATCTTGAGGGTTGGGTGTCATGTGACCCATGACCTTCCTTACAGGACCCAGACCAGCGTAATGGAAGTATCGCAAGGGCTACTCACCAGAATATGCCCCCGCAAAACCCTCTGTATCCTTCTTGCATCGTATGGTCGTCAGAAATCTCTCACTGCCCCCCTCGAGTCCACAGCTCCTCGTAAGCACCATGCCCTTTCCTAAAGGATGAAGAAGGGATAACACCTTCATCTGAAATTGAGGGTCTCACCCAGTGAGGCCAGCCTAGTGGCTGAAGGACTCTTCTTACATCGGGTGCAGGGATCAGTGACTAAGCTGTCACCCCCTGCCGCATCTGGTGGTGCCCGACATCTCCGTGCAGAAGATATTCCTGTTTGGAGTCACATGTGTTCTTCTGAGACCGCTAGGAAAATATTCATTTTCTGTAGCAGGAGGTATAAAGAAATATACTTAAGTATATTTTTATCCCAAAGGAAAGCTTGAAAATGAATGGCCAAAAGTGAAAAGAGAATTCAGACTATCATTAAGAGTTCCAGCGAAACTGGTGAAGTAGCTTTCAGACAGTCAGTGCTGATTTTGTTCCCACAGTCTGTCTCTGTCTCTGTCTCTGTCTCTGTCTCTGTCTCTGTCTCTCTTTTTGTAAGTTCCCACAGTTGTAACCATAAGCAGTCAGGCAGGTTGGTGGTGGTGGACAGAGAGCTATGTCAGGAGGAGTAAGAGTGGCTGTGGGGAATAGGCTGAGGTTTGCCCCGGAGGGGTCCTTCTGTTGGTCTTAGGCCTGTAAGAGATGGTGGCCCTTCCCAGCAAGGACCTTCCAGCTGCCAGCAACGTGAGTGCTGGTTAGATTACTATTCATTCATTCATTCATTCATGAGAGACACAGAGATTGGGGCAGAGACACAGGCAGAGGGAGAAGCAGACTCCCTGCGGGGAGCCCCACGCGGGACTCGATCCCAGGACCCTGGGGTCACGCCCTGAGCCGAGGGCAGATGCTCAACCACTGAGCCACCCGGGCGTCCCTCTTGGATTATCTTTAAGGTCCTCTGTGCCATCTGGACATCCCTATCAAACATTAAACCTGTCCACCGTGGGGGACATGGTTTGCCTCGCCCCAGGCCTCCTTGATCCTGGATCCATCTTGCACACGGTAGCCTCAGTCAAAAATATTTGCACCATCCCTGGATTCACTCGCATGGTGCACTTTGAATCCATCACTCAGGCATTTTGATTTGATTTCCTTAAATATATTTTGCTTCTGGGCATTCCTCTCCCTCTGTCAGTGATGATTGCATACCCTTGGATATTATAAGGCAAGGTTCCCTTCATTCTGCAAAATTACCCCTCAGAAAAAGAGGGAGTCTTGTTGTATTGGAGTCAGCACAAAGCCTCTGCTATTTCTGGGTGCTTTCCCAACTGCTTTATTTTAAACAGCAGAGCACTATGTGAGGAAGACACATTAGCCCAAAATGACCTCGTTTGATGTGGTTAGATATTTATGGAAGGCACCTGACCAATTTTTTTTTTTTTTTAAGAACGAAATAACACTTAGAATGGTGTATTTATTCCCAGGAATGTGTCCTCCTCCGGTTGCAAATGCAAAATGTTTTTATAAACAAGCCTCTTTACCACGAGCCCCCGCCAAAAGCACCCCAGTACACTCGAGTCAACAATACAGAAAGCATGAATATTCACCTACAGGACGACTGAAACCACTGGCCCTCCTTGCTTTTTTTTTTTTTTTTTATTGGAGTTTAATTTGCCAACATCTAGCATAACACCCCGTGCTTATCCCGCCAAGTGCCCCCCTCAGTACCCGTCACCCAGTCACCCCCACCCCCACCCACCTCCCTTTCCACTACCCCTTGTTCATTTCCCAGAGTTAGGGGTCTCATGTTTTGTCAACCTCATTGATATTTTCACTCATTTTCTCTCCTTTCTCTTTATTCCCTTTCACTATTATTTATATTCCCCAAACGAATGAGACCATATAATGTTGGTTCTTCTCCAGTTGACTTGCATCACTCAGCATAATACCCTCCAGTTCCATCCACGTTGAAGCAAATGGTGGGTATTTGTCATTTCTAATAGCTGAGGAATATTCCATTGTATACATAAACCACATCTTCTTTATCCATTCATCTTTCGTTGGACACCGAGGCTCCTTCCACAGTTTGGCTATCGTGGCCATTGCTGCTATAAACATCGGGGTGCAGGTGTCCCGGCGTTTCACTGCATCTGTATCTTTGGGGTAAATCCCCAGCAGTGCAATTGCTGGGTCGTAGGGCAGGTATATTTTTAACTGTTTGAGGAACCTCCACACAGTTTTCCAGAGTGGCTGCACCAGTTCCCATTCCCACCAACAGTGTAAGAGGGTTCCCTTTTCTCCGCATCCTCTCCAACATTTGTTGTTTCCTGCCTTGTTAATTTTCCCCATTCTCACTGGTGTGAGGTGGGATCTCATTGTGGTTTTGATTTGTATTTCCCTGATGGCAAGTGATGCAGAGCATTTTCTCATATGCATGTTGGCCATGTCTATGTCTTCCTCTGTGAGATTTCTCTTCATGTCTTTTGCCCATTTCATGATTGGATTGTTTGTTTCTTTGGTGTTGAGTTTAATAAGTTCTTTATAGATCTTGGAAACTAGCCCTTTATCTGATATGTCATTTGCAAATATCTTCTCCCATTCTGTAGGTTGTCTTTGAGTTTTGTTGACTGTATCCTTTGCTGTGCAAAAGCTTCTTATCTTGATTAAGTCCCAATAGTTCATTTTTGCTTTTGTTTCACAAAATGGAAGAAAGATCTAAATGTGAGACAAGATTCCATCAAAATCCTAGAGAAGAACACAGGCAACACCCTTTTTGAACTCGGCCATAGTAACTTCTTGCAAGATACATCCACGAAGGCAAAAGAAACAAAAGCAAAAATGAACTATTGGGACTTAATCAAGATAAGAAGCTTTTGCACAGCAAAGGATACAGTATTTGTCCTTTCTAATGGCTGAGGAATATTCCATTGTATACATAGACCACAGCTTCTTTATCCATCATCTGTCGATGGACACCGAGGCTCCTTCCACAGTTTGGCTATTGTGGACATGGCTGCTAGAGATACCGGGGTGCAGGTGTCCCAGCGTTTCACTGCATCTGTATCTTTGGGGTAAATCCCCAGCAGTGCAATTGCTGGGTCGTAGGGCAGGTCTATTTTTACCTCTTTGAGGAACCTCCACACAGTTTTCCAGAGTGGCTGCACCAGTTCACATTCCCACCAACAGTGCAGGAGGGTTCCCCTTTCTCCACATCCTCTCCAACATGTGTTGTTTCCTGTCTTGTTCATTTCCCCCATTCTCACTGGGGTGAGGAGGGATCTCCTCGCTTTTACAGATGTGTGCAGCTTAGGACGGTTCTGGCAGTAGCAGCAGACAGAGCGTCCCCAGTTGTTGCCTCTCAGGGGAGACGGGGATGCTTCAGGAACCTCCGAGGACTAAAATTCTAAATTCTAAAACCTGCCTGAAGAGTTTGAATCATGGTGTTGGGAGAGATGTGGATGGCGGGTGGGAGGGGGACACATCTAGCTGTGTTTTCCATTTCACTGTTCCTGTCACTGAACAAACACCCTTCACCTTTCACCTAAACCAGCACACAGTCAGCAAAGTAGAGGAAGCTTTAAGTAGAGAACTCAGTGGATTTGCACAAAGCCGGCGTCTCCGGCACCCAGAAAGGCTGTCTCGCGCTCTCCCAGGCCCTGCGCGCCTCCGCGGCCTCCCGTCTCCTGTCACCGCCGTCAGCTCTCGCCTGGCTTTGAGCTGCTTGTGAGTAGCCTGACTTAGGAAGCACCGTCCTGCCGTCTGGCTGCTTTCCTTTCGTGTGTGGAACTCGCCTGTTCTCGCAGTCCGCTCCTTCGCCCCGCTGGGTGACGCCAACAGGTTCCTGAACAACCGCGCCTCCTCATTCTCCTGTGCCCCATGATCCTGTTGTTTTTCATCTTGGGACTACTATGAATAGTGCTGTTCTTAAGACCCTCCTATGTGAGGTAAATGGTAAATAAATTAAAATATTGGGTTGGGTGCATGCCGAGGTGTGGGATTCATTGGCCACGAGGTCTGCATTCGTCAGCCCTGGCGGACGCTGCCAGGCAGTTTTCTGAAGTGGTTGTACTGACTCACATCCGTCAGCGACGTCGTGCCAACCTTTGGTATTGTCTGTCTTTGAGAGTTTTCACCATTTTGTTGGGAGGATAGTGGTATTACCTGATTTTAATTTGATTTCCCTGATGATTAATTTAGTTGGCCACTTTTTCGTACATTTAAGTGTCGGTTTGTATTCTTTTTCACCTACTCCTTTCCACTGCTCTAAAATGTTGTATATTCCAGGTGGTAAAATAATCAGCTTTTTTTTATTATTATTATTGGATTGTCCTATTTTCATAACTGGAGATCATCTTCTATTTGGGCAATATGAAATTTTACTCTTCATACTATTTTGTTCCAGGTTATTGCAATGACCTCCTAACTGATGAATCCATCAACCTCTATGCTATCTTGGATTCTCTATCTTCTGCACCACCCATAAACTTATTTTCTGGCAACCTTGCAGGCCAAGTCCATCGCAGCCCTGTCTCACCCATTCTCTCCCCACGCTGCCGCCTACTTTCCTATCATCCCTATGCTAAACAATGTTTCCAGAACTCCCCTGTGAGGGCAGCCCCAGTGGCTTGGCTGCTTAGCGCCACCTTCAGCCCAGGGTGTGATCCTGGAGATCCTGGATCGAGTCCCCTGTTGGGCTCCCTGCATGGAGCCTGCTTCTCCCTCTGTCCGTGTCTCTTCCTCTCTCTGTGTTTCTCATGAATAAATAAATAAATCTTTAAACAAACAAAAAAAGAACTCCCCTGTGAAAGCACACAGCAGGGGAGGCAGGTGGTGCGCACTTGCTGAGTATTCCAATTATCAGGCATCGTCCCTGGAAATTCTGATTCAGTAGGTGCAGGCTGGGCCCCAGGAATCTGTGCTATTAACAAGGTTATTCTTACTCAGTTTGAAGAATACCATAAGCAGATTTCTTGTTTTTGCCTCAGTGCTCTTGCACATTCTGTCTCCACTGTATCTTTCTGCGTTCTTTCCTCCATTGTCATCTTTCAACATCCACACCAGATGTTACCTGTAGGAGTCTAATTGACTCCTGTAGGCTGAGTGAATCACTCCATAATCAATAAATTGCTTATCCCATAAATCTTCCTCACAGACCTCTTGCACTAGTGGCCTGCCCATCTCAGCTGATGGCATGCACTGGTGTTAGCCTCAGTATAAATGCAGAACCTGCCACAGCCTGCACATCGGTCCTATTCCACCATCACCTCATGCCTAGATTATTGCAGAAGCCTGCTAATAACCTCTTTCCCTGCTGGCATCTTGCACCTATGCGGTCAGAGTGATCATTATTTTAAGATCTAAATCATCTGAACCCTGTACTCCTGCTCAAACTCTCCAGAGGATTTTGGAGTAAAAGCTAGAGTCTTCTTCACTAGGTCCTATGAGGCCCATCCCACCCTGTCCCCTTCCCCACTTTTGCCCTTTGATCTTCCAGCTACTCAGCTACAGTGGCTTTTCTACATTTCTTAGAACGTCCCGGAGTATGCTTGCCCTGTAGAGTTTTTGCGTTGCCCATTCCTTCTCTCCAGAACATTTTCCTCTACGTGTCTGTAGTAGTAACTCTTGCACTTTTTTCAGGTCTTGGCTCAGATGTCTTCTTCTCAGTGAGTCCTGCCTTGACTACCCGATTTAGAGATGTGACCCATCCTTCCCATACCTCTAGTTCCTTTACCCTGCTCTCCCTGCCCCCCACCCCATGACACTCATTAGTTCCGAATCATTTATATATCTCCCAGAATATGAACTCCCCGGAGACATTTTTAAATTTTTTTTTTTTTTTTTTTTTTTACTGTTGTGCTCATAACGTATGCCCAAGGATATCAGGACCAGTGCCTGGCACATAGTAAGTGTTCACTGAATACTTGTTTGATTTGTTCACTGAAGTATTCAGGATGCGTTAGAGATGTAACCTTAAATAATATCTCTGTAGAAGCCAGAATTTTAGGAAAAACTTCTCCAAGCTATATTGTATATTTTCACATCTTGAAGTGAAAATGTGATATTGGGAGTTTGGATGAAGCTGGGGTTGCTTGTGTGCTGCTGGGTTGATTTGAAGAAGTGTGTTATAGGCTGGCTCAGCCTACTGCTCTTGGGGCTATTCTTTGGGATACAGGCTTATGCAAAGTTAAAAACCTCTCCGGGTAGATACCTGAGTGTTTGTTCCCTCCTTGCTGGGGTTAGTGGTACTGTCCTCAGAGATAGGTTCCCATGAATAAATTAGATCACCTAGGAAAATGTAATGTCTTATGGTTGGTTCAAGCACATCAATTTTGAAAAGTATATGCATAAATGCATAGTCCTATTATAAAACCAATGTGCTTTTGCATATTTTAGCTCATCTAAAGGGCATTCTACATCCTTGAGTCAATTGGGGGTGACCAGAACCCTCTTCCCCTCTTTCTCTTTCTCTCCTGCATTGTGTCCTGAAACACTATGATGCTGTCCTGCTAATATCTGACTGCTAAATAAGAATATTACTGTACAGGGCCTATTTATATACATCTAATTTTAGAATAATTTTGCTTCTATTACCGTAAGTTCTTAAGTTCCCCATATATATGCAAATATATGTATATATTTTTTAATATATATGCACATATATTATATATACATATTATATATATATATATAATTTTTGCTTTGTAAGGTGTAGCATTTCATGGGGCAGGAGGATATTTTTCCTCTCCGCTTGCAAAGAGGTTCTGTTTAAAAATCTGTTGGCTCAGCAGATACATGATGTCAGCTCACGTAACCTTTGGTGATTGCTAATTGTCTTCTTACTGTTTTACCTGACTTTACCTCTCCTCACAGCCCAAATTTATTGATTATAAGCTTTTTATAAGAGTCAATCCTACACTTTTGTGTTTTTCAAGATGCCTGGAAGGAACACTGCCGGGCTATAATAGAATAGCTCTAAGCAGCTAAGAGAAGAATCCTTTCATGAGGAGTGAGTAGATTTCATCTAATAATAAGAATGATGATTAGTAGCTCACCACTTGAAAGAAGACTCCTCTATGAAGAAATATATCTTAAGTCAGCTAATGTAATACTTATTTGAGAAAGCCAAATCTCAGAGTGTCATGAGGGAAAGCCTGGGTATAGTTTTATCCAAAATAAAAAAGGCAGTTAAGCACCATTGAAATCATGGTTAAAATTTCCATTTAAATGACTTCATAAACTGTATGCATTAGCAAACTTAAAAATAGACACTTGTGTGAGCTATTATAGGAACTTTATTGTGCAGCAAAACAAAACAAAAACAAAAACAAAAAAACTTTAATTGCTATGCAGTAGAAAAATACCTAATCAGACTGTCCTTTTTTCTCTCAGCATCCTGAAAGCGTCTGTAT
The DNA here is from genome assembly GCF_053574225.1 of Canis aureus. Taxonomy (NCBI): domain Eukaryota; kingdom Metazoa; phylum Chordata; class Mammalia; order Carnivora; family Canidae; genus Canis; species Canis aureus. The sequence goes on along the minus strand of NC_135641.1, from coordinate 37,517,026 downwards.
TCCAGAGCTGGGAGTTAACTAATGCTAATCTTATGAGCCTGCACATCAACAGATAAATTTATATTTAATCTCTTTTTCTGGTACCTCTCTCTTCTCTGCAATAGGCAAGTACTAATGAGCCAACAAATGTGGAAATTTAGCTTAAAAGTGCCCAGCCATAAAGGATGGCAGGCAAATGAGCAAAAGTATGAAATATCTTCTAAATGCACCCATTCATTTAACAGCTATTGAATACCACCAGATATTAGGAACTAGAGTACCAGGACTGAAGTAGTAATGAAGGTTTGGGATATTGAAGAGGAGGATTAAGGAGCTAGCCAATCCCAGCCTTCAAGGCACCTATAATTCGTTCATTCATTCATTCATTCATTCATTCATTTATTCATTCATTATCTATCGAATGTTGACAATCCAACGTACCAGGGGTACAGAAGGGAAATAAGGCAAACCAGATATTCTTGCCCTGACAAAACTTATATTCTAGTGGGATAGAAAAGCAATAAATAAGACAAAGACAAATAAGAAGATATATGTGTGTGTGTGTTAATATATATATAAGTATATATATTAAAAATATATAGAATATATATATAAATATATATAGAAAAGCAATAAATAAGACAAATAACAGACACGTGTATGTATATATATATATAATTTTTTTTTTGGTAGGGTGTTATGCCCTAAGGAGAAAAATAAAGTAGGAATGGAGACTAGAAGTGTTGAGAGTGGGGAGCAGGTTGCAATTTTCAATAGATTGTCCGGGAAAGGACTTGGGGGGAAGGTATCTTTTTAGTAAAGGTCTGCAAGAAATAAGGGGGTCTGTTGTGCAAGTGCCTGGAGAAGGAGCAGTGGCGGCAGCAGGAAGAGGCGGTGCAAGGTGCTGGGGGGAGAGGGTGCCTGGGCTGTTCGAGGAAGGGCAGGCTGCAGCGGGACCAACAGCCTGGCGAAGCCTTGCGGAGGGGGTTGGGTGTCACTCGGAGCATGATGGGAAGCCACTGCAAGGTTCTGCGCCGCAGGCCTGGAATGTGAATATGTAATTTAGTAAAGGGAGCTAACCGCAGGGAAAGGTTAATTAATAATTGAATTCAACCATAAATTGTCAAGCTGACTGGAAAGGTTAAACTGTGCTGGAAGACGTAAAACTAGGATGAGCGAGAAGTCCAACCTGGGCCTAACTTTTGAGGAGTTACCTGTGAGAGGTCATAGCGACCTTCTGAAGATGGTGCAGGAGTCGGGGAGACACCAGGGAAAGAGCTGGGCTGAGACTCTGACCACTGACGATAGCCACAGGGTGTCCCTTGTCTACTCCCAGGGGCTGGAGGGGGGGATCCAGTGAGATCTTCAAAATGTCACCACCACCTTGTTCTTTTGCTTCCTTGTTGTATGTGCGTTGTTTTCCAAGATCTCCTCTATTCTTCCTCAGACTCCTTAGGAGGTAGAATTATGAAGGAAGGAAGGAAAGGGAATTGGAAAACTCTGTCTTCGTGTTAACTCCTGAGTCATTGTTCTACAGAAGAGGGGGCGACTGTCCTCCATCCCACATCTGGTGGCTGAGAACCACAATATCTGCTATTCTAGGCCTAAAAACAAAGACAAAACAAATCTTCAAAAGTATTATGTTCTGGGAACTAAGGTGATTTCAGTTTATCTTCCTCTTTGTCATCCCTCTTGCCTCCTACTTGAAGATCTTCAACCACCAGGGCGCCTGGGTGTCTCAGTCGGTTAAGTGGCTGATTCTTGATTTCGTGATCAAGCTGATCGTGATCTCAGGGTGATGAGATCAAGCTTCAGGTCCGGCTCTGTAGTCAGCACAGCAACTTCTTGAATCTCCCTCTCTCTTTCCCTGTGCACCTCCCCCTGCCTTCTCTCTCTCTCTAAAATAAATAAAATCTTTAAAAGAAAAACCCAAAAAACAAACCTTCAACCAAATAGTCAAAAGCACAGATTTGTTCATTTTCATTTTTATCAGCTCTAAAGCGATAAAGATACTTGCAATTCTTAATGTTTTCACAAGCTGAATTGTGTGACTTTCATACAATTTTTTTTTTTTTTTTATAAAGATAAAACCTTACGTTATCGTCAGGACAGAAAGCAAAATTTTATGAGCTGTTGCTTCTGCCAAAGAAACATTGCCCTCTCTTGGCTTAAGGTGTTAAAACACTTAGCAGTGTTTTATGTCTAATTTTGGAGTGTTGCTTTCAAATTCTGAATTGGAGCAGTTTGCCCTGAAATGCCATGGATTTGTGTTTTGCCCATAGTGGATGTATACAGCTAATTTCTCTTGTGGCTTTCAGAGCAAGTCAGAGTTGAGATGGAAAATTGCTGTAGGAAGCTGGCATGATTTTAAACTCTTGAAGGAGGAGTAAAACCTCTTTCCGTTCTCCACTGCATGGAAAATATTAAACTCCCTTTCAGGACGCAGGGGAGATGATGAGTATTATGCATTTTCATCTCTTTCTCATGGGTTCTTGTGATTCAAATCCTACCCCCATTGCACTGTTAATTCTGCATTAAAAATCCTGAATGCAAAAAAAAAAAAAAAAAAAAAAAAAAATCCTGAATGCCCAGATTGAATCATTATGTACCTCTAGCGGTATTAGTTCATCTTGACTGATGCCCTTGACTTCAGAGTATAAATAGAAAAATAGAGATAGGTGACAAGGATTGATTAGCGATCCTCCTCCTAAGTGAAACAGTAAACCTCTCTAGATAAATCACTAGCTCCAAAGCCGGGAGAATGCATGTTAAAAGGATTAAGGGCAGTGTGAGTGTATGTGTGTGTGTGCATTTTATTATTATTTTTTTAAAGGCTTCTGAAGTTTGGAGCCGTTGGACTGATCTTTTTTTTTTTTTTTTAAGGGAAAGATTCCTTTTAAGTAAAAGGGAACTGAGATTAATATTTTATTGCCTTTCTGAGTCCCCCCTCCCTCTATGCATAATCATATATCTATATCTGTAATTACTTTATTATTATTAGAATTTAACTGTAGGGTTGAAAGGGCTCAGGGAATCCTCTGATTGCTTCCCTGGCAATCTTAAGCCCCACAGGGAGGAGAGCGAGTATCTTGGGGTGCCCCAGCATTTCCTCTGTGCCAGCTCATGTTCTGCGCACTTGGCGCAAGTGACCCACTCATGTAACCCCGACACCCGCTCACAGGTGGATGCTCCCCTTGTTCACCCACAGCAGGTGAGGAAGCCGAAGCGCAGGTTCAGCAGCTCGCCCCAGAAGGCACGGATCCGGGGTTTGAATCCTGCTCTCAACCATTAGGCTGCCGCCTGCCTCTTTCCCTCGCCCATTCTTTCTAGAATTTGCAATCCCGAGGGTAAATTTTCACCGACCCATTCCCTTTCCCTTATAGATCTTTTAAGGCTCCCCTTGTCATGGTTTTCCCTTCTTGGAACTCGGGGAAGGAACCCCACTTCTCCCTGCCTCTCGCCTCCTCCTCAGCCTGCAACCATTGCTGCATTTTTTTTTGCTATTTTTAATAATTGTTTACATTTATTCTATTTACTTATTTTTGTTATTTTCCCATTTCTGCACTCTTAAGTTACTTTACGTTGGGGTTAGAAGCGAGTGCCATGTAATAAGGGCTTGGCCAGTTCTGAGTTGGATAATATCAATAGTACAATCACCTCCTGGTGTGTACGTACATCCTCTGTTCCTGTTTATCACATCTTTTTTTTTTTTAATTTTTTTAATTTTTTATTTTATTTTTTTACTTCCTTTGCAAAACCACATTCTTCATGCCTCAGATCTTGTTATTGATGAGCGATGCCATTTTATTCATCCTTGAATAGCTCAGGTGTCTCACGGCCTTTGAATTTTGACTGTGATCCACGAACGCGTCCTGGCTTCGTGGACGTTGTGTAGCATCTGTTTAGGGTATTTATGAAAGTTTGTAACGGAGTGTCCTAGGATTCTCTGGCTCTTGAGACAACACTGCTAATAGGATGTGGAACGTGTAAATTCCCACTGAGTGTCAGACTGTCAAGAGACGGTTGTGTGACTCAGTATGATAAATGGGCACTTTGGGCCAGCTGTTGGCACATCACCTACCTGACTGCGTCGCGGGGAAGAGACCGAGGGAGTGGAGCACAGCCTCCCACCCTCTCACTCCATCCCCTAGACTCCCTCTCTGCCTGCTGCAATCCAGTGGGCCCTCCACTCTACCGGGAGATGACATAACCCTGCTTCCCAGGGCAAAGACCATCGTTACCCACTTACCAAGTCCCATACAAGACTCCTTTGCCACAGCAAGTTTGCAAAGTGATTGCCAGTGGTTGCTGCAGTAGAGGATTGTGCAGGATTGTGATTCGTAAGTGCAGCTTTCCCCTGCCGTTACTTCCCCTCTATTCCACAGTAAGGTCTGATACTTGGGAGTTTGAGGTGGTGAGCCGTCCTCTCGAATTTGTCTTGTTGGCTCTGCTGCTGTCTTTTAAAATCACGGATGTTTCTTTCTTTCTTTTTTTTTTTTTTTTTTTAAGATTTTATTTATTTATTCATGAGAGACACAGAGAGAAAGGCAGAGGGAGAAGCAGGCTCCATGCAAGGAGCCTGATGTGGGACTTGATCCCAGGACCCCGGGGTCACGACCTGAGCTGAAGGCCAATGCTCAGCCACTGAGCCACCCAGGAGCCCCCTCACGGGTGTTTCTAGGCTGGAATTGTTTCCCTCTAGTGGTCCTGACCTCCTTGGCAGCCCCCCAACCTCAAGACCTCCCCACACCCTCTGCCACTGCAGTTCCATTGGAAAAAGACCTTGACAGTTCTTCCTGTTGTTTCCTTTGGAAGTGGTGCACACGCTTGCTGAAATCATCTACCCCATATCCAGCTAGTGCACCACAGTTCCAGGGTACCGGGCACGTTTGTGTTCCCACGACTCTACCCAGACCTGGGAACTTTGGCCAGTGGATTAGAGGAGAGGCAGGATATTTCCTTCCCACTGGGGAGCTCAGGTGTGCCTGGGGCATCCTGTTCTTGCCTCTGGATGTCATGATAGCACCGTCACGGACTTGTTCCCCTGTAAATGTTTCCCACCTGACTGAAATTCTCAAAGTCCATGAGCCTGCAGTTTAGGGCTTGGCTTAGTGAGGTTCTGTAGGGCTAATCTTTTCTTCCCTTGCCTTGTTCCAAACATCATTCCAGATGATACTGTTAGTACCCATTCAAGGAACTTCTTGGTTTTAGTAGGGTTTGGACACTGGCAGATGGACTTATCTGCCAAAGAGACTTATTTGGGGGGAAAAATGTGATTTTTTAACAATGGACTTACAAGCAAGCTTAGAGTACAGCTACGTTTAGCTCAATTTCATACCCCCGTGCCTTCGTCCCTGTGATGTCTTCCAGAGGTGCCTGTCTCCCGTGGCACACTTTTCTATCGAATTGCTCTTCCTTCTCAAAGCCAGCCAAGAGATGACCACCTCTGAGAAGTCTTCCCTCACCCCTCTCCCATCCAGGGCTCTTCCTTGACTTTCCTTGGGCTTAAATATGCTTTTATTGTGCTAAGTGTATTTAGCTCTAATTATTTAAAATTTACCTCCCCTGTCCACTGTGTTACACTTGAGCTGCTTATGGCCAAGGCGCATGGCGATTCATTTCGCATTCCTACTCATAATGTGCTTCCAGATACATAGGGGCTCAGTACGTGCAAAGTTGTATTAGATCCTTTATAACCATAGCACTGGGGGGAAGGGGTCATCTGGCAAAGAAAACAGAACACTGGTGGAAAAAAAAGACCAAGGCAGGGATTGCTGCGATGACTTGTAAGAGGCTGGGGAGGACGAGGAAGTTGAGATTGAGGCATACACCTGCCAGGGGATGACACCAAGCCAGTTTGGGTGGTAGTAGGCATTCTGAGAGTTGTGCCCAGAGATGTTAGAGGTGTGAGTAGAGATAGGGGTTGTGGTAGTGGTAGAGGGAGCCCGGAGAGTGGAAGGTTTCTCTGGGATGACAAGATGAGACATGCAGGGTAGGGAGAAGCCCGAGGGTTTGGACACTGGCAGATGGACTTCTCCCAGGAGATGGCAGGCACCGTGGGAGGAGGACAGTAGTGGCTGGCAACTGGCAGCTGTGACACTGGAGAAAGGGCAGGAGGGACAGGGCGTCCCTTCAAGTGACAAGGAGTTAGAGCAGGCGTGGGGGTGGGTGGGTGGAGTTGCTGTGACCTCGGCGCTTTGGGATGGCCAGTAGTGTCAGGCAGTTGTATGTGTTGTATCTGGCGAGTCAGTGATGGGTGATTCAGTTGTGTCTTAGGGTAGCCAAGGGAAGCCAGACGCTGGTAGATGAACCAAATGACAGGTTTGGCTTAGTTTGGCACGGGATTGAGGTCATATGTGACCATAATGCTGCACAGAGGATTCAAAGCAAACACCAGAAATTCAGTTTTTGCCATTCCCCCCCTCACCCTTCGTGGCCTGTACAAACCACTCTGTGAGGTTGGGTTTTCAGTCCCGGAATGAAATCTTAGCACAGACCTGGATGCTTCTTGACATCTCAGATTTTTTAAAAAAAAAAAAAGCATTAATAACTTGTATCCACAAACACAGTCTCGGCCTAGTAAATATTATGTCTGGTTTAGTCCATCTGCACACATTTTATTATAGAAATAAAATAGCCATTTAATTATTTTATTCATTCCAAAGTAAAGCTTTTCCCACTCCTCCAGCTCTTGTTTGCTGTAGATGTGAAGGCCGAGGTGGGGAAGAGTTCTGCTGAGCTCCTCGTCCCTGTTTTCCCTCTAGGACATCCAGACTACCTCTCTCTTCCCCCGGCATCGCTGGCTCTTCAGAGTAGACAGGGCAGGTGGGGACAGGCCAAGTCCAGGGGCGTCTTCCAGCCTGACCTCACTTTGCTGTTGGCTTCCTGCAGATGTGAAGCTGACGTCTGTAGGTTCTCTGTAGGGTCCCTCCCCTCTTGGCTTCTGTGGCTCCCTCACTGTGTTTTCCTTGATGTAGGGGAGACGCACGGTCTCTTTCATGCCAGTGGGGGTGCGGCCTTCGTTCAGGTTCAGATCCCGTGGACTTGGCAGCACTTAGGGGGTAGCTAGGTGGAAAAGCCCCGGAGTCTCCAGCAAACTAAGAGAGGTGGGAGCTAGAAATAGAGCTGTGGGGCACATGGTGGGAGAGGTCCAGACAGTGGACACATTGGCCCAGGAGAAGACGTGGAGCCTCGTATTCGACAGATGCTCGTATTTGAGAAGCAGGAGAAGGAGCTGGAAAAAGAAGGTGGAAGGAAGCCTCTTTCAGAGTATTGTTTTCAAAGGTGCGGACTGTGCAGAAGTCAGCTCAGAATTAGGTCTGTTGTGACTTTTTTTTTTTTTTTTTAACCCAGAACGTGGAACTTAAACATGTATACATTTTTATTTCAATCGTGAAGACCCCAAAGTGTTTTCCTCCCCCTGTTTGGAAAATTTGATGTTATCTTTACTTTAGAGTTTCTAATTCTTTGCCGACAAATTTTAACTTTTTTCTTTCAGTTGTGTATGAACACAGATCAAGATTAGAGAAATCCTTGCAAAAGGAAAGACTTGAACATAAAAAAGCAAAGGAAGGTAAATATGAAATGCAGTTTGTGTTCTGTGTTTTTATCATACTCCTCTTTGAAACATCGCGTGCTTGCTTTACTATTTCTTTGTTGTTGTTAAGAACTTTCTCAGATCAGCCCTGAGTCAGTTTTATAAGTAGACAGAGAAAGTCAAGCAGTATGTTACGCATTGAACAATACGGTAATTCCTGCTTAAGATTGGATCCCGAATCTTTCATTCACTGCCACCTTGAGGCAGTTCATAGCATTGGTTACACATATTATATCAGAAATAAACAGCTTTAACTCTGAATATTACACACATATGTCACTCATCCCCGAAAATTCTGGCCATAGATATCCGAGAAGCAACAGCATGTGTTGCCCGGAATATGACACATTTTATACATTCATACACATACACAGGCATACAGACATTTATCTATGTTTGCAACATAACACATTGATCACATCTTATGGTGTCTCTTTTGTTTTCCTCTGCAGGGTATCTTTTAAGTTACACACTTGTTTTTATCTTGTGAAGGCGTTTGTTGGCACAGCTGATTGGTTCAATTTGGAAAATTAGCGTCTAGCACAGGCATTGGGCAACCCATTGACTTTTAACAGAATTTTTCTATAAAGCATAGGCTCTATACAGCTCGTGATTGGAAATCATCCACATTCTTCGTTTGATTTATTTGCTCGTGTATTGTGAAATCCTGTGAGGAAATATAAGTTAGGTATTTTGTCTCATTATGTTGGCGTGGGATGGAGGGAGGGAGTGTGGGAGGGCAGGATGGGTTAGGATGTTTTACTGACCCTCGGTTTAAGCCTGTATGAAGAAGAGGAGTTTAGCATCATTAAAATGCTTTGATAGGATTTGGATATTCCTTGTCTTTAAATGCAGAGTGATTTTATAGAGCCATCTAGTGGATAATAAAGCCTTAAGAGCATTAGAGATGGGTTCTGTGGCTTGATTTCTCTTTTCAAGTCCTGAATGATTTTAGCGTGCCATCTAGTGGACAGCAGTAAATCATTTCTGTCTTCAGATGTGCCTCATTTTTTTTTCCTCCTTAATTTCAAGGAGAGTTAATCACAGAGTGCACGTTATAAATTCACTTCTAACTAATTGGTTATAATGTATACATTATTTATTCAAGATGTACAGGTTTAAAATAAAGCTGAAAATTATCTAATAGTTTTTTTCCTAGTCTTTCTAAAGCATTGAGAGGCAAAACAAAGTAGGCTACCAAGCCGATTGTTTTTAAACCTAAAATATTTCCCACAAGTGTGTACGAAATGTGCTTTTATTCTTTTAGATGTTTAAAAATTCCATAATGAGTTAATTACACCCCATTTTCTCCATTTTTTTTTATTTTCTAGATTTTCTTGTTTATAAGTTAGAAGCACAAGAAACACTAAATAAAGGAAGGGTAAGTTGGGGGTTTTTTCTTAATTATTTTATGAAAAAGAGAGGGAAATAATAGTGGCAAAATCTTTTACTATGTTAATCATAGGACTGTAGGGCTGGAGTGTGTGTGTGTGTGTGTAATTTATTTATTTTTTGCTGCTAAAAGAATCCCACAACATTACTGTCACTTGCACAGTCCAAATTAACTGGAGACCAAAGCAACTTTTTCTCTTACTCTAAGAAAATCATATAAGCATTGGTTGGATGAACCATTGGCATCTTGGGGGTATTAAAATCGAGAAGGGTCCGTTCCTTGCATAGCTGGGAGGCTGTCCGCTTTCAACTCGTACTTGCTTTTAAAAGCCCCAACTAAAACTGTGTGCTTTCTGTTGTGCATTTCGTAACACAGTTTCTCTGTCAAGTAAAAGAGTAAAGCAGTAAAATAAAGCGATGGAGCAAAATTGCAGTTCATTTTAGGAATTGTAAAAAAAAAAAAAAAGGGGGGGGAAAAACCCCCAACTCTAAAGGGTTGAGGGTGTCCTTGGGCTGGAGGTGGGATAGAGCGGGGGCGTGGCGGACAATGGAAATGTGGGGGGTCCGTGTGTAACCGTGTCCTGCTGGGACACAGACGAACCCACTGCATGGAACGTGGCCCAGACTCAAGTTTCAGTCCTGGCTCGACTTCTAAAGGAAATGCTTGCCCTCCGCTTATTGCTTATCCTTTCTCAGTTTCTTCAGTCTGTGAAATAGATTCTCATTTGGGTGGAGTGATAGATGGAGAATGCCGTACCCCCGAAGCCCCGGGAAGGAAAGCGCCTTCTCTCTCCCCTTTCTTAAGCCTTGCAAAGCCTGTGAGGCCTGGCCTGGCCTTCGCTGGTTCATCGCCACAGCCCCCCGGAGCCCCTGGCACAGGGTGTTAGCCGCGCGCGGTGACTGTGTCTCGGGACAAGTGCCTTGTGCCTCTGAGCCCTGGTTCTTCGCAACTTGAGAGGGGACATAAATCATTTCCAGGGCCCTGCCAAGCTGCTCGTTTATGAAGCCATGCCTTGCTTTTTCTTTAACTAAAGTCTAGCAAACTTCCAGGAATGTTAAAACTTCATTCCTGCTGTTAAATAAAGAGCCGGCCCTGGAGACGTCCTGGTTCGAGCAGGGCATTCATCATAGCTTCTATGAGTGAAATAAATGGAATTCTTCTGTTAAGTGCTTTAAGCTAGTTTAGCAAGAGAGCCAGAATCGTTATCATCGTGTTAACTATTTTCTTTTCAATTTGCAGCAAGATTCCAATAGTAGATACAGTGCGTTGAACGTGCAGCATCAGATGTTGAAAGTGAGTCATTTAACGTTGTTCCTCATGAATGAATGAAAGAATTAACTGAGTAACTTAAGTGATCAGGGAAAGCTTTTACAGAAGATTGATTTGTGTGGTAACGTGGAACATTAAAGTCACATTTGCAGTAAACACGATGTAGAATTGTGACGTGTCCCCTCCTCTAATCACCCCAGTTGCAAAAATCACGGTCAGCTTATTAATACATTTTCTTGTAAATCAGTCTGTCTGGTCACCTCATTTAAAATTTTATTCTTCTCTTTATCCTTTAAGGCTTTTTTTGTTTGTGTCTGCTTGTTTCATGTCTCACAGTGGTCTTCCTTAGACGTTTCTGTGATCCCCGGTGCACCAGAGGTAGCAGACAATGAAACGCCTCCTTCATGTTACCGATACTTAATGTGTCCTTTCACCTACCCCAGGAACACAATTTATATTTAAAGATTCTCCTTCCTTGGTTCTGGGGTAAAACTCATTATTGTGTGTCAAGAAGACTTAGAAAGAGAGAGAGTGAGTGGAGGGGAGAGATTCATTATTTCTGTCAAGCTAGAAGAGAGGAGTGGATGCCATCCAGTGTTCTGCACAGTGGGGAAACCATGCCCTGATCTCTAGGCCTCCAGCCTCCCTTCCTCCTCCGCCTCACTTTTGGTTTGGCGTGGTCTTTCCTCCCATATCAGGAGAGCAAGTGCTTTTTATTGAAGCCAGAACCTTTCCTACTATCCAGAAAGCTGTGTGTGGATTAAGGCACACTGTCCTTTCACATTTAAGCATTTGGAGACCGTGGGATTTATCTAAACTGTGATCACAGCATGGTGTTCTGACCCAGAAGTAGGGCAAATAATCATTCTATAAACAATGTATTATTTCCCCCAAAGGGAAGGAAATCTGTTCTTTTTTTCTCTTTCTTTTTCTTTAAACTGGGTTACCCAGAGGGCTGAAATTTAAAGAAGGGAAATAAAAAATGTTGCTGGGAAAACATTAGATTGAAAGAGGAAGCCTGGAATATCCATAGAAGGATAGTTTTTCCATTAGCTTTACCCTGTCTCCACAGCAGTGTGAGTCCAGGGAGTTGCCCCGGATCCTTCCCCTCCCCTTCTCTCCTTGCTGACTTCTAACTTCTTGTTGTCTTTACCGACGTTGGAAATTGAAGAGAAGATTATTTTTGGCCAGGATACCCAACACTTGATTTGAAATGTGAGGGAAATGGAGGGGGAGCTGCCCAAATTAACAGCAAGCCTGAGGAAGACAAAGCCTCCCGCTTCATCTGTCGGTGGGCCGGGGGTGGGGGTGGGGGGGGAGGGAGAGATTGAGGCGCTGTCAGCTGGGGTGTCATTTCGAGAATGTGCATCTCTGCTCAGGTTCTCATCTTCGCAGAGTCAACACGAAGAGCTGAAGAAGCAGCACAGCGACTTGGAGGAAGAGCACCGCAGACAAGGAGAAGACTTCAGTAGGACATTTAATGACCATAAGCAGAAATACCTGCAGCTACAGCAGGAGAAAGAACAAGAACTTTCTAAGCTAAAAGGTATTTGCGAGTCTGATTAGCTAGTTTACATGGAAATAACTACTCCTGTAATGTTTCAGTAAAGTAGAATTTTGGTTTTTGTGTTTTTTTTTTTTTTTTTTTTTTGCATGGTGATTGGTTCACATTTATCATGTGGCTATTTATAGGCACGTATTTCTTTGTAACATGTCACATTGATCCTTATCTCTTTGGGTTTGTTTAGAGAAACAGGATAGAGTACTTGGTGTTTCTCGATGGGGTACACTGGCCACATCGGGCAGGGCTATTTTTATGTGTGCTGTAGGATATTTAGTATCTCTGACCTCTACCCACAAAATGCCATCAATGCTTCACATTCAGTGCAACGATCAAAATTGCCCCGTGCATTTCCTAGTCTCCAAGGGGCCAAGAAATCTACCTGTTGATCGCTAGTAGTAGCTTGGAAAAGCTCAGGATCTAGAGTCAGACTGCCCTGGCGAGACTTGGCCTCTTCAATTACTGGTTCTACGACCATGGGCAAGTTGTATGATCACCACGGGCCTCATTGTCATCATCTGTCAAACTGGGATATTCAAAAAAAGTTACCAACCTCGCAGGGTTTTATGTAAAGCACCTAGGACAGTTTCTGATACAAGATCACTGTCAGCATGAGGTATTTTCATGGTATTCTGAAACAAATGTATCACTCTGAGTGTATGTAAAGTCTGGAAAAAAGGGAAATATTCTGCAATCAATTATCCAGGTGCTTAATAAGTTTGAAGTGCGACAGTTGGTTTAAAAAGTCACATGGTGCTCGTGAAAACAATGGTGAAATCCAAGGAACGTCTGTGGTCCAGTTAGTTATACTGTGCCAAACTCTATTTTTATTTTATATAAGATACCATCATAGAGGGAAGGAATCTGAGTGATAGGTACTTTAGACCTCTCTGTACATTTTTTTTTTGCATTGTTATGTCTATAAGTATTTCAAAATAATAAGTTATAACAAAAAGGCACATGAGAGTTAAGTAGCCATTGAGGCAGATTGCAGAGGGTTAACATGGTCCTGAGAGATCTGGGCCAGGTGTCAGCCGATAATACCCACGAGCTATAGACACGCAGGACACGCAGGGCCGTCGGTTGGCTTGTTGGTGGTATGGGCACATGGTGGAGATCATGAAGATAACAGAGAAAAGTCCTCACAAAGGTAATATAAAGCGTGTCTTCTTACGTCTACTTGGTATTATTTTCTTTGAAACAAAGGGCAATTTAGAGTAAAATTTTAACAAATTATATGTAGAGGTTATAAATCAGAACCGTGGAAAAGAGGAGGACACCTGTACGTGAGTTCTGCGTACTAAGAGAATTTAAGCCTCGTAACCTGGCCAAAATTTCCTGGCAGCCAGGACAGAAAGGGAAATGCAGTAAGTTATGGGCCTCTTATCAGAAAGAGAGTGTACCTACCCTGTGGGTGGGGCAAGGGAGGGAGAAACAGAGAGAGGGAGAGAGAAGGGGGGAGAGAGAACAGTATTTCCAGTATCAGTTAGTTTTTGGGAGAAGTTTCTGAGAGGCCTTAAACAATAGGGTGTGACAATGCCTTTGATGGCACTTTTATGAGCAGTTCCTCCGTCAGCACTTCCGTTCAATTATGATCCTTTGATAAAAGCTGCGGACAGTAAGTTAAAGCATATTGCGATGGAGGCAGGTCAGTAGTGGCAACTCAGGCGTATAATCCAGGTAGTCTCTGGTAAAGTTCAGTGTGATGCCAGGAGAGAGTTTAGACTCCCTAGGGAGATGAGCCAGTAGCCTATAAGCTTAGATAATTATTCTTTTCCTTCCCTGTTATAATAATAGCTGACACTCAGCTAATGTTTACCATGTGCCAGGACCAGGTGAAGCTCTTCGTGCGGTTATTTTATTTAATTCTCATAACAGCCTGTAAGCTGGGCATTGTGTTTAGCCTAATTTAACAAATGAGGAAATTGAAACCTTCATAAAGTTAAAGAACTTACTCAAGGGCAATACATTTAAGGCACAGAAGCAACCACCATTGAGTTTATGATGGAAAACTCCTTTAGAAGCTAGCAGTTTGGGTATTGAGTGCACCTGTCTCTGTGTGTGTGTGTGTGTGTGTGTGTGTGTGTGTGTGTGTGTGTGTGTCCTAAAGCCTCATCCAGCCAACAGCACGCTGACAGTCCCCATGGTATTCCCCCTTGATTCCCAGTGGTATTTTGACCTTCGAGTCGAAACCTTTCCTACCTGTTCTTGACCTCTCCCCTACACCCAGTCAGCAATCCAGAGCTCAGGGGCGAGGCGGGGACCCTAAAGGAGTAAAAGTGGGCAGAAAATATGGTAAGAGATGGTGACGGACACTTTTCTCAGTGCTGAGTGCCGCGCTGGAGGATTAGGATTTTGTCTGCAGGGGGTGACGTCCACTCAGGGATTGTTAGCCCAGCGCAGTGTAGACTCAGACCTCCTGTCCCAGCAGTGTCGTTAACAGCATCCCCTTTCACTTTCAGAGGTGTCTCCCGTTGCAAAATGAATTAGAATGTTCCCTGCCACCATTCAACCTCTGCTGAGTATTGTCACATGAGAATTGGCCTCGTGTTGCCAGGTCTTAGTAGACCCAGATCCTTGATTTCTAAATGGTTCAAATGTGGAACACTCTGCATAGGCCAACACTGCAAGACTGCAAGGGCCAAAAAAAAAAAAAGAGAAAATGAGTTGGATTCAGCCCTGGGGCTGCCAGTTTATAACATCCAGTGTCCAGAAACAGCAAAAGTGAGAAAATCACCAAGAGGGTAAGAGAGGTGGGCCTGGCGTCTTTACGTCACTGAGGCTGTTCCTTGAGCAGTGGGCTTGAGGTGGGAGAGATTATAGGACTTCCCTTGGGCAGCTATAGTCTCACATTGTTGCCCTGGAAAAAACTGTCCTGTCGCTGTTGGAGGGGGAATTTGCATCAGGTAGGAAAGAAAATAAGAAATATATAAGAAATAAGAAAATATACTTAGAATTTTTAAACAGGTAAGTGGAGTTTCTCTCTGTCTCTTCATTTCTTGAGTTGTCTTTGTACTTGAAGTACTTAATGGGGTCTGTGGAGATTATTGGTTCTGTGAGAAAAAGGATTTGTACTCTTTGAAACTTTCTTTTTAATTTGTGGAGAGACTCAAATCTTATAGCATCCATGCCCATTACACTTTGTTCCTGAGGACCTGCTTATTGACAGAAATCCTTCATTTTCAACTCCTGACTAATTAGAAATTCTTAACTTCCACACTGTGTAGCTTCCTTAAAAGTATTTAAACTCCCGAACCAGATTGTATTGGAATATCAAGCTGAATCCATGCCACATCCCAAAGTGATACAGTTGTCGTTGATTGGGCATACTGTACAGAGTTCAAAACAAATCCTAAAAATAGTTATGTGAAGTTTTAGATATGAAAATAATGGGATCCAAAGCCAAAAAAAAAATCCTAAGGCTTTATGCATGATTTTTTTTTCCACAAATAGAAACCGTGTACAATTTGAGAGAAGAAAACAGACAACTAAGGAAAGCACACCAAGACATGCACACACAGCTTCAAGACGTCAAGGTAAAACAAGACGGAGCGTTTGACTGCTTGGCATTGGCCTGCTTTACTCTGTAGAATGGCTTGACCAGTCAGCCCCTAAGTGACCTGCATTACAAATCCACACTGTTATTCTGGGCTTTGCATAAACTAGAATGTGCCCAGTACTTTGACCACTTCTGCCCTGTAAGCCAAAAGATGGTCTGAAAAATCCAAACGTTTTCATTAGTAGCAAAACGATTCTTTGGCTAGGTGGTTGCCTTGTAATAAGCATTTTATTTGCCAAGGTTTATTAATAATGAAATATTCATTCCTTTGGTTTTGATCTCATTGTAAAGGATTGTGATACTTAGGTGTAGCGCATTTTCGGTTTCAGCAAATCGTCCTCTCTCTCCGACGATTTCTTAAACGTAGCAAGTGTCACCAGAACAGCAGACAAGCAGACAAGCAAGCTGCCTTTGGGTGTTCATACCACTGTCAGCAGCGGAAGAAGAATCTGTCTGGGAATGCTAAATCTCAACATGTAACATTCTTTTTTGTGTAGCAACAGCATAAGAATTTACTCTCGGAGCATGAACAGCTTGTAGTGACTTTGGAAGACCACAAGAGTGCACTAGCGGCTGCACAGGTTAGAAGGGTAGCCGCCTCTGTGGGTTCTTGTCACAATCTGCTTAACATTTCCGAATTCCTTTATGCATGTGGTCTCTGACAAGCCAATCTTGAGTGAGTTTCTTCGGACACACAGCTCTCCTGATCCTGAGGATCATGCATGCTTTCGAAATTCAATCAAGAGAATATGAAATCAGCCTTTGATGAGGTTTTGCACCGGTAGTGTGGTACCTGTGACCACTTCTATCCTACACGCAATGGGCTAATGCTTGTTTAAATCCCAGAGATGGTCCCATCTGTATGGTCTTTTGCCACTCTCTGACCTGTGGTGACTCTTCTTCTAGGATCTACAGGATTTTATGATGCTAGCTCCCAACTACATGACTGTCAGACTTTTTCTTCCATTCCCCCCTCCTTCGCTCCCATATTCCAGCCTACGCACGCTCCTTTTACGACCAGCCTTAGGTGTTCTTGGTCAAATTATGGAAAATAAGAGACCTCATGTCAATGGAGAAGGAAAAACAGGAGTCATAAATTCTGTTTGTTCAAAGCCTAGAACAGCCCCTGGCACAGAGCAGGCCCTCCGTGCTTATGCACTGAATGTGCAAGCGCACGAATACGGGTGTCGGAGAGCTTATGAAAGCGATACCATACTGTGTTTTACAGCTTTCTAGGAGATGCAAGTAAATAGGAATGGCTAGCTTAGCCACTGGGTTTGCACTTTTCTACTGTGGAAAGATTTAAGAGGAAAACCAGCTATCTGTCCTTAATCAGGAGACCGTGTATTATTTTTTGTCTTTATAAAATTATGAAAAGCATAACATGCTGGGCCCTGACCCATCTCACAGGCTGTAGCATCTGTTTGTGGGACTTGTTTTCAAGGTAGTCATTGGATATAATATCTCCCTATGAAGCGATAGCTGTGTGGTATTATTTTACACGTGTACAAATTAAATGGACTTTAGGAGATTGTTTCACTTAAAACCTTCTTTATACAATTTTTACCAAGTATTACTTTATTTGAGGCCGTTTTTCATGCAAACATTGTGACAAACCGATTTGAATATTCTGTGTGCTGTGATGGCCACAAATCTCAGACTAAGCAACAGCCCAATTTTTAAATGTAGCCGAGTGGGGGAAAGCAAGAACAAAATAGAATTTGAGTTTACAGTGTGTCTGGGATCATCATAAGAACTTTTCATACAGGATTTTATTTAATGTTCGCAGTCTACTTTATAACATTGTGCCCTTTTTTATAACCAAATGCAAGGAAGTCAAAGGGAAAATAGCTGGCCTAAGATCAGCGACCAGAACTGAGGTTAGAGCTTAGGTCCTCTTGACATCACGGTCACGGGTAACTCATAAGCTGGTGTTTTTGGAGACTTCCCTGCATCAAGTTAGCTGGGCCTTGTCCCAGACCTACCGAGTCATAGTTCCTAGGATGGGGGCCCCGGAGATTGCATTTTTAACACGATCCTTCATGATTCTCAATGCACACTAATGTTTGAGAGCTGCAGCATAACTGCTTTCAAATATGTATCTCGGAGGAGGAGAAAGAAGAAATATTTACGAAAAGTGTCACTATGTGGACAGATGTCTTTTTTTAAAGATTGCCTTTGACCTCTAAAGTTGGTATGCAAGTGTTTTGATAGATCTCTGGGATAAGGGCCACTCACTGTTAGCCATGTGGCATACCTTTGTACGAATTATAAGGAAGCGCTCCCCTGAGACAGATTTCATAAGAAAACTTCTTCACCTTTGTGTGAGTTGGAAAAAGAATTTAAAAAAGCCCCTCTTCGTCAGGGTGGAAGAGCAGTCGCTATGCCAGGGTGCACGGCTGGGGCAGCGGGAGCGCCAGCTGGATTCCAGCCTCCACTCAGCTGCTCTGTTGTGCGCACTGTCTGGGAAACTTGTCCAGAAAAGAGTTCTGTGGTTTTTGTGTGTGTGTCTATGTAGGTGTGTGTTTACACACACAGAATCTCTGTTTTAGGACAACAGTGTTGGTGCATATGATGAGCTAAGTATGAGCAGTGTCTATTGATTTTCTTAGTTAAGGTATTTGATTTTTTTTCCCTGCCTTTCTAGCTCCTGGTATGAAAAATATTGTGCACACACACACACACATACACACTGCACCACATATACACAGATACGCCCATATGAGTATATTGTATTTAATACTTACATGAGTACCTTTATCACCTTAGAAGAGGGAAGGTTCACAACGAGGAATAAAAATCTAGGCTCATTTCATGCCTACGCTGTTGCCTCCCTAAATCTGCAGAGCACAATACCAGAAGCCTTCTGGAGAGTGAGGGACCCTATTTGAGCACAGGTTGATGGAGGGGGTGGGGAGTAAGGGGGTGGCCTGAGCGATTTATATATATATTTACTTATTTTAAACTTCGGATTCCTTTTCACTGGAAAACATTACTCAGACCAATTTGGTAAAAGATATCTGCGCTTGTATTTATATAATTGTGTGAATTTTTAAACAGATTTTTTTTAATGCTATAACACTGGTTGCAAACTGCCTTGTGAATAATGGTATTTATACCACAAAGTTATTTATAAGAATTCTGACTGTTTAACATAGCATGAGAAACTAACATCTGTCTTAGATATTTTTTCTCTGTTCCCTTGATGTCTAATTCTCATTTGCATGTGCTTAAAAATGGGTAAGCATGTCCAAGTAAGAATAGCTAATGCATGGAAATAATCTGCATATTTTTCCTAATTTGTACGTAGGTAAAATATCTTAGCCTAGGCTTCCAGTGAACCCTAATGTCCATCCATGAACGATCATGTCTCTTTCCCTCCTCACATTGTACAATTGGCATCCGATTGTGCAATGTATACACAGACGCAAGTTGCAGAGTATAAACAGTTGAAAGATACTCTGAATCGGATTCCAAGCCTTCGAAAGCCAGAACAAGCAGAGCAGCCGAATGTGACCCAGGTGACACATTCTCCACGAGGCGACAACACAGCCAGGGAGAACACAGCCGGAGAGCCACGGGAGGTAAGAGGCGCCAACTGCTCTTCCACGGTCGGGTCACTTCCCCGTCATGCTGTCACCAGGTGAACGGCTCTATATATTGCCACCTCTTCCTGTGCAACAGTGGTTCTCAAATTTGCACGTATATCGGAGCCCCCGGCAGAGCTGTTTTAACGCAGATAGTTGGGCCCTAGCCCAGAATTTCCAGTTCAGTTATTTTGGGATGAGGCCTGACGATTTGCATTTGTAACTGATTCAGCTGGTCTGGGGAGGATGCTTTGAGAACTCCTGCTATAGTGTTTTCTGGGAAGGAAATACTGGCTTTGTTTATTCAGGTGGGTTTATTGGTTTGAAGAAGCTGTTGTGTCTGAAGCTTTTTTTTAACCTCTTTTTGTTCTTGTCGTTTGGCTTTTTGGGGGGTTGGAGTGAGAAGACTGAATGATCATGAGGGTGTTTACAGCCCACTCGTGTTGAAGTTGCTGATACAGTCGAACTTGATGCTTTGTTCCACACAGAACAAGCCAAACGTTGTATTTAAGAGGTCTTTATAAAGCCATCAAAGGTATGAGTGCTAGTCTCTTAATCCACCCTTTTTTTTTTTTTTAAATTTCTGCTTTTCATAAAAATTGAGGTTTTGCCGAAGACTATCTTATAAGAGGGACATCCAAAGTAGGGTCATCCTTATCTTTAATTCTCACATATTGTTGTTTTAATCACATGCATAAAAAATGGCAAATATGGCTATGTGTCTCCCCAAGGAAGTTGTTTTTAACAGTGAATGTTTGAGAGCTGTGTCCTGAGTTACCATCTTATGGGAATCATTCAGTTGCTGTGAGAGGACCTCATGGAAGCCTTCATTCCTTTACAGACGGGACCTTCTGTGTCCTTCTGGACCCTTCTCTGCTACTATTAAGAAGACATGACCAGATCCCTGGCCTGGGAATTGGTTCTGTTCTCTCTCCTGGTCTCACTACCAGTTTACTGGATTAATTTATCTTTTAATGCCTTAGACCTTCAGTTTTTTCATCTGGGAGGTGGGGTTGGTAGTTCTCTGCTGTCACCTTTCTCATGGGAATGGCTGTGGAGATAATTGGCACGTATCTGAAAGCACTTAGGGCCCCTTAGAGAAATATTTCGTATAAAGCCAGGGCAGTATTAGGTCAAACGTGCCAGGTATGTGAGGACATTGGTAAGACATATCTCCAGAAGTTGTCCTCAGATGTCTGAGAGAGGGCTTTCTTCCTCCATTCATTTCACTCATTCATTCATTCATTCATTCAATTAATCAATCCAGTTTCTCAGTTATAGTTCTGCTAATTTAAGAAGAGGGCTTCACGTTTATTTCAATTTGGAAGAACAGTCTGACCAAAGATTGGACGAGGGGAGGAGTGATATATTTTCTTATGATATTGTATCATCTCTTCTTTGCCCCTCTTTTCTAAGTAATGAAGATCACATGGAAATCTCTGAAACTTTAAATCCAGGAAAATCCATTTAAATCAACCAATTTTAGAAGAGGAGTCCTCTGTAAAAAGATATGCCTTTTTTTATGTTGACTTTTCTGTATTAGCGATACAAAATACAAAATATTTCCTCTGATTTACGAGGAAATGCTATTTAGTACATAAAAAAAATATTTTCTTATATTTGGTTTAATGAGCACTATTTGCAGCTACCATGGGCATCTATTAGTAATGGCAATTTTTTTTATTAGTTAATAAAAAATAAACCCAATTCATCTTCAACTTGATCTTGTCCTTCTCTTTCCAAATTATATATTTTTTTAAAGTTTTATTCATTTAAGTGATCTTTACACACCTCCATGGGGCTCGAACTCACAACCCTGAGGTCAGGAGTCACACCTTCTTCCAACTGAGCCAGCCAGGTGTCCCACTCTTTCAAATCCTTATTGAAAACAGAATTTACATTGAAGCAGGTGACATAGACACTGCATTACTTGAAGGCTGAGGGATTTTTTCCCTTTTGTTTTAAAGGAGAAACAGGAGTTAGATTGCTTTTGAGGGAAGGGTCTGCTGAGATGTGGTCATGTGCAGGCTTTACTTTTGAACTACTTAACCGTATTGTTTCTGAGATGAAATTTTGCTTATGTTCTCTCTCTTTTATAAGTGAGATGACATAGTGAGAAGCATTAAGTGACTCCACTGCAGCCATACTTTTCAGTGAGGACTCTCTACTTCTAGACGCCAGGGTTTTGTTTATGTTGTAACCCCATAGAGATTATGTCACTGTTTTCAAAATGGAAGAGTGTCATTTCCAGTGATGTGCTTGGCCTAGGTGTCTCGAAATAGTGATGCGTGGCAGACACATGAAGCAGTTCGCAGGAGAACAGAAGAATCAAAACTTTACCCTCCCACCCAGAAGGAGGCAGACTTTCAGGCTCCAGCAGATCTGAACCAGCACGACGCGGAACCCCGAGAACCCGAGGAGCGGCAGGTGGAAGAGGAGCACAGAAAGGCCCTGGAAGAGGAAGCGATGGAGCAGGTCGGGCAGGCTGAGCATCTGGAGGAGGAACACGATCCATCTCCAGAGGAGCAGGATCGGGAATGGAAGGAACAGCATCGGGAATGGAAGGAACAGCATGAAGCCAGAGAAGAAGCCAACCTTCTAGGGGGTCACGCTCCGGCTGAGGTAAGAGGTCATCCACTTCCTGTCCACCAGGATGATGTTTTGTCAGCTGGGATAGGGAACGTGGCTTTGCTTGTAAACACTGAAAAAGCCTCCCCATATCTGACAGTCTCTCAAATAAAAATTGAGGGACTTCACTAAACGTTGAATGCACATGCTTAAGCTTTCTATTGTAATGTTCGTGGCTTAGCTGCTCACATGGCTCAGGAAGATGCCCGGTGGGAGGAGAAGGCTGCTGTCGGTGTGTGTATTTTCTTTGCGAGCAGCACATCACAAGGGAGCATCACGCTCCCTTCCTTGAGCAGTAGGAGGAGGCATGAGCGCCTGACTGGGCACTTCCCAGAACGTGCTCAAGTCCCACCGGCATCTTGAGGCCGAGAAGGGTCTCATTTTCTAGACTCAAAAGCCTCCCTGTCCTTGTTCATTTACTATCAAATGGTAGGTTGGCTTTTGCACATTCATCTTCAAGGTGGTTATTAAGTTGTCAAAAGGCTGATCTTAGCACTTAAGAATGCCCCACTGGGTGAGTATGTTTAACCAGTCCCTGCTCTGGCTCCCCCTACAGAGCCTGCCTTCTCACAGAAGTAAGGCTTTTTCCCTTTAGAAAATCCATTTTTATGAGACATCATACTTTAAAAGAACTGGAAGCAACACTGAGCGCAGAGGGCTGTCTCTCTTCTGCTGTCTCTAAGCCGATACCTAGCAGTGGGCTACTTGGCCTTTCCATAGATGCTGATCACCTTTTATTTATGACTCTGAAGCTTTGTGTGGCCTCAGACTCTAAGACTTCAAGCTGGTTGAGGCTCTGGGCTGAGTAGATGCAAAGGCCTCTGTTGTACTTCCACATTGTTGCACACTTCGCATGGAGAAGCCTCTCCCAGCCTTGTGTCCCTCATAGCTTTCTTCAAAAGTAATTCCCCCGTCGGTTTGATTTCCCTCACCCCTGCACCTTCTTTCCTTTGGTGAAAATTGCTTGTGCTTGTGTTGGTTGGGAGAGAGGGTGGGCAGGAGAGAGTGGTGGGTAGCCCAGTGGGGAGCAGAGTTTAAGGATTCCTGCATCAGTTCTTCCTTTCATTGGAAGGTACTTTGTTCTCATGCATTCTCTTTTTCTTTGAAGACTTTTTTTTTTTTTAAGATTTTATTTATTCATGAGACACACAGAGAGACAGACACAGGCAGAGGGCGAAGCAGGCTCCATGCAGGGAGCCCGATGTGGGACTCGATCCCAGGACCTCAGGATCATGCCTTGAGCTGAAGGCAGATGCTCAAGTGCTAAGCCACCCACCACCCTGGCGTCCTGAAGAATTTGGTCTTTGTCTCTCCACAAATATCTGAAATTGGCTTTCTTTTTTCTTTTCTTTTCCTTTTATCTTTTCTTCTTTCATTTTTTTATTTTTCTTTTCCCTTTTCTCTTTTCTCTTTTTTCTTTTCTTCTTTCTTGGCTCAGGGTAGCCTGAGATTGGTTATGCACTCCTAGTATTAATTGGCATCCTTGCATCTTCAACTCTTCCTGGAAGCACTGCCCCAGTTAACGTGAGGTCCCCAAGCACCCGCTTACGGCAGAGCCTTGCGAACATAACACTTAATTACGGTCCAAAACGGCGTTCTTCTGTTGTGTCCCCTTCCTCGTGAGAGGGAGCACACTGAACACCTGCCGGGACGCCGGCCACTCCGGGCGATCGAGGGTGGGAGGCAGGCGCCTGGGGCCTTTGCATCTACTCACCTGACTCCAGGGGTTCGCTCCGCCGGCCCTGCCTCCTGAGCCTGTCGTGAGAAACGAGGCGGAGGCGCCCCAGAGGTCCCGATGCCTTGCTCAGCTGCAGCTCGTTGTCCCCCAGGTGCGTCCTTCGGCCGGGCCGGCCACCAGACTCCGACCGGCGTCCGAGGAGCAGCTGGAGCAGCGGCCGAGGGAGCAGCAGGAGGCCGGGCGCCAGCAGAGGCTGCAGGGCCACGCGTGGAGGCAGCGGCAGCAGCAGCTCCTGGCCGGGGCGGCCCGGCAGAGGCAGGCGGGCCCCGAGGACGGGCGGCCGCGGCCCCCCGAGCAGCTCCGGTAGCCTCCTGGCCCCGCCCCGTGTCCTCCTTACTTATTTTTAATTTCTGAAGATCTTATTAATAGAGAGACAGAGTGAGCGAGAGAGGGGACACAGGAGGGACAGGGGAGGGGGAGAAGCGGACTCTGCACGCAGACTCCGCCCTGAGCTGGGAGCCCAACACGGGGGACTCGAACCCGGGACCCTGGGATCATGACCTGGGCACACCCCGCCCCCCCCCTTGATCCCATCAGCAGATGGCAGTAGCTTTGTGTGTGTGTTACCTGTGAGCCTGAGGGGCTCCCCTGGCTGGGGCAGGACGACGACTTGAAAGTTAAACGTCCAGATGTTTAATTTTTAAAATAAATGTTTTTTTAAACATTTTTAAATAAATGTCCCCCCCCCCCCCGATTAAAAATGTTAGGTCTCTAAGCTTAGTGTAGCTCTCAAAATAACCTAGCAGGTTTGGTGATGACTGTGTTTTACTTCATCACTTCAAAGGTGTCTTCGCTCTTTCAAGGCATCCTTTGAAATCGTATCTGGAATCCTTACGAAGCCTGATAGCAAAAGGTGTAAAAAAAAAAAAAAATCTGACTCTTTAAGAAAACGTGGAAAAATGCATTTATTACTACCGTTAAATATAACTGACTTATGGCCAGTTGTGCTCCTTAATTTGTCACTGGACTGATCATGTTTGTGCCGTTACAGGCAGCAAGCTCGCTACGATGCTATGGATCATGATATCGTCCAGGGCGCGGAGGACCAGGGCATCCAAGAAGAGGAAGGAGGTGGTGAGACTTCTTAGATGATGCATATGTTAATTGGATTACTTGGTAATACAGATTATCAACCCAGTGCAGTGGGCACGTGTGAGTACACACAAGGGAGGTCTGTGTGCTGCGTGTCTTTTTTTGTTGTCGGTGTTAGGTGTTTGCCGGTCCTCCGGAATGGTGCTCGTTGGTGGCCCAGACTATTCGAGATCATGTATTTCCTTTCTGATGTTTTTCCTGTCGTTTAGGCTTTTTGTATACGGAACTGTTATTTCTGACACATTATCCCCGGGCTGCTGTACTCTGGGAAATGGCTCCATTTTCACCTTACCTTGAAAGCCTTTGGATCATTGCCTTTAAAAGTTTTTCAAATTAAGGCAATAGTAGCTTTCACTGGTGGTGAGCGGCTCCTGTGTAATTTATCAAATATCACTTGCTGTGTAACAACTAGAAAGTAGCCTCTCTGGCAACTCTAACACTCAGACAGGTATCCTTTTTTTAAAAGAGCCTAAAAGAAGGTGATTACCCAAACTCTCTGCATAGCCTCTTCTGATATTTTATAGCCCTTATAGTCAAGGAATCGTTTTCCTTATGTCCCCCTGTACGGCACTTTAAGCTTTTTTGTTCCATTATCAGTAAGACGGGAGAACAGTTTGCTCTCTTATTTATTTAATGAATCCCTTGGTGCACTTGAAACCTGATGGTAAGTTACCTTGCATCCCTATTTTCTGTAAGCTAAATACTCTCTATATACTTAACCTTTCCTCTCACAACTTACTTAAAAAGTTGTTTGTTCTTCGCTTTGTACGCTCTTATCTAAATTTCCTTTATGGAAATTTTTTTTTTCCCCCGGAAAAAAAAATTACGTTTTGCTTTAAGCAGCAAGTAAATGTGTGTGCGAGATGCATCTTTGTGGTGGCCGCCCTCATCGTTGCCATATCGGACCACACAGGATGGGCTAGATTGGCTTTGAGCTCCACAGATGGGGTTGTTCTTTCTTCCGTCTCCTGAGACGTTACCATCTTCTTCTGGTTCCCTGCTGTTTCCTCTCATGGTACCCCAAATAACCTGATATAGCAGCAGCGTCCAGTGGACTGGGCTTTCCTGTAGTGAGGAAGTTCTGGTTATCGTTTGCATCACAAGGAGGGGGGGATGCAGCTGCCCTCATAAATATTTGTTTTAGAAGGTAAGCATGGCATCGCTTACCCACGCTATCTCCTGAGACACACAGTCTGGGGAAGGGAACATAGTTTTATTCAGAAAAGCTGAGATGTATGCTTTGCAGTGAACTAGCCTCTCTGGAGGAGAGATTGGGTGAAGTGGTCTGGAGGAAAGCCCACTGGGGGCTTTTCTGGGACTGAAGGGGCACAGTCCCGTCCGGTTCACCTGCACTGATGTCATCCCTTCGATTTGCTAGCCTATGAGAGGGACAACCATCACCAAGATGAAGCAGAGGACGACCCAGAGAATGGACGTGAGCCTCAAGATCACGGGCCCCACGAAGCTGATCCGGAGTCTGAGGCAGATGTAAGTGTCCCCTCTCTTGGTCACCACACTTGGAAGCCCCCAAGGCGGGAAGGAAACTCAAAGGTTTGCCCGACACCAAGCCTCTGGCTCCAGCTCCGGCTGCAGATGTGTCTGTTATGTCGGCGCAGAAGGAAGGTGGCTTGTGTGATGGCATAAGCAGTGTCGCTAACTGTAAACCGAGGGTGCTTGTGTGAGGAGACCGGCCCAGAAGTTGTTCCGGGAAAACGTAGGAGGAGTTTCCCTCTGCCAACTTCTATATTAGTAAAAGTAAGACTGAGAAAAGCAATATTGAGAGGCTCGAAATATGCAGTCATTCTGAAAGATTTTAAAAAAAAAAAAGAGCAAGTGTGGGAGTTAGAGAACTGGAGGAAGGAAGCTGACCATTAGGGGCCCATTGACCAGCGCGCTGGAGCACTGTGTGTGTCGTGTGACTGTCATCTCCCAGCAGGCAGGGACCATTTTAATTAATAACATCGGTAAGGACGTGTAGCTTGAGAAATGAAAAAAAAAAAAAAAAGACAAAACTGCTCAGGTACCATGGGGCTGTAGCAGAATTAGAATATAAATTGGTAGAGACCTACTAACGGGGAATGTTCTTTGTGTTTCCTGGGAGAGGACCCCGACCAGGCAAGCAAGTGTCCAGTGAGTGTGTTCTCGTGCATGTGTGTAGATGCGTTTTACAACTTACTGTCCTCTTGTGCTAGTAAGTCAACTACTGTGCTTGTGAAATTCAGTCGATGCTGTCATATGGGTCTTGCTTGTATGGAAAGAGGGATCCATATGGCTCTGTGACAGTCATTGGGAAAGCTTCCTGATAGCCACCTCAAGTCCCCGGGTGACTTTTCTACGTGTGCGAGGCTGTGGCAAAGCACAGTCCTTCTGTGGTCACTGGAGCCGCGCTTGTGACAGTTCGCTCAGGAAAGAGCAGGTGCTCCAGAGAGCAGGACACAGCTAGAGACTGTGACAGGACGAGAGTCTGTAGTCACAGCGGCAGGGGAGCAGGTGTGCCTGTCTGAGAGGGATGGAGGGGCAGCAAAAGGACGCCTGTTCCAGGCACCGGCCTCTGGGGCCTGCCGTGTACCTTGGCTACTTGACTATAACCCTTGACTCTCCCGTCAGCGGTTGACAGGCTCTGGAGAACACACTGGTGGCCTTCCTCCCATTCCTTCTTTTAATTAGAAAGTGTTAGTCTAATTGTCTCTCTGTCTCATCTATTTTCAATTTTTTTATATAATTAAAAAAATTTTGTCTGGCTTCACTGAGTTATAACTGGTCGTCCGTTTGATTTGGATGGAACAACCTTGCCTATTCAACTTTATTTATTACTTGGTTAGGGTTGGACCCAAACGTACTTGGTGTGTACGTTTTGTGGGCCCTTGCAAAAGCTTTGGGTACTTTTTTTCCTGAAGAGAATGTGTTACGTTTTTCCCATGCTTTCACACGCACTATCGATAATGCACAAAAAGAAATCTTTACAACAAGAGATTGTGGAGTGATTGGCGTCGTGTGAAGGTGATGCTTTGTCACTCTATATTCCCAAGAAGAGTGTCATCTGCACTTGCAAGAAGTGTACAACCGGGGGTATGCGCACAATAAGTCAGCGAGACCGCGCGCTGAGCTCTTGACCACGTTCAAGGCTCCGAGGTGAATTGGATTGGAGTAGAATCGTGTTGTCGGGAGAACACCGACGGAGACCAAATCTCACTCTGAGGCCTCCTCTCTGGGCAGCATTTGCCACTTCGGTTAAGTGTCCTGTTGGTGACCCTGGAGTGATCAAGAAGCTCCCGCAAGCATTACCGTTTCTGCCCAGCTCGGGCTTTAAAATCTGAATCTTTATGAGGACATGCATTATTTTGAAAGGTGCTCTGGGAGTTTGAGTGGAGGAAAATAGAGATGACTCTCAGGTTGATATCGTGAAGGGCATTTGTGGAACAGCAAACCCGAGAGCTGCTGTGCGGGACGGCGAGCGGGGGAGAGGTTTTTCAAGATACGTTGCTGAAGACTGGGTTAGCTCGTTTGTGTGTGTGTGTGTGTGTGTGTGTGTGTGTGTGTGTTTCCTCCTGTCTCTGGCTGCTGCAGTGTCTCTCTTTCATGGTGGTGTGTGTCGTACAGAAATTTGTTCCATGCTAGAAACTGAGTGCTTGCATTTGGCTTAGCCCCTTGTCTCCTCCACAGCCGCTTTCTTGGGTCCTCTGTGGTGGGGCCTCCTCGCTCTTTGCCTACTGTCCACCCACTTAACACGTGAAACATTGCTTGTGTCTGTATCAAAATCAACATACTCACCAAAGGAGTTACAGTTTGCCCATCTCCATCCCTCATCTTAATGATTTCTCCTACTTCGTCTTTTAGCTTTTTTTTTTTTTTTAATGATAGTCACAGAGAGAGAGAGAGAGGCAGAGACATAGGCAGAGGGAGAAGCAGGCTCCATGCACCGGGAGCCCAACGTGGGATTCGATCCCAGGTCTCCAGGATCGCGCCCTGGGCCAAAGGCAGGCGCTAAACCGCTGCGCCACCCAGGGATCCCCTTAGCTTTTATTAACTACTTCTCTCGCTGTCCGTTTGTCATGCTCACATTTCTCGTGATCGAATTTGGGGGACCGTTTTGGAATCGCTTGCAGACAGCAGGCGCTGTTTGTTCTGATTCCGTCAGCCTCTGACAAACAAAGCCGAGGTTTTCTCTTCTGACAGTGGGATGTGCACTTGCGAGTCTTGGCAGGGATAGATCTGAACAGTCTGGTGAAGGACGATTTCATTTTCCGCCAGTGTGTGGTCTTTCCAGTGACATTAAATTTGATCCTGGATGTCGAAGTAGTGGTTGCTTTTTATTAAAATTTTGCAGAGGGCAGCTGCAGAGGATATAAACCCAGCAGATGACCCCAATAATCAAGGCGAAGATGAATTTGAGGAAGCTGAGCAAGTGAGAGAAGAAAATTTGCCAGATGAAAATGAAGAACCAAAGCAAAGCAGTCAAAAGCAAGAGAACGGAGAAATGGAGGAGCATTTAGTGGTAAGCAGACGCTACTACAGAGGGTTTAAATCCGGGCATCTTAGTAGTAACTGCTTGGTGGATGCAGGGTTAGTCCAAACACACACTGACGGAAGGTTTGCCTCTTTGGTTGGTTTTTGAGCCATTGTGTGAAATGTTAGGCCCACACTGAGAGAGAGAGAGGGTGACACACCTCCTAGGTTTTGTGTTGGGAAGGATTAGTCATCATTTCCTGGCCACCGATGCATCAAAAGTACATTTTTTATGGCAGCAAGCCTGCCCTCCCTTTGAGCGTATTGTAAAACTCATCTCCAGTGTTCAGTAACCTGAGCTTCCCCTTTTTGTTTCAACAGATGGCAGGAAACCCAGACCAGCAGGAGGATAATGTTGATGAGCAGTACCAGGAAGAGGGAGAAGAGGAGGTAGGGAGGCCAAACGCAGGCCCCTGATCAGGCTGCTTGGTGCATCGCACTCACCTTAAGCGGCGGCATCGGCTTTGACACGCCTCTGTAGACACCTGCAGAAAAACATAGGCAGGATGAGAAAAGGGTGCTTTCAAGAGGAAATGGACCATGGAAGTAGAGACATTTGGTTAGGAGGTAACAAAAACAGGGCCATAGACTCCTTCCTTCTGGTGCTCACTAGAAATTTTGAACTAAGAGAGACATTCGGCCTTCTAGGAACGGTAGACTTAGGTCTGTGTGATCTTTGTAAGAATATTTTCTCCTGTTTCTGTTCCTTATAAAAGAGAGAAGAGAAAAAAAAAAAGAGCAAAAAAAAAAAAAAAAGAGAGAGAAGAGCAAAGCTTTGCCTATTGTGGGGGGGTCTGGTGTAACTCCTGTAACTTGCTCTGTAGACATTGCCATAGTTCCGTCTCACAGGGGTGCCCCACAGTGTCCATCAGGGTACACTTGGCAGCCTCCAAAAAAATTGTTAGAGTCTCTACATTTTGCTGCTTCCCTCCTAAGAATTTCATGTCATGATGAAATTTAACAATACAGAAAGGGAAAAATATGTAAGGAGCTCAGTTGAATAAAATGCATTTGGGTGGAATTTCTTTCTTTCTTTTTTTTTTTTTAAGATGTTATTTAGTTCATGTTATTAGAGACAGCACACGCGCATGGAGTGGGGAGAAGGAGCAGAGGGAGAAGGAGCGAGAATCTCAAGCAGACTCCATGCTGAGCACAGAGCCTGACACAGGCCTCAGTCTCACCACCCTGAGATCAGGACCTGAGCCGCAATCCAGAGTCAGCTGCTTTAATTGACTGTGCCACCTAGGCGCCCCATGGATGGAATTTCTTAAATTTCATTTTGGTTTCCTTTTCATTGGAAACTTCTGGCAGATTATTGTTAGTTAGTTTTATAGAGCACCTATCGGGGTGGCACATCTGTGCAAGCGATGGATGGGTGCAGTTGGTTGTGGCTGGTGAGTCACAGTGCTCTACTCTACGGATCACCGAAGCTCCGTACCTGGGGACCTGCTATGAAAGAGGCCAACGCCCCATGTTTCGTCTCTCTCTGGCCCAGTAAATGGTCCACTAAATTCAAACTCTAGTTCAGAGGGGTTTCTCAGCCAGGCTTCTTGCCTTTGTGGGGCTTTGGCCCGAAGGGGAACTGCATGAATAGATGGACAAGTGGCAGCCTAGACCAATCCCCCCACCACCCCTGGGGATCCCGCTCAGAATACATGCGCCACTACACTCGTGTGCACAGTTCCCCCAACCAGCCCTGCTTTTTTATTTTTGCCGTATTTGTTGTCCACTTCGCAGACCTAATGCTAAAATTTGCACTTATCCTGGAAAAATAGAAAAGGATGGTGCTCTTTACAGCCATTGGCGACACATAGCTCTAGTCACACGCACTCTAACTGGTTTGGACTTTCTGTTCTTTCTCTGTTCTCATCCTACTGTTCATCCCTATCAAGAGCCTGAGCTATGTTGTCACAAGAGTTAGAAAAATTAGCAGTCTTGAATATTAAGGCATTTGGCAAGAAAAAGGTATTTGTCTGGACTTCTCTTGTAACAGGATGTCTGGACAAATATTATTCTGTTTCATTGGGTCAGATGCCAGGGATCTGGGAGGGATTAAAAGAGAAGAGGTTCACCTTGACTTCTTTTTAAAAATGCAGAAGGGTAAACATAAAATTTTAATCAGTATTTACTGGTTACTTTTTTACCTTCATATGATGTCAATTAAGGTGAAGAGAGCACTCCTGTATCCGAGAGGGATCAAGGATAGGGGAAAAAAGAAAGAGACATGAGGGGTGGAGAGTGGTGACAGGTCGACGTGAGGACCACTGCTCTTTGTCCCTCATGTGGGCTGAACCCACCAGAGCCCTTTACTCTCCCTGTACCGGGCCCCAGATCCTGCTTCTCCTTCTCTGGTTCCCTGCTCTGAATTCCTGTTTGGTGTCTCGGCCCCACTTTCTGACCCTCTCTTGCTCTTATATAGGCTCAAGGTTGTGCACCCTCCCATGTAGGGGTGCTCTCAGCCTGCCTTTTCCCTCCCCATCCCCAGAGGCCCTTGCACAGGCTGTGTTGCCTTCCTCAGGCAGTTCCTGAGATGGTCAGCTGTTGGATCTTCCCACCTTTTCCCATTATTCCCAGTTCTTCCCTGGAAAAGGGAGAAGAGTGGTTCCCAAATACCATTTAAGGACTAGCAATAGAGATGCAGTTCTCACCAGACTGCAGCAAAATGAGAAAGAGAGGAAGGCAATATGTGCAAACCCATTTCATGTTGTTTGTAAGTGATGCACATGAGACATTTGTGGGATGCTCTGAAGACCATGCACCACCATGTCATATGCGTCCTTATCTTCACTGAGCCTCAGAGTCTTCTAGCTGCCCCAGCAGACCACAGGGAGGTACGGTCCCCCTCCCGTCCATCCCATGTCACCTGCCTTCCATCAGCATTTGCTCCTAGGGAGGGAGTGCGTCTTGCCAGGGCCCTCCCTGCTCAGAGGTATAGCCCATCACACTTGTGACTTGAGCTCAGAGAATAGGACCCAAGACGAGTGTGCCATTTGGAAATTTGCACTATCCCCACATTTTTTTTTTTTTAATCTTGGTGCCATAGCATTACCCTTCTAAGACAGAAAAATGATGGTTATGAACAAGCGTTCGTGGCTTCTTGTTTGGGACATTCATGTGGGGATCCCATCCGTATGTTGCTTACTTTCTAGACTTTTTATCTGCTCATGAGTAAACAAGACAAATTATGGCATTTCCAAAAAGAGTTATGGGTGCTTAAAAGTGATTGAAATGCTCAAAAATATATATACGCTACATGACCACTTGAAAACCCTGAGTGCTCATTTTCTCCAAATATAATTGGAAATAGGTCCATCTGAACACTCGTGGGAGAGCGCGCACTAGGTTATTTGGTACATTCAGTGGGACTGGGAGCCTGTGGGTGCCCATGGCACAGAGCCGGCCAGGCAGCACACACGTGACCCGTGACCCCTGACTCAGCCAGCAGTGGTGTCCCTCACGAGAGCCACTGGTGCTGAAGGCCTTTCCTTTGTCACATTCCATCCCCGTGTTTGGACCCCAGAATTCTGGATTGCTTCAAGTTCAGCCTTCTGGTCCGTGGTGTCTCATCCTATGGCATCTTTGATGTGTAACACCAAAGCCCATTTTGGCCTCAGTAGATCTGTCTTATTTTGACAGTTAAACTTTGCTGCATCATATAGGGACCATTTCTAAAATGCCCCAGACACTAGATTTCAGTGAATTCAAAATGAGTAATGAGGAGTAGTGTTGTAAATCTCTGACAAGATGTTTGCATCAGCTTTATCAAGATGCTAAGGAGGGTCGAATGTGGAAGACCTAATTGGTGTGTCTCCATTAGAAAGGAGTCACCTTTGGCTTCTCTTTTTAAGTCTAAGTATCTTTGAAAATTAGAAATGCCGTATCATTTTGTTCCTTTTCAGTAGTGCCTTGTGAGATGAATTTGCATTACTTTTGTCCCAAACATGAAGAATATATCTTGTATTTATCAATAAATTTGAAAATCACAAAATCTTTATTTGTGGTTCTCTCTAAAGAGTAACTTACAGAGGGCTTCTTACCTCAGAATCTATTGACAGCTGGTAAACAACCCAAATTTTCTATAAATAGATCTCCAGGGAATAAAAGAAGGAATTTATGCAAGGGTGTTCATCTCTAGCCAGAGACGTTCTTAATCCCCTAGTCATTGTCACTCAAGCTAGTAGCTCTCACTATTAGCTGTGGCTAAGAGTCACCTTGGAGAGTGTGTGTGAAAGGCACAAATTCCTGGCTCAGACCTTACCCTTGAAGATTTTGATCTTACCTGTGGAGGAACCTAGGAATTATTCCAGGAACACACTGTTTGGAGAAGCATTCCTCGGACAGGTGGCCACAGGTAGACTCAGCGGAGTCTGAATCTCCTGAAACTACTGTGTAAAATGATGTGTATTTGTGCCTATGTACATACATTTGCATTTCTTCCCAAAGTCTTAAAAGGGCCCATGACCCCCTGCCCTCCCTCCCCCTGACAGAAACTTAAAAATCACTGGTTTTATCACACCTTTTTATTTTACAGATGAGGAATTTGAGCCTCGGAGAGGTTGGCTAAGTTTTTGGAACTCACCAGCTTGTTATTGTTGGAACCATGATTGGAGCCCCCCCCCCGCCCCCCACGTCTGATTTTAGAGGCTACTGTACTTTAGTATAACAAGCACAGTAACTAAGTAATGGATACGGGCAAGTTCTTTGTAGAAGTTAGTGAATGCAGAAGGAATGGTGAAATTAGAGAGTCACCATTTCTGTAACCCCTAATTAAAACAAGTGACTTAGGAGCCAGTCATCAATGGATGATATCACTAGGTGAATGGAGGTCAGGGAATTTTATCATGGAGCATCCGGATGAGGCAGTTGCCTTCTGAGTGCGCTGTCCGACTTCAGTCTCAAGAAAAGTGGGACGAGTGTTACGTGCCTTTTGGTGTGATGAAAAAATAAATCTGCAGCATCACCTTTGAAAAATTCTTGTTTTGCAAATTGAATTCATGTAAGTCTTTAACTTCCTTTTGTAAGAAATGTGAGGTCTAGAGGAATGAGTTAAGTCATAACTTTAAAGAAGCTGGTGAGTCCAGAGTGTGGGTCATTCTATAGCAAAACAAGTCAATAGCATTAAGGCAAAAATGCCTTCCATCAGCATTTTCTCCTAGGGAGGGAGTGCATCTTGCCAGGGCGGAACTGATGTTAGGCATGGCCTTTGTTTGGATAATGATTAGGCTAAACCAGCTGTCAATAGACATTTTGAAGATAATCAGGAAAATGCTAAGTAGGAGCTAGACTTTAGATGGTACCATGGGATTATTTATCAGGTGACAATGGCATTACGATTATATAAGAAAACGACCTTGTTTTTAGAGAGACATGGTGAGGTGGGTAGGGGTGAAATTACAGGACGTCCAGATGTCCATGCTGTAGGCAGACATCCACAGGCTGCCAGTGCCACTGAATGTAGCCAAATAACCTTGTACGCGCTCTCCCATGAGTGTTCAGATTGACCTATTTCCAATTATAGTTGGAGAAAATGAGCACTCAGGGCTTTCAAGCAGTCACTTAATATATATATATATATATATATATATATATATATATATATATATATATATATTGAGCATTTCAGTCACTTTTAAGCACCCATAACTCTTTTTGGCAACGCCAAATTTTTAAATAATAGGTCATCAAAAACATAAAGAATACTGATTGATAGGTCATGCGGGAGTGGCAACGTTGAGCTAACTTTTGAGCCTTGTGGATGGCTGTAAGGAGTTCAGTGAATTACTTGCTTTGCTTGTGCTTGCTTGCAAATTTTCCTAATAGAAACAAGTGACCTTATTTTTATACAGCCAGCATTTGGGAGCCAAGGTTTTAATCCAGGTCTGTCTGTCTCTTAAGCTCCGCCACCGGGACATGTAAATACAAAGAATGCCCTGTGCCTCTGTCCCCAGAATGTATTTATTGGATGCCATTGTAGTTCAGTGGCTGTGAGTCTGGCCGACACTGGGCTGATTAGAAGAGGTTCGTAAAAGCTGGGCTCTGTCTAGGGCGTCTTTGAAGGGTCATCGTTGTCAGCTCATAAGAAGCCAGGTTCCTGCCAAAGCTTGTGCGGTGGGTTGTGCTTCATTCCTGTCACACCTGGGCTGGACACCTTGAGGCAGCCCCTGATTTGTTCCTCTTGCATTGTAACACCTGCGTGCTTTCCTTCCCCTGCCCATTTCTGGGATTTTTAACACTCCTCCCCCACCAACCAAATTTGGTAATTCTCTGTGTTGTTCAGGAAGACCTACTCTTACACCCCTGTCGTAGGACAGGTTAGGTTTTCTTGTAGTCCCAGGACTCCACATGACGCTTAATGGATGGGCAGCAATTTTTTGAAATTCAAGTGACTCCAGTCTTTTGGCATACCTATGGTTTTCAAAATGGTTAAGCTAGAAAATATTTTACCTTGTATTTTTGTGGAATGTAACCATTAAATAGAGACTAGTCTGCAAAAATATTCGGATGCTTTCTTTGACCTGTGTTTTGAAAAAAATAGTTGGGACCCATGACAGATACATAATAGTAATGGCTAAAATAAAAATAGTGCACTTAAAATTACTTAAAACAGTAATAGCACACATAAAGGAAAACTACTTAAAACTACTTCTACTTGGGCAGCCCGGGTGGCTCAGTGGTTCAGGGCACTCTTCAGCCCAGGGCATGATCCTGGAGACCTGGGATCGAGTCCCACGTTGGGCTCCCTGCATGGAACCTGCTTCTCCCTCTGCCTGTGTCTCTGCCTCTTTCTCTCTCTGTCATGAATAAATAAATAAAATATTTTTTAAAAGAACTATTTCTACTTAAGTAGAAAACTACTTAGAACAATGAAGAGATGTAGGGATTTGGGGCAGTTTAGTAACTATTTCAAGAAGAAATTGAAATGCTTGTGTTCTGGGTTCTAGATATGTTAGCCAGAGAACTTTATATTCTTAATTATAGGATTAGATGTACACCTTTTTTTTTTTTTTTTACTACATCATGTGCATGTAATAAGGGTGTCTGTTTTCTGTGTCTTTAACAGAGCAGATGCTTTTTGTGTTCATTCACTTATTCATTCATTGCCTCATACGTTCATCAATATTTATTAAGCAGCTGCAGTGTGCCAGGTATGCATCTAGGAATGGAAGACAATTGAGTGTAAGAGAGACGGTTCTTTCCTTCCTAGAACTCACATTCTATCAGAGCCTTGAGACTTCTAGAGTTCCTCCATTTGGAAAAGGGGAGTTTTTAATTTTATAAGCTGAATTTCTTCAGGTGCTATACTTGCAGGATTAACACTTATTCAAAGAAATGAGAAATTCAGACACGTAAGTCCTAGGCTCTAAATCAGTGGCAATGATTTTTTGTAGGGGGTGTATTACACATCTCTCCATAGCTAATAGACAAATCAGGTCTCTGATTCAAAAAGACTTGTCTTTTTTTCAAGCTTATTTTTAGTTTCTGCTACTCATTTTTTTAGGATTCTGTTTGTTTATTTGAGAGAAAGAGTGAGAAAGAAAGTGCATGCACAAGCGGAAAGGAGGGGCAGAGGGAGGGAGAAGCAGACTCCTGGCTGAGCAGGGAACCCACATGGGGCTGGATCCCGGGACCCTGGGATGGATAATGACCTCAGCGGAAGGCAGACTGACACTCAGCCAGCTGAGCCACCCAGACTCCTCATTTCTGCTACTTTTAACGAACATTTTAGAAATCAAAATATGTTCTTGCATAAGAACGTATTATATGTTCATATCATAATATATTAAATGATAAAAAGGGTCACCTAGTATCTCTGGTTTCTTTCAGGCTCAGGAAG
Organism: Canis aureus; assembly: GCF_053574225.1. Lineage (NCBI taxonomy): Eukaryota > Metazoa > Chordata > Mammalia > Carnivora > Canidae > Canis > Canis aureus. Next base: position 37,480,283 of record NC_135641.1, on the reverse strand, counting down.
ATTTGACTGAAGAGAAAAAAAGGGAATTGGAGCATAATGCTGAAGAGACCTATGGGGAAAATGAGGAAAACGTACGTACAGGACAGAGATGTCCACTGCGTGCTTGTACATGTGTAGGAGATACGTGTGGCCAGTTGGGTAGGTACCAGTGGGTACGTTTCACGTGCTAGTGGTTTAACAGGCCAACATAGAATTAGGAAAACTGTGACAGTATGAGGATTAGGAAAGACTAGCACTGCTGCGTATCTGAACATTTTTCTGCACTCATTTCCTTTCTCTACAAATGAATAACTTCACATTTTTTTAAAAAAAGGAATTATTTATATCACCCACTCTATCCCCTATCTCTTCGTTTTTCCTTTTATCTTTAAGGCTGATGAAAAAAACAACGATGGCGAAGAACAAGAAGTTCGAGATGACAACCGCCCCAAAGGCCGAGAGGAACCCTATGAGGAGGAGGAGGAGGAAGAAGAAGATGGGGTTGGGGCTGCAGAGAAATCACAGCGAAGAGCGGAAATGTAGCAGTGCCCCACCTCACGGACGGTGCTCAGCCAACGGATTATTTTCAAGCTGCTCAGAAACAAATCTGCCTACTGAAACTCTAGGATATTTAATTACAAAAATTAAAAATTTAGACTTTTTTTTAACTTTTGTATTAGAAATGCTCATACATTTATATGAATATATTTTGATAACCTAGGTTTAGAGCTTCTTTTATATTTAAGCTAAACACAAAGGAGAAGAAAAACAATAAAGCAAACCTTAGCCTTTGAATCTCGTTTTCATAGATCATGTGATGTTGGAAAGGGCACCGATTTTGTATATTTCAGCTTGCTCCTTTTCTATCTTCTAGTTTCCAGGTGTTCGGTTGTTAGCCTTGAAGAAAATACAGGATTTCAAATAGGGAATATTGCAAAGCGCTGTGTAGCCTTTGAGGAGAATGGTCAGTTTATTAACTGCTGCCTTTCTGAGGTTCTTGCGTATAGTTCTGATGGAATCTTCGTCCCTCTGTCTGTCTCTGGAATAAGATCCACTGCAGACTGACGTACAACTGGAAGGGCATTTTGATTATACAGACGTTGTTTTTCAGACTCTTCATATCAGTTAGAAAAATGTTTGGCTTTACCTCAAATCACAGCCGTTCTGGAAAGGAATTGGATTTTAAAAGGAGATGGTACCTAAACTCGCGCCACAGTGTTCTGGACTTTGATATTCCGGTATTCAAACAAGATGGGACACAGCAGTGTATTAACCTTCTTGAAGGACTGACACCTTGTTTAGTAACTAATTTAGTGTGTGTGTGTGTGGGTGGTATGGTCTTCGGGAGCACACCCTTCAGTTCTACTGAAATCATCTAGTGATATCCTTGTTTCAATATCTAGTTCTCTACAGTAATATATGTATTTCCCCATCAGCTCTGTTCCTCATTATGTAATCTCTTTGATGACAAGTATGAATATGAAGGCATTTCAGATGATACAATTGAATAGGATTATTTTTTGAAAACTATACAATGAAGTACCCATGATGATATATATGATAGACCCTCATGATTTTTCTGTTTTCAGGGACCCAGGCCTGTGTGATGCCCATGGATGGCATTTTAATGACTACAAAAGTCCCCTAAAATTAAAAAAAAAAATCAAAAATTTCTTTTGAGATCAAGACATATTTGTCTTTTTACATAAAGATTTTTAAATATCTAGAATTAGGTTATATAATTCATATGTGTGTGGTTTTTATAGTAATACACTCAAATTAGTAAAGACAAATTTAATTTCTACCATTGTATGAATGTAATGTTAGTTTTTAATAACCACACTCATGTATGGTTTTGATTATCCCGGTGGAGTGATTGTGTATGTATGCATAGGAATGTTTTGTTCAAATGTATTTTGGATTTTCAATAATCATGAATCAAATTTTACCTTTATGTATAAAAACCCTTTATGTAATGTAAAATGTATAATATTGTACATAATATTCAGAATACAATTATTTTGGTAAATTAGTTTGTATTTTTAATGTCCCAGTTGCAGTATTTAATTATTTGAACCACCTTGAAACTTGGTAATCATCAATAAAGCTATAAAAAGCAAGTGGTAAATCTTTTAAAGTCCTTGATTTCTTATTTCTGATCTTATTCTTCAGTTGTTTTTCATAAAGAGAAACATTTTAGGAGGCACCAGCCTATATGAATGAATTATAAAATGCCCTCCCCAACCTTTTCCTACTTTCCTTCTCTCTTTAATTGGAGTGGTACTTTATTTTCCCCCTTTTCCTAAAGAAAGAGCTAAGAATTGTTATTTGTGCTAGTTCTTGGGGAAGAAATGATAACCAGGTACAAAAATGTAAGAGACTATCATGTGAGCACACACAAAACAAAAAAACTATTAAATCCTCCCTTGGAAAGCAACCATCACGAGCCATTGTACTCTGTATGACACCAAGTTATAGTCCCATTCTAGCTAGTGTTTGGAAGAAAACTAATCAAAGTTGAGCTACATTAATGAGATGAGCAGAAACAAAATGTCACTTGTATTTATCTTGCCAATTAATCTGTGACTTTTGGTGCAGCTGATAAATCAAAGGATTTGGTCCCAGTGACATAATCAGAAGGGGGAGGAAAGGTCACATTTATTAGGGATGAGTACAATGGAACACAAAAAAGCTATGTTAGTACAATGTAATGACAAGATATTTCTAAGAGTGATTTTAAAAGATCCTGGAGTAAGAGTATCTTCTGAGCCACGGGTAATTCACAGCAACTCGCTTCATAAAGGAAAATTATTGACATCAAATGCCTTCATGACGCAGGAGGTGTGCAAACAGGATCCACTGTATACCTCTGGCGATCCTTTAAGGTTGATGGAATCCCCCATCTTACAGCTGAAGAATTTTGCCCTCCTGGAGCATTTGACATTGCTTAGCTGCTTTGAGTTCTTTGTTTTGTTTTTATTCCTACACTGTGGTGCATCCACGCTATGGCATGTTGCACAGCCGTTAACCAAAAAATATGTCAATTTATATTCTTGAATTCTCTTCTGTCTTCTATTGGACTGTCTCTTCCTAGTTTTCTGCTTACCATCCTGGCTACTTTTTCTCAAGCTTTTCTTCCTCCCCCCCCCCCCCCCAGGATTTTCTGCTTCTATCTGCCCTTAAATATTAGTGTCCTTCAGCTTTTGTCCTGGAGGTCTTTCCTCTACAACCCTCTCCCCATCCATGTCTAAGACCCATGTTTCCTGATCCATTTCTTTAGTCCGGCTTTTGAAGACCTGTTCCACTTCAGATTTATAATTTTTAAAGCTGAATTTGTCTTTTTTCCCTGCCTAAAACCTACTTCTAGGTTCAGCATCTCAGTTCACTAAGTTTCCCAAAACAGACACAAAGCTTGTCCTCGATTCTGTCTTCACTCCCTACAGATGCTACCAAGATTTCTTTAAATTTGACCTTTTTTTTTTTTTTTTTTTTTTTCCATCTTTACTATCCTGGTTCTGGCTGCTGTTACCTTTTTTTACTTGGACTATTACAACAGTCCCTTAACCTCTCTCATTTGCTCTTTCCCACCAATCCCTAAAATCTGTGCCAGTGTGATTTTTCTAAAGATAACATTAACACTCCCCCATTATAAAGTTATTTAATAAGTTGCTATTCCACATAAGAAAAATTACGAACTCTTAAATATAACTTACATAATCATGATCTGGCCCCATCTTAGCTCTTCAACCTTGTTATTTTCATTCTAATACTGAATTATAATAAGTCTGGCTCGTCTTTGTGAAATACATTCCTCTCTTAATGTCTTGTAAGCCACCTTAACTAATGCCAAAGCTTGTTAATGCAGAATAGCTGGTGTCCATGTTCTCAGTCGTGTGGAGAAAATAATCTACAGAAGTAGAGAACAAACTTAACCCGCAAAGACAAGCAAAAATCACCGGCAGAGGTAAGACCTGTGGCATTTTTTTGGTCCTTATATCTTAACCATCCTTGATGCCAGCCGAGTCTACCCATGGGTTGATAAATAAGAAAATCCTACTTTTTCATTTGAGCTAGTTGGAAATGGATTTGTCACTTGCCATCTGAATATTCCTGACTAATACTTAATATTCAGTTCCTTTAAATCATGCTTTCCTGTATCATGGTAAATGTACTATGTACTCTCTGCAGAAAGACTGTTTAATCCTTTTTCTCTCTCTTCTTTGCCTAATTCATTGAGTTAGGTCTCCCCTTAGATACCATTTCCTTTGGGAAGGGTATACCTCCCACTCAACCCCTACCCCAGTCTAGGTTGCATACCCTTTCTATGTCCTTCTAGAACATCCTATATTTCATATTGCAGTACTCACCACAGTATATAAAAACAGCCTATAAATTTACCTATAGTCCTCTTGACATATGTTCTGTTAGGATGGAGACTTTCTCACTTACTGTTGCAACCCAAATACTGATACCTTCAATAAATATTTATGAGATGAATATTTTAGAGTTCTCATCTAAGAATATCAAGTATTTCAAGATCATACAACGAATAAATGGCAGAGCTAGGGTTCCTTCCCAAGAGAATCTGATTCCAATGTTAATTCCAAATGAAGCCAGGGTTGAATGGATCACTATCCAGTGTCACGTTCTGAGTTTCATATATTAAGAAGGTGTGCTTTAAATTCTGCAAAAACAAATCTAGTGGGAGTCAAAAATTTGATAAAGGAGCAAAACCTCAGCCATAGGCTCTTAAAGAGGAACCAAGAAATTTGAATTATTTGACCAGAGAAAGGTATATGGTCAAAAGAAGATGTAACATTGTATGTCTCTCTTCTTAGAAGCATCAACTGTAGCATGAAGAATAAAGAATTTCTTGAGAAACACATTGGTGGAGTTATGAAATCTAGAGAGGTTTTCAAATTAGAATCCATTAATCAATTAAGACTTACAAGAGCCCCCGCCCCCCCCCCCCCCGCCGCCCTCAAGCCAAGGAATAGATGAAATATTCTCTTAGAATGTCCCTGGGTCTTGTGACTGACTGCTGTGGGAGGGCCAGTTTTTATGGTGGAGTAGGCCATGTTTCATCCACTGATTGGCCTTTCATCTGCATACCATTCCTCTTCTGCTCTTCATTTGAAGAAAGGCCTAATCCTATAACCACAGACTTGGTCCCCAAACCAATCGTTGTGCTCCATCTGGGATTTCTATGAGGCTTGATAAAAGAAATGCTCTCTGGCTGCTCTGATGATGGCAGGAAATGTACATCTGGAGCTTCCAGGAGTCATACTCCTCATGACAGGGGGAACACCCAGTTGTAGCAGGAAGAAATGAAGCTAATACAGAATGAGGGGCTTGGGATATAAGGGAGGAAGAAGGAAAGTGGGAAAGGGTGAGAGACAGAATGATCAAGAGGATGGTATTCAGATTCCCAGGTTCTGACTTCCTTTGATTTCCCTCCGTCTTTATTCCCTTAGGCAAATTGGAGGTTCTTTTCAAACACATACAACCTAAAGAACACTGATTACTTCATATATATATATATATATATATATATATATATGTATATATATACACACATATATGTATATACACACACACACACACACACACATATATATATATATATATATATGCTTTTTTTAAATAGTATTCTGTATTAGTTTCATTTCTTCCTGCTGTAACTGGATATTCTCCATGTCACAAGAAGTATGACTTCTGGAAACTCCAGATGTACATTATATAGATAGAAGATAGATGATAGATGATGATGATAGATAGATGATAGATAGATAGATAGATAGATAGATAGATAGATAGATAGATACAGAGAAGAACAAGATTAGGATGAGAGGAAATACTTGGCATTAACTTTTCATCATATTGCCCTAAAGGTAGCAAGTTTTAATAAATAATGACATGTTTTTTTGCCAATCCCTTGATCTTCTTGTTTTTGCTTGGATCTGTCTTTAAGGCCCAGAGAATCTGTGTTGAAAGCTTTGGGATTATTTTAATGAAGTCAAGAATACTCATATATCCTCCTTCTTTAGTCTACACCAAAGATTGGCAAACTTTTTCTCTAAAGGGCCAGATAGTGAATCTTTTAGTCCTTGTGGAGCATAGAGCCCCTGCCACTGTACTGTAAAGATAGCCAAAGACAATGCATAAAGGAATCGGTATGGCTGTATTCCAATAAAATTTTCCATAAACAGAAAGCATGCTAGATTTGGCCTGCAGGTTGTAGACACCTGTTATATATGATCTGAATGCTTGCTGTAAAAATGATTATTTCAATAGAAAATAGAGCATTTTGAGATCTTCAGGTATCACAAGCCTTTCTGTTTCTTTCCTATAATCCCTTCTATTTTAAGTTGGCAAGCACTCAACATTATCTCAGCTGCTGCATTTGTACACTATTTTAAGTAATTGGAAATGAAATACTTTTGTCCTTCACCATCTTGGCCGACCTTGTTCTTACCATTCCCTATATGTTACTAATGGAGCTTGAAATTAAATGTCATTTCTGTTTGTCTGTTAACACATACACGGAATTCTGTATAAGGTACATGCCTTTTAAAGAACTGATCCATTGGAAAACATGGGTTTGAGCAAGATGAGATGACTTCTTTTGGTCTGTGTGTTCTTTCTCCTTTTAAGACTTAAAACATGGGAAGCAATTACCAAAACTGCCCATTAGTACATTAATGATAATCCGATTTGTGATCTGCACTCCAAATGCTTTTTCAGGTTCTGTAGGTGTTCTGATTCCTGTTAAGTTTATGCATCCTGGTGGAATTAGACTTTTTTTTTTTCCCCATAAAGGCAACTTGAACATCTTTACATTCCCTTAGCCCTGGCCAATTACCTCCTGTGGTGGTTTTAAGGTTTTTCCACAAAATCTTTAATAGCCATCCCTTTAATAAGTAGAATCTAGTTTCCATTCCCTTGAGTATGGGTTAGACTTAGTCACTGGCTTTTAACAAATAAAATTGAAGGGAAGTGATGGTGTGTGACTCAGAGATTAGGTCACAAAGACAATGCAGCGTCTTCTATGTTCTCTCTTGGAAGCCAGGTACCAGCCTTATGTTGAGACTTACATTTGTGTGGCAAGAAATTGAGGCCTCTGGCTAGCCAACAACCAGTGAGAAACTGAGGCCTCCTGTCCACAGCCGCCTGAGTGAGTTTGGAGCAGAGCTTCCAGCACTAGTCTAGCCATCAGACTACGAGTTGAACGCAACCTCATTGGAAACCCTGAACCAGAACGACCCAGACAAGTCGTTCCCAGATTCCTGGACCACACAAACTGAGATAATAAATGTTTATTCTTTTAGGTTCCGGAGTAATTGGTTACACAGCAGTAGATAACCAATACATCTTCTAAGGAGTGTTTATAACTCAAAGTAGAGACGCCAGTGGTGAAGAGGATACACAGCTGCCTGGTAAACCTGGGTGTCGAGCCAGTTGCTTTGCTGGAAGCCACATCTAGATGCAATGGTGACAGAAGGTGAAGTTCAACTTACTGAGTTAAATAAATTGAACCCGGTTTATTTGTTCAAAGTATTAGATTATTTGGGGGCAGATATTAGTAGCCTCTGACACAGTGTTACTCAACTTGGATTCACACCTGAAGAATTTCTGAACGAGGAATACCTGGGCTCCGCTTCCAGGCACTCTGGATGACCAGCACTGGGGGGTAGTCTGGGCTTCAGGATTTATTTTAAATCCTCAGGTGTTTCTAAAGTGCAGCTAAGATTTAGATTAAGTTAAAAGAAGGAAAGAGTAATGTTCCTGCCCCAACATCTCCCTACCAGATGGTAAATTACAATTTAAATTCTGGGATTTCTAGATAAGGCTTGGCAAGAGAAATGCTCCCTGGCTCCTCTGATGATTAAAACAAGTCTCAGACCAACTCAGCAAAGCAAATATTTATAGGTAACCAGAACAGACATTAAGCTTCCCTGAAGTCTTCATCAAGGCCCAGATCCCCATCCTTTAGGCCTTCTAGACAGGCAAAAGGTGTGAAAGAGTTGCTCAGGACCAATCCTATAATATCCCAGGCACAGGATGGAGCTAAATTTCTGGCCAGATCCTGTGCCTGATAAGCTTACGAGGCCCATGTCTTCCTGCAATGGGCGCTAGGTTTACCAGGTGCACGGACCTCTCTTGGGCTGGGGGGAGGGGTCAGTACCTGTACAGCTCACCCACCTATTTTGAATACAGTTCATTCATTTCTAGAATGAAAAAAAAAAAAAAGCATCTTTAATACCCATGGTACTAACAAAACAATGCTGCTTTAAGTGAAGAGAGTAAAAGATCTTGTGGTAGTGGTCTCTGGAGTATGAGACCACCAGTTTCCCAGCCCTGGATGCATATTAGAGCCACCAGAGAAACTTTTTTAAAAGAGCCCTGTCCTGACCCTGGTCTAATCAAACAAGAAATTCTGACGGCAGAGCCTGGACATTGGTCTTTTTATTTTATTTTATTTTATTTTTTTAAGATTTTATTTACTTATTCATGAGAGGCAGAGAGAGAGAGGCAGAGAAACAGGCAGAGGGAGGAGCAGGCTCCATGCAGGGAGCCTGATGTGAGACTCGATCCCGGGTCTCCAGGATCATGCCTTGGGCTGAAGGCAGGTGCTAAACGGCTGAGCCACTCAGGCCGCCCTTTATTTTATTTTTTTTTATTTTGATTTTTTAAAAATAAAATGTTTTTTTAAATAAAATTTTTTAATTTTTAATTTTTAATTTCATTTATTTATTTGAGAGAGAGTGAGGGAGAGAGAGAGGCAGAGAGAGAACATAAGGCAGGGAGGAGCAGAGGGAAAGGGAGAAGCAGGCTACCCACTAAGCAGGGAGCCCTATTGGAGGCTGGATCCCAGGACCCTGGGATTATGACCTGAACTGAAGACAGATGCTTAACTAACTGAGCCACCCAGGTGCCCAACATTGTTTTTTTAAAAAAACCTCTCAACGAGTCATGATCACCAGGGAGTAGGGTGGCAGGGAGGCGTGATCCTAAGGGGTTGGACACTCAGTGGAGCAGTTTTGGGTGGAGAAACTCTTCTGGATTCTGTGAGAGTGTTACACAAATCTACAGACGTATGAGCACTCTCAGAACTGTACCACAAGGGGGACACCTGGGTGGCTCAGCGGTTTAGCTCCTGCCTTAGGCCCAGGGCATGATCCTGGAGTCCCAGGATAGAGTCCTGCATGGGGCTCCCTGCATGGAGCCTGCTTGTCTCTCTGCCTCTCTCTTTCTCTCTCTCTGTCTCTCATGAATAAAGAAAGAAAGAACTGTACAACAAAAGAGAAGGTCGATCTTATTACATAATTTTAAAAATAAAATGTAACTATTAAATTCTTTTTAAAAGCCTCCACTGATTCTAACGTACAGCCAGCACTGGGAGGCCACTGGGTTGGATTCCTTCAAGAGATGAGCCATCTCAGAACCATCTTCGGAACATGTTTCCATATGGAAAAGTTTCCATAGTTGGGGCACCAGCAGCAGGAACTGCCTACGTTAACAAGCCGCCCCTGCCCCCCACGTCACGTATCTATGTGTATGAGCACACCCTACTATCTATGCTGAAGTAGTCTAAAGTAAATCAAAAAATAAATAAATTAAATAAAATAAATTAAAAAAAATAAAGTAAATCAAAAATACTCTAACCGTGAGATATAGCTGCCTTTTCCCCATTCACACTGGGGAATGTCACAACATCGCAGTGGAGAATTGCATGAGTCACTAGTTCTATTAATCTCTGCTCGTGGAGAAAACATTCATAATGCAATTGCTTTGCCTCAAAAAACACTGTTTCTCAAACCCATAAACTGTGGTTTTGTTTTGTTTTTTTTAATAGAATAACAAAGAATCCCAAAAGGAGAGGAGTTTGGCAGTTTAATTAGTTTCTGAGTAAAATCATAGGAAGAAATAAACACATCTCGTATCACAAAACAGAGTGCAGAGAATATGTGTTTATATCAATGACATAAAAGTTTCAAGAAACAGCTCATGCCTTTTCCGTTTTATTCTATTTCATGGCAGGGTTAGTCATGACTCGTTATCTCGATATCAGGAGGCACGAATGGTGAGAAAAATCACAGTGAAAATAGTCTGGGCCACTATAGCCATGTGTCTGTGCATCTTCCTGCCACGCGGCCAGGAGACACAGGCATTTGGCCCCTGGCTGTATCATTCTCAAGCTTTCTCAAGTTGGGCAAGTTTCTCCACTTTTGTGTGCCTCCACCTGCTTACTCATTAAATGGGAACAACTGCAACAGCCTGTGGGCTGTGGTTGGGAACCACTGAATCCTTATCTGAAGCACTCAATTCCCAAGTTCCTCTTCCCTCCCTTATAGTTAAGACTCACTCAGAGAGAGCCCCATGCAAGCCCTAAACTGTTTCTTAGCTTAGAGGCCACAAGACTAAACCTAACCTTATGGTCATTTTTTTTTTTTTTTAATGTTGAAAGTCAAGTTTTGTTTGTTTGGTCTTTTATATTATTTATCACGTTTATTTTAATTCCAGTGGCGTTAACATAAGGTGCTGTATTAGTTTCAGGTGCACAACATAGTGATTCAACAATTCTGCACGTGACTCGCCCCTCATGGTGATAAATGTACTCTTAATCCCCTATTTCAACACCCCCGCCCCCCCCAACCATCAGTGAGTTCTCTACAGTTAAGAGTCCATATGAGACTATAAGAGTCTATAAGAGTTTTATGGTTTGTCTCTTTTTTCCTTTGTTTTGTTTAACTTCTACACACAAGTCAAATCATACGGTATTTGTCTTTCTTGGATTGTAGTGTGGTTTTCTTTCTTTTTAAGATTAGAGAGAGAGGGGAAAAGAGAGAGAGAGAGAGAGAGAGAAAGCAGGGGGCAGGGAGGAGCAGAGGGAGAGAGAGAATATCAAGCAGACTCCCCCCCCCCCCCAGCCCAGGGCCCAACACTGGGCTCCATCCCACGACCCTGAGATTATGACCTGAGAAGAAACCAAGAGGCCGACGCTTGACGCTTAACCGAGACACCCAGGTCCCCCCGACTGTTTTCCTTTAATGGTGTGCGTGCTAACTAGGTCTTATATGAAATATTCAAGTATCTTAAAAACAGTATATGTAGTTTAATGCCCAGTGATTCAGGACAGTCTAGGCTGGAGGCGGGAAAGGGGTCAGGCAACTGTTGTGGCCACAGAGGACCGAGTCGTTTTGAGACAGACGGATCGGCCCCAGCACACCCTCCCTTTAAAGAACCAGAGAAGTCTCTCTGCTGTGGATTTGCTGGTGGCAGCAGGTAGTGTCCGAGGGGCAGGGTCATCCCTGCTGAGGAGCGTGTGCCGAGCAGCCCGGAGAAGGGGAGGCCGCACCAGCCCCACTGAGCCCTCGGCTCCCTCCGGGCCCTGGGGGACCTGGGGGATCTGGGGGATCTGGAGGCCCTGGGGGAGCTGGAGGCCCTGGGGGACCTGGGGGAGCTGGGGGAGCTGGAGGCCCTGGGGGACCTGGGGAACCTGGGGGAGCTGGGAGAGCTGGGGGACCTAGCCCGCCCGGGGGGTGTCCTCACGGACTCAGAGGCCTTCCCCAAACCTCAGCGGCTGGAAACATCTGCTCCACGGACGGAAATAGAAATCATGCAGGATGCAAACTAGTACCACGGGACGAGCCAAGGCAGCTGCCTTCAGGGCTCAGCTTCTGTTTCTGGTATTTGGGGCAGAGGCAGGGCAGGGGCAGGGGCAGGGGCAGGGAGGGACAGGGGTAGGGCAGGGACAGGGAGGGGCAGGGACAGGGCAGGGACAGGGAGGGGTGGGGCAGAGACAGGGCAGGAGCAGGGAGGGGCAGGGAGGGGAGGGGCAGGGACAGGGCAGGGACAGGGAGGGGCAGGGAGGGGAGGGGCAGGGACAGGGCAGGGGCAGGGAGGGGCAGGGAGGGGAGGGGCAGGGACAGGGCAGGGACAGAGAGGGGCAGGGAGGGGAGGGTCAGGGACAGGGCAGGGACAGGGAGGGGCAGGGACAGGGCAGGGACAGGGCAGGGGCAGGGAGGGGCGGGGAGGGGCAGGGAGAGGAGGGGCAGAGACAGGGCAGGAGCAGGGAGGGGCAGGGGCAGGGAGGGGCAGGGTGGAGCAGGGGCAGACGCTTAACCGCTTAACCGTCTGGGTCCTAGACAGCGTCCTCATTGACTGTGACATGCAGACCCTTCAGGATAGGCCTAGCCATTAGCTGGTAAATCTCTTCTATGACGACTTCAAGAGACGGCATTAATTTTACATGTATCTGAGAACCTGATATAAGCATATGATCTGGTTTAATGAGGAGGTGGCTCAGCAACCTCATCTGTATGGAGAATTGATGAATTAAGAGGTAATACAGTATTGTGTATATTCCCTAACCCACAATTTGAGGGGAAATCACTCAATTATTAAACTGCCTCCCTAATACTTTTCTTCCACTTAGAAATTATAATTATGCCTTTACCTTACATATGAAAAATTAATGAACTTTTACGTTTCAATGGCTAGGATAAAGATCTAGTTACCAACTTCATCTCATAGTCTTCTCTTGTGTCTTTCTGTTATTTCCCTAGGGATAGAGCTCCAGTCTATCTTTATAGGTGATGCCAACAGCAAGTAAGCTTTTCTGGTGATTCAAACACACTTAAGTCCCAAATGTAAAATTTGAAAAAAATTCCAACTGTAAATATTACTTTTGTGCCAACTGAAAATCATACATTTTTCCATGTTGCTTGGAAATGTACTTAGCCTCTTCAGTAGTATTTCTTAGAAAGTGAAGAAATAGCTAAAATAACAAAAAGTAGTAGTTCTAGGTTCCTATTAATAGTGTCATTATTTTTAAGTATATTTGAGTTGTGTTTTCAGTATTTAATGTACTTATCAAGTGATATCAGAAGCAAAGTCTAAATGAATCATTTTTCTTTGTCCTTCTTAGTCCAAACTGAAAATATTCCTGGAGTAAAAAGGGAGGACATGGGTGAGCAAATAAAACAAATGGTTCAAGTGCTTTTGTATAATCACAAATGGCTTTGTGCAGTTAGAACTGACTTTAGCAATTTTTTCTTTTGTGAACTTAGTCAAATAATTGCCAAATCCATTATTCAACAATTTAACATTTATTTAATGAATGGATTAACTGGAGCTTTTGAGATTATTTCCAAAGCCATTGTATATTTTTATGAACAACCAAGAAGGAAAGGTCATCATTTCGTAAAGATAACGGGAGGAGGCCTGACTTGTCTTTCACTAAAAGTTCTATCCAATTAATTGTACAATATGAGAAACCTAAAGCATTATCTTTCAGGCAGGAAAGAAATGGTCTATTGTTAATGGAGAAACTATGGTATTAGTTTCACATCACCATATAGCATCAAATAATTAACCGGCAGAGATTAAGTTTATTCAGAAGCTTAAATAAGCAATTTACACTGCTTTGAAAAGTGATTATTAGATAAATGAAGATCGTATATGTTTACAATAGAAAAGAGTGATATTATAAAAAATAGTTTTTCTGGTTAATGTCAACATAATTGAGGTGTCAGCAAATTTCTTCTTCTTTTTTTTTTTAAGATTTTATTTATTTATTCATGAGAGACAGAGAGAGAGAGAGAGGCAGAGACACAGGCAGAGGGAGAAGCAGGCTCCATGCAGGGAGCCTGATGGGGACTCGATTCCGGGTCTCCAGGATCACGCCCTGGGCTGAAGCTGGCGGTAAACCGCTGGGCCACCGGGGCTGCCCAAGGAAGGTGTCAGCATATTTCTACCTAACAATGAACGCATCCCAAAACTTGGCATTAGTGTCTCCATTAGCTTCTGGAGCTGCCATAACAAATTAGCACACGCTAGTGCCTTAGGACCATGGAAATGTATTTTCTCACAGTTTTAGAGGCTAGAAGTCCAAAGTCAACGTGTCTGCAAGGTTCATTCCTTCCGTTCTGAGGGAGGTTTGGAGGGAGAGTTTGTTCCAGGCCTCCCTCCTGGCCTCTGGTGCTTGCCAGAAATCCTTGGTGCTCCTTAGCTTGCAGCTGTAGCACCTTCCTATGTGTCTCTGGCATCACATGGTGTTTTCCCTGTAAGTCTCTATGTTGTCACATCAGCTTCTTATAAAGGCATGTGCTGTTGGATTGGAGGTCCAGTCTAGTCTAGTACGATTTGTCACTTCTGCAAAGACCCTATTTCCAAATAAGGTCACGTTCTGAGGATCTGGATAGACAGGGATTTTGAGGGACAGTCCAGTAGAATGTCTTAACCATTGGAAAGAAAAAATGAAGAGTTTAAGAAAGTGGCTCAGAATATATTTTTGGTATTCCTGTGCTTAAACCAACAAACAACTGTATTTGGGAAGTATGTTATTAAATTTTATCAGACTAAAGAATTAGGAAATAACTATTAATACTATATGCAGAAAATGTTGGCATAGTCTCCATACACATTATCGGAAAGAATCAATAAATATTTATTGAACATTTCCTATGCCCCAGGCACATCTTTGTAGAATATTGGTCTTTCATTTATCTGAACATTACTATTGATTAAAATATTCATTATATCCACTCTTGATTGCTTGTAATACATAAAGTAGGGCATGAATTGTTGGAAAAAGGAAAACAAGAAAGACCTATCACTTTTCCTCAAAAGCTTTCAAATAAAGGCCTACTTACTCTATTGTAAAGAAAGGTGCAGTTTGGTAAGTGAGGGTATGACAGGTTGCTACCTATTGGGCAGGTAGTCATGGGCAGGTTAATAAACATTTCTGTATCACACTTTATCTGTAAATAGGGATGGTGAGATGTGTATCTATCTCAGAAGATTGTTGGGAGGATTGAATGAGTATATGCATGAGAAGTGTTCAGAGCCATGCACGAATGAGGAAGCTGTTTATAGGTGTTAGTTACTATTACAAAAGAAAAAAAAAGCTGGTGCATTACCAACATTTAAGGATGATATGAGAGTATTGTGTAACATCTTTTTGGGACCCAAATATTTTCCATAAAATGGTTTCCAGAAAACATTGGGTAACCTGATGGTTATAAATTATTTATTTGAGACACCAATTCATTATTGGCAGGAATCGTTTGTCTGTTTTAAGTAATGAGTGGATACTTTTTCCTTGGAT
Organism: Canis aureus; assembly: GCF_053574225.1. NCBI lineage: Eukaryota > Metazoa > Chordata > Mammalia > Carnivora > Canidae > Canis > Canis aureus. The sequence continues at coordinate 37,465,192 of NC_135641.1, read as the reverse complement.
AATGTAATGATTTATTCTGGAGTTGAGCTTGCTGTTAAAAGCGAATCAGTGGAAAACTTAAAACACTCGAAGAATTTGAATTCTACTGGTGTGTTTTTGGTATATTTGGGTTTGAATGTTTCCTGCTGACATGTCCTGGGACAATGGTTGCGACAGAAGTCTGTACTTGTCTTCTTTCACCCCATAAAAAGAAACATTGGCCCAAGCAAAATAGGATCGTCACCTTGAGCGGACCCTTGTCATGGGTTTCTGTCCCCAAAGAAGAATCTCTTCTGCCACTGTTTACCTCTCAGACCAACTACTTCCTGGGATGTGTATTGACATAGACAGAAACATACCACCCTAGAGTAGTTAAATTACCCTGATTCTGATGTTTTCTTCCCCCCAGGCAAGCTAAGGCTAGTAGTGAAATTGAATGGAGCCTGGGTGACCCCACAAAGCTTGTATGAGTGCAGTTCTATCATTGACTATTAGACAGTGCCATTTATTTATTTATTTATTTATTTATTTATTTATTTATTTATTTATTCATTCATTCATTGACCAGCCATACTCAAGGGCATTTACGGGTAGGAAATAGTGGGAGGAAGTGAATTTAGGTGCTTAAGATAGGGACATGCAAAATCTATAGATTGCAGCTGTAATCCACCCAGTGTGTTCATTAAGGTACAACTGGGTGGAGAAATCTGTGCTGGACCGGCTTCCACAACTCCCTGGAGGGTGGCAAACCAGAGGTTCCATAGCTACAATTTTGCAACATCCATAACCTGAAAAAGAGGCCGCTGCATCCTTCTCCTATATACTTAAATGTGTCTTCAGTTTCTTCTATTATGCCTACTTCCTGCAAGTGATTTTTATGGTCCTTAAGAAGAGAAGGATAAGAATAAATTTTTACAAAATTAAACTAATGCCAGATACGAGTCTTAAGTATTAATTAGGAAAGCTGTAAAATATCATTTCCTAGGAGACTGATAAATGTTCTAGGTTAAACGGATTCCACGGTAAAGTAAGTTTGAGAAATAGGTTAGACTAAAATTGTTAGGGTAACCATATAATTTATTGTCCAAGCTAAGATACTTTTGAGACAGAAAGGGAGCACTATTGATAACTGTGCCAGAACAAAGGCATACAGCGGGATTGTGCCGGGCAAAAATTGATATATGGTCACCCGACTTATTGCACATCATATTAGAACCTTTAGAATAATAGTAAACGTTTGCTTAGAAAGAAAATAATGTAGAGTATTTTAAAAAATAGATATATGGAACATGTTGAGGGTCTGGGTGAAATAGCATTTGTGAAATGTCAGTTTTAATTGTGTACTTAGGAACAGTGGTTTCTGCATCCCCATCCTCATTTCAAATTTTAAAAGAAAGTACATAAAAACCAAAGGGAATTACCATCTCTATATAAATTTAAATGTCTATGGATGATGTTAAATTCTTTAATGAGGACTTTAATTGTGCAGTATAAATCCTTGGGATTAAAGGTTTCTAAGGATGGCTGATATCCTATTAACTTTTTAATAATGTTATAATACCCCAGGAGGAAATTAGGTCTGTCCCTAAAGAGCATTAGAACAGTCTGCCTATTTTGCCCACATTTTTATCATGGTGACTTTTGATTCTAAGAGTCTTTTACAATTGTTTCAGGAGAATGCTTTATTGTAAGTCCCATTTATTTGTGGGCATCCGATCATTTAAGAGCAGATTTCCTTGTTGCTGAACTATCCCTCTTATAGTGTTGGCAAATATTTCCAACTTTATAAAATGATAATGAGAGTTTAATGGCTTTCTTTACCTTCCAGGAAAAATGGTTTCTAGCACATTAGAGATACAGGACTTTGCTTTCTCTGGAAAGACAAAAACCAAAATTGACCCTAGTTCTCAAGATTTAATTCACCAGTGGTTAATTGGATATTATTCTCAGCATGTTTCAGTCTGTTTTCAAGGAGATCTAAACCCACTGATTAAAAACTAGCAAGATGAGGAAAGAGCAGAGAATCGTGGCCTGAAGCATGAAGAAAGTAGGACACTGTCGTTCAAAAGAAAATTAAGTCTTTCAAATAATGGAACAGCATGAAGAGACAGACTTGTGCTGTTAGCTATACCTAGAACACTGGCTTGAACCGAGGTAGGCAAAGGAAGGCTACCAGGGGGGTAAGAGGCAGGTGCATGGGAAAAGTTAGAGGTTGCTGGGGGAGAGTAAGTTACAGGGAAAACTCAGCCTGCCTTGGATTAACGGCTGGAACATTGCAGGCACTCCACAAAAAAAGGTCAATATTCGGTGAGTATTTGTTGAGTGAACGAAAGACTCCCAGTAATCAGATCTTCCCTCAGTGTTTTGCTAATGTTAACACATTGACTAGGAAATGCTGTTTGAATGTAGAGATAAAATGATGGTTTAGAACAGCTCTTCTGATTTTCTTAAGATCCTGAAACAGAGGAGAAGATAAAATTTACATTCCCTCCCTTTTCCCTTGAGCAAATTATTAAGATTCAGATTCTTTGCAAGTTTAGAAATGATAATATTTGCTCTATCTTCCTCACCTGTTTGTTTGAGGATCAAATGAGATAGTTGTAAGAATGTATTATGAAAGCATATTAGGTTTTTATTCGGAGGGAATATCAATGATTTCCCTTAGAAAGCCTTTTCTCATCCAGCAAGTGATCAAGTGCAACACAGAGGAGATGCAACGTGGAGACGCATGGTTGCCACATGCGTATATGCTATTAATGGAGCGGCATGAATCAGTGATTCTGAAATTTTCAGTATGCATTAGATTCACCCGCACAGTTTTACAGCATACCTGTGTCTATGTCTTGCTCCAAGAAATCCTGATTTAATTAGTCTGAATAGAGCCCAGGAACTGGTATGTTTCCAAAGCTCCCTAGATAATTCTGTATGGAGGCAGAGTTGAGAATTACCGTTTTAGACCAAAGCTGGGGTGGGGAGAGAGAGAAAGGAGAGGGAAATAGAACCTATTGTTTCTCCTGTATGAATTCAGCAAATATTTACTGAATATCTATTATGTAATAGACATTGTTCCAAGCACGGGGCACATATTAGGATTAACATAGACAAAATCTCTACCTTCTTCTTGAATTTTATATTCTAGTTGGGAAAGGCAGACGATAAATACCTATTTCATTGATTCTAAGACATCTATTTTCCATAATTTAAAATCTCTAGAACTATTATGTAGCTCATAGTGGATACATAAGAAAGCATGGCAACATAATAGTTATTAGGCAGTTTAGTGGTAAATAGAGCAATGGCACTTATCATTTTGGAGATCTGAGTTTTAATGGAATATAATAATAAAATTCTAGATAGAGTTAAGGGAGATGAACCTCTCCATAATCAACAAAACATCATCCTTTAATCCAAAAGTTGAAAATCTTAATTAACATAATCTTAATTAACAAAGCAATCCTTAATAAACTATCAACCTAAATAAACACCGTGATCTCTTCAGCAAGGTTTCACTTCCCTGGATCAGCACCATAATGCTTTCAGGAATTTTAAATATTTTACTGAACAAATACTGTGAACTTTTTCAGTGTATGTTATCAGTTTTGAGACTCAATTATCCATGAGTTTCTCCACATCTTGAGAAGTGAGGCATTGACTACGTCTTGTTTCAACTATCGTTTAAAGGATGTTTGTATAGCAAACAGCCTTGGAAGAAAGAGGTAGTATTCCTCTCCAAAGCAAAGGGCAGGCGTGCTTACTGTAAAGTGTAATAAAGATAATGTGTCCCTCTAAGACAAGGAATAATTATCTTATTTTCCACTGTAAAATATTCCAGTTCCCTAAGCTCAGGGTTCCTCTTCTGTAGACATCCTGCTGCATGTTCAGGCTTCATATTACCCTTTTTGCATTCCCTTTTGGGAAATGGGGCTTAGGAAACCAGCACAAAAGATGCTTATACTCTAGCTACCACTACTATTGCGATGAATAATAAACTATTCTGCGTCTCTGACCAAGAAATGTTATACCATCAATGGACATTCATGAAATTGTGGTTGGCTGACTGGTTAGCATGCAGGGAAGATAAATTTCAGACTGTTCCTAGTTCTTATCAATTAGTATTCAAATAGGCTTTTTTGAATTTTGCTAATTTAGGATATGGAGATGATTAATAGAATACAGTGTCCTAAGGGGCAAGGCAGCCAACATAAATACTGCTAAACGTAAGTAGTCAAAAGAAACCACAGCTAGGAGACTGAGGGCAGTTTCCCCAATGAAAAGTCATAATCTCTGGCCTGACTTCTAGAGATGAGCCAGTTTTCAAACCCAGAACCCACTTAGTGAAATGAAGGTTGGGTTCCCAGGAAAAAGGGCACTGAAAGACGTGTGGTAGCAATTCCCCAGTATTGCCCCAAAGGGACCCACAAAGTAGCAACATACAATCCCCCTGTTGCAGTTGGGCTAGTTGGGAGTCAGATAAATAAATGGAATCTTGGCCCAGGTCCTACTCATAATAGTCCATAAACCACTGGTGGTCATTTTTCCATTCTGAAATGAATAATTATAACAGGTGTACCCAGCAGTTGAAAGAACCCCCATATTGATTGCCTGGTCTGTGGGATAAGAGTGGTCACAAGGGAGAGGCCAGTTGGAGCTCCCCTATCCCCTGCCAAAATAGTAAATCACAATTATTTTATGTTTCATGGGGGAATGGCAGGGATTATTTCTGCCTTTAAACTAAAGATGCAGAATTGATGGTCCCCATCATATTCTATTCAAACCAGAAAAATCCTGAAGGATGGGAGTAAATTGTGCCAGATGTGTGATGTCTTTGCCAAAACAGGATACCTGGATTAAGGTATGTAACATGCAGCCTTTGATATGGTGAATTCATCCTTTTCTAATCCTTTAGGAAGAGAGTCAGAAATGGTTCACCTTCACTTGGGATGGATAAGAGTATACATTTGTGATCTTGTTCCAGATCTTTGTTAAATTTTCTCTTCTCTCACAATATAGTCAAAAGGACCTGGGCTGTTGAGATAATCTTCAGGACATCACATTGGTTCCTTATAACAGTTATATGTTACATTGACCAGACATGCAAGAATTGGCAGATACATCAAAGACCAGAAAGGGAGGAAATAAAACCCTTTAGGTCCTCAACAGCGTAGGTTATAAGACTTCCATGCTCTGGGGCACATTGGGATATCCCCTCAGAAATAAGGAACCAATTGTTGTACCTCCCACCTTTTAGAAAGAACACAGTGCCTGGTAGGCCATTTCAGGGCTAAAGACAGTAGATTCCAGAGTTGGAAAATGATTCTAACTTAGCTACCGAGTGATATAAAGCCTGGGAACATTGAAGCTGGCAGAGGAAATACTTCAAGAAAGGAAGGCAAGGGAGGGGAGGAGAGAGAGGAAAAGGAAGGAGGGGGTGTGGGGGATAGGTGACAGACCCGAAGGAGGAGAGGATCTTACACTTAGATGTTTCTCACAATGTAGTTTTTTCTCTCAAAGTGTCTAAGCACTCTCTTCCTCACCATGACTTTGCCAAGGCTATCCTTTTACAAATTAAAATAGGCAAGGTCAGTCTAATACGGAGACATGACAACATTTCCAAAGAGATGAGCTGCTTGGCCCTCAGACATAAATAATCCATCCAATTTAAATATGGCTGGAAAGAAGAATTAGAGGAGTTTTAAGTAGATTTTTATGGCTGTATCACAGAATTATTTCTCACAATACCATTCTTATTATGAAAAATTAAAAATAGCTTAAGTGCTAAGGAAAAGAGAATAGCTAAATAGATTGCTGCATATTCAGACCTCGGGTGGGATACCATGTAGTAATTAACAAGACTGTTTAAGAAAAATGCTCATGAAAAAAATGCTCATGTTATAATAAATCTATATCCATATATATCACACCATGTAGACAGAAGGTATGTAATAAATCATTATCAGTAGGAGCAGCATCAACATATTCATAACAATAAAAAAGAAAAATATCAACCATTTATTTATTCTACAAATAGTTTATTGAGAGTAATTGTCAATATAATATCCATGAAAGCAGGGATTTTTTTTTCTTTCCATATTCCCAGAACCTAGAACAGTGCTTGGTCCATTTTTAGGAGCTCAGTAAGTATCTATTAAGTGCTTTTTTGAAAATTTATGATGGTATACGACATAGTTTCAATTGTTTATAATCTCTTTAAAATACTTTGTCATGGGGCTCCTGGGGGCTCAGCTGGTTAAGCATCAGACTCTTGACTTTAGGTCAGGTCACTATCTCAGGGTCATGGGATCAGGCCCTATGTCTGCTCCACATTGGGCATGGAGTCTGCTTAAATTTCTCTCTCTCCCCTTCCCCTCCCTGCTCGCTCGCTCTCCTGTTCTCTCTCTTGCTCTGAATGACAAAAGACTTTGTCATGGACAACGGGATATAAATGTGTATATATCAGTTTTTATGTATAACCCATAGACATTTGGTTAACAATTCAAGGATTCTAATACACATTTCAGAGGTGATTGGTAATATTTGAAAGACATTGATCCACACTCCAGGAGTATCTACACCAGGGTTTCAGATAAGATCTCTATGTGATTTTTTTAAATAGGGTTTGCTATTTAGCATAAGGGATGCTGGAGGTACTTTCTCATTGGTGGAAGGAGTGATGTTCCAACTATGTTGATCAGATAGAAATACTTTATAGACACATGCAAATTTGCCTGAATGGTGTGTTGAAACTTTCTTCAAATTTTTATTTGAATTTTCACTAACATACAGTGCAATATTGGCTTCAGGAGTGGAATTCAGTGATTCATCACTTAATGAGCACCCAGTGCTCATCATCACAAGTGTTCTCCTTAATCCCCATCATCCATCTAGTGCATCCCCCACCACTTCCCCTTCAGCAACCCTCAGTTTGTTCTCTCTCAGAGTCTCTTATAGTTTGTTTCCTTCACTATTTCCCACCCCGCCCCCCGCCCCTTACCATATTCTCATCTGTTTTGTTTCAGGGGGACTTATTTCGCTTAGCATAATACACTCTAGGTCCATCCGCATTGTGAATGGCAAGATTTCATTCCTTGTGATGGCTAAGTAGTAATCCATTGTGTATCTATACCACATCTTCTTTATCCAGTCATCAGTCAATGGACATCTGGGCTCTTTTCATAGTTTGGCTGCTGTAGATAATGCTGCCATAAACATCAGAGTGCACGTACCCCTCCAAATCTGTATTTTTGTATCCTTTGGGTAAATACCTAGTAGTGCAATTGCTGGGTCCTAGGGTAGTTCTATTTTTTAACTTGTTAAGGAACCTCCATACTGTTTTCCAGAGTGGCTGCACTAGTTTGCCTTCCCTGAAGAGTGTACTAATTCTTGAGAGCTCAGATTTAGATTTCATTATCTATTCTTTTTTTAAAAGAATTTATTTATTCATAAGAGACAGAGAGAGAGAGAGAGAGAGAGAGATGCAGGCAGAGGGAGAAGCAGGCTCCATGCAGGGAGCCCAATGCGGGCCTCGATCCCAGGACTCCAGGATCACGCCCTGGGCCGAAGGCAGGCACTAAACTGCTGAGCCATCCAAGGATCCCCCTCATTATCTATTCTAATTAGAAAGATCACTGCTCTCCACCTTAGAATAGGGTGAGTATCTCTGTCTTAGAATGACACTTCCATGAAGATTGCTGAGGTTTCCTGGAGATAGAGAACTGGTGGTCCTGCAAGTCATGGAATGTTTGCATGTCTCGCAGATATCACTGAGCCTTGCTCTCATCCTTACAGATCCCTGATGGCCAGGTAGCCAGAGAGGAGTCTTGATTACTGTAGGTCACCAGTATTCACCATCAAGAACCTGACAATTGTGAGGACACACATTCACTTGGGTTAGATCACAGCAGACAAATGTCAGCATCATCCCCATTTTATACATGTCCTCATTTCTAAGCTAAGGCTTAGAAAAATAAGTGATTTGTCAAGGTGATTAAGACTTGTCAGAAGGAGAGGTGGGATGGAAATTGGAGTATCATTCGAACATCCCTTTCCTTGTACTTAAAGTCGATGGGAAAAAGATAGCAAATTATGTTCTTACCAAGGGAGAAAAGGAACACCAAGCCAAAAGTTATGCATTAAAAAAAAAGCCTAAAAGAAATTTTAGCAAAAATGTTACTAATAGCCAGTGGGATAATGGACAATTGTTTTCTTTCTACCTTTCTATAGTATATAAAATTTTTGCAGCATTTTCACATTTATGAAGAGAAAGAAAACCTAAGCTTTGTTTGATTTCTTTTCAAAACATTTTTGGCTGAAGAAACTGTTCTATCCATGTTTCTTCAAAATAGAATATGTAGAGATAAAAATATATTTATAGGCCAAATAAAGTTCTTGTGTCATAGGCCTAAAATATATTTATGCTGTTGACAGAATTTTTGAAATACACAGAATCCTCACCAATGTATTACTTTTTCTATTAGTAGAGTATTTTTTAATTTTCCATAATTCATTTCTTAAAAGCAGAATATTGGTTTTATTGACTAAAATATAGTGTTGCTCATTATTTTAGAGTCACATCAGAAGAAATGTTGAAAAGGAGTAGAACTAAATCAAACCTCTATGTTTTGCTTTAAATTTTCTTGTGCATTGTTTATGTGAATATAATAATAAAATGCATTGCAAATCTTACTAAGGATACCCTGGATGAAAGGAGGTTATATTTATGTTTCCTGTTGTTAATAATGGGAGAACTGTAGTATGTTTCTCTAATATGCAGGTTGGGTTTTTTAAGCTGATAAATTTGAACATTACAAATATGTACATAATTGACACCACAGATGAATAACTCCAATATGGTGACAATCATTACCCAAAATTTTCATTAGAGCAATTGCTCACTAAGTTTTGTATTGTTACTTTTCAATGTGCAAGATATTTTGAAATGCAGGCTTTAAATACACTAAGAACAAAAAGGGAAGCCAACATGATAGTGGGATTTTTTTTTGTGTAAAGGAAGTCGGGTGGATGGGATGGCAACCTTTGATCTCTGACTCTTCTCTCTCCAATTATTTGTGTTCATCATTGTTTTGGTTTACACATGTGCTTGAACCACATTTTTGCATTATTTTGATTAACTTCAGTAAACATACTACCTACTGGTTGAAACGTGTTCTGATTTTGCTAACAATTGCTGGAGTTGTATTACGTTCTTACATAGTGGACTATTTCTATTTCTTTTATACAAAAGTAAATTAATACATTGATTTTGTCATTAATGTAAAATGTCAATGGGTGTATGAAGGCCTCTTTTTTTGGTGGTGATGGTTATAAAATATAAAACGGCTCATCTGAGACGGGTAGAGAAGTGACTAGAACTGCCATTTAGCACTGCCAGGGAAGAAGACTTCAGCTTCAGTAGTGGTCCAGCTGACTGGTGGGGAGTGTTGCACTAACCTAGATGGGTCACTAAAGTCTCCACCATAACTTAGATTCTAAAGATTTTAAAGCCGCTTGCTCTACAATGTGGGAATATAAACCAGAGAAAGGAATAAGTCTTTGGTTTATTAGGGTAAAAAATGTGTACTGGATGCGAGTTATTCTAGGTAACTTCTCACTGTTTCACTGTAGTGCTCCCTTCCTAAAGCTCTTCCATATAAGGCAAACATTATCTGATAATATTGTCATCCAACACTTGGGCGTCTATTAAAATGCTGCATAATACCTATCCAGCCTAAAAAAAAGCAAACCAAAAAAAAAAAAACGAAAATAAATTTTATGCTATAAATGAAAGTTGGGCTCATTTTTGCTTCAACATAGAAGAAAGTCACTTTATCTTTTCCATATAAATGTAACTGATTAGTTTTTGAACAGACAAGAACAATGGACTTTGTTTTCTGTTTTACGCAAGTTGGAAGAACTTTCAAATTATAACTCGGTTGTACCTTGGGTTCTCTGTTAGTGAAACTAACAGTATTTTTAAAAATGTTATAAGTTCCTTTAGTTTGTTTTTAGATAGCTTGTGTGAGTGTGTGCACTGAATTATTTGTTTCAAAAGAAAATCTCCAGCTTCCGGGGATTTCTTAGACTCCATTGTGTCACCATTAATTTTTGTATGGATTTCTTTTCTGAGTAGATTGCCAATTCCTTGAGGAGAGAGACTGTTCTTGTTTTTTTTGTTTTGTTTTGTTTTGTTTTGTTTTTGTTTTTGTTTTTGTGTGTGTGCCTTGATCCTCCCTAATGCCAGTGACTGCAACACACCGACTAAATGGAATTGAAGTTACACATTTATAAAGAAAGTAAGAAAGAGAATGGGGAGGAGGAAGAGGAAAAAGAGGAGCAGAGGAAGGAAGTGGAAGAGAAGAAAGAAGAGGAAGAGGAGGAGAAAAAGGAGGAGGGGGAGAGAGAGAGAGCAAAAGGAATTGGGAGGGAGAGAAAAGTTGGAGAGAGTCAGAGAAAAACAACCAAGGTATTTAATAGGGAGGAAGTGCCCTCTTAGCAAAACTCAAAGCACCCAGGATTATTTTGCATGCTAGAGAAATAAACTTGCTTTAGGCTGCACATGTAAAAAAAATAAAATAAAATAAAGTCAGCTTCCAATGTAGCGGGCAAAATGGACCTGAGACCATAAAAAATGTCTTGGCCAGAAAAATAAAATGATAGCACCAAATAGGTAAAATGGCAGGGATCTCTGTGCTCTTGACTTCCATTAGCATTTAGGGGAAAAAATTAAACCAGACACAAGAAAGAGTACTTCCAATATGGGAAGAGGATAGAACAAAGGAGGAGTCCTAGAGGGGAGGCAATGAAAATGAGACCTGAAGAATATTATAGCTTTGGGCCCTCAAAGGAGAAAGAGGAGAAAGTCTGGAAGGCAGAGGGCTCAGCATGAGCAAAGGCACAGGAAGGGGCGGCGCTGATGGAAGGGTGTTGCATCGGGAGCAGCTGATACGCAGGGTAGCCGGGAGCTGAACCCAGGTCTGCATTGAACCTAGGTCAGTTAGACAAATGTTCCTTCTCTTCTGGAACTTCGACTCTTGCTCTTAAATGCTCAAAGCTCCTTCAAAGCTTTGAGATATATTCCCTGAGTCTTGCAGCATCAGAATGTAAGGGGGGTGACTAGCGATTTCCCTGGATGGCATTTCTAAACTGAGAGATTGGGCAGAGTGGGGAAGTTGGGGGTTAGAAACTCCCAGGGTTGTCAGTGATTTTAGAGAGCATCTGGTTTTCCTCTTTTCTTTGCAAGCATTGCCATTAAAGCTCAGAGAGGTTAGGCAACTTGGACAAAACAAATAGCCGGCTAGAGTCAGAGCTGAGCCCAGGCCCCGGTGAGCTGCCCTGTGCTTCAAGGGGTACTTCCTCAGGGTGATGTCATGGGAGAAGCCCAGGTTGTAGAAGGCAGACGGGGCTGGATTCAAGCCATTACTCCTTCCTATGTGAACCAGGGAATTTCATGGAGCTACTGTCAGCTTTTTAAAAGTGAGGATAAACATGTTTGTTTCATGGGTTTGTTTTAGTGATAAAATACTATCCTACAAAGGTTAAGGTTAAGAACATAAAAAAAGTTCTGAAACACTCTATGCCTTGACACCTGCTGCAGAACCAATGTTTGCGCTATAGACTGAATGTTCCCATCCCGCCCCCACCTCCCCCAACCACCCTGGGGGTTCATAGAGAAAACAGCCATTATGAACCAGAGAGTGGGTTCTCCTCCAACACCAAATCTGCCAGTGCATTGACCTTGGACTTTCCGGCCTCTGAAACTTTGAGAAATAAATTTATGTCATTCGTAAGCCATCCAGTCTATGATTTTCTATTATAGCTGCCCAAGCAGATGAAGACAGCTCAGATTCCCCCTCAGATTCAATTCACGTGGAGGCCTAATCCCCAGTGTGGTTCGGAAATGAGACCTTGGGAGATGTTAGGTCATAAGGATGGAGCCCTCCTGAATGGAATTGGTGCCTTTGTAAGAGACCAGAGAGATAGCTAGCTCTCTTTCTCTCCCTGCCATGTTGAGGATGTACTGAGAAGAAGCCAAGTGCAAACCAGAAAGAAGTCTCTTACCAGGAACCAGATTGGCACCTTGGTCTTCGATTTTCCAGGATCTAGAACTATGACAAATAGATGCTTGTTATTAAGGGCACCCAGTTTGTCGTAGCTGCTGGAACTAGGAAATACCCTCATATCTGATGGGAGGATAACAGTACCTACTCATAGAATTTTTGTAAGGATTAAACTGGTCAGTCCCTCAAAAAGAAATTGGTAGGAAATATCAGAAAGGGAGACAGAACATGGAAGACTCCTAACTCTGGGAAAAGAACTAGGGATGGTAGAAGGGGAGGAGGGCGGGGGGTGGGGTGACTGGGTGGCACGCACTGAGGGGGGCACTTGACGGGATGAGCACTGGGTGTTATTCTGTATGTTGGCAAATTGAACACCGATAAAAAATAAATTTATTATTAAAATTAAAAAAAAGAAAAAAATTAGTTAATCCACAGAAGTGTTTAGGACAGTGCCTAACACGCAGTTATTGCTCAGTAGATAGACGTTATCGTCATCATCATCATCATCATCATCATTGGAGCAGAATCTAGGGTTTGAATATTCCTTCCAATGCTTCTTATCTATGTGACCTTGGTGAACTTCTCTGAACCTCAATCTCCTCACCCGTGAAATGAAAACAATAGTACCTGCTTAAGAGAATAACTGTGATGATAACCAAACAAACAATAGTAAAGAGCTCAGAGCAGGCTCCGTGTACACCTAGCACTCCACAAAACTGCTAGCTCCTTTTAGCTGAGAACCCCCAAAAGATTGCTTTGTGCTTCTCATTTTATATCCAAGTGATATAATTTTATGGACTCTACAAAAACTGTAGAATGACAGTTTAGAACGAGTCTTAATGTAAATATTGAAATAAGCCAAGGAGAAACACTTAACACCCAAAGGTCTGAGTAAAAAATGCTGCATATCCCAACTATTGACCTTATGTGGAGAGTTGGCATTTTTAGTATATGTGGTGCCGAAGCGAGCACGGGAGATGGCATTTTTAAAACTTTAAACTGATATATTTAAATGCTAGTTACCACTAATTGCTTATTCTGAGGAACTAATAATTGCTTCTCTGTGCCCTGAGGCTCTTGTTTCATTAAAACTGAAGCAATTGTAGCTTCTGGGGAGGGAAGGTATTTCAAAGAACAAATAAGTAATTGCTCAACTTGGAGCAATTTCTAAAATATAATTATATAGTCTTTGTGTACATATTTTTAGGGGAAAAGATTTATTTTTAAAATTGTATTCTTTAGTTAAAAATTTATTTTTAGGGGTGGCTGGGTAGCTCAGTTGGTTAAGCATCCGCCTTCAGCTCAGGTCATGATCCGGGGGCCGTCATCCATCATCAGGCTCTCTGCTCAGCGGGGAGTCTGCTTCTCCCTCTTCCTCTGTCCCTCCCCCCTCTACTCATGTTCTTTCCTTTTTTTCCTCTCAAATAAATAAAATCCTTGAGAAGTAAAAATATTTATAGGTATTTATAGATTTTACAGTCACATGGTTCAGAATTCAAGAAGTATAAAAGGATGTCTGGTGAGAATTCTCCCTTGCTCTTCTGAGCTTTATTTATCCACTGCTTTTCTGCACAATCCGTATTACTGATGTTCAGCTTAACCTTCCAGATACATCTTGGAGATCTTACAGATTAGCACATAAAGAGCCACTTCATTATATTCGATGTCTTCATAATAGCCCACTGTATGAATTTACCATAATTTTTATTTAACCAGTTTCATGTTGATGGACATGTAGGGTTCTAATCTTTCACTATTACAAATTATCCCACATGAATAATCTCATTAAAAGGCCATTCTATGAGAGCATGATCATATCTGCAGTATAAATTCCTTTTTTTTTTTTGCAGTATAAATTCCTAAACGTAAAATTGCTATTCGAGGCCATGTGTATTTAAAAGTTGCTAAATATTGCCAAATTATCGTCCATACTGTTGGTACTAAATTACATTCCAACTGGGAATGTATGAAAATTCTTCAATCTAGACATCTTAAAGTCTAATATGAGACACCAGATTTTTGGCTTCCCCAACTTGAGTTCCCAGAAGGGGAAGGGGTGGAGACAATGGAATCATCACTCCACCTGCATATCTAGTTTGATGTGAGTAGTCACCAGAGAGTTCCCAGTCTGACATGGCTCTGAATTCCACATGCCACGGTGGCCACAGCTTAGCAAGGGCAGGGAGAGGTTCCCAGGACTGTGGGTCTGATGGCAGCTTTGAGAAGCCCCCTCATACCAGTGGAGCACGGAAGAAATACCTGAGAGTTTCTGGGGTACACATAAGGCATGGACATGCTGAGGAGAGCAGTGGAAGAGAAGAGGACTAGGTTTGGGACCAGAAGCCACGGAGAGCAGAGATCTTATAATCTATGGTGATGGCCAGGACTGCTGTTAGCAGTAACAAGAGACACCCAAGAGACCAGATGGGACCTGATGGGTAACTATGTCGAGTGTCTTCTCCTGGGCCAAGCAATGGGGACAGAGAACATAGCAGGAGGAGACACCAGCCAAAGACCAAATAAGACCAGTACCCATCACCCCCCTAATGACAGAGTAGTATTTAAACTTGAATTCCACCTGAGTGTAGAGCAAGGACCCCATACTCTGTGTCTTCACCTCCTCATCTCGGATATTTCTTTCTTGATTTCCCTGATGCTTTTACCTTGGAACTTTTATTTCACTGGTTCCTTGGGTAGTGCACTTCTAGTTGCAGACTGTAACATCTACCCCCATTAATTTAAACATAAAGAGATGAATATTATTGGGAGACTCGTGGGAACTCCAGGGTCCTGGGAACAAGGCTAAGATATAAAACCAGCAGCTCACAAAACTCAGTAGAAACCACAGTCACCACTGCTCACTGCTCAGATTCCATGACGCTGGGGAAGGGATGCTAGCAATCCGGCCACAGCTATCCCAGAAGCCCCAGAAACTGCTGTCACCATGCCCACCTGTTTGAAAAAGACTTCTTGTAACAAGCAGTTCCCCTTACTGCTCACTGTCACATCACAAATGCACAAAGACTTGGAAGCAGACCATACATGGAGCCCTGGTCAGAAGACGACCTGGAAAATCCTTTGTTAGGATTCCTGGTCCACAGTACAAGAAGAAAAGTAAGACAGATGTCAGGATGAGTGTGCATCAGCCAAACCCAAGCACCGGCCTCACCCCACATTTCCACTGTGACCTTATGCTGAAGAGTTCCAGGTATCTATGTACCTACGCCTCGGGTCTGCATTTTCAGCTTCCTGGTAGACAGAAAAAATGACTTGCCCACAGTGTTTAAGCAAAACTTCTTTTGAAATAACAATTTTTGTGGTGATTCTTTCTCCTAAATCTAGACTTGCCCTCTTATATTGTGCAATTTTAGATGAGGTCTCTGGAAACATGTTTCCACCCCCCACCTCCATTTCTGAGTTTTTATTTGGAACAGGTCTCCCTGAGGTGTAATCTTTCTGCTGATTGCCAACAGCATGGTTATCTTGTCAGCTGGAAATGAGTGGAAGGACGAACAATTGTTTTTTAAAGACAAGACACAGCAACGTACTAAAATGCAAGGTGATTGACCATAGGGTGCTCTCCTCCTCTACTAAATAAAGTCTTAATTGTTGTGGTTTTTCTGAAGAGGAACATTTACAGCCGGGAGGTCCCTTGATAACACCCACGACCACTGTTCCCACTGGTCTGACCACTTCTTAGAGTATCCTATTCCCAGTCCCTGTCCACTAGTCATTTCCTGGGTTACCATGGAGCTTTGCTGTTTCCTCTGGGTTTTTTTTTTTTCCTCCCTTTCTCTTCATTCACACATATTCCAAGATTTCTTCTATCCAATGTTTGCTGTTACTCTGTTTTACTGCTAAGACAAGAGTATCTGTGTGTGTGTGTGTGTGTGTGTGTGTGTGTGTGTCTTACAACCACAGACGTTTATTTCTTATCGTGACATATATCCCATATTGGTTGGTGGAGGCATCTGTGCCACTTAGTCACTCTGGGACCCAGGCTTTGAACTTTGCCAGGGCAGGGAGACAACGAGAGGGCCATGCCATTTGTGGATGGTGCAAAGAGTCTGTGTTGGGATGTTTGGGCGAATATCTGGGGAGTAGCACTATTTATGCCTCGGATCATTTCAGATGGACGGAGCAGATGGCCTTCCTGGTAATGTCCTTCAGCCCCATCCTCCTTCCTTTCACACATGGGTGGGAGCAGAGAATCAGGGACCCAGAGGGGACGAGGGCACAGCATTGACCCAAGCGTCACCCCTCCAGGCCCCAGCCCACTTGTTCGCTGGCTCCTTCTTCTTTGTCATTTTTATCTCATTAGTCTGCTGCAGCACATTGTTAGGTTGTGACCTTTATGTTGAAGAGTTCCAAATATATACATGTGTATCTCAGATCTGCATTTTCAACTTCCTGCCCCTAAACTCCTGGTGGTTCAGCTGCTCCAAATTAGTTTTTTTTTTTTTAATACATTTTTATGTGTAGAAAGCAGGAAGGGAACACACATTGCAGTAAAAGGAATCCTGTGAGATTCACGTGTAGAGGGAGCTTTGTCCAGTGTGGCTGGAACATAGATTTCTAGTCAGTGAGCCCAAGAGCATGATTCTGAGAACCAACAGCGAGGATATTAATTTAAACAAACATGGAGGTGCCTTTGGGTGGAAGAAATGCAACAGCTTATACAAGGCGGAGGGAATGCATATCTTTATCTCCTTTTTCATTTTTTTTCCCCCTACCCACCCCCCCTTTTCCTTTTAACTGATACACACTCCCCAAGCACCAAATATGGTTGACCTAGAGGCTGGGGGTTGGGGGGCACAGCCTGAAAGCTCGTGGTGGTTGGGAAATGTTGACTTTCTCCTCTTTGCATTTCATCTTCTTTCTACTTAAAGAAAATTGTGTATATCTTTTCTTTGGTTTCCTGCCTGTAGCTTTTGAAAAACTTATTCTCTCAACTCCATTGGCATTTTGCCTGCTTGAGGTCTCCGAGAGAAATACTTCCTGAAATGCAGTTCTCTCTCACGCTTTTGTTTTTCTTGGCCAGCATCTGCTTCAGTCTTGACTATTTAGTAAACTTTGTGAAGAATTGTTCAAGGCTTTTGGGCATTAGGAATGGCACATTAATTATTTCATTTTCAAGAAACAAGTGCTTTTAAAAAGTGGAACACGAGTGATTTTAACTTCTCATTATTCTTTTGAAGCTTCTCTAGAAAATGCCCTTTTTTCCTTAGGCACAGAAACTCGTTGTTTAAAGCTACAAGGGTGAATGATTTTATTTTCACTATGGGATTGCTCCTGCAAAAACCAGATATTGATTCTTTTGTTAGATGTACAGTAAAGTCATTTTTAAAAACTTGTTCCTTCTTTTTCTTTAAAGATGAGCCTTTTAAATGCATGTTCCAGCTCTTTCTGATAAATCACTGCCTAACTTTAGTTCTCTACATCATTTCATACTTTTTTTCTGTGTGTGGCAATAATGTGATAGAAAAGGAATTTGGAGAAATGAATACATAAAAGATTGTGTCAAATCTTATGATTTTTCCCTTAAGAGTTTGAGGGAAGCCATTTTGCACAAAGCACTCCTAGGGAGAATAAAGAATTCGCAGAAGAGATTTTTAGTCAAAGAAGGCTTTTCACATAATGAAACAGTAGCATCCTGTATCTTGTATTTATTGAGGAATGATAGAAAACAGTATTTCTCTCTAACAGAGAACAACAACTTTAGATTGACTATATGATAAGGTGGTTGTGCATTTAATTATACATGTTTATTTTATTTGCCACTGATAGGAGTACAGACGGTAATATTTATGGAACATGACTTGGCATTCTCCATCAAAATTTAAAACACACATGCTTTTAGCTGCAACAATTGCACTTTTAGAAAATTGTTCAGCAGATACATCTTCACATGTGGTAAATGACCAATGTATAAGCTGACCACTAAGTCAACCAAGTTGGAAAACGATGTACATGCTCAAATGTTGGATTAAATAAAAATTGTAGCACATCTGTAGAACGGATTACCTGTGTTAAAAAAAAAAAAAAAAACTGAGGAGGCACTGCAAAATGATCCCCAAGGTAGTTTGTTAAGTGAAAAATCAAGGGGCAGAACAGCACTATGACATGCTACTATTTGTCTCCCAAAGGGAGAAATAAGTAAATATATACTTTTGTTACATATAATATACCACTGACATGTTCCCAAAATATATTTGTAAAGACACTCAATAATCCTAAATAACGTTAGCTGCAAGTAGGGAGCAAAATTAGGCTAGGGTGGGAGGCGAACGTTCACCAGTGGTGTTTTGGTGAATGTTCAACAACTCGGTAAGGGTGGAGGAGGGACGGGATTTGTAGTATTTGCAAATTTCCATGGTATAAATATGCCCAACACGTCCTCTTTTAAGATACCAATGTGGTGTCAGTGAACACGGAGTTGGGAAGAGATGTGTACAATGGCCCCTGTGAGCCGGAGACAGCAATCTCCAGCACAACCCTGCCTTTCAATATTTCCCACGTTGCAGCTTTTGCATTTTGAACTATATGAACTTATTCAAAACATAAGAAATCAAAAAAGTAGGTAAAATTTAAAAATCTAAGTGTTCTAGCCGAACCATTTGTTATCCAGTAACCAGATATTTTAAACAGCAGAACCAAGGCTTTGTAATAGCAAAAACAAGAATAATAGACCTAAGAAAAATTATGTATCTTTTCACCAGGTTTCAAATATCACTATTAGTGCTGAAATAAAAAGTAAATTGGAGCAGAACTTCAGAAAGATTGTGAGATTTCTGGTTTTACAGTATTTAGCATTATCTTTAATAAATGACTTCAGTATTCATCAGTGTTTGACATGTAAACAATCTCTGAGCAAATGGAGAGAATTTTCTTAGTAGAAAAACCAGTAAGAAGCTCTTTCCTGCAAACTTTCTATTCCATTTCTAGGCCTGAAGATTGACGCTTCCTGATACTTGGTTACAGTTTCCCCTTTCCAAAGTTATTAATTCTCAGTCCCACAAGCAGGGGAGAAATGGATTTAGAGGGCATCTCCTGCTCCCCACCGTAACCAACTCCTCTCCAACCCATATATTATAAGTGCTCTTCACTAGCTTAAGGGTACAAGTATGATCATGACTTTTTTTAGTGAAATTATCTGAACCCCTCCTATAATAGACTTTGCAAGGCTTTATTATCCCCTTCTGTTCCCCAAATGAATCAGGAACACCAAAGGCTTACTTGATCAAGGAAGCTAGCCGTGCTTCCCAATGTCTCAAGGAGAGACAACATAGAAACTGAGTGATCCAGTTGGCCCCAGTCTGGGGATGCCATTGTTTCTGTTGTTGCCCCACTGTGCTAAAACAAGTGAAAGCTAACAGTGTGGTGGTTCCTCAAGAAGTTAAAAATAGAGCTACCTATGACCCAGCAACTGCACTACTGGGTATTTGCCTTAAAGATACAGATGTAGTGAAACATGGGGGCACCTGCACCCCAGTGTTCCTAGTAGCAATGTCCACAATAGCCAAACTGTGGAAGAAGCCACGATGTCCTTCGACGGATGAATGGATAGAGAAGAGGTGTTATATATACACAATGGGATATTTCTCAACCAGAAAGCATGAATATCTACCATTTACATCAATGTGGGTGGAGCTGGAAGGTATTACGCTGAATGAAAATACGTCAATCAGAGAAGGACAATTATCATATGGTCTCATATGTGGAGTATAAGAAATAGTGAAAGGACCATAAGGGAAGGGGGAAAACTGAGTGAGGAAAAATTAAAGAAGAAGACAAACCATGAAAGACTCCTAACTCTGGGAAACAAACAAAGGGTTGCAGAAGGGAAGGTGAGTGGGGTGGGGGGGAATGGGGTAACTAGATGATGGGCATTAAGGAAGGCATGTGATAAGATGAGCTTTGAGTGTTACATGTTGGCAAATTGAATTTAAGTTAAAAGCGAAACAAAAAAAACAAAAAACCCTAGTTCTACACGATATAATATATCCTCATTCACTCTCGCAGCAATGCTTATGTTAATGAGACCCATATCTACCCCAGAGTTGGATCATTTTGGGGCTTCCAAGATCACAGCTCTTGCATTTACATCTTGTGGTAGAGTCTGCTGGTGTCTCACATACCCTTTGCAAGGCTGTTGTACCCATCCCACATTCCACAGCTCTTAGGAGTTTTTGACTGCTAAGAGCTCACAACTGTCACTTTCTCTAAACACTGAGCTTGGAGATCAGGAGCATCTTGTCTGGGAGGTAACGCTGTGCCTTCTGACCCTGGGGTAACCCGCAGCTAATCACTGACTAATGCTACAATAAGAAGGCCAGCCCCCTTACCTCAAGATGGACTACCCCTGAAGCTAGCACAAAGCCTACAATGCAGCTGAGATTCAATAAAAATATATTGATGAATGAATAAATAAGGAGCTACTTGAATATACGCTGCAGTAACAAAAAGCAAATATTTAATGAAGACAATGTATGAATATTTTCCCTTGGTTTCTAAGTTGCAAATCATGGTAAGAAAGATCTTCCCTTTGAGAGCTTAACAAAAGATTGTGTTCATGTTTTTTTCAAGTACTTTTTAAGATTTCTTTTTTTTTTTTTTTTATGATCAATGCACACTTGAGTTTTTCACTTTTGTGGCTAACTCGGATCATTATACTACCATAGCTTTATATTTAAGCCGTTGTGTCCTCCAAATTTGAAGCCATAGCTTCTTTTCCAGTTTAAACACAAAGGAGACCTAATTATTTTAGGGTGCTTGCGGGTTGCAACATGATTAGAACTGAAATAGTAGGGCAGCCTGGGTGGCTCAGTGGTTTAGCGCCGCCTTCAGCCCAGGGTGTGATCCTGGAGTCCCAGGATCGAGTCCCACGTCCGGCTCTCTGCATAGAGCCTGCTTCTCCCTCTGCCTCTGTGTCTATCATGAATAAATAAACAAAATCTTAAAAAAAAAACAAAACCTGAAATAGTATATTCATGAGATAATGGAAATATGTTTGGAGAAGTGCAGAAAGCAGGTCAGACAAATAAGTATTGCTATAAATAAGTACAGACAACAGGCAACCCCCAAAGCGTACTGATTTTGGAAATCAAGCCATCAGCCATCTAATGTGTTTGGCAAGAAGACAGGAGGCTGAAGCCAGCTGACCATTGTAAAGAACAGATGGTTGTCCTCAGGTGACAAAATATGTAACATGAGCCATAGCAGATAATCATCAATAGGTTGAAAAGATCTTAATGACCTAAAATTTATCTCAACTTAACCCGCCTTAAGGAAAAGGACACCCGTCTCCCCAGCTTCCTCAGGCAGTTTATTGTGATGGATAAGCATGTGAAGATCAAATATTGACCTGAGCTTTATTGATAAGGTGGAAGAGGACTGCAGGGCAGAAGGTGCCAGACTTTCTCTGCTCTTGGGGCCCTCAATGTCTCTGGTTCTTTCTTTTTTCTTTTTCCTTTTCCACAGAGTTCTTAGGACAGAAGAAATACTGGACAATTCAGTGTATTAAGTAATCATATCCAAATGATTTCCTAAGTGTTTATGTCCTAGCAACTCAGTAGCCATTTGAAGAAATAATACACGTAACATTGAAATTAAAAAAAAGATAATATCATTCCTGAAACTGGGCACCACTGCCTTCATTTCCTGTTCCACATAAATTTGGTGTGCGGTACTTGCTTTTTATCACAGCAACTGTGGAAAACCCAGGTTCTAAAAGATCCATCCATCAAAGGAATGTTACGGGGTCTGAAAATTAACTCAGACTTGTAATTCACGAGCCATCTGATAGACACTAAAGACCAGTGTGTTTCCCTCAAAAATATAGACTATCCACAGCTCCCCATAATTTTCAGCCTTACCTTGAGGTGGTTTGGCACAAATTTGGGGAGCTGTGCCTTAGGGCGTTTGGAGGTAAACAGACATCAGAACAGGATCAGGGAACAGAAGAACATCTAAGAGATCATCTCTTTGGATGATCAACACTGAGCAAAACTAAGATTCATTGAGTTGATGAGAGGCCTCATAATTTGTTTGCAGTTACACATCAACATGAATTTGCTGAACTCTCTTTCTAAGGAATAGAATTAGTTTTTTAAGATAAAACAACTTCTTCTCTTGAGATCCCATCAGAATTCTTGAGTAAAATAAGGTCAACCTGTTACTACTTTGGTGGGCATAATCCAGGAGCCATGTAGGTCGGACAAGGTGTGATTTGTTTTCCTCTCAGAGTACACTAAGCTGTTCTTCTGGCATTTTGTTAAAGGACACAGTGTCAGAGCTATTATCTATGAGAGGGGCCAGGAAATGACTCTGTGTCTAATCACTACCAAGCCTGGAGATATTTTATTAGATGAATGAAATATTAGTCTCCTCCATCATCTTAATTGTGTTCCAAATTAGATCCCAAAATTAAATCCTTATCTCCTGTCTTTTATTGCTTAACTTACTTTTTTTAATTTTAACTTTCTTTTTTACTGCTATGACAACATATTCATTGTGTGTTATAATTTATCAAATGTCTGCTGTAATCACTAGGTAAAACAACAAGCTACTTCTAGCTCCTAGGACAATTATGAAAAATACTCCTTTCCCTTCCCCCATGCTCTGCAGAATTTACATGATTCTAGAATGTGTCATCTGTGAAAGGAAGAAGAAAAGGAAAAGATTACTTTTAAATAAAAAGATTTATTTTTTTTCTAGTGTCTATTTCATCCTATGCACTTTAGAAACCTTGATGAATTTAGAACTTACAAAAAAGTTTTGAAGTATATAGAACAGTCTCCTTTTTACTGGGGAGGAAAATCCTCTTCAGAACTACTAAGTGCTTGAATGGAAATTCAAACACCAGTATCCATGGGGTTTTTGTTTGCTTGTTTGGTTGGTTTGTTGGTTTGGGTTGGGTTTTGTTTATTTGTTTACCTTATACTATCTTTAGGACACTTCGACAGAGCAACCTGGTAATTACAGTCTTACATCTGATCTATGTCCCTCTATCCTAGTATCACAAGCCAAGTTTGAGCCAAGTCAGGGTTAGGACCCCATGTGAACAAATCATTTATGCTGTGCCCCCTTAGATTCCAGAGTTGAGATCATGAGGGTATTAACACTTAGAACCTTCAGCAAAGAATCCAAAGAAACACGAGCTCAAGGAAGATCAAGTTTCATGTGGGCAGAGGCCTTAGAAAACATTTATTTCCATTCCAGGATATTATAGCCAAGACAGTAAGAACCAGGGTAGTTAAACCACTGTCTCAAATTAGTAAGGAGTTGGGTTTAGGACCAAGTCACCAAACACCAAATCTAGAGTTCTTTCTTTTATGTCACCAAGTCTTGTTTCTATCATGGGTCTTTTCCTTCCTTCCTTCCTTCCTTCCTTCCTTCCTTCCTTCCTTCCTTCCTTCCTTCCTTCCTTCCTTCCTTCCTTCTTCCTGCCTTCCTTCCTTCCTTCCTTCCTTCTTCCTTCTTCCTTCCTTCCTTCCTTCCTTCCTTCCTTCCTTCCTTCCTTCCTTTCTTCCTTTCTTTCCTTTTTCTTACACAACACAATATTACATGTTCATTATAGAAAAATTTTATAATATAGGTATATAGTAAGTAATAAAAATCGAATTATCCAAAATATTTCCACTCAAGATAATCACGTCTGTTAAGGCTTCTTTCTATGCATGTATATTCATATATATTTTTAAAATATAATTCCGTCATGGTGCCTAGTAATCATTTTTTTGGCCTAGTAACCACTTTTAACCTGATATTTTTAATTCTCTTTTTATATAAATAAGTTTATCTGTATCATAATTTTTTATGTCATGGCATAGTTTGTGATGTTTAGGCTCTTCCAATTTGTTTCTGTATTTCCATAAACCTCTCATTATATAAAAGATACAGATATCTTTCTACCTATCTGTTTGTCTACCTATCTATCACTGATTTATCAAGATATATTCCTAGAAATACAATTCCAATAACAAAGCATGTGTATTAGAGTTCTCCACAGAAATGGAACCAATAGGATGCACATAGATAGAGAAATAAATCTATGCTACAAAATTGGCCCACAAGATTATGGAGACTGAGAAGTCTCTAGATCAGTAGAGTGATTCAGCAAGCTGGAGATCCAGAAGAGCCAATGATGTAGTTCCAGTCAAAAGGCCGTAGGTTTAAAACATAAGAAGAGTCTGTGTTTCAGTTCAAATCCAAAGACAAGAAAAAGCTGATACCTGACTTTAAAGACAGTGAGACAGGAGAAATTCTGTCCTACAGAGGGAGGGTCAGCCTGTCTGTTCTATTCAAGGCTTCAGCTGATTGGATGAGCATCACCTTCACCCCCAGCCTCCCTTAGAAAGAACAATCTGCTTTGCTCAGTGTACCAATTTAACTGCTAATCTCATCCCAAAAAGCCTTCATAGACACATCCAGAAGAATGTTTAACCAAACATTGGGATATCCTGTGGCCCAATTAGGTTGACACATGAAATTAATCATCACGTAGAACAATTTTAAAATTTTTGAGTCTTACTGCCAAGCTGGCCTCTGAAAATTCTGTCCCAATTCAGAAGGCACACGCCAGCAGTGGAGTCCACCCTGTCCTCCATCCTTGCCACACTAGTCGTCATTCTTTCGAAATCTGTGGCTAGTATACAGTTGGTCTTTATTATTCATGAACTCTGCATTTGTGAATTTGCTTACTCATTAAACTTTATTCATAACCTCAAAGTCAAACAGCATTTTCCTGGTCATTTGTGGACATGTGCAGAGTAGTGAAAAACTGTTCCCAGTTGAGGTCAAGCAAGGCAACACAGTGCGTCCTTGTTTCAACACTCAAGTATCTTTTTCATGGTCAATTTAGTGCCACAATTTTTGCATTTGGGGGCTTGTTTTGGTGATTTTGCTGTTCAAATGGCCCCCAAGCACTATGCTAAGATGCTATCTCCTTTTTAAATTTTTATTTATTTTTTATTTTATTTTTTGTTTTTTTTTTGTGTGTGTGTGTATGGAAGGAAATGGTGATGTGCCTTCTGGAGAAACTACCTGGGTTAGATTAATTTCATTCAGGGATGAGTTACAGTGTTATTGGCTGTGAGTTCAATGCTAATGAAACAATATGGTTTATCCAGAAAAAGGAAAAGAAAGTTCACTGCTTCTATGTAAGGCTGCTTGGAAAGTGCTAAAGAACATCTGCAGCTTATGAGGAAGTTATGAAAAGAATGGAAAGGAGGCTAAATATGGAGATTCATGAGATGATGACTGATTAAAAACCAACAATAATAATAATGCATGGTCGATAGCATTGTCGAAGAAATTTATGTGCATGTTCCCAGGGTGAGGATCATAGTAAACCCTTTTAAGCTAGTGTTTTATCATACAGAAATACTGCATATAATTAAACAAATATTACATATACTTAAAGTCATAAATTTCTCAGTTGAAGAAAACTTGTGATCAAAAGCTTTCTGGAATCTAATCTTACATTTCCCCTTGGACCAATGGCTCGGTATTCACTATTCAGTGTTCACAGCTACTTTACCAACTGAGAACCATCATTTCCTCTTATCTTAATTTACATATCTTTTATTATAATTGAAATCGGACTTTTGATATTCAATAACCATACTTATCCTTTGTCAAGAGGCAGTACAATGTAGTACTTAAGAATGTGTTTACTGTCTGAAAGACATTCTGACTTCATGCTCAGCACCAAGACATCTGTGTTCTAAAATGTTTTCTTCCATTCATATGTGAATTTCCTCATATTGCTTTTACTTTCTGAACTTTTCTTTTCACTTATAGAAATGAGGGCATATAGTTTCCAATTCTAAGATTTTTGGCTTTATCATCTGTAAAATGAGGGTGTTATATCCTACATCAATTCTAAATTTATCACCATAATGTATATTTTGGGAATCAGTGACTATTATAATCTTTTACTGGAGGCAGAGTATAACTGGTGGGATGGTCTCTTGAGATGTCTACGTTCTGTGATTCCGTCTTGAAAGGCTAATGTGCCTGAAGAATTTTAAAGTAATACTATTCTTGGGAGTAGTTACATATATAATTTTGGATCTTGGGGCTGGTCTAATTTCCTGGCATTATGTTGACTCAGCTTAGTCAATGAAACCTGGATTCTTATTTCATCAAACAACAATTCCAATTCTTATTCTATATTATTATAACATGATTATCTATTTTGTTCTTTATGTCTTCATTTGTCTCCAGTTGCACATAGAGACAAATCAACCCTGGAGACAAATCAACATTTTCGCTTCTTGATATACTTGACTATGACATAATTGCTGCTAATGAGTGAAGAAATTTATGATAATTTTTGCTAAAGAAAAACACATTTTTTCCTTAGCAAAACACATACAGTCACCAAAACACATACTTACAATGCTCAAATTCCAACTACAGTAAATCTTCAGTGCATAGTATGTAGAAGAGGTAAAGGTAACACTAGAAAGCCATTTTTGTAACAGAATTTGTACCTTTTCTCTAAGATGTGGAAGTTTTTACTTTGTCCTCTATACCTATCCATATGACCAAATGTTTTGCAGCTGCTTGTTCTCACTTACTTTCTTATAATCAGGCCTAGAATCTCTACTCACATCTCTGTATAAACTGTGCTCTGATATATCTAGCTCGCCACAGTAAATTCCCAGAAGTTTCCAATCTAGAATTATAACATCTTAGAATTTTTTCTAATTTTTTTTGGAATTACCAATGATGCTTGCATTTAAATGGTTAGATATTAATGATGGGAAGCATATGCTCTAGGAAAGGAATTGATTTATCTTTGTGTAGCAAACACTTGTCATTTTTAGCTGTTTGGTATCTTTTATATAAATTCTCTATATCTTGATAATTTCCCATACTCTGAGTTTTGGGTCTCTAAAGGAGAATCCAGAAACTTCACTTCTCCAGATTGCTTTGGCCAGGGGCCAAAAGCACGAATTCAGATTTTGTCATTCACAGTCTGTAAAACTGATCCAAAAGTAAGCAACCTCAGTAGGTAACATCCATTCTTCTGGAATGGGTGGTAGCTGGAATGTATAGTATTTGGCTTTACGAATGTCTTTAATGGGCCAAATCTCTGCATGTTGGTGGATACACAGCCTCTCCCCTGTTTTACTAACCCATCTAATGAAACCACGAGTTCCCCAGTATCCTTACCAAATTTTTTCTCTACTTAAGATTAATTAGAATGCATTTTGTTATTTGCCTATTTAAAACATTCAAATATTAATTTAAAATGTTCAAAGATTTTGGGGTGCCTGGGTGGAAACATCTGATTCTTGGTTTTGACTCAAATCATGATCTCAGGGTTGTGAGATCAAGCTCCACAGCAGACTTCATGTTGGATCTGGAGCCTGCTCAAGATTCTCTCCCCCTCCCTCTGCCCCTCCTCCCTCAACTGTGTGTGTGTGTGTGTGTGTGTGTGTGTGTATGTGTCTACGCCTGTCTGTGTCTGTTTGCAAGGATACTCATGCTCTAAAAAAAATTCAAAGATTTTTATCAAATACCATACACAAAGGTTTTAAGAGTGAAAGAGTCATAATAAATATCACTTTTCTACCTTTCTTCCTTTCTAGACCCTTTACCCAGACATACTCACTTTCAACAACTTTAGCTGATTTGTCTGATATTTCCCCTCTTTCACATATAAATTATACATATATATATATAAATTTTTATCATATTTAGATATTACCTGTTGATTGTATATTTCTCTTTTATGCTCACTGCTCTTCCTTTCCTCTATCTTCCCAATATTTTTGCAAAACATTTGCTTAAATCATTGGTCACTATTTACTATGTAGCTGTTGTTTATTAATAAATGAGGTAGTATGGCATTATCATATTATACCTTTTTCAGTCTCTTCCTTAGAGTTCTTTGCTTTGCTCCTACCTTGTTTCATTTTATTTTGAATATACCTTTATTAACATACCTCTGTTGGATCACTCAAATACTCATTACTATCTTTTCAAATGTTCAAATAAATCTGATCATTTGTAGATTTTTTTATCTGTCTGCCTGTTTCAGTCTGTACTGTTTGCTTTCTAGACTACGGCATGGTTGTCCTGGTGGGTCTCCACTCTGTGGCTGTCTTGTTTTGAGTGCTCTAGTTTAGGCACCAGTCTACTGCTTTCTAGTCTTACCACTATATTTTACCAAGCACATCCTACAGTAGATTCCTGAAAATGGACACATGGGACTCAGAGTCCCTGCACTTTTGTACACTCTGTATTTATTCCTCACGCATCAACATTTGAGTATAATCTTGAATATTTTTCCCATAGCGTTTTTCTATGGGCAGCACTTCTCTTTTTACTGAGAAATAATCTTCTATTGTGTTTTAATTCATTTGACACAAACTCATTATTAACTCATGGCCATTACTAAAGTGAGCATAACTGGCATATGCATTTTTAGGTGGGCATTTTCATAATTGAATATATTTTGCTGCCACTAAAAGAGACTAAGTACCCTGCCGTGTGAAATTTGTGAAATATGTGTCATTAAAGTAGCATGAACAATGTACACTTACCACTCTTTGGTTATCATCTTCAAGACCCAAGAATATTTGGTGAACTGTAAAGAATAACTGGACTTATGACTTGATATCTGTTGCCAGCTGGAAAAATTAGAACTCTGCATTGCATATTATCATTTCTAACACTATCTATCAGATAAATGCTGAGATTCACAGGTGTATGAAGATTCTTTGTGCTATTGTTTGTTGCCAGAAATCCCAGCTTCTCCCATTAATACAAAGACCTTTTGAAATGAAAGCCCAAAACCATAAACTTTAAGATTTTAATATTAAGATAAAAATGATATAACTTTTTATATCTTTTTATATATAACTTTTTATATCATTTTATCTTAATATTAAATGATATAAATGATATAAAGATGATATAAAAAGTGTTAAGTAAAATATACAGGTAGTTTCTATGAAAGTCAGCTTAGATCCTCTAGAAAATTCTGGGCCAACCTATAAAAACATCTCTTTGAAAAATAGCAATCCAGAAGTCTCTAAATATTTTATTTTTAGATAATACATCACATCTGTATTTCAACATTTCCTTATGCAGTATTGTGCACACAGGAGGCACTCAATAAATAATAGTATGTGGAATAAATGAATGAGAGATGTAGTAAGTGTTTAAATAAGAAAAGTCAGAATTGTTTTTTGTTTGTTGGTTTTTTTGCAGTGGAATCCATGTGATTATATAAATTCTGCCTTCATGGTAAATTAGGAAGTTTCATTATCTAAAAATTTCACTTCTGTGCTCGCTCTGGCAATACGTATACTAAATTGGACCAACACAGAGAAGATTGGCATGGCCCTGTGCAAGGATGACATGTAAAAATTTCACTTTCTCCTCCTCCATTTTCTTCTCAACATTGTACTTGGGCACTGAATTCTATGTCGTGTCGTCATCTCTGCCACTTGATTGTGAACTTTAGGAGAATTAGGTCTGTGATTAATTTACCTTTGTCTTTACCTCAGCAACTACTGTTTTACTTTGCACCCAGAGGGAGTTCAATCAGTGTCTGTAGAGATAACTTATGAAGTGACTCTTTGATTGACTATCCACCAAATTCGACAATATGATAGTACCTTTCTAATGAAGGAATAAGACATGGGAGTTACATGGAAAAACATATTAAAGTAAGCAATGGGACAATAACATACAGACAGCCTGGATAAATAGGAGGACACATCTTTAAAGAAATTCATCTAAAAATTTCACAATAATTTAATGATTTTATGATCTTCGGAAGACACCTTTAAATAATACAAGGAGAATATGGTCTTTAACCAATAAGGGGCTTGATTAGTGCCCTGATCTTATTAGGATTAAAATAATACTTTGATAATAGCAAATTAAAGAATTTAATTTCACAAAAGCCTTTTAAAAGAAACAGGCCTTTTGAGGCCTACTCATGCAAATATTTGGAAAGAGGGGCACCTGGATAGCTCAGTCTGTTAAGCATCTGCCTTCAGTTCAGGTCATGATCTCAGGGTCCTGGGATCGAGCCTGGAGTTGGGCTCCTTGCTCAGCGGAGAGTCTGCTTCTCTCTTCCTCTGCCCCTACTCCCGCTCATGTGCACATCCACGTGTGCTCTCTCCCTCTCTTTCTCAAATAAATAAATAAAACCTCTTTAAAAAAAGTTGGAAAGAGAACTTTTTCTTCATGACTAGAGAAACGATGAAAAAATGAATAAAAGAATCAGAGTAAACATAAATATGTTAATTTGAGGGAAAAGTTAGTTAGGTCTTGGAATTTAATTGGGAAACCCACTTGAGATTTTCCAGTTCTTTCATGATCTTATTGTGTTCACTCTTCTAATGAGTAATAGCTGTTTATCATTTCTTACAGTAACACTGAAATGAAGCATCATAAAGTTCACCTCTAGAGTGAATGCTGACTCAAATTGCCATGTTTCCTTGCTTACCTCTTTCTCTGAATCTCCTTGGCTGCTAGGTGAAATGAAGATTCCTTGAGAGCAGGGCTTGCTTACTCTGCAGAAGTCTAAAATCATGCCACTGCACACATGGCATTTAGAAGTATTCTTTAATGTTGATTAAAGGGTTTTTTTTTTCTATTCATTACAGATTTTCTATTTGATTACTTACAACTTGCTATTATATAAATCAGAAGTCCGGTGCTTATGAAATTTCATTAGCTTCTGAACTGTTTAAGAGACAGTGAATGTTGTCCTTGGATCAAATTAGTCAGAAGACAGAGGTGATGATGGAGAGTCCAGTCCCATTACAGTTACCATTTGTTTTCCCTTCACAAAGGGAATCTACGTCCCTGACACAAACCTCTCCCTGTGTCTATTTCTATTTAGATGAGATTCAGGCATATGCGACTGGTTCAGTTCAATCTGTCAGAAGATCTGAGTAAGAAGCTCTAGTATCACGAATCCAGGTTAATAGTATAATTTTTGTAGAAGGACAACCCTTTACCAAAGTCATGGTCACACTTATTGAGCAATAAGGTCAAGTTTAAAGCTGAATAACTCCTTTTTTAGTCTACTGGATGCTTAGAAACATTCCAAACCCAGAAACGAATATGTATTTTGTATACTCTGAAAACTTTAATATGTTTTTTTCCTCTCTGGACTTTAAAGTAAAAGGGCTAATGGGGAGGCAAATATGTTTATTTATTAATAACTCATCATTAATCAAAAATCATTTATTATTAAAAGCATTTCTCTTCATGCTACTCTGGGCAAATTATAAGGCAACATCAACTTTGGAAAATTAGTTAAGTCTTTCTAATTTCTCTGCTCCAGTAAGCATGTTGTAAGGCTTCTATTTGGTAGTAAATCATTGATAGACATTGAAATAACAATTTTTTAAAATTACTGGAATAATTTAAACAAGTGAAAAAAAGTACTTTAGTCCAAATGATATCTGTTATGTTCAAATTTTCAGCCATTAAATTATGTTTCTAGGACTGTAGAGAAAATAAAAACTAATTTTCTTTTTAATCATGGCTTCTCCTGATTAAGATAATTAATGTTGGTTATAGGAAATTGGAAATGCAAAAAGTTACAAAGAATAAAAGTAAATGGCCAACTCATATCTTGTATTAAGAATTTAATTTCATATAACATTTTTGGAGGATGGTTCGACGATACTATTTTTAAAAGCACATAATCTATAACCTAGCAATAACCTCCTAGGTGTTTAAGAAATAACTGCTTTAGTAAGGGAAGATACATCCCTAGAGACAGCCTTGAAATATTTCTCTTAATAGCAAAGAACACAATCAAAAGAAGTTCATTAATAAGAGTATAGGAAAACAAGTTATGGGTTTACATTATTTAAAACTTGATTCATTCAACAAGTATTTGTTAAGAACCTGAATGTGGTAGGAGTAACCTAACTGCTTGGATATGGCAGTAGACAAAAAACTCTTTATCCAATGAAACTTCTCTATGGAAGAAAATAGACAATAAGCATAATAAATGAGTAAATTACGTAGCATGTTGGGAGGTGAACGGTATAATGCAGTACAATAAAAAGAATGATGTAGATATATGTGTACAGAGCTGAAAATATGTCCACTGTGTATCTGTAAGAAAAAAAAAATAAAAATAAGTTTTGTACATATATATCAGGACTTTTTATAAAAACTACATACGTGAATATATGTGTAAATATTCATAAATGTGTCTTCATAAACTTAGGATTACATCTATAAAGTCATGTTTCAAATTGTTGCTATGACATAACTCCAGTGTGAGATGTGGGAGGAGAGAAGACACATCAATGTATATACACACTGTGGTAGATTGATAGGTGCTTTCTTTTTTCTTTATATATATATATATTTTTTAGTATTTTTCAAATTAAAATTATTTTTTTGCTACTCAGGTAAAATGATTTTAACGTTTTGAGGGGCTTCTTTTCAGTATGTATTTAAATCTCTGATAACAAGGACAGCCCCAATGGCCCAGCGGTTTAGGCCACCTTTAGCCCAGGGGGTGATTCTGGAGACCCAGGATTGAGTCCCACATCGGGCTCCCTGCAAGGAGCCTGCTTCTCCCTCTGCCTGTGTCTCTGCCTCTCTCTCTCTCTCTCTCTGTCTCTCATGAATAAATAAATAAAATCTTTTAAAAAAATTTCTGATAACGATGAAATAATCCATGGTTCTTCTAATTTCAAGAACTCAGTACCATTTAGTATTGAAGTAAAGCTACGGACCCTCTTGCAAGAAGCCTGCACACACACCCAAAGGGGATTACAGTGATTAATTATCTGAAGCATATCTGGTTTAGAGCTGCTGCTATGAAGTAAAGAGACTAATTTTCTTTTGAAAAACAGACCAAACCTTTTGACTTTATGTTATAGTAATGTCATTTAAAAGAATATTTAATAACAAGAAATATGCTGATCAAATTTGTATTTCTTTTTCTTTTAAGTTTTTTTTTTTTATTTGAGAGAGAGAGAGATAGCAAGAGAGAGAGAGAGAGAGCACAAGCAGGGGAGAGGAAGAAGTAGGTTCCCTGCTGAGCTGGCAGCCCGATGTGGGGCTCCATCCAGGGACCTGGGGATCATGACCTGAGCTGAAGGCAGACACTTAACCGACTGAGCCCCCCAGGGGCCCCTCTATTTGTTTTTCTATATTTGGAATTATACTCTCAATGATCTATTTATGCCTAACAAGCTTACTAAGTCTTAACTAAATATATTAAAATAGTTCTCAACTAATTCTGGGTGCTTTAATGTGGAAAGCTACCTGTCCCCCCCACCACACACAGCCCCATATATGAAGATGTGCCCTTCATCATTATTCAGATATCAGGATTGAGTCTGCATCTGATTTATTGTTATGCTACTCTGTTCAACTAGCAATGTATTTTGAATGTGATGTGCTAATAAATAATCAAGATACAAAATAAATGTATATAATACAACCCTGTACGTCAGCATACTTTTTAATGATAAGCTAAGGTGTTTTGCAAAAAATCATGGATAAACCTTCCTTCCAAACATTAGTAATGTTTCCAGAATGATTAAAGTAAGAATGTTGCTAGGATTCAAAATTTAAAAGGCAGTATGAAGTGATTTCAGTTAGAATAGATTTCTGTCTAAGGTAGGGAGAGTTGAATGAGAGTTTAAATAAATTTTAAACGTAATTTTCTTAGCTAGAAATGTCAGCTATCAAAAGTTGTTTATCAGCGTCAGGTATTTAATGACTGTTGATTAATGATTTTCTCAAAATTATGTCTTGATTTCAGAAACAGTCTTATAGCTTAGTGACATTTTCACTTTGCTGGGAAGGTATATACCAATTTCATTTCTCTATCATGTTCATGTTTTGAAGTTAATTGCAGATCCATGGATCTACTTGACGTTCTCTATTGCTCTGATCATTCAACGGTGCGATTTCTTTTAATTCTAGAGATCTTAAAATACTGGTACAGTTTTACATTTGATCCAGGAGTGAATGTAGCCTTTCCTCGGCGGTAAGGAGAATTAATCCATGGCAATCTTGGTGATACTACGAAACACAAACGAAAATTATGAAGTGTTAATTTCTTAATGGCAGAGCTAGCTTAATGCTATCTATGTTAGCAATTTTTCTGCTTCACTTATTCATCTTTAGATAAATACCACCTGGGAACAAGTGCTGTTTCACGTCCCATATGCACAGGTGCACATTACATTACATCAGTTGATTTTAGAGTCTGGGTGTCAGCCATGCTGACTATTAGCCCATAGCTGGGATTAGGTGACACAAAACTATTCAGTCCATCTTGCAAGTGTGACTTGATTCAGGTGGTTTGGCTTGTTTGTTTCATGAACACCGTCTTGGCTCTGTACGTTGGCAGGAGTATTTCAGTTTTACAGTTAACATATAAAATTTTAAATGCCATATTCGGGGAACATTTATAAGAATGTTCCCTGCTGTCTCCATCATTTTCCACCCATCGTCAAAACTTGACAGGTAGCCTTGTGATGAATACTCTAAAGGACCAAGAAAGTTATCTTTCACTAAGATATGTTACCATTGGGATAAATCAGATCTTGACTAAAAGCCAAACCCTTAATTCCGAGTGATATTAGGAATATTACTCATGTCCTGGGTGTGCCAAAATGTCTTGGTTGGCATATTAATGAATAAATTAAGTTTATTGTGGGTTTACTGGAGGAGATTCTGATTTTTTTTTTTTGAGATTTTGCTTTACCCGATCTCAATAACAATAGTAAAAAAAAATGATGAGAACTCATCTAAACTAAGCATGTACTATATGAAAGACTGCTAAATATTTTATATGATTATTTTATCTGGTAAGGATTCACCTTGTTATGAGGCAGATAGTGCTATTATTCTCATTTTATTTTTTAAGATTTTATATATTTACTTGAGAGAGAGAGAGAGCAAGAGCACATTAGCGGGGGAGAGGGGCAGAGAGAGAAGGAGAAGCAGGTTCTCTGCTCAAACCCAGGACCCTGGGATCATGACCTGAGCCTAAGGTAGACATTTGACGGAGCCACTCAGGCGCTCTATTCTCATTTTATATATGAGGAAATAGATACTCTGTGTTATTCATTTTCTTTTGCTTTGTAGCATATCATCACAAACTTAGCAGCTCAAGGTAACACCTACTTATTAGCTCACAGTTCTCTAGGGCAGAAGTCCTGGCATGGCATGACTTGGTTCTCTGCTCAGGATCTCACGGTGCCAAAATCAAGGTGTCCACTGGGCTGCTTTCCCATCTAGAGCCTCTGAAGAAGAATCGACTTCCAACCTCATTCAGGCTGTTGGTAGACTCTCATTCCTTGAGACTATAGAACTGAGATTCCAGTCTCCTTGCTGGAGGTCAGTTGGGGGTTACTCTCAGCTCCCAGAGGCCCCCTACATTTTTTGCCATGTGGCTCCCTATATCTTTAAAGCAGGCAACGTGAATATCTCCTGTCAAATCTCTGTCTCCTTTGTCTTTGACGCTAGAGACAGATTTAAAAGGTGTTTCGGTCAGGTCTATCTTTCTTTTTTTTTTTTTTTTTTTTAAACTTTTTTTTTTTATTTTTATTTATTTATGATAGTCACAGAGAGAGAGAGAGAGAGGCAGAGACACAGGCAGAGGGAGAAGCAGGCTCCATGCAGGGAGCCCGACGTGGGATTCGATCCCGGGTCTTCAGGATCGCGCCCTGGGCCAAAGGCAGGCGCCAAACCGCTGCGCCACCCAGGGATCCCAGGTCTATCTTTCTTAAAGTCAACTATACCTTATGACATAATCTAGTCAGGGAGGGACTGTCCTGTCATATTCACTGTTCACACTCACACTAAGGAGGAGGGCATTGTACAAGGGTTGAGTCCTTGCAGGTGATCTTAGAACTCTGCACAACTAAGTTACCTACACAGCAGAGCTGAAAACTGGCCAACTCTAGAGCTTTGCCATATAGTCCCGTATATTGAATTTAAAGAGACAGATTAGTGGGAAATGTCTGGCCATTATATTATTGAATGGTACCTCTTGGAATTCTGGGGCCATCCTGACTAGACCATGTCATCTCTTACTTCATTCTAAACCCATATCTGTTTCATGACCTTTAAATGTTATCACCATGATACATGCCTTTAATTTAAAAAGTCAGGGGACACCATAAAGCTTACTTTTATTTTTTATTTTGGAACAAATTTAATTTACAGAAAAGCTACAAAATTTAGAAATTCCATGTACTTACCATCCAGGTTCCCTAATTGTTCATATTCTATCACATTTGCCTTATTAGTATCTCTATGTGTATATTATTTATTAATAGCTTTGTAGAGATACAATACACCATAAAATTTGCCTGTTAAAAGTGTACAATTCAAGAGGGGGGAGAGGCAGGGAGGAAAGTAGACAATTTAGTTATTTCTACAGAGTTGTGCAATCATCATTCTAATTTTCTTTTTTTTTTTCATCTTTGAAAAGATTTATTGTTCACTTTTGAACACACGTTGCAAGGAGGGGACAGGTCCAGCCTGGGAGCCTGCTCCATCATTCTAATTTTCGAACACTTCCATTATCCCCCAAAGAAACTTTGTATCCATTATCAATCATTTTCCTCCTCCTACCACTTAGCCCAAGCCAACCACTGATCTACTTTTTATCTCTACAGAGTTGCCAGTTCTGGCCATTTCATATAGACAGGAGGTGCTACTGCTGAATAATTTATCGTGGTATTGGTCCAGGGGTGAAATGATACCCAAAGTTGCTAAAGTCTCATTTAAAAAAGAATGTAGTATTAAGTTGATAAAGCATTCTTTCTAAATCCTTTAAAATATAATTTCTGGGACATCTGGGTTCCTATAGTTGATATATTAGTAATTTATTGTCCCAACTTCAACAAATTGTTAAAGATCTTCAGAGTTTTAACAAATTTATTTGCTTATTTATTTTTAAAACTTTGTTTTCCTGGGGATTCAATAGACTTTATTGTTCTTAGGTGTAGCCTGAATAATGACAATTTCCTTTTTTACTGTTTCTTTAAATATACAACATGCAACAATTCTGTATTTTAAATATTTAATCAAAACAAGCTTATAACAAAATGTGTGGCTTTTGGTGACTGGTTTCTTTTAATTAAGCAAAAAGTTTCTGAGTTTATCCATGTTATAGCACCTATCCATACATAATTCCTTTTTATGGCCAAATAATATTCCATTTTATAGATGTACTGCATTTTATCCATTCTTCAGTTGATAAACGTTTGGGTTGTTTTGCTTTTCAGCTACTATGAATGATGCTGCTGTGAACATGTATGTACAAGTTTTATGTGGGCATAAGTATTCATTTTGGGGAGTAGATACCTAGAATTGGGATTTCTGGGTCATCTGGTCACTCCATCTTTAACATTTTGAGAAACTGACAATCTGTTTTCTAAAGTAGCTGTACTATTTACCTTTCCATTGAGCAATGTATGAGCTTCTAATTGTTCCACATGTTCATCAACATTTACTATTGCCTATCTTTTTAATTGTAGTTTTCTTAGAGCATGTGAAATATTATTTCATTGTGGTTTATTTGCATTTCCCTAATGACTAAAGATAATGAGCATTAAGAACAGTTCATGTTCTAATTGGCAATTTATTTATCTTTGTAGCATTGCCTATTCAGATCATTTTCCCCATTTTTAAATTGTTTTGTCTTTGAGCTGTAAGTTATTTGTATATTCAGGAGTTCTTTATGTATCACTGGTGTCCTTTGAAGCACACCATTTAAAATTTTGATGAAGTTCCAGTTTATCTATTTTATGTTCTTAGTGACTTGTGCTTTAAGTATCATATCTAGGAAAACATTACCCAATTCAAAGTCATATTTGCACTTTCAAAGAGTATTAAAGTTTAGTTCTTACATTTAGGTTTGGATTTTTGGGTTAACTTTTAACATGTGAGGTAGAAGTCCAACTGTATTCTTTTGCTTGTCAATATCTGGTTGTCCAAGCACTATATGTCAAAAGATGATTTTTTCCCCATTAAATTGCTTGACATCCTGTTGAAAATCAATTGCCTATAAATGTTTGGGTTTATTTCTGGATTCTAAATTCTATTCCATTGATCTTTATGTCTCTCTTTATGTCAGTACCACACATTCTTAATTACTGCAATTTTGTAGTGTGTATGAAATTGGCAAACATTCATCCCCCAACTTAATTCTTCTTTTTCAAGATTGTGTTGGCTACTCTGAGTCTGTTGTATTTCCATATGTTTTTTAAGATCACTTTGTCAATTAAAAAAAAAAATCTTCCAATGGGATTTTGATTACATTGAACCTGTGGATCAATTTGGAAAGTTTTGCCATCTTAACATGAAGTCTTTCCATTCATCAACAGAGATGCCTTTCCGTTTATTTAAGTGCTTTTCAATTCCTTTCAACAACATTTTATAATTTTCAGTGTGTAGGTCTTGTACTTCTTTTGTTACTTTTATTATTAAGTATTATTCTTTTTGATGCTATTATAAATGAAATTGTTTTTAAGTTCATTTTCAGATTGTTCAAAGCTAGTGCATAGAAATGCAATTGACTTCTGTAGGTTGGTCTTGTGAACTATAACCTTGCTGAATTCATTCATTACTACTACTCTCACGTAGAGTATTTTCTACATGAAAGATTATTTCATCTGCAAATAGAAGTAGTTTTGACTTTTTACTTTCTATCTGAAAAGTCTATTTTACCTGGCTAGAAACTTCTAATAATGCTTTTATATAAAACATTTTTCTTCTGCTTCAAGATTCAATCCAAGATTGTGGTCTGTGTATACCAATAATAGTTCAATAGACACCTCCAGTCTGGTAGTTTTCCTTAGTGTTTTCTTGTCTTTTGTGACTTTGATATTTTTGAAGAGTACAGGCTACTCATTTGCTAGAATTCTTCAACATTAGTTTGCCTGATGTTTTCTCATGATCAGATCCAGGAAGTGACTTTTGGTGGGAAATCCACAGAAATGGTTCTGTGTACTCTGAATGAGGCATATGTAATGTTGTTTTGCCCCATTACTCATGATAACCTCTAATGTTTTGGTAGAGTTATATCTACTCAGTTTATCCACTCTAAAGTTTGTCAATAAGTATGTGTGTGTGTGTGTGTGTGTGTGTGTGTAGGTATATATACATATATATCTCCTGTTATTCAACAAACTCATCCACTTGGCTTATCATCCATTGATGATTCATTCCTGAATCAGTTATTATGATAATTGCTAAATACCAATTATTTTATTTTTATTAGGCCTTATATTTTATATTTATTTACTCATTCATTCATTCACTCATTCATTTTTATTTAAATTCACTTTGCTAACAAATAGTATAACACTCAGCGCTCATTTCATCACATGCCTTCCTTAATGCCCATCACCTACTTACCCCATCCCCTCATCCATCTCCTGTCCTGCAGCCCTTTGTTTCCCAGAGTTAGGATTTGTCTTCCTTTCTAATTTTTCCCCACTCAGTTTCCCCCTCTTCCCTTATGGTCTCTTTCACTATTTCTTATAGTCCACATATGAGTGAGACCATATGATAATTGTTTTTCTCCGATTAACTTATTTCACTCAGCGCAGTACTCTCCAGTTTCATCCACAATAATGTAAAGAGTAGGTATTCATCCTTTCTGATGGCTAATATTCCATTGTATATATAGACCCCATCTTCTTTATCCATTCATCTGTCGAAGGACATCATGGCGCCTTCCACAGTTTGGCTATTGTGGACGTTGCTGCTAGGAACATTGGGGTGCAGGTGTCCCATTGTTTCACTCCATCTGTATCTTTGGGGTAAATATCCAGTAGTGCAATTGCTGGGTCATAGGGTAGCTCTATTTTTAACTTCTTGAGGAACCTCCACACTGTTTTCTAGAGTGGCTACATCAGCTTGCATTCCCGCCAACAATGCAAGAGGGTTCCCCTTTCTCCACATTCTCCCCGACATTTGTTGTTTTCTGTCTAGTTAATTTTAGCCATTCTCACTGGTGTAAAGTGGTATCTAATTTTGGTTTTGATTTATATTTCCCTGATGACAAGTGATATGGAGCATTTATTCACATGCCTGCTGGCCATGTGTTCTTTGGAGAAATGTCCTTTCATGTCTTCTGCCCATTTCTTGACTGAAAGTTTATTTTTGGGTGTTGAGTTTGACAAGTTCTTTATAGA
The DNA here is from genome assembly GCF_053574225.1 of Canis aureus. Lineage (NCBI taxonomy): Eukaryota > Metazoa > Chordata > Mammalia > Carnivora > Canidae > Canis > Canis aureus. Next base: position 37,424,982 of record NC_135641.1, on the reverse strand, counting down.
TCTTGGATACTAGCCTTTTATCTGATATGTCACTTACAAATATCTTCTCCCATTATGTAGATTGCCTTTTAGTTTTGCCCACTGTTCGCTTTGCTGTGCAGAAGTTTTATCCTGATGAAGTCCCAATAGTTCATTATTGCTTTTGTTTCCCTTGCATTTATAGCTGTGTCTTGTAAGAAATTGCTGTGGCTGAGTTCAAAAAGGTTGCTGCCTATGTTCTCCTCTAGAATTTTGATGAATTCTTGAATCACATTTAGATCTTTCAATCATTTTGAGTTTATCTTAGTGTATGATATAAGAGAATGGTCCAGTTTCATTCTTCTGCACGTGGCTGTCCAATTTTCTCAACACCATTTGATTAATATACTATCTTTTTTACATTGGATATCCTTTTCTGCTTTGTCAAAGATTAGTTGACCATACAGTTGAGGTATGGCTTTCCTTCTCCACTTTAAAAAAACACTCATTTTTATATATATATGGAATTATGAATTCCTTTTTCACTCAGTAAGTTGCAATTATTACTCACCTTATTGATTTTGATGCTAAAATTATTTAACTTTTGGCTAATTGGAGCCCCTTCAGGCTAGCTGCTGTGCCCTTTTCAGTTTCCTTCAGCCATTTTATTATAACAAGATATTCTAGGCTTGTCTTGTACTTTTTCTGTTTAAGCCCCGGAATCAGCCATTTCTCCAAGGAGTGCTGAATGTTTTTTTTTTTTTTTTCTAATTTACTAAGAATTAAGAATATTATTTAGAAACAAAGATCTAAGTACTAGATGTTCTCATTGCTACTGAGGTATTATTACTTCTGAGCCTCTCAGAGGGCAGAGGTAGGAAAGATACCTTCAAACATACACACATACACATATACTTGCATCTATACCTGTTTCCATATGTGATTTTTAAAAATGAGCTTACACTAATATGTCCAAGTATAATCCAACATTACAGGGTTCATTTAATATTTGTCTGTATCTTTCCATATTTGGACCTTGTTCTGTAGATGTTGCTGACCTGAGACTCCTCAAAAAAAAAAAGATAAAAGATAACCAGTATTTTGTAAGAGAATAAAAAGGGGGTGGGGAAGAAGAAGTGAGAAGAGGGAAGGAGAAGAGGAAGAGTCCATAAGGGCTTTGATGAGAATCTGTACAACTGCCAGGCCATGCCCTTCACAATGTCTTCAAAGACAATGACTTTCAACCCTTCAGCTGTTTCTTCTGATATTTAACTTCATGCTAATACTCTTCATTCTTGATTGAAAATAAGAAGTAGATATCAACTGTAGCCTTCCCACTGTAGGGGACTGTTATTTTTTTATACCACTGATAAACTAAACTTTACTTGAGCAATTGGTTCTTCTGAGGGTCTTTTTGGATGTTAACAGATGACATTGAGAGCTATGATTTCTGATATTGCTCCTGTTTCAAATTAATTCCCACATTTTATTGCCACTTGCTTTCCAGAGGAGTTATATGTGGTCAACACTTGCAAAGCAAAAGATATAATTTTTGTAGAAAAGTTTATTGAAAAGATGACTTGATGACAAATTGTATCCTAAAGAGGGATGGATAAGACACTCTGGAATAAGTTTGACTGAAACTAAACATTAGTCAAGTCTACTCAAAATATTTCTGGGTGAAATGTAAGCTGGGTATACAGAGAAATAACAATTGCACAGAAGTAATTAAAGAACCACCCATAAGAAATTTTATAGAATAATGTCAACAAAGAGCTATACTAATAAAAAGCACTACTAATACTGCAAATTTTAAGTATAATTTCCCTTTGGAAAAAAATTTTTAGTACATTTTCCCTGGTGTATTCTTCTATTTCTCCTAATCATTGACTTCCTACCTAGTAAGTATTAGTAAAGGGTAAAGCCTCTGAAATGTAAAAATTTTGAAATGACATTTTTCCTTTTTTATATATTTCAAAACAACTGAATACAAAGCTCAATATTGTGTCGGTGTAACTGAACCAATGTGAGGTTGCTTCCTGGTGAGTCACAGAAACTGCACCAGGTGGTTGTGGCTTAAAGAGCACTTTATTTGTAGCAAATAAGGAGGTCTTGGGAAATGGCTTCCAAAGCCATGACTCCCCCAAGAGAGGGTAAATGGGTACCTTTTGTTTAGGGTTAGGATGAATATTTAGATAAGGAAGCCTTGTCATCATATGTAGAGGTGGACATAAAGTCCCTCACATGCCTTAAGGAAACATGCCTTAGATACATTGTATGTTATGTAAATCAGGCTGATGTTCCTCCTTGGGCAAAGATTTTAGTATCATAATGAGGTAAAGGTAATTGTAGATCATTCCAGAGGTCACTCTGTGGTCCATCTGTACAGGTGCTGGTCAAAAGGTTTTAGTTCAAAAGATCTGGATGGTCTGTGCCACCAGGAGGCTTTGGAGGGCAGTGGCCATCACCTGAGGGGTGGTTTCAGGTTTCATTTGCCTGAGCTCAGAGGTGAGCCAGAAAGAATTGCTTCAGGAAAAATGTGAGACAAACGTTAGTGAGTACAAGCAGGTGGGCAGCAAAGGTCGGTCTCGGGGTCAAGCTGGTGTCAACAGCGCCTGCATTGCAACATGGCTCTGTTGTTACTAAACACAAACATATATTTATGATCATATTTAAAATCTGATGCCAACCAAGAGCAAATAGTGTTGGTTGGCTTCAGCTGGAGTTAATATAGAGCAAAATTACATGTGCAGGTTGTTCTGTGCATATCAGAAGGAGAGAGATAATAGTACTGTGTCCTCTTTCACTTGGGCCTTTCTTAGTAAGAAGAACACAGGAAACTGTGTGGAGGTTGATTTTCAAAACATCTTCCCAGAGCATTAACTAAACCACAAAATTGCACTCTTTCTTTCTAACCATAGCCGTGTTGTAATGGCGACATTCATCATTCATTATTACTGACACCCAGGGACCATGAGAAATTCAGCAAAACCTTTTTTTAAACCTCAATTTACAGTCCCTGGTGGGGTGACCTTGGACAAGTGAATCAAGTTATTTTTTCAGCACAGTTACCTCGGTGGCTGTACGTGAAGAAGAATATTTCCCTTGCAGGTTGTTATGAAGATTAGGGAAAATGTTTTACAACCCTTGTCTAGCTTGCAATAAATGGTAGTTGTTGATAATCTATTCAACACGGAAACAGAGCAAAAGAAAATTAAGTATACAGGCACACACGGAGTAGGAAGGGTGAACTCATTTGCAGTGAAGAATTTGAGAAATGTGTTCTAGGCCCGGAAGAATTGGGTTAACTTATCACAAGTGGAGTGTTTGTAACCGAAAGGTGAGAGGAAGATTTCAGAGGCTTGCTCAAGCCAGAGAGGAGGCAGGCATGTCACACTTTTTTCTACGTCTTTTGTTAGGAGATTCTGTGCTGGAAACTTTGCAAATCAGATTTTGTGCAGTGTGACAGAAAAGGAGATAGGAAGTTTAAAACTTTTTGTTTGGTCCTTCAATACATTCAGAGGCCTTTAAATATTGCCCTTGACATATTTGTATGGATGGTTGAAAGAAGATAAAGCAAATTCTAGGAATGCAATTTCAAAATTTTAGTCACATAGGACACATAGGAGAAATTTTTGCAAAGGAATTGTTTCAGATGGGGCAGCCTGGGTCGCTCAGCAGTTTAGCACCTGCCTTCAGCCCAGGGCCTGATCCTGGAGACCCGGGATCGAGTCCCACATTGGGCTCCCTGCATGGAGCCTGCTTCTCCCTCTGCCTATGTCTCTGCCTCTGTGGGTGTGTGTCTCTCATGAATAAATAAATAAAATCTTTTTTAAAAAAGGAATTGTTTCAGATCAAGAACTTTCGAGAATTAAAGTTCTCTAATGGAACCAACTTGTCGGATCTTTTATGACTCACAAGATTCAATTTGCTACTGAGATGGCAAGACATTGAATGCAGTTGTCTTAAAAACTCAGGGAAGGAAAACAAGTCTGTTATTGATTTGTTCAAGGAGGTGGTAGCTCAGATTCAAACTGATTATGTGTGTAGTTGGGATGCCAGTTTGATCCGCAGCTGTGTGCACTGCTGGAGCTGAAACATGACTGGGCATGTCTGGAGGACGAGTGGCACTGGTTCACCAGAAATCTATATTAGAAATGAAGCCCCTTTTAAGAGAAAGTCATCCTAAAGGAAAGAGGAGTCGAGGCATGGGGTAGGTCCATTGGCAAGCACTCTGTCACCCAAAATTGCCAAGAGGCAATTTTGCATGTTGCATGGTTGATTTTAGATTTTCAACTCCCTCCAAACCTTCCACCAATTTCCTGGGATTCACGTTTAGGGGACTATAAATCTTCTATTTTTTTTTAAATCACAAATTCGTTTCTCTTAACAGCTATTGGAGTTACTGAGGTATAAATAGTCCTTTTTGTTTACCCATGTGTCACAGTGTAACACCAAAGAGTAATAGAGGAAGGGGGTGTCCCGAAACCCCATCCACCCACTTCCATTTCTTCATGAACTGTGCATGAACTGTCTTCCCTGAGCTGAAGACTCCAGGGAGCCAAGATCCCTTTGGCCACTTAAGGGTTCTAGACAGTGGTGGGGTGCCTGTGAGGGTCGTAGTGACAATCATCAAGAGCTGAGTCAGCTGTGAGCCTCGGATGTTCTCAGATGGGAGGCACCTTCACTTGGCTACATGGAAGAAAAACAGGCCCAAGAGGGAAGAAAGGAAGAAAGTGGCTGACGTTCAGTCATTCAATAAGCAATTGTTATTATTGACTAATTGACTAAATCCCTAGAATATTTGGATGCCAGGCCGTGGAACAGAGTTGCAAGAGCCTGGCAGTCCTCAGGAGCCAGTGGAAAGTCAGTGCCCTGTGGAATATGGAATGTACTTCTTCTTTTTTAAAGATTTTATTTATTTGAGAGAGAGAGAAAGTGAGAGACAGAGCACATGAGCTGGAGGGGGAGGAGGCGGAGGGAGAAGCAGACTCCCTGCTGAGGGGGGAGCCTGACAGAGGGCTCATCCCAGGACCCCAGGATCATGACTTGAGCCAAAGGCAGATGCTCAACTAAGCCACCCAGTCGCCCCTGGAATATACTTCTTAATGTCAACTCCGTAGATGGATTTTGGTCTAATTACTACTGTATCTCAAGAGCCTACACTGGGAACCAGTGCATAATAGGAGCTAAAAAATATTTGTCATATTTGTTGGATGATTATAATCTCCTTTACCATCCTGGGCAGTCTGTCCAGTAAAACATGGCTTAATTGTTAATTTTATGTGTCAACTTGACTGAGCCATGGAGGGGCCAAATATTTGGTTAAACATTTTTCTGAGTGTGTTTGTGTTTCTGGTTGAGATTAACACTTGAATCAGCAGACTGAGTAAAGCAAGTTGCCCTCCTCCATGTGGATGGGCCTCATCCAACCCATCGGAGACCTAAATAGAACAAAAAAGGCTGAGTGGGAGAGAATTTACTTTCTGCCTGATGGTCTTCAAGCTGGGACATTGGTCGTCTGCCTTTGGACTTGGACTCAGACTGAACTATACCACCGGCTCTCCTGGGACTTCAGTTTGCCAACTGCAGACTGTGGGATTCTCAGCCTCCATAATCACATGAGCCAATTCATTATAATAAATCTCTTTATATAGAGAGAGACTGGTTTGTTTCTCTGAAGAAACCAGACTAATACAGATGGATTATATGTAGATTATGCTCATAGCTACTATTGAGAAGCCTCATTTCCTATTGCACAATTCTCTGAAGCCAAACAGAATCAAAAAAATATAATGTCATTTGAAGGAAATAAATAGTTTCAGAAGAGATTCATAGGTTTCAATGATTATGAGCTACACTTTGAGATACGGTGACTGCGCTAGCTTACAAGCTTCGAGGTGTATTTAAGTTGTATTTAGCGTCGCTCTGCTGCAAGTGGACAGAAATCCTATCCACCCAGAAAATGCATTAGTATCTCTGAAGCTTGGGCAACACTTCCCTCTAGGGGAGAGTATTTTCTTCCATGACATTGATGAGAGCAAAAGGGAGAGGTATTTATATCTTCAGTGGTGATGAAGTCCCTGGGTCAAAATTGAGATGTAGGGAAGTGACTCACCAGGATGGCGACAGAGGTTGTAACTGACATTGTTCCTCCCCTCACACACACAAGCTATTCGAGAAAAAGATTCACGGATTGAATTCTAGAATGCCAAAGTGAGGCTGCATTAGAAGGGTAAGAGAAGCGGCCCCCCAGGCAGTACTGCAAAAAGATCTCCCTTAGGCCTGTGGTTCCTCTAATGAAAAAAAAGAACCCACAGGGGAAGACAGCCAGCTCCACCACCACTCATTTTAAGTTCTTGTTAGGAGCACCGACTCTGATCTTGCACCGCGAGGACTGCAGGGCAAGCTGTATGGCTCAGCCACTGGGACTCTGTGATGGAGAACGGGGAAGGCCTTGCAACAACCAGAACAGGGATCTTGGCCAACCAAGTTCATACCTGCAGGATCCAAGTAGTAATCCTTTTTTTTTTTTTTTTTTTATATTTTTTTTTAATTTTTATTTATTTATGATAGTCACACACACACAGAGAGAGAGAGGCACAGAGACATAGGCAGAGGGAGAAGCAGGCTCCATGCACCAGGAGCCCGATATGGGATTCGATCCTGCGTCTCCAGGATCACGCCCTGGGCCAAAGGCAGGCGCTAAACCGCTGCGCCACCCAGGGATCCCCCAAGTAGTAATCCTGAGCAGCAGTTTTGCTCATCTGCACAACCACGTGGCGGGGAGCATTCTGACCAGGGAACGTGTTGGGTTCTGGGCTGTCCTTTGGTGTTTTGTCTCCTTAGACATCACTCTCGGACATACTACATGGTATGTTTGCTTAGTTTATTTTCTACAGGACTAAAATGGAAGCTCCGTGGGGTACAGTAGTTATTGTCTCTTGTGTTTCTAACTACAACCACAGCACCTAAAACAGTTCCTGATACACAGAAGGAACTCAGTATACTTTTGAGGGATAAACAAGTAATTGAATGAATACTATGAAGATGTGTCTAGGAGTAGGATATACTGAAATTGCTTGTCACAAAGCCAATAGCATTGAAAAGCTTTTATAAGTCTCCTGAATATGAAACTTATTTGCTTATTCTATAGAAATTGGTGCAGTAGGTATTAATTTGCTCTTCATTTCTCTAAGGCACATTTCCATTGTGCACTTCTGTTTGGTCCAAATGGTAGGAAACCCAGTGTCATTCATCACTGGGCCTCCTTCTCCTTTGCCAGGGTTGTGTAAAGATCCTGGAATCTAATGAAATCCAGAAAATTTGGCAAGAGCCGTTTGGTTTCTTTCCACCGGGATGATGACTGATATACTTGCCCGTTGCTTTGGAGGCAATCTGCTCTGTGGCATCTCTGCCAACGTTTGACAAAGAGACTTTACCAAGCTTAGAGCCTTGATGTCTTGGATATAGGCTCCCTGGTTCACTATGGCAGCATGCCCTCTGTGGTTTTGCTAATATCCATGGTTGCTGCAGGGAGTGAGGCATGAGCTCCTAATTCTCAAAAACCTTCAAATATTGTCCCCTTTGAAATCTAAGGGACTAATATTCTCCCAAGGGCTGCTACCACTGTGTTTTCTCTCCCCTTTAAAGAGTTGGGTGTGATCTCTATTTAAAAGCCTTTAAAAAGGTAATGTTGGTTTCTCTCGTGCAGGGTGGGAAAAAGATGCCAAAACAGTCAGATTTTCTATTAAAAAATATTTTGTCAGAAAGGATTTTCCTAGTTTTGCTGAAGGAAATGTCTAAGGTGAGGTTAGCAGCTTTGCTAAGGGCTGGCTGAAAATTACAACGGGATACGCTTGCTGAAATTAAAGAGAACATCAAGGTTTGAATAATGACAATGGTTAACCAAATCTGATTCATGTAAAGTTTTTTGAGAAAATATATTAACGGGAGGCAATAATACAGATTACAGATTTCAATTATGTATTCCTCTCAATCTTTCTATTTAGTTGGAAAGATTTTATATTAAGTGTCAAAGTGCGCTCTGCATTCTGTGCCAGCGTGCAAACTATTGGTTACTGGCTCACAACAATATAATATTGAAGAAAGTACAGAAAGTTGAAGTATTTGGAAACCACTATAGTAATTGGCATACCATCGTATCCAAGTTCATTCATGATCAGAGAATTCATCTTGTTTAATGGAATATAAATCAGTTCGAATGCTGTTGAACACAGGTGTTGACTTGGTTGTGGTTTAATTGTATACTGGTTTTGTGTAATATTTTCAAATTAGTTTGTCAGTTATAACTCAACTGTATAAAAATCTGAGAGCAGGTAACCATTAAATATTTACAGCTTATTTTTAGTTATTTTATTTTTAATTCCGAATTCTTAGATTTACGTTTAAGTTTATTTGATAAGTAAAATTTACATTATTCATATTTAATCCTAATTTACAGATGGGCTTTTTCTAAGCCTAGCACACTAGATTTTTTTTTGTCAAGATAAAAGATATTTTTTTTCTGAATGTGATGCTAAAATATTAAGTATTACCAAGAAAGGAAGACCAAAAGAACCCATACTAGTTTTAATTGGAAAAAATGAGGCTTCATGTATTTGGAGTTTAGTTCTGTGGCCACTATTGATGGAGTAGTGCTGAAACCTCCATGTGTTACTTGTGAAATCTACTGGCCCTAATGAAGTAGCAAAATTAGAAAAACTTAAGCAGGATTTGAACTTATAGCATAAAGAAATATGTTCAGATCTAAAAAAAAATATTTGAAGGAAAACATACTGAAATAAGAACCTGACAGTGGTACATGTTCACTATTTCATACATAAAAAATATATTTCACATATAAAGATTAGTGCTTTATGGCTTACCTATAATGCAGCACTCTATACAATTGCTGAGGCTTAAGCAAAAGACTATATTGAAGATTTTTGCTTGGAAATATTGGGTCGCTCTGCCACACAAAGGGAAATCAAATACTTTCCAGTGACACCACAGCCTGACATATTCACGAATGGGAGAACGCTATGGAAAACCCAAGTCAGAACCAATAAAACTAGCAAAGTATTTTCCGCTAATAATAGATATTGCTAAGAGGGCAATTCTTTTATATTTATATATTTGAACGTGATGGTGATTATTCTGTTAGCAGATGTGATTCAGAACTGAAATTTAATTTAGGAATAAATTCTGATGGCATAGTTGTAACGACAGGAAAATAATCTGGAGCTTTTGCCAGTTTTGGAATGGAATTTACTGCTTCCAACCCTAATAAATGTAGCCTCAGGGGGAAAAAAAGGTGAGCTGAGCTGACCAGGAGACTAAGTAGTAAAAGTTGTAAGTTACGTAAATGCAAACATGTTAAATTCAGGATTATTCCCTTTATTACATGAGAAAGAGGAAGCGAATCACAAACAACAGCTATACATGGTGACAGATGGTTATTGAGGGGGAAGGTTCTGGCCCGATGCTTGAGTTATGGAACAAAGTCTTAATGTTTCTGCAGTGTAAGAAACCAGTTTGGTCTCGAATTTTTAAAGATCTTTAATAAGCTGCCAGGCTTGCTTCCTTGTCTTCTGAGTTGCTTTTTATAAAAACCAACTATTTCCATGATATTTAATTTTTCCATGCAAGGAAGGAATGGCAACTGTTTTCTAATGGAAAATGAGATCAGAGGCCAAAATGGACACGAGAAGCTTGCAGGAGTAGTTTCTATAGATTTTTATGGCATGTCTCGTAACTGAACAATTTTCTGTGAAGTAGGTGATGATCTTGAAGAAGCAATCAACTAAATAAAATTTCCATAGGTTATTTTTAGAGTCAAAAACAAGGAACGGGGCATCTTTGTTTTAGGATATGGATATACTATTACTATTAATAATTACTATTATTCTATTCACCTTGACTTTTTTTCTTATATGGCTCTCTCCTGTTTAATTTCTAGAAAGATTAGATAGCATAATTTAAAAAAATATGTCATTTAGTATTTTTCTTTGCTAAAAGCATTCCTCATTTGACATTCTTCTTTTTTTTTTTTGGCAAACCCAATTTTTTTTTTCCAATTCTGCTATATATGCCTAATCCTTGATGTTGATGGTGTTGGTGGTAGTGATGCTGATGATTCTGCTGCAGGTGACTATAATTTAAATATCTACAGTGTGAGTCTCTTTTGTTCTCCTGGAATAGCAGGTTGTAATCCAGGTGTACCACTGGGCTTTCACTCACCAACAGTGCAAGTTTAGTCTCTTGAGATACGTTGGTAGAACCATAAAAGCTTTTAATATGGGATTTTAGTGGAGGAAGATGTTCTGGCAAAAACTATAGTTAGATATTGCACTGCCCCAAATACCACTTTTTAAAAAAAGATTTATTTATTTATGATAGACAGAGAGAGAGAGAGAGAGAGAGAGGCAGAGACACAGGAGGAGGGAGAAGCAGGCTCCAAGCAGGGAGCCCCACGTGGGACTGGATCCCGGGTCTCCAGGATCCCACCCCGGGCCAAAGGCAGGCGCCAAACCGCTGAGCCACCCAGGGATCCCCCCAAATACCACTTTATACGTTTCTCATCCTCCAGCTTGAGATCTGCAGTTAAAAAAAGTCTGATTCGTTTGCTCATTTAACAAATCCTTATGAGCCTATGAAGGTTTATACCGACACTGAACATCATTCTCTCTATTTCTCACTTTCCTAAAAAAAGAACAGTCACCCTATTCTGATGATTAGTGCAGATATATGGTGTCAGCTCTGAGCTTAATAGTCTGTATTGGAGCAGAAGCTGATATTTAGAGGTTTTGGGACCATAATTCTAAATTTTTGTTCCATCCTGTAGATTAGAGAATAAGGTATGTCCCCCACATTTCATTTTGGCTCATCCCTTGTCTCTCGTCTCCCTCTAGTCACCTGTCACCTTCATCTCTCCAGATACTGCACTTTTGTAGGTTTAAAAGACTTCTGCTGTGGGGAATGGTGGTGTCCGGGCTTTATAAATACATGGGTGAGGAGGATAAATGTCCGGTGGAGGCCCCAGGGGAAAGTAATCTTGCCTTCTACGCAGCATATGACTAGTTTCCTACTAGGCTTCTTGTGAGGTCCCCTCTGATTGATGAAAACACACCCTGGGCTCCTGGAGACCCTGTATAAATGGGACACGGGTGAAGCTGTGAGATTGCAAGTGATGTAGTGAGCCCACGGGTTTGGCCATCACAGGGCCTGCGATGGAGCCAGCGACACTCAGTAGCTGAGGAGCTCGGGGAAGTCACCCTAACCTCTTTGGATTTCAGTTTCCTGAACCATAGAATGGGAATGATATTACTCCAGAGGCAAGTTATGAAGATCCCATGCAATAATCCAAGAAAGGTTTAACATCACATATACAAGCATACTGCTTCATAGTAATAAATATTCTACAGTCCACTCAGGGGTTCACTCTGCAGTTTATCCCTACGGCAGCTGCATCAATCAGTACCTCTCAATGAGAAACAGCCTTTTTTGAACTTTGTACAATTTTCTAGATTTTTCTTGACATTTTAAAAGTCTTTTTGAATCTCTCTCTCTCTCTCTCTCTCTCTCTTTTTTTTTTTTTGGTTTGTTTGTTTGTTTCTGGTTCCCCAGGGAGCATCATTTCAAATTTAATTTGAGTGCTCTTCAGTGCTTTCCTCTGCTTGGAATTTGCTCTTGCTGTGAGGCTAGTTGCATATGCACACAGCTCCAGGCTGCCTGGGGTTCAGTTTTTACTCGGGTCTCCCAGCTTGGCCTTGATCCTCACCTGACCTCTGGTACCTCCTTGGGAATCTGCTTTCTCCTCCATCTCCCCACCTTGGATCTAATTTACCTCTTTCTCTCCAGTTGGTTAGATAATACTATACTTTTCACTTTCTTCTGTCAGGGAAGAGGGAGAAGGTCTCCCAGTAGAGGAGTACAGGTTTCTACTGGAGAGTTTTCATAGGCTTCCCAGAGTCCCACCCTCCAGCTATTCCCTCCTCACTTCTGGTCTGCTGCAGTTTTCCCTGGCACAGACTGCACCCCTGAAGCTATCATGACAGGATCCTTGCTCATTTACAAAGATTCTTCTTTCAGAGCACCCACCCCCCACTCTCTTTTGTCTAGCACTCTTGTCCCTCATACCATCGAGATGCACCTTGTCTTCTATGAGCCTCTGGAGCAGTATGCAAATCAGAGGTTGTGCCTGGATACCGGATACCGGTGGGTGGACTGATAAATTCCTTATGTCAAAGTACCAGAACCTCACCTAAGATCCTCATTCACTTTAAATAATTTAAGTGCAAATAACAGACCTGTTTGGAAAATAAACATTACATAGGCAATATTAGAATATGCATCTCCTCAAAAAAAACAAAACCAAAAACAAAACAAAACAACTCTTTAGTATTAATACAAGTCCTGATGGATTGACCTTGTTATTATTATAAAATGTAATCTTTTGTTCCTAGCAGCTTTTGCCCTAGCATCTATTTTTTTCTTATATAGTCACATCAGCTCTCTTTTGTTTACTGCTTTCCTATTACTTCTTTTTCTGTGCTTTTATTTTCCATCTATTTGCCTCTTTGCATCTAAAATGGGTTCCATCTGGACACAGGTAGTTGGATCCTTTTTAAAAAAAATTATCTGCCTTTTGACCAAAGTGTTTATTTATTTTTAAAGATTTTATTTGGGATCCCTGGGTGGCGCAGCGGTTTAGCGCCTGCCTTCGGGCCAGGGCGCGATCCTGGAGACCCGGGATCGAATCCCACGTCGGGCTCCCGGTGCATGGAGCCTGCTTCTCCCTCTGCCTGTGTCTCTGCCTCTCTCTCTTTCTCTGTGACTATCATAAATAAATAATTTTAAAAAATATATTTATTTATTCATGAGAGACACAGAGAGAAAGAGAGGCAGAGACACAGGCAGAGGGAGAAGCAGGCTCCATGCAGGGAGCCCGACGTGGGACTTGATCCCGGGTCTCCAGGATCGCGCCCTGGGCCGAAGGCAGGCACTAAACCGCTGAGCCATCCAAGGATCCCTGACCAAAGTGTTTAATTCATGATAATTAATGTGTTCACTGAGAAGATAGAATAGTGAGATGTGTCTAGGCAACATCTCCTGTTCATCCAATTGACACAAAACAAAACAAAACAAAACAAAACAAAACAAAACAAAAAACTGCTATCATCCTTAACTTTACATGCAGACCCATCCAATGACAAAATAAAATATGTCATAAAATATTTTAATTACCAAATAGCATGACCTTAGCAATTTCTTTTTTAAACACTTAAAATTTTTATTCTATCTAGTTGACATTGGAGTCTCATGTACTCTTTCCCAAATTAATGTTTTCTCAATAATTTCATCTGAATCTTCACTTGATAACTTCTTTCTTATTTAAATAAAAGTATCTTAAAAGGAAGCCTCATATCTATGGAGATAGAAATGCCTCTGCCATTTATATAACGTATCTTAAATAGAGTGAGAATCAAACATTGCTATTAAATACTAGCTAAATCCTATTGTCTGCCTCAGACTTTGATTCTGCAATTTACTATCTCTTTCTTAAAATACATTGGCAAGTATTAACAATGTGATAAAGATATCCCAGCCCTAAGCTGGGAATTTTTTTCTTGACTTAAAGGAGAGAAATAAAACATTTAAAAAGGAGAAAACTTCTACCCCTGTGATTTGGTGTTATTTAAAGTAACCACTTGAAATTCCTTGTACACAGTCCATGTTTTGCAAAAATGCTTACTGGTAAGAGCCGGCCAGACACTGCTTACATGTTTCGCCACATGCTCTTGACATAGAAAATATTTGAGGCTTACCTCATTGAACTTTGAGCAACTGAACTTTGCTCATTGAAGCTGGGCAACTGAGGATGTAGAGTAGCATACAGTGGTGCTTTTAAATTGACGTTGGTGCCTAAACAACTCAACAGAATACAACAGAGGAAGACCCTTGTATTGAAAGGCGCTGGATTTTGTATTGAAAGGAGCACTGGTTTCTTTGAGTTGCTATATATGACTTCAAAGCAAAGATAGAAACATTATTTGTGTGACTGTACCCACTCTTCTTTTGTTACTATCATCACTCACTGAACAAAGTCACCCCTTTAGTCCTCACAGGGATGAATTCACAGAATGTTAGCGTTAGTTCAGTGAAGACCTTGAAACTCCATGTTTTTCCCAGGAGCAAGCTGAACCCGGATAGGGGAGAGTCATCCTCTGGGGATCTTCTAGCTGGCTTAGAGCAAAACCATGCCGTCGAACACAGTCCCATGCCGTTCCCTTACACCAGCAATTTCTACCCCTGGTCGTGGGCCTTAGAACACGCAAAGAGGTTAGCAATAACCAGTGACCTCTGAATCTCACCCAGATCGATTAAATCAGAATCTCTGGCGGGTGGGGGGGGGGCAGTTAGGACACTGATAATTTTGAAAAGCTCCATGCAATTCCAATGTGAAGTCAGGGCTGAGAACCTCATTTTATGCCACTCTCTTGCAGAAGAACAGTATTGGCAAATATTAGCTGATGAATTAAAATTTTCTTTTCTTTTCTTTTTTTTTAAGATTTTATTTATTTATTTGTGAGAGACAGTGAGCGAGAGAGGCAGAGACATAGGCAGAGGGAGAAGCAGGCTCCATGCAGACAGTTCAATGTGGGACTTAATCCTAGGACCCTGGAGCTGAAGGCAGGTGCTCAACCGCTGAGCCACCCAGGTGTCCTCGCCCCCCAATTTTTTTTTTCATGCTTCATTTTCCTTTTGTTCCTGAAGTATCGATGATGAAGCACCTATTGCTTAACGGTGGGGAGATAGAAAACCAAGGACGGGGACGCCTGGGTGGCTCAGCAGTTGAGTGTCTGCCTTCGGCCCAGGGCATGATCCTGGAGTCCTGGGATCGAGATCCACACCAGGCTTCCTGCATGGAGCCTGCTTCTCTCTCTGTCTGTGTCTCTGTCTCTCTCACGAGTAAATAAATAAAATCTTTTAAAAAAAAGAAAACCAAGGACTTAAAAGTCATGTTTAGCTTTGATTTTTAAGATAAACTTCAGTAAGTGTATAGCAGAAAGGATAGTTTTGAAAGCTAGGCTTATAATGGCAAGGACTAGCCATTTGAGAGAGAAAAGGTTTTCCTGAGTTCCAATATCTTCAAGTATCCAGAGTCAGATAGAATCAGGCCTGGAGCATAAGAAGTGAAACATAAAAGAGGAAGGATTAAGGATATGTTGAAAGAGTCCTTTCCAACTATACAGGAATGAGGGTAAAAACCACAATGATGATGATAACTTTTGGGGGGTAAAAGTGGGAGGGTGAAAATGGGGGACTGCTGGGAAAGAGGGGTCAGAGAGAACTGGAAGCAAATAAGAAATGCACATCTTAGGTTGATTACCTGGTATCAGTCAGGGTTCTCCAGGGAAATAGAGCAACTAAGATGAAATAAGATGTGTGTGTGTATGTGTGTGTGTGTGTGTGTGTGTGTATTTATTTATTATTAAGAAATTGGCTCACACAATTATGGAGGCTGGCAAGTCCAAAATCTGCAGAGAGCCAGAGAAGAGCCAATGTTACAGTTTCAGGCCGAGAACTGTCTGTTTGCAGAATTTCGGTAGCTGAGTGGGTAGAGGGGTGGGTGGGTGGGGAGGTGAAGGAGGGGTGGCCTTTTGTCCCATGTAGGCCTTCAACAGATTGAAGGAGGCTCACCTCAGTGTGGATAGCAATCTGCTTTACTCAGAGCCTACTGATTTAAATGTTAATTCCATCCAAAACAAAAAACTTCCCAGAAACATCCAGTATAATGTGTGACCCACTATCTGGGCATCGTGGCTTAGTCAAGTTGACACGTAAAATTAACCATTGCACCAGCCATACACTCAATTATGCTTATATGATACCTATCTCCTGTCTCCTTTCTGCTCTGTCTCATTCAAAACTCAAGAAAGAGGAATGTCTGCTGCCTGATGGATTTGAGGGCCCAAATGCAAAAGGAATCCAGGAGACAATTCAGTAGTCCAGAGGGCCAGACAGGTATGAGGAACCTTACATGCCAAAGCCTTACTTACTACTAGAATTACGTTTTTAAAAAAGAATGACGTAGAAGTTACGTATTTGATAGCATGGGATCTAAACATGCTAGTACAGGGTCTTGAGTGTTGTGGCTGCTAAATAAAGGTTAGCTGCCCTGGAAACATTATAAAGTATCGGATTCATATCTGGTGACTAGCTTGCTGTTCCAACTCTTAAATCAGAACTAGATTACAGGTACTCTTGTCTAGAGCAGGGGGCTATGGAGTGTTACGTATGAGAAGAACCAGGGGTAGGGATGTGCAGAAACCTTCCCCCAAAGTTTAAAGTATTGGAAAAACAATCATGATAAAACTCATTTGCTTTTTATAAATTTATTTCCTTTCATCAGTAGGCCATTTTCTATGTTTATCCATAATAATTTGCTGAGAGAAAAAGACACAAAGCCTTTTTAAAATGTGTTTTAGACAGATAATGGTTTTAAAAGCAGGGAAAATATATCTAGTCATTGAACAGGTATGGACTTGCAAAAAGGAAATAAATGAACCTTTTAAAGCACAATTTTTCATCAAAATGAGCTTTACTTTTAAAAAATGATGGCAATACACCCTGTGGATACTTAATATAAATTCATTTGAAAGGCATCCTAGATCTTGTTACCCAGTGATCAATTGCTTTGTCTTTATTTTTATTTTCGAAAGCCAAAGAGAGAAGCCATAATTCTTCTGTATAATATAGACCAATATTAGCTATTTGCTTGAATTTCACAGCTCTGTGTTAGAATAAATTATATATTCATATTTGTTTCTTACTTTTTAAAAATATTTGTTCCTAGTTTTATTCCTTACTTTTTGCAACTAACTTTTGCTCCGTAATTAGCTCTCTGTGTTATATAATATGCAGAGGGAATATCATTAACTAATTCTGACCATATTTGGAATAGATTGAGAATCCGTATGAGTGGGATCCGTAGAACTTACTCAAGATATTGTTTTAACTGTTTATAGCAGATTTTTTATGTAGGTGAAATTCAGCTTAGTGTTAAATATGAAATCTATCAGTATATTTGTAGGTATGTATGCAAGCAGCATGTACTCTAATATTGAGAATAAAGTGAGACTGGCACGCTATTTAAATGGCACTTTGGCCATGGGACTGAAGAATACCAGAATCCTGCCTCCGAGTAATACCTCCTATAATTTTCTGGAAGGAGATTAATGACACTGACAAAACAAAATAACATTTTTATTACAAATTAGCTCTCTGCCCCTCAAGCCATTGACAAAGTCTAACAAATTATACTGGGATCTAGTAGAACTTACACCCAAGCTAGATACGTGTATAGGCACCATCCTACTGAGTCCAGATTTTATATTTAGAAGTGATGGCTCCTATAAAGCAAAAAGCTACTCCTGCCAGCTCAGGGAAACATGGAAACAAGCAGAAAAGAGCATTTGCTTCACTGTTGTAGCACTGAGTTGGCCTGTACTTCTTGACATGCCTACCTTCCACACCTGGGTGAAGTCTCCTGCTGAGTGAGGGAGTGCAAAGTGTGTGTGTGTGTGTGTGTGTGTGTGTGTGTGTGTGTGTGGAGGGGAGAGGAAAAGAGAGAGAAAGGGAGGGAGATGATGGGAGAGAAGGGGAGAGGAAGGGGAAGGAAAGGGGAACGGAAAGGCGAGAGATGAGGAGAGAAGCAGGTGCCTTTACTACTTTCCAAGTGTGGAAGGAAGATAATAAGAAAAAGAAACCAAAGCCTCCCGGAAGGCACCACCCATAGAAAACCTATCATAACCTAGGTCCAAGCAGTTTAGCTCTCCTTCCTTGGGTGGAAGGACAGGGGGAGCAGAACTGCTGGCCTGAGGTCTGACTGGTCAGAGAAATGAGTAAGGGAATAGGTAGGAAAAAACCCAGAGCAACCCCAAAGCTAACAACTTCCCTGTCCCTCCATGAGGGAAGTTCATGTCTCAGTGAGATTTTTGGTTTCCACAAGATATTTTTTTCAGCCCTGTAACATTATTTCTTTAGACTCATGAGCTGCAATTTTAAAAAGATTTTCTAACCCTAGAGATTTAACCTAAAGGAGGATATACTCATTTTTCACTCATTCTCTCAATATTCACTGATGTTCAGTTTTTAGAGGGGTATAAAGAAGAATTAAGATGACTCCTGCCCTTGAAGGAACTTGTATTTTAGACATTGTCAAAAATAACTAGAATATAAAGTGAAAAGTACCTTAAAATGTTTATAGTTCAAAGACACTGAGAATTTGGAGGAAAAAAACTTAGCCACATATTTCACTTTGAATTTTGTAAAGTAATATAGTAAGTTTTGGAGTGACCTTTTAGAAACTCCAAACAGAACTCAGAATACTTCTTTTGAAGAGGAAAAAAAAAATCAACTAAGCAAATACGCACCTGCGTGATTCCAGTACTGATGCATCTGCTCCCAAGCTCTAAAACTAATTAGAAACTTGTTTCATATCTGCAATTAGCCTTTAAAAAGATGGGCATCCATTAACACAGTTTGGTAGTATAATGACAAGCAATTAGTGAAAAATTGTTCTATCCTGGAAAGAAATAATAATTGGAGGTAGATGATTTCTAAAGGAATTAAAACATAACATATTTTTTTTAACTTGCTAACTTGATTTTTAAAATCTGGTACAAGGATTATGTTTAGGAATCTTCCTCTTTGGATGTGTGTAGAACCTGAAGAAAATCGTCCTTTTTCTCACTTTCTAGTTACCTTTGCCCTACTCTTCCTCTGTCCTCCTCATCCCACAAATCCTACATTTCCACTGTAATAGAAAAGAGGATATGAGGGTACTTTCAAGAACCTGGAAGTTGAGAAAAATTCCCTACAAGATGGAATTAATTATACGTATTTGAGAGATTTAAACAATCGATTGGAAGCTGCAGAAGAAGGCAGATACCATCAGTTCAATATAAGGAAGACCTTCGTACAGATTAGGGTGGGCCAAACATAATTTTCTCAAATGTTTATAATTATTCAATTTTACCAAATGTGAACTGGAAAATCCTTTGCTGGATGTTGAAGAGTTGGTATGGGCATTCACTGGGGTCTGGTGAGGAGGTGGACTTGTTGATGTGTATGGTTTCTTCATGCCCTGAATGTGCTTCTCTCACTCTACTCATTTTCTTAACATTTTCTCATTTCTTAACTCTACTCATTTTCTTACTCATTGAGGATTTTCTTAACAATGCTTATCTGCATTGTGGCCTCTGTCAGAAAGTTGTCCTAGCTACACAGATTAGTCCCTGCCACTGTTTTGAACTGAGCCATACAGATAACCATGAGCCTGCACACACATGCCGTTCAGGAAAAGAATGAAACTGAGACACAAAATTAGATGGAAGATGCTAAGTGGCATTAGGTCATTCCTTTTATGCCTATCGCCTCCAGGGTATTGGAGGAGAACTGACTATTTCAGAAAGATGGATGTATCTAGAAGTTTTAGAATGGGAACTTGGGGGGATCCCTGGGTGGCTCAGCGGTTTGGCGCTTGCCTTTGGCCCAGGGTGTGATCCTGGAGACCCGGGATCGAGTCCCATGTCAGGCTCCCGGCATGGAGCCTGCTTCTCCCTCCTCCTGTGTCTCTGCCTCTCTCTCTCTCTCTATGTCTATAATAAATAAATAAATAAATAAATAAATAAATAAATAAATAAATAAATCTTAAGAAAAAAAAGAATGGGAACTTGGTGTGGTTCTGTTCAGTTAAATAGAATATGGCTAGAAGTCTGCCATCTTTGTGCCTACACACAAAATTCCCACAAATATTGCTCTGGTGCTGATAATAGTCCCTGTATATTTCTCAATACAGTATTTCCCAAGACAGTATATAAGCTTAGGCCATGGGAGAAAGTAACTCGGGTCTCTAGATATTATAGAAGTTGCAAGGAAGTATTACACAGGTCAAATGAGCAGATTTATTTGAAATCACAGCAATACCATTGTTGGACATGTCACCATGATGGTTTCTAAAGCTGCTGTCACTATAGTGAGTGATAAACTCAATTTTAGTTTAATGTTATTCAGGGCATTGACCTCCCTCCAATCAATTCCTCTCTGGCATAGATCTAGGTATCACCAACACATCACGGGATAAATGTCAGTCCTTAAATTTAAGGAGATGTATTTGTTGGGAAAGTCTAGGCTATCGTACAGCATCAAATAGAATCACAGAGGTTGATAACATAGTTCTACTTTCTCTTGCTATACATCCCTTAGGATGACCGTTGCTCTGCCCCAAATTGTATTTACCACAGACCCTAGGCTGAAAGAGAAGTCTCTATCTGGAAATTTGTCTGCCAGTATGGCACAAAAAAAGAAAATGTGACAAAGCACAAACTGGTTCTCAAAATTTCTGCCTGCAAGTGACCTGTATCAGACGCACTTATATTTCACTGGTCAAGTCAGGTTGCTTGACACATCTGAATTCAAAGAGTAGAGAAATATACACCTCATCTAGGTCTAGGGGACAATGGATATTGTTTAAAAGTACAGCAATCAACCACACGACGACATTTAGAGCAGGAGTCAGCAAACTATAGCCTGCAACACATTTTTGTAAATAAAGCTTTATTAGGGCACAACCACACTCATTCATTACATATGATGAATGGCTGCTTTTGCACTATAATGGCAAAGTTCAATGGTTATGATAGAGACCATGTGACCAACGAAGCCTAAAATATTTATTCTCTAGTTCTTTATAGAAGATGTTTTCCTGCCTTGATTTAGAAAAGCAGAAGGATACATGCATAAACATCTAAAATGCAATGTATCCTCTTTCTTATTTCATGATTACAGCCCTTTTTGGGGAAACAGGCAAAGTATACATTTAAATAAAAATCAAGTGGAGGCATTATTAAGAAAATGTGCCCTAAGACCAATATTTTTTTAAGTACTTTGGAACTGCAGAAAAAACATCTGATTGAAAAGATGAGAGAGGATTTTTGGAGGAAATAGTGTTTGGAATAAACAATGAAAAGAAGAAAGATTTTCTTATGGTTACCTTCCAGGGAAAAATATTGCAGAGAGAAGGAAAGATTTCAAAAAGGAAGGTTTAAGCTATGCTCAAGGAATGGTGAATACTTGATTCTGGCAAAATGCTGGTATTTAGGTTGAATTATGAGAAAAGGTGCTGTCCCTGGAAACACAAATACCATCTTGAATTTTTATTTATATTTTATTTTTTTAAAGTTTTTTTTTAATTTTTATTTATTTATGATAGTAACAGAGAGAGAGAGAGAGAGAGAGAGAGGCAGAGACATAGGCAGAGGGAGAAGCAGGCTCCATGCACCAGGAGCCTGATGTGGGATTCGATCCCGGGTCTCCAGGATCGCGCCCTGGGCCAAAGGCAGGCGCTAAACCGCTGCGCCACCCAGGGATCCCCCTACCATCTTGAATTTTTAAATCAGAACTGTATTATTAGAAGATGCAGCAAGGCTGTTGAAAGTGTTCAGGCTTTGAACCTTGCCTTTGCCATGTAACAGTTGTGTGACCTACCTGTGTCACCTTAACCAAACTATTTCCTCTTTAAGCCTCAGATATCCTTACTAATGACATGAGAACAGTTGGACCCTCATAGTTTGAGGATTTAAATAATGAATGTACAGTGTCCTGTGCCTAATACATAGTAGATGCTCAAAAACTACAGCTATTACTATTACTCTTCTTAACCATTGTCAATCCACTTTGACTCTTACAGCCTGGCCCGTTCCTAACTGATATATACTTTCTGGTCTTTGTGCCCCTTTTCTCTCTCTCTCTCTCTCTTTCTGTTTTTATAGAGAGATTAAGAGAGAGAGCGAGAGAGCAAGCATGTGTGTGCAGGGTATGGGGAGGGGCAGGAAGAGGGAGAGAATCTTATGCAGACTCCTTGCTGAGCCCAGAGCCTGATGCAGGGCTGGATCCCATAATCCATTAGATCATGTCCTGAGCTGAAATCAGGAGTCAGACGCCTAACCGACTGAGCCACCCAGGTGCCCCTGTGCTCCTTTTCATGT
This sequence comes from Canis aureus, assembly GCF_053574225.1. Lineage (NCBI taxonomy): Eukaryota > Metazoa > Chordata > Mammalia > Carnivora > Canidae > Canis > Canis aureus. Next base: position 37,402,969 of record NC_135641.1, on the reverse strand, counting down.
CATGCTGCCTGACTGATATAACCTGCTGACTGATAACATCCGTCTCAAATTATCTTCCTACTATAAAGTCCTCAAAGTGGCTTCCAATAACTTAAAATTAAACCTCTTCCTCCCACATCCTCTCATATTTATATTTATATAAATATTTATAACATATTTCATTGTATTTTTGGTCTTTGTGTGTGTTGTCTACTTTAGTCATTCATAAGATTCTCAAGGGAAGGAACTGTATCTTGGTCTTGTTAGAATCTTTGTTATGTAATGTTATAAGCAGTTTTTATTCATGGCAGAATGATCCAGAAAATATTTTATTTCATGCTAGGAAAGATCTAATTGATGAACCATCTAGGGAAAGTTTTAGCTCTGCAACTAAGTTGATCTTTATAAATAAGGAAAAATATAAGGTCAGCAGTAGATCTAATTAATGACCTTTCTCTAAATTTGGAAAGCAATGAAATTGAATTGTATTCTTTCTCTTTAATGTATAGGGAAGGCAGCTTTAAAATCACATTTGTGGGGATCCCTGGGTGGCGCAGTGGTTTGGCGCCTGCCTTTGGCCCAGGGCGCGATCCTGGAGACCCGGGATCGAATCCCACGTCGAGCTCCCGGTGCATGGAGCCTGCTTCTCCCTCTGCCTGTGTCTCTGCCTCTCTCTCTCTCTCTCTCTCTATCATAAATAAATAAAAATTTAAAAAAAAATCACATTTGTGAAATTTTCTGAACATAAAGAAGCTGTACCATTATTGTTTATTTTCTAAATATTTAACAAATGGTCTAGGAGCTTCCTAAATTTCTGCTGTATCAAAGTTACTCATGATTGACAGAATGTTTAAAATGAAGAATCCAGGGCACCTGGGTGGCTCGGTGGTTGAGCGTCTGCCTTTGGGTTTAGTCGTGATCCCAGGGTTTTGGGATCAAGTCCTGCATCAGGCTCCCTAGAGGGAGAGTGCTTCTCCCTCTGCCTATATCTCTGCCTCTCTCTGTGTCTCTCTTGAATAAACAAATAAATAATCTTTAAACAAGAACAACAACAAAAGAAATAAAATGAAGAATCCAATGCATGTGACTTAAGATCATGTAACTGTCCCTCTTCCTTTTGATAGGTTCAGATATTTAAAGCAGTACTTTCAAAGTAAGAGACTCACAGCCTCAATGCTGGACAGATGAGTCCCTGGAGTATGGAGAAAAACTGAGAGCCTTTATTCATGTTAAATTTTTATGCCATCACTTAAAGATCTCTCTTTTTAATGTTTTTTAATGTTTTTTTAATGTTTAAGTATACTTGTTATTTTCCTAGTATTTTAAATATAAGATTTCTAAATAGAAATATGTGTATGCTCAAAATTTATTTACTGATGGGGTATAGAATTAAAAAAAACTGGAGGTCACTAGTTTAAAAGAAATCAATATATAAATATATATAATATATATGGTAAGCAACAATATTTAGTTACGCATCTCCTGTATTTGTTAGCTTTTAGAGAACGGTGATTGCTTGCTTTCTACATAGATTGCATTAGGACACAATACATATTTTTGAAAAAATATTGGTTTCTGGTGGTGAAGAATCTTCTGGTAGCTTCAGGATTCCATCCAGCATTTTTAAGTTTGGCAAACAGGAAAACACTCTAAAGCAAAAGTTAAAAAATAAATAAATAAATAAAAATAACCATACTGAACAAAAGCATTGTCTTTCACTACTCTCTTAATGAATGAGTGGACTTGGCCTATTGTTATAAGAAAGACGAGTGACTATCATTTTGCTCTGGTTTTTTTTGTAATCTTTGTAGCAGGGTTATAATAAAATACTATTTATGTTCATTGAGCTGATCTCTCTGCTGTAGCTTGCCCTTTCAGGGAGCTATTCTATAGTTCAGATCGTAAGTATAGATCAGAGAAGTGGGACTGCATACAATCTGTTTTTATAAGGGAAGTTCAGTTTTTACAAAGTTCTATAATAGAAAAAAAAATGAAGGAACTTAGCCAACCAACCATGAGAGAAAGAATGACATCATGATATATATGCACATTATAAAGGTAAAAGTTTTTTAAAAAGGAAAAAGTAAGGAAAAAACATGTTGTTTAATGACAGTTAAGGAAGAATTCAGGCTGTGAGGTATGAGAAGGGGTGGGAAATATTCTTGTGCTGAAGTATTTTCTCTTGACAGAGAGCATTTTTGAAAATCACATTTCAAATTTACACAGTTACATCCAGGTTCAGGAAGGTGTCCTGCACATCAACCCTGTTAAACAGTAGTCAAATACCTAGCAGTCTTATAAAGCAGTGTTTCCTTTCAAGTGGACAGCTTTCCTAGATCTGGGAGTTCTGTGGGCTCATACTGGAGAAGACACATAGCCCTGGGATTTGCCTCAGATGGAAAATACTGAAACCTGTCAGTAGACATGACATGTCAACCAATGGTGGTGTTGACCTCCTTAGATGCTCTCATTGGCCACAGAATTTTCTCAACACTAAATGCTTCCTGCACTTTATCTTATTTAATCCTCACACCAATACTGTCCGGTTGGTTTTTATCCCCCATTTTAAGTCACTTATCCAAGATCATAAAGCCTGTAGGTGACAGTGCAAAGATAAAAATCTAAGTCTTCCGGCCCTAATGTTCAGACTTAGCTGACAGGAAACCCTAGCTGCTACTTCTTTTCAAAAAGTCAGACTGTGGTGAACTCAGATCACATGGACTTCCAAAGAATAGTAGAAGAGTTTGCCTGTGGGTGTCCCAGGAAATGGGGCTGCCTTCTACCTACTGGGACTTACACTATGAGCTTTATCAGTAATTTTTTTTTTCTCTTTTGAACTGTGCTTTCTTCTTATTGGAGGATCTGAAACAAAGGAGGAAGGGAAAGACAGTCACAACTCTAGGTGACAATGATCAAGAAAATCTTATCCTTAAAGAATTCTGATCATGATGTCGAGATACCCAGGGACAGGATGAATGCTGTTATGATCCTCAAAGTGTGGATTTTGGCTAGGCGACTGAACACAAACTTGGGTGAACTTGGGATTTCAGTTTAGTTCCTCAGCAGAAGTAGATACTCAAATCCTTTCCTCATACTGTGAAATGACCACATCTTTTCGTTTAAAGTAACCCTGTAATTTTAAACTTCTGTTTAAAGTAACCAAGTCAATACAACCTGGCTTTTTATAGCTTGAATGCCAGGCCGTATCCACCTTGGACTCAATCCAATAGAGTTACTGTTAGAAAATAGAAGAACCTCATTATATCCCTCATTCTCACATAACTCTATACCACATCATAAATTTTGAAGACAGATTTATAGTGAGACCTCAGGGCATATCAGATTTCAGACAGTTAATCTTAATTCTATTGTTGTAAGGCACCCTCTGAAGGGAGGCAAGTAACTGATTTGGGATCAAAATAAAATCCCACTTATAAATTAACAAAACTAAAATGTAATACTAATAAATTGTCTTTATGACTGGAAATGTGCCTTTTTTATGAATGAGGTTGAAATGTCCAGCTAAACCTCCTCTGACTGAAGGAAATATAATTTTAAACCTCAAAATGTTATTATGGTTAAATATTAGTTCAATTTTAAAGCAACTGTGCTGCTAGTTTTCACTTACGTAAAAGCAATTTGAGAATTTATTATCACAAAACATGAATTTTGCCTGAAGTCTACAGTCATGAGGGAGACAACGGCAGTAATAAGATTTATGTAGGAACAACAGAGATTAGGATTTTTATTTCGACAATTTTTTGTTGTACATCAGGGGTCGAAGAGGCTAATATTACATAGGCCTCTGGAATATGGTTGTTGTAATGGGAAAATGGCAGTTTGAGAAAGGAAGGTAGTGAGAAATATGTCTTTTATGGAAGTTGAATGTAGATGAAGGACGTAATCATAGACAGGATATGCACCTAGAGATGATCTAAGCCTTTGTATGACTGATTCAAACTGAGATGTGAGTTGATTTGTTATCTGGGGGCAAATACAAGTTCTAGAACTCAGTAGCTTGTTTTTACCCTTCAAATTCCCACTAGTGGCGCTGGGAATTAGCTAGGGAGAAATACATGGGCATCGAATTTTCTGCATACTCCAAGGTGTACATTGCATTATTATCATGAGGAATGTTCCAGTAGTGACAGTGCAATAAAATGGTTTATTCCTCACATGTTTTCAAGGACTTTCAACCACTGGGGTAGATCGAATCAATGACTTCTTTGTAACCTCTTAATGGTGCACTTGTGGCCCAAAGGAGTGAAAATAAAACCAGAAAATAGGAATGTCTGGGTGGCTCAGTTGGAAATGCATCTGACTCTCAATTTCAGCTCAGTTCATGATCTCAGGGTCATGAGATGGGGCTCTGCACCAGGCTCTGTGCTGGGCGTGGAGCCTGCTTGGGATTCTCTCTCTTTTTCTCTCCTCCGCCCCTGCTCACCTTTGCTCTCTCTCAAAACAAACAAACAAACAAAGAATAAACAATTTATAAAACTCTCGTATGGACCACGTAGGACTTGAAAGTCTAAAATGAAGCATCTTTTATTTGTCAAATCACACTATGAGAGAAGCCTAAAATTTTAAAGCAGTCATAAATTAACTGAGAGGAGTGTACTAAAGATTTTTTTTTTAAAGATCAGTTTAAAATTCTTTAGGTGAGATCAGAAGCATGATATGTTCGAAATGTAGTAGGTAAGACAAATATTTGCCAAGCGAATTTAAGCTTGAGGGAACAGCTATTCAAAGCATAACATTCAATGAAGAACATCCACCAAGATGTTTGGGGCCTTACCGTTTCCGGTAATTTTGGTGAAACTCACAAGGGTTCCTCTTGAGCGTAAGGGATTCCAGTGGAGTGCTCCATAAACTGGAGAGCCCGGTCAGAGACTCAATGTGGTTTTCAGCCAAGGACAAATGCTGTATCTGAGGTATCTTTGGCAATTGTTTGAAAGATGTGAGATGGTTTTTGTTCATATTTAAAACTCTGCATCTGAATAAAAAATATAAACACCTTGTCAATTGTCTCCTGAAGAGGATGGTTAACTACCAAATCTTGCATAGGACTAGACCATACCCCCTCATCTAGACAATAACCCCTCAAAAGAGTGACAGTGATGTTTTCTACAACTGTGTTTTGTCAGAGAAGAGAAATATTTGTATGAAAATATTAAGAGAAAATAAGCAGGATCTATGAAACTGTAAGTTTGTTGACTACAGAAATCTGCTTTCTTTTCCAGTGTAGACACTCGGTACCTGGCATGATGGTCCGTGGTGGATTCTCAGTATGTCTCAAATGAAAGGGTGAATGGCTGCATAGAATCTCAGAAATATTGTTGTTCACGCAGACACATAACAACTTGTGAAACAAGTATTGCCTCCAAGTAGTGAGATCAGTTACCTTTTTTCTATTTTTTCATACTTAAATTCTATATTGAAAAAATAGCACTTTAAATCAGGAAAGAAAAAAGCCTTTTATATATAAAAGTAAACTAAAAGGTATCCTTAGGAGGAGAAATGTGTGTTGCACACTTAGGTTGAATACATTTTCCTGACATATCATGCTTCTCAATATTTTTGCCTTAAAGCTGTAATTGTATAAGGCCATGCAAATAGAGGAAATCATTCAAATCTATCACTGACACCTTGCCTCAAGGAAAAATTCCTTTATGTATAAGTTGGGATTTCATACCATGAGAGAAATGCAGAGAACTTATTTATGGCCTTGTATCCCACAAAGACACTTAGTAAATAATGATTGCTAATGGTAAAAATGATATTAAATAGAGAGTTTCCACATAACGGTATTAGAAAAATTTCATTTGAACTCCCCCACCCCAATTGAATTGCAATTTTTCACATCTATTCTTTTCATTTCCTCATTTGCTTCCACTGTCTCTCCATATGGATATTTTACAGTCCTCATCATACATCTGGTAACTTTGGGTTTTTACTCTTTTCCAGGTTACAACATAATCTTTTAGGAGCACTAGCACCATGACGATTTCTAAATGAAAACCCAGCCTTGGCAGTTCCTGTCTCTCTGCCCCTCTCTCTGTCCTCCTGTGAAATCTGCCCTTGTCTGCCAGTCATTCTCTCATTTTCCATGTACATCCCTCTCAGGCTCTGAGATTTACTCTATGACAGATCCCCAGTCAGCAGGATGTTAGGGGTGAAGAGCAGCAACCCAAGTGTGGTGTTCCCTCTACAGCACAAGGAAGGAGGCTGTGAATATACAATACATCAACTCCTTTTTTCTCCCTTGACACACTGATTTGGCGGTTGTAAAAATTTGGATTGCAATTACATAATTTGATATCATATATATCCTATTTCTAAAGAAAGAAAAGCCAAAAGAAAACATCTAGAGAACGCAAAGCCTGGGGCAAGTGTTTTCTTTAATGATTGTGGGTTTTTTCTCTCTCTCTCTTTCTTACATAAGATAGCAAAGATTTGGAGATTTATTGATCTGGATCAGATCAAGTACAGATACTCCAAGTAAATGATCTCCTAGTTCAGTATTTCTAAAGTATGCTTTGTGATTATTAAACATTTGTTTGTTGTATGTGTATTTATATGTATTAAAAATATAATTAATGTATCACTTTTACAACCCTCCAAAGAGCCTGGCAAAAACAAGACAAAAAAACGGCAACAACAAACAGAAAAAAAAAAAACAAAACCCTGAATAAATCAGTATCAACTGCCAGTGACTTTTATTTATAGTA